>NW_028270157.1:20580392-21205392 GCF_037043375.1 Chiloscyllium plagiosum | reverse complement strand
CCTAAAACCTATTGAAAGCCAGACTTTTCGGCATTGCTGCTTTTACAACCTCTCTGAAAAATAATGGCTAAGGACAGCATAACCTTGTTAAAGGAATAGCATCATCACAATTATCCAGATCTGGTGCATCCATGCATGACTGGTTTGACAGATTTATTTTTACGTTAGGGATGTTCATGTATTTCATAGAATTAAATCTGTAATGTTGGATAATCTTGGTGATGTGAAGAGCCATCCTTACAGCAGAAGAGCACTGAGGAAGGGTCACGTGACCTGAAACATTAACTCTGATTTCTCTCCTCAGATGCTGCCAGACCTGCTGAGCTTTTCCAGCAATTTCTATTTTTGTCTCTTACAGCAGAAATGTCCTGCAGGTTAGCCTAGTTAGATGGAATGGTGGCAAGCAACTCTCTAGTGAGAAATACACAGCAAAGATATCATTCATCTGATGTGCCCATATAGAAGTGTGGTGCAGGATACTGATGAATATTAAAAGTACATCAGTTATTGATGCATGTGCATTTGATGTCCTGTCATGAATACATTTTCCTCATTTTATTGTGTGTAAACACCTCAAAGTAATTTCCATTGTAAATATATTATTTGTTGCAATTTCAACAATTGTGCCAGCCATCAAGAATATTGGGGAAAATCTAAAAGAAAAAATACTCATGCCTAAATTGCACTACTTTACAATTAAATAATAATGCCTTGAATGAAAATTAAGCACTGGAGTCATAGAATCATAGAGAGGTACAGCACAGAAAAAGACCCTTCGGTCCAAACCGTCCATGCCAACCACATATCCCAACCCAATCTAGACCCAACTGCCAGCATTCGCCCCATATCCCTCCAAACCCATCCTAATCATATACCCACCCAGATGCCTTTTAAATGTTGCAATTGTACTAGCCTCCACTACTTCCTCTGACAGCTCATTCCAAACACGTACCACCCTCTACGTGAAAAGGTTGCCCCTTAGGTCTCTTTTATATCTTTCCCCTCTCACCCTAAACCTATGCCCTATAGTTCTGGATTCCTCCACCCCAGGGAAGAGACTTTGTCTATTTATCATATCCATGCCCCTCATGATTTTATAAACCTCTATAAGGTCACCCCTCAGCCTCCGATGCTCTTATCTTTATTAGGAAGGCCATTGTATGAAACACAAGTCCATTTTTGTGGTGAGCTGAGTAATAATGGGGATAAATATAAGACATGAGACTTTAACTGGGGTTTGATCAATATAATGTGTATATCATTTTGAGGCAGAAGGCCACCAACGTATATTCCTTTCTCGCAGTTTTCTATGCTGTGAAGTTCAAATTGCATGAACCAAATACTCTTCCAGCATACATCTCTATCACTACATCATAAGATAATATTCAAAAGTCTAGAGTCTCAGAGTCTCAGATCTGGCACATCTTCTGAGTTAAATCTTAATAATATAATTGGATTTTGAAAAAAAAGTCATTCATTCAGAAGATTTTTTTCATTAAGTTGCAAATGCATTAAACGCTATGTATATCTAAGTGTAGGATAAAATGATAACTGTGAAAATCTCAACTGGTAGTTAAGATCAGTGACATATTTGGCAGCTTGGTTATCATCTTACTTTGAAAATTAATTTTCTGGATATTTTTATCTCATAAGGAAACCCTTACATTTTTCTATGTTATTTGATTTTGTATCAACAATATTGATTTGTAACCTTCACTTGCAATCTGTTGGTTCAGCACTAAAGGGACATCTTGACCTGCTACTGCTGATAGAACATTGCGATACAGCATGTTATGTTTACTAAATTCAACAAAGTATTGGGAATGTAAACAAGCTACAGGAAAATTAACCATTGTAGTGTCAGCATATGTGCAGTGAACATTTATGCATTTGAACATTTTCACTCTGGGCACTATTTTAATAATTGCATAATTTACAGGAACAAAGCTAATGGGATCCTTTATTTAATGTTTATTTTGTAGTGTATACCTTGGCTCAATAATTGCACCCTTGCCTCATGGGTTCAAGTCCAATTCAGGGACGTTTGCACATAATCGAGGGTGACACTTTAGCAACATCTCTTATGTGAAATATCAAATATGGATCCTTTCTGATCGTTTGGGTGATATAAAGCATTTCATAGCACTATTTGAATGGGGGAGCTGGAGGACACTTGGGGATGGAGTTCTTCCAATCTGATGGCCAAAGTTTAGTTCTCAACACACTACTAAAACACATATTGCTTCTTGTGAGATCTTGATGTGCATGAACTGACTGCTATACTTGTTTACATTTCAACAGTAGTGTTGAAACACTGTTCTCCTGTGATGCAAAGCTCATTGGGAGTTATGAGGGTGTGAAAGGTACTGTGGTAATGCTATCTATTCATTTCTATTGACTTGCTGTGTGACTGAGTTCATTGTTTTTAATACTCGGTACTTGTTAGCCTTTAGTTACTTTATTTTGACAGAACTGGAATTACTTTTAGAACAACTATGTATATAAAGAAGCACAGTAATAAATATTCAGCATTCTTGGATTACAGCTACATAAGCTTCTGAGTGCACTGCTTTTGAACAGATAGTCTAAAAGTCTTGTTATAGGTACAAGATTTTAAAATTAACCTTTTGAGAAGTGTTACTGTGTACCCAGGATTTAGATGCTTAGGTGTGATGGAAAGAGATGTAAAAAGAATGGGGGAGTTGCATTACTGGTAGAGGAATATTTCACAGGTGTACTGATGGAGGATACATCAGACGACTCAGAGAGGCAGTATGGGTAGAACTCAGGAATAGGAAAAAAGTGAAATCAAACTGCTGAGGGTTTACTACAGGCCTCCCAACAGCCAGTAGAGATAGATGAGAGAACATGTAGACAGATTTTAGAAAGATATAAAAATGGCAGGGTTGTTGTAATAGATGATTTTAATTACCCCTGTATTAACTGGGAATTGTGGGCTTAGACAGTGCAGAATTTGTAAGAACAATTCAGGAGGGTTCCTTGACACATTATGTAATCAGTCCAATCAGAGAAAGACCTAGTTTAGGGAAATTAGCCCAGCCAGGTGAGTGAGGTTTCAGTGGGGGATCATTTCAGGAGAGGTGACTATTATACTGTGCGTTTTAAGATACTCATGGATTGAGATAACAGCAGTCCTTGGGTGAAGGTGTTAAACTGGGGGAAGGCAAACTACGACAATATTAGGCAGGAACTGGAGAGTATTGATTGGAGGTGGCTGTTTGAGGGTAAATCCACATTGGACATGTGGGAGTATTTCAAATGTCAGTTGATAGAGTTCAGGAGCAGCATGTTCCTGTGAGAATGAAGGATAAGTATGGCAAGTTACATGAACCTTGGATGATCAGGGATGTTATGACCTTGGTCAAAAAGAAAAAGGAAACATACATGAGGTCCAGGAGGATGGGAATTGACAAAACCCTTGAAGTATACAAGTCGGAAAGAACTTAAGCAAGCAGTAGAAGGACTGAAAGGGTTCATGAAAAGTCATTAGCAAACAGGATTAAAGAGAATCCTAAAGCTTTTTATACATATATAAAAAGCAAGGGGGTAGCCAGGGAAAGGGTTGGCCCACCCAAGGACAAAGAAGGGAATGTATGTGTGGAGCCAGAAGAGGTCTTAAACGAGGTCTTGAATGAATACTTTGTATCGGTATTTACCAAAGAGAAGGAATTGGTGGAGGATGATCTCAGGGAAGGGAGTGTCAAATTTCTAAGTCACGTTGCTATTAAAAAGGAAGAGGTGTTATGCATCTTTAAAAATGTATTAAGATAGATAGGTCCCTGGGTCCTGATAGGATGTTCCCCAGAATATTGAGGGAGGCAAGAGAACAAGTTGCTGAAGCATTGATGGACGTTTTTGTATCCTCCTTGGCCACAGGTGAATTCCCAAAGGATCGGAGAACAGATCATGTTGTCCCATTGTTTAAAAAGGTTAACAGGGACAATCCAGGAAATTACAGGCCTGTGAGCCTCACACCAGTGGTAGAGAAATTATTGAAGAAGATTCTCAGAGACAAGATCTATAAGCATTTAGAAGCAAATGGACTGATTTGCGATAGACGGAATGGTTTTATGTGGGGCGGGTTGTGCCTCACTAACTTGTTAGAGTTTTTTGAGGACGTGATGAAGATGGTTGATGAGGGAAAAGCGGTTGATATTGTCTACATGGACTTCAGTAAAGCCTTTGACAAGGTTTGCCTCAAGATAAAGATACAAAAGATAAAGATACATGGTATGGGGTAAGTTGGCAAGATGGTTACAGAACTGGCTTAGTCATAGGAGACAGAAGGCAGTGGTGGAAGGATGCTTTTTGGAATGCAGGGCTGTGACTAGTGGTGTTCTGCAGGGATCATTACTGGGACCTCTCTGTTCGTGATTTACATAGATGATTTGGAGGAAAATGGAGCTGGTCTCAGTAGTAAGTTTGCGGATGATACAAAGATTGGTGGAGTTGTGTATATTGAGGAGGATTGTCAGATAATGCAGTGGGATATAAATCAGTTGGAAGCATGGACAGAGAAATGGCAGATGGAATTTAATCCAGACAAATGTGAGGTGATGCATTTTGGAAGGTCTCATACAGGTGGAAATCATACAGTGAATGGTAAACCCTTAGGAGTATTGATTTACAGAGATATCTGGGTGTGGAGGTCCAGAGATCACTGAAAGTGTCAGCGCAGGTAGATAAGGTAGTAAAAAAGGCCTACGGTGTGCTTGCATTCATTGGAAGGGTCATTGAATATAGGGATAGACAAGTTATGCTGCATTATTATAGAAATTTAGTTAGGCCACACTTGGAATATTGCATAGTATTTTCGTCACCACAATATTGGAAGGATGTGGATGCTTTGGGAAGGGTTCAGAAAATGTTTACCAAGATGTTGCCTGGTACGGGGCATTTTAGCTATGAAAAAAATGTTGGATAGACTGTGTTTTCATTGGAATACAGGAGTTGAGGGGCGAGTTTTGCACCAGTGTTTACTATTGAGAAGGCCGTGGAAGATAAAGATTGTGGGGAAATAGATGGTGACATCTTGAAAAATGTCCATAATACAGAGGGGGAGGTGCTGGATGTCTTGAAATGCATAAAAGTGGATAAATCCCCAGGGCCTGATCAGATGTACCCTAGAACTCTGTGGGAATTGAGGGAAGTGATTGCTGGGCTCCTTGCTGAGACCTTTGTATTTTCGATAGTCACAGAGGAGGTGCCAGAAGACTGGAGGATGGCTAACATGGTGCCACTGTTTAAGACAGGTGATAAGAAAATGCCAGGGAACTACAGACTGGTGAGTCTGACATCAGTGTTCGACAAGTTGTTGGAGGGAATCCTGAGGGACAGGATGTACATGTATTTGGAAAGGCAAAGACTGATTAGGGATAGTCAACATGGCTTTTTGTGTGGGAAATCATGTCTCACGAACTTGATTGAGTTTTTTTGAAGAAGTAACAAAGAGGATTGATGAAGGCAGAGTAGTAGATGTGATATCTATGGACATCAGTGAAGTGTTCGACAAGGTTCCTATGGTGGACTGGTTAGCAAGGTTAGATCTCATGACGAGCCATTTGGGATACAGAACTGGCTCAAAGGTAGAAGACAGAGGGTGATGTTGGAGGGTTGGAGGCCTCTGACCAGTGGTGTGCCACAGGAATCATTTATATAAATGATTTGATATGTACATAGGAGGTATAGTTAGTACGTTTGCAAATGACACCAAAATTGGAGATGTAGTGGACAGCAAAGAAGGTTACTTCAGATTACAATGGGATCTTGATCAGATGGGCCAATGGGCCAAGACGTGGCAGATCCAGTTTAATTTGGATTTATGTGAGGTGGTGCATTTTGGGAAAGCACATCTTAGTAGGACTTATATACTTTATGGTAAGGTCCTAGGGAGTATTGCGGAACAGAGACCTTGGAGTGCAGGTTCATAGTTCCTTGAAAGTGGAGTCGCAGGTAGATAGGATAGTGAAGGCGGCATTTGGTATGCTTTCCTTTATTGGTCAGAGCATTGAGCTGAGAGGCCACTTTTGGAATATTGCATGCAATTCTGGTCTCTCTCCTATTGGAAGGATGTTGTGAAACTTGAAAGGGTCCAGGAAAGATTTACAAGGATGTTGCCAGGGTTGGAGGATTTGAACCATAGGGAGAGGCTGAATCAGCTGGGGTTGTTTTCCCTGGAGTGTCAGAGGCTGAGGGGTGACCTTATGGAGTTTTATAAAATCATGAGAGGCATAGATTGGGTAAATAGACAAAGTATTTTCCTAGGGGTGGGTGAGTCCAGAACTAGAGGGCATAGGTTTAGGGTGAGATGGGAAAGATATAAAAGGTACATAAGGGGCAACTTCTTTCCTACAGAGTGTGTGTGAAATGAGCTGCCAGAGGAAGTGATGGAGGCTGGTACACTTACAACATTTAAAAGGCATCTGGATGGTATACGAATGGGAAGGTTTAGATGGATATGAGCCAAGTGCTGGCAAATGGGACTAGATTAGGTTAGAATATCTGGTCTGCTTGGACAAGTTGGACCGAAGGGTCTGTTTCTGTGCTATGACTCTATGATAGACATTTATAAGATTGTGAATGGCATGGATAGAGTGGAAAGTCTGAGGCTTTTTCCTAGTGTGGAGGGGTCAATTACTAGGGGACACAGGTTCAAGGTGCAAGGGGGGGAGGAGTTTAAAAGAGAACTGTGAAGCACATTTTTCACACAAAGGGTGGTGAGTGCCCAGAATGCATTGCCAGAGGAGGTGATGGAAGCAGACACAATAGAAGCATTCAAGAAGCACCTGAATGAATACATGAATAGGAAGGGAATAGAAGGATACAGATCCTGTAAGTGAAGATAGTTTAATATGGAAGAGAAAAATGTGTCAGTGCAGGTTTGTACAAAGTTAAAAATCACACACCAGGTTATAGTCCAACAGGTTTATTTGGAAGCACTAGCTTTCTGAGCGCTGCACCTTCATCAGGTGGTTGTGGAGTATAAGATCATAAGACACAGAATTTATAGCAAACGTTTACAGTGTTGGTAACTGAAATTATATATTGAAAAAGACATGGATTGTTTGTTAAGTCTCTCATCTTTTAGAATGACCATGTTAATTTCAGTTCTTTCATATGTAAATCGCAAAACCTTTTTAAAAGTTACATTCTCAAGTGACCTTTAACAATTGGTGTCATGTCAGCCCAGATAAGGTGTGAGGTACCCTGTGTGAGACTGTTTGTGCCACAATGGTCAGACTGATTCTAATCTAAAAAACGGATTTACAGAATCTTACATGGATTCATGCAGTTTTTGAGCAAAGTGTAATTCTGCAAGTACAATTCACCCCATAAACATGTGTGTGGGGGTGTGTGTGGGGGTGAGGGGTGGTTATGAGTGTCTGTGAGAGAGTGTGTGTGTATGAGTGTGACTGTAAAAGGGTAAATGTGTAAGAGGGTGCATGTGTGAGTGTATAAGAGAGGGTCTGGTGAGTGTATGGGTCGGTAGGAGAGGGTGTGTGTCTAAAGGAGTGTCTGTGTGCGAGTGTATGTATATGCAATGGCGTCACCTGTAGTGTGACATGAACCCAAGGTTTGGGAAGTCAAAAGGCCTGTTCCTGTTCTGTATTGTTCTTTGTACCTCTGCAGCACACAGCTCCTGGCTCAGAAGTTGTCACTCCACCAATAAGAGCCCCTCACTTTGATACAGATACATTATTTTCCTAATCAACCTGTTCACAGTTATTGGTCATACACTTTTTCATCCCTTAGGGCTTGAACCCAAGCCTTCTGGTTCATTGGTTCACTGCACCATATGAACCCATTGGTGTCTTATTAATCAGGTTAAAATGTATACATGTTATTCTAGGAAGACAGCAATTGTATAATTAATTATGACATTAATGCAATGAGCATTATTCGTGTTAGAATCTCTTGTGAGTAGGCCATGAATTGAAATTCCAGGGGAAGAAGAAAATGGATGATTTAAAAAACAGGGGACTAATTGAGCAAGACAGATATCGCAAATCTATTGTTCTCACTTTAAAGTTAATAAAACGTCCCTGCGTGAATACAGCGCTCTTTATATTCTGACATATGGTATATTCAGCTATTACCTCTGATTAAAGGTAGCGCACAAAAATATCAGCCGGGTGTTTCTGTTCGGTAACGCTGATTTTTAACTTGGTGCATTTTGCCTGAAATCCACAAAAGAATCGCGGAATTTTAAGCACAAATTCCACTCAATGCATCTCGTGACCCTTTGCAAAAAAACATTCAATCTGGCCAAGCTGCCAGCATGAATGAATCACCGCTGAGAGTTTATATTCACCAGGCTCGTTTGCAGACCTCTGAACAGATGAAAAATTACGCTGACTCGACTTGGTGCAAGGAAATAGGACTGTCCTAAGAGCTTTTAAATGTTTACTTTTAATTGCACCAAGAAACCGACCACTCCTCCCGCTATAACCGACGCTTTATAGAAAATTATGCATGTAAAGTCAGATCGCTCGCAAATAGTGATTAAAACATCTTTTTTGCAATGAATCAATTTTCAACTGCATTAATCAAATGCCAACCATTTACCGCTTGTAAGTATATCATAGAGTATTTTTCAAAACTATCAAGGCAGATTTTGTGTTCGGCGACATCTAAATAATTTTAAGATACTGGTGGGGAAAAAAACTGCCCTCCTCGAAATGACATCTCCGATTGTGTCAGACTGGAAATGCTACTGCCTGATCTGTGAGAGGTTATGAATTGAGCGAAACAGGCAACTGAGCAAAATAAAGGCAGGTGGAATCGAAGTGCAGTTACCTGCACCTGAAGTAGATGGTGCTGCATAGATTATATTGAAAAAGCAGAGGATTGAATATAACTACAAATCTTAGTCGAGTTGGGTTTTCAACGTGTCCAATCAAAGCAGAACTGCATTCGCTCATACATCACAAAGCTGAACTGTATACTATAGCTTCAACACTATAACATGAGGCAGTGGAGCTGGTGCCTTGATTAAATAGTACTTTGGTTTGATTTCAATTTGATTACCAGTCTAGTCACAGAGAGACAAAGAGAGAAATTGTGAACTCAGGAGGTTCAAATGCTTTGAGGGTGATCCTTAGAAGGACACAGAAGACTGCATAAGAAAGAAAGATGGCTGCAAAATATTCTATTCCCATTTTGAAACAATCCATTAATGTATAGAAGCATGTCTAGAGATAAAGTAGGTCCATAAAATTGCTTCAAATTGTCTGCAGAATGAGGGTAAGCATGTTCATGTTGGTAGAATACAGATTTAGGACTAATATTTGCGAGTTCTTCACACACCGGGTGACCTATATATGGAGTGAGCTTTTAAGTGTAGGCAAAATTCTGGAACATTTAAATAGAATTTGGTTGGGATTTCTTTTTGCTCTGTGGGCAACATTGGCAAAGCCACCATTTGTTACCTCTCCCTGCTAGATCATGTCAGATGGCAGTTAATAATCAACCACACTGGCATAGGTCTGGAATCACATGCAGGTTAGACCAGGTAAGTGTGGTCCCGAAATGGGCATGTGATTGACAATTAATGATTGTCACTACTCAGCTATTCCAGATTTATTAGTAGTATTTACAATCCATCAGCTTCCATGGTGGGATTTGAATCTCTGTCCCCACAACATTTCTTGGGGCCTATTGGACTAGTTCAATTATATAACTTCAGGGCCAACACTGCCTCCCTCCCCCAGTTAGCTGGACATTGTAATAACAAGTTGGTTTTCTAAATAGAATATTATCATTTAACCCAACATAAACTTGGGACCTTGTGTGATTAAATTATTTGCATTAACCTCTCGTGAAACTTCATGGAGCATAAAATAACCATGCGCATCGACAATACGATGATTTAAATGGAAAAGAATGGAAGAACATGTGCATTCTTCGGTTTTTTTTCTAAAATGTATGCATAGGATGTGGTTCTTACTTTTTTTGTCTGCAGTGACTTGTTAGGTCATTCCAGGGGCAGTTAAGAGTCATTCCTGGCGATCCATTGTCATATGTAGACAAGATGAGGTAGAGACTGTAGCCTTCATAGAATCATTAAGCTTGGAATTAGACCCTTCGATCCAACTTGTCCATGCCAACTAAGTTTCCCTCACTAAATTAGTTCCATTTGCCTGCATTTGGCCCACATCCCTGTAAACCTTTCCTATTCACGTACCTGTCCAAATGTCTTTTAAATGTCGTAACTGCAACTGCATCTATCACATCCTCTGGCAATTCACTCCTCACATGTACTACCCTCTGGGTGAAAACGTTGTCCCTCAAGTTCCTTTTAAATCTTTCTCTTCTCATTTTAAACCTATGCCCTCTGATTTTGAATTCCCCCACCCTAGGGAAAAGACCTTTGCTATTCACCTTATCTATGCCCCTCATGATTTATAAACCTCTATAAGGTCAACCCTCAACCTCCTATGCTCTAGTGGAAAAGTCCCAGCCTTTCTTTATAACTCAAACCCCCCCAGTCCGGGCAATTGCTTTTTTGAACTGTCCCCAATTTAATAATATCCTTCCTATAGGCAGGGCGACCAGAACTGTACACAGTATTCTAAAAGTGGCCTCATCAGTGTACTGTATAAAGACATGACATTGCAACTCCTATTCTCAATGGTCTGAGAAACGAAGGTATGCATGCTAAATGCCTTAACAACCTGCAATTTTCAAAGAATTACGTACCTGAACCCCAAGGACTTTCTGTTCGACAGCATTATAGATCGACATCCTGGGTTCTACCATTAACCTGCCCTTGTTCATCTTACCAAAACGCAATACCTCGCATTTATCCAAAACTTTATCTGCCACTTCTCAGCCCATTGGCCCAATTAATCAAGGTCCCTTTGTAATCTTAGATAACTTTATTCACTGTCCACCAATTTTGGTGTCATCTGCAAACTTACTCACTAAGCCTCCTAAATTTTCATCCAAATCATATATAAATCACAAATAAAAGTGGACCCTATACCAATTCCTGTGGCACACCACTGGTCACAGTCCTCCAGTCTAAAAAACAACCCTCCACCAACACCACCCTCTGATTCCTACCATCAAACCAATTTTGTATCCAATTGGCAAGCTCTCCCTGAATCCCATGTGATCTAACTTTACTAACCAGGTTCTGCCATGCCTTGTCAAAGGCTTTACTAAAGTCCATGTAGACAATGTCTACCACTCTGCCTTCATCTAACTTTTTGATCATGTCGTCAAAAAATTCACTGAAGTTAGTGAGATACAATTTTCAATGCATACAGTCATGCTGATATCCCTAACCAGCCCTTGCCCCTCAACATGTATGTAAATTCTAAAGGAAATTAGTGAACCAGCTGGATTTTTATGACAATCCAGAATGGTTTTATGGTCACGTTTAAGGC
This sequence comes from Chiloscyllium plagiosum, assembly GCF_037043375.1. NCBI lineage: Eukaryota > Metazoa > Chordata > Chondrichthyes > Orectolobiformes > Hemiscylliidae > Chiloscyllium > Chiloscyllium plagiosum. Next base: position 21,193,981 of record NW_028270157.1, on the reverse strand, counting down.
TTTTAATTACAGGTTTTTAAAATCGAAATCAAATTCTATCATCTCCCATGGTGGAGTAGGAACTTGGGGCCCTACTACATTACATAGGATTAATAGTCCAGTAATAATTCCACTATCCATTGCCTCCCTTTAGAGGGTAAAATCCACGTTGGTCAGACCGTTAAGGAATGGGAGTAGGCCATTCGGCCCCTTAAGTCTGCTTCACCATTCAATACGATCGAAAATGCCTAGGATTTGGTGGAATCGATTCGTTTCTGGCAGACGTGATTAAAATGCAAACGGTGGTGGAAGCGAGATAAGGCGGGGTGGGGGGAGCAGCCATACATACGCAACAAGAAAATATCGCAGGCTCTTGTTCAGAGATGATGAGAGGCAGCACTGGCTGGAATGTCTCTCCTGCCTTTGCCAGCTGTTGTGTCAGCATTTCCTACAAACCCTGTGGTTTGGCGCACCAGACAGAAAATAATAAATAGTTTCATTTATAAAAACGAGGGCTTATAAAATCTCCATGTTTACTCTGCGACATTTCTTAATTTATGAGAAGCAAGTTAAGGACAATGGTTCTGAGGATTTGACTTGAATTAAATGTTCTGGATCAGTGGTGCTGGAAGAGCACAGCAGTTCACGCAGCATCCAAGGAGCAGCGAAATCGACGTTTCGGGCAAAAGCCCTTCATTATTCCTGATGAAGGGCTTTGCCCGAAACGTCGATTTCGCTGCTCCTCGGATGCTGCGTGAACTGCTGTGCTTTTCTAGCACCACTGATCCAGAATCTGGTTTCCAGCATCTGCAGTCATTGTTTTTACCTCGTTGAATTAAATGTTGCCTGAACTTTGAAAAATCGAGTCATGTGTGACAGACCTGGCCGCATAATAGCATTTCAGTGGAGTGTGATTTATAGCCGACTGCTTTCAGGTTTGGCAAATATCTCTGACAAGAGCAGCACTTAGCTCTGTTGATAAGGAAGGGCGCTGACAATGTGTGCTGGATTCTTCCAGTGAAAGTGAACTTATATGGTCCTCACTGTAAGGTCACGTCCAACTCGCTCTGCAGCCGACACAGTGCAGTTATCAGGAAACCTCTCGGTGAGTTCCAACCATTTTAAAAAGCCAGGGGAACCTTTTCTTCCCCACTTTGCAAAGCTCAGGAGCAGGGGGAGCATTCTGCAGTTTGAAGGAACATGCAGCGGGCGCGGGAATGGGCAACGCTCTGATGTCCGTCGTCGCTTTCTTCCCGTCGAAATCGTGCCAGAAACTCGTCCTGGGCGGCGACATCGAGGAGATGCCGCCGGACAAAATGCTGGACTTGAGCGGGAGGCACCTGAGGAGGTTCCCGGTGCAGGCCTGCGCCTTCACGCAGCTCCTGAAGTTGTACCTCAGCAACAACAACCTGAGCAGCCTGCCCGCCGAGCTGCAGCTGCTGGGCCGCCTGCAGATCCTGGCGCTGGACTTCAACCGGTTCCGGGAGCTCCCCGTGGCGGTGTGCCGCCTCCGTCAGCTCTCCATCCTGTACCTGGGCAACAACAGCCTGTGTGACCTGCCGGCCGAGCTCAGCGCGCTCGCCGACCTCAAGACGCTGTGGATCGAGTGCAACTGCTTCGAGCGCGTGCCGCAGGTGGTCGCCGAGTTCCGGCAGCTGCGGGTCCTCCACGCCGGCTGCAACCAGCTGGGGGAGCTGCCGCGGGAGTTGCGGCGGCTCCGGCAGCTGCAGAGCATCTGGTTGCCGGGCAACCAGCTCGGCGACTTCCCGCCGGTCCTGCTGGAGATGGAGAGCCTGGAGGTGATCGACGTGGACCGCAACAAGATCAGGTGCTTCCCCAGCCTGGCGCACATGAAGAACCTAAAGCTGGTGATGTACGACCACAACCCGTGCAAGAACGCCCCCAGGGTGGCGCAGGAGGTCAGGAGGGTGGGGCGCTGGGCTGACTACCGCCCCGAGGACCACATTAAGTCACCGGCGGAGGTAGCGCCCGAGCAAGTGGGAGAGAGCAGGGACGTTGAAGCAGCAGCGAAGGCTGGACAAAACCAGGAGTTCGCTTAAAGAAAAGGTGTAAAGTCCTTCAGACAATTTTAAACCCCAATGTCACACGTGAGAAATGTAATTTTCAGGCTTCCAGTTTCGCTTTAAAATATGCAGAAAGTACTAAAACATTGATTTGTTTTCTTCTGAGGAACGTCAACGGAATGGGACACTGATATCCACCCCCACCCCCAGGACTCCATTACAAGTAGCAATAATTAAGCAAGGGAGGGCTCTTAGGCCCAGTGATAGTGACCCTATCTCTGAGCCCGGAGGCTCCCAAATTCAAATCTCAGCTGCTGCAGAGGTCCGTGGAGTCACACAGCACAGCAACACAGCCTTCGGTCCAACCTATCGATGCCGAACATAATCCCAAACTAACCAAGCCCCACCTGCCTGCTCCTGGCCCACAAACCTTTCCTATTCATGTACTTATCCAAATGTCTTATAATTGTACCCCCATTCACCACTTCCTGAGGACGTGCATTGCTCAGGCGAGCCACCCTCTGAACAGGTTGATTTGAAAAATGCCTAAAGCTAGACAATGCAGCAAATACTCATCAGGTTATGTAGCAACTGTGAAGGGAAGAACAGAGTTAGTGATATTAGAAATTTAAAACAATTTCAAGTACAAAGTGGGAGGGGTTTGGAACATAACACTTAAAGGGGAATTAAATGCAAAAAGAATTGCAAAGGAAGTAAAATGAATGGTAATAGGATACTCAAAAAAGAAACCTAGGATTGATATCAAAGGTGAGAACAGTCAGAGCAGAATAATCACCAGTTACTGTTCTATTTTATTAAGCAAGGGTATCAAGGCAGGCATATGGAGTTAGGTCAGATTAGCCATTTTCTTATTGATGGCCTACTTCTGTTCCCATGTTCCTAAGTAGTGTTGAACTCCATGTTGAGTCTGAAAGACCGTAAAACATATTGCCAAAAGATAAAGTTCTGTACCTCAAGTTTCTGTTGAATTTCATTGGAAGTTTAAGAGGTAGTAATGTTAGACTAAAGTGAAGAGTTGAAATAGCAGGGATAGGAAACTTAGAGCAATTAGTTTATGAGCTAAATGGAAGTATTCTGCAAAGCAGTTCTCCAGTGTGCATTTGGTCTCCCTCACATATAGCGCCACAGCGTAAGCAATCTGATCTTAGCCCTCAGAACTGATTTTCTGTGTTGGCTTTCACCTTATTTGGTGTCTTCTCATCTACATTTGTGACTATTGCTTGAAACGTTTTAAATCTCTTTGCCTTTTCTGGTTCTGATGAAAGAGCATTAGATTATTTGCCTTAACTAGAGTTAACAGTAATCTCTCTACAAATGTTACCCAGTCTGCTGGTAGTTGAAATATTCTGTTTTTATGACAAATTTGAAACATCTACAGTATTTTGCTTTTGTAATTTAATCTTTCATCTCATTTTTATATTATAAATAATGGGTTCTGTGGTGCAGGGCTGTACATTCATCACCAAAATCTATGATCAAAAGATGAAGAACACTAAAGGCCCCTAGGCAGAACACAAGATTTGGAGAAAGATATGGTGGTAAAAGGAATAACACAAACTGTAGAATTAATAAACTATGTCCCACATGCATTTTGATGTGGAAAACAAACCTTAGAAGCTAACAATTGGGAAACAACATTACTGGTCTTTATGGGCATACCAGAATGAGTGTTTTCACAATCAGATCAAAAATGTCATGAAAAATTGCAAAAATAATATTTGTCATTCTAAGTCTCCAGATATCAAAAGCACCTCAAGAAAATAACAGCCCCTGGGGGAATCGTATGCCTCCCAGAATACAGCCATTGCTTTGTTTTATATGGTTGCTTCTGACAGTATACTTGGCTTTGGAAATTAGGACTATGACGTGAAAAGAGCATTACTGTGCATCTAACCTTCTGTCTATCTGGTCTACAAACAAATCACTTCAGCACTTCATATTCTAAGTGAATATGATTTAATTCCACAGCACCGATACTATTTGATCACAAGAATTCAGAATTTCATTTTAGTATGATAGCACTAGGGAGACAAAAAGAAAGCCTTTGCAGTGTCAACCATGTCTCTACTAACAATATTTCAGCAATTATGCAATCAAAAAGTGATGGCTGCCATGCCTTGCTGCATTAATCTGGGAGCAAAGTGCAGATCACTTTTAATTTATGCATCAAACAATACCTGGCATTCTTATTTTTTAAGAATTTAGAATGCAAGGCCACTATTTGGAAGTGTTTTTTCTGACCTCAGTGCCATAGGCTATGTATTGCAATATTGGAGAAATCCTTGTTAAAAAAGAAAGAACCATGGGTTCAATGCATCAAAATTTTCCAAATATCTTTTCTCGAGTAACTCCTAAGAAAATGTTTTTGTGATATGGTGATGTCTAGTTCTCCACAGGGCACTATCATGCGATTTAGGATTTTTGGAATGACTTGACAATTCATCTCTAACACATGAAGGAATCACAGGTTCTGAGCAACAGACCCATTCTCAAATCCCAGATATTCAGTTGTTCCATTGTCAAAGTAACTGCACCGAAACAGTGATTGATCACCATCTAGAGCCTATTTAATTAAGAAGCATTTCTATAAAGGTCAATATGCTATCCTCTTGGTCCCAGTGTGCCAAAAACTGTGGTGCAACATTGGCACCAAAGGCACAGTGTAAATGACAGCATTAAACTGCAGTGCAGATCTTATTTTAAATGATCTCTCCTTGATATTTCAAGTATTAACATCGCCCTTACTCTTGATGGACAAGATATTTTACAACGATGTATTTTTTACAATTGTTTTTAAATTGATCTGACTTGATTGTACTGTCATGTGTGCTAAAGTACAAATGTACAAGTCCATGGTGCATTAAAGTTTCCTCTAAGATACATGTGTTTACATTTCATGAGATTTAAAGAAGGGTGCTTTGTCTGAACAATCATGTTCATGTGGCAATTGCTGTATAACTTGGTGAATTTCCAGTCCTTGGTTTTGTTTGTGATGACTTGCTTTACTGTCAATATATTTTGCATCACAATAATATTTATGGTGACCTTTTGTATATCACTGTAATGCATTGAGGAAAGTATGCTATCAGTGAGAGCCTTCAAAAAGCCTTCTCTTTTGTCTCCTTCACTCATAGCTTCTGTGGACTTTAGGGTTAATGAGGATCTGTGATGTTTTTTCCTTTCTCACACTCCATTGTAGAATCCTAATTCTGTACTTTTAAATTGAAAAATACATTTGGAACAATAAATCATTTTAGATGAACACTAGCTTTCCTGAAGGTTCATTCAGTAAAGTTGACTTAATATATTAAGTCATACAGATCAGAAAGACTTTTAACTCAATTGCTGGTCAGTACCACACACATTAATGTCTTCAAGTGGTTTCTGTTGGTCAACACAAACAAATGCGCCAAGTTTTGTTATATATAGTATATATGCTGGGTGAAACAGAATTAGATCATTTAGGATGCTTTCTCCAATCACAGAATTGTGATCAACTCTGATAAACCTCCACCCCCTTCTTCAGCCCAAAGACCAAATAATAAAAACATTTACATTCAAGGAAGTTTTAAAGACTTATAATTTGTGCCAAATTTGTGATTAAAAACCATACTTCAACATATTTCAATGCTTCTGAGGGTTAAGGGATGGGGAATAAATATGGCACATTGTTAACAAACATTTACTTAAACATAGTACTAAACCAACAAGATTTTTTGATTCTTACCAAATTCAGATTAAGCATTGATCAAGAGGACATAAAAATAATAATTCCAATCATGGTTCATAAATTAATATTCAGTTTTATGTTGTCCCTCACTACTTGAGAGTTGTTCATTGGCTTTTTTAAAACAATACCGTAATTGGTAATTTATCAACAGTGAATGCAAGTCATGAGGAGAGAATGCAAAACACCAGTCATGTCACAAATTTGATTGAGTTTTTTGAAGTAACAAAGAGAATTGATGAGGGCACAGTGGTGGACGTGATCTATATGGACTTCAGTAAGGCATTTGACAAGGTCCCCCATGGGAGACTGGTTAGAAAGATTAGATCTCATGGAACACAGGGAGAACTAGCCGTTTGGATACAGAACTGGCTCAAAGAGGAGGGTGGTGGTGGAGAGTTGTTTTTCAGACTGGAGGCCTGCGATCATAAAAGTTGGTGCTGGGTCCACTACTTTTTGTCATGATTTGAATGGGAGCATAAGAGATTTAGTTAGTAAGTTTGCAGATGACACCAAAATTGGAGGTGTAGTGGATAGTCAAGAAGGTTACCTTAGATTACAGTGGGATCTTGATCAGATGGGCCAATGGGCTAAGTGGCAGATGGAAGTTTAATTTAGATAAATGTGAGATGCTGCATTTTGGGAAAGCAAATCTTAGCAGGACTTATACACTTAAATGGTAAGGTCCTAGGGAGTGTTGCTGAACAAAGAGACCTTGGAGTGCAGGTTCTTAGCTCCTTGAAAATAGTAGCAGGTAGATAGGATAGTGAAGGTATTTAGTATGCTTTCCTTTATTGGTCAGAGTATTGAATACAGGAGCTGGGAGGTCATGTTGCAGCTGTACAGGACATTGGTTAGGTCACTTTTGGAATATTGCGTGCAATTCTGGTCTCCTTTCTATCAGAAGGATGTTGTGAAACTTGAAAGGGTTCAGAAAATATCTACAAGGATGTTGCCAGGGTTGGAGATATTGAGCTAAAGGGAGAGGTTGGAAAGGCTGGGGCTGTTTTCCCTGGATCTTCAGAGGCTGAGGGGTGATCTTATAGAAGTTTATAAAATCATGAGGGGCATGGATGGGATAAATAGTCAAAGTGTCTTCCCTGGGGTGGAAGGAGTCCAGAACTAGGAGGGCATAGGTTTAGGGTGAGAGGGGAAAGATACAAATGAGATCCAAGGGGCAACCTTTTCTTGCAGAGGGTGATATGTGTATGGAATGAGCTGCCAAAGGAAGTGGTGGAGGCTAGTACAATTGCAACATTTAAAAGGCATCTGGATTGGTCTATGAATAGGAAGGGTTTGGAGGGATATGGGCTGGGTGCTGGCAAGGTGGGATTAGATTGGGTTGGGATATCTGGTTGGCATGGACGAGTTGGACTGAAGGTCTGTTTCTGTGCTGTACATCTCTATGACTCTCTTTCACTTTTGGCACTTCACAGGTCTTGGCAACCCACGTACCGGTTGTCTACATACCTGTCATGAATGCTTCGAGCTGGACTTGAAAGAGAAAAATTGCTCATTATGGCTTCAACAACAATGTTACTTTGAAACGTGCATATTTTTGCTATTTGAAGGTATAATCAAATGAACTTTTCAAAAACAACATTCAACTCAACCATTAGCCTCAGCATTGCCAGGCTATAAATGGAACAGTGGAAACGTGGTAAAAACACCTCATACCAATCTGTCAAGATATGCTTAAATGAAGATAAAAACAAGGTCACCTAGATTCTGAGCTTCCAAATGTAATCTTTAGAACACCAAACATTACTCACCCTCTGTCAGCAGACTTATTTCCTTATATAGAAATTGCTTATTACAAGCTTGGAAGTAGCTTGTATACAACAAATGATTTCATTCACACTCAGCATATGATTGTATTTTCATAATGCCGACAAATCAAAACTCTTGAAACTAAACTTCCTGTCACAAACTTTTGATTTTGTGGGCATTCAAGCAAAAAAGTCAATTTTGAGAGTTAGCCCAATGATTAATATACTCTGATATATACAAAATACAATGTGTTTTACCCCTTTTTTAAAAAAATTGTACAAGTAGTCAGCTTTGTCAAACAATGTTAAATATTTTCACGTCCTATTTATATCATGGCTTGAAGACTGGAATACTTCCAAATTCCTTATCGCTATACTTCAGAATTGACAGTACTAATGTTGATTATTCCAGACAAAAATTCTGTGGTCTGCACAATTTGTTAGATCGGAATAAAATTCAAATTGAAGATGGACTCATAGCAAAAAGCTATGATAACATAACGTATGTACGTTATTAGTAAACATTTGAAATAACCTTTTATAAAGTCTGCATCAAGGCACTGTCACACCATATGTTCAATTTCCTTTTAAACTAAATAGCTTCTCAAAGCTTTAGCTCAATGCATCGGTGATGTGATTGTCAAGATTCTGCCTTTTCAATTAGCTTTTGATGAGAAGTATACAAACTGACTCCAAATTTAAAATGTATAGAACACTAGTTGCTGTGCTTTCAGAAAGATATTATTAACTTGGAGAGGATACAGAAAAGATGGACAAGGATGTTACCAGGTCTGGTGGGTTTGGATTACAATGAGGGGCTGGATAGGCTAGGGATTTTTTCACTCGAGCATGGAAGGTTGAGGGGTGACCTCATTGAGGTTCATAAAATCATCAGCATAGTTATGGTGAATGAGTTGCCAGAGGAAGTGGTTGACACTGGTACAATTGCAATATTTAAAATGTATTTGGATTGGTATATAAATAGGAAAGGATATGGGCCAAGTGCTGGCAAATGGGACTAGATCAGGTTGGGATATCTGGTCGGTGTGTACAAATTGGACCAAAGGGTCTTCTCTATAACAATGCCAGAAAACAAGACAAATCAGCATTTAAATCTAAATATTTTCCAGATTAGACACAGGTTAGATTAGTAAGGGGACAAAAAGTAAACAGAGACAACAGGAGGTAAGTTAGAATTTGAAAAGTGGATATTAGCACAAGGAAAATTAAAGAACATTTTAAAAACAGTTCCAGTTTAATATTAATCAGTATTGCTCATGGTTGAGAGAAAGAACTGTCATGATTCTGGATGGGAGGGAAAGGCATAATGAAAGCATAGGAAATAGAACAGTCTTGTCAACCACAGTGGAGGTTAAGGTATAGGTAGAAGATCAGGTGGAAACACTGATTTGGGATGTGGCAACATCAGAGAAACTGAGAGAAACAAACAAATTTCTTATAGGAAGCAAGGTACCTGAGGGTTTACGGCAGATAATGGTTGATTGTCTACATTCCTGGGGATAGGCAGAGATGTGATGGAAAAGTCAACAGCAGATCAAACAGGGAAGGGTGGAGATTGGAAGTGGATTTAAATGTTTCTGTTTAGGCCAAGAGCAGGAAAATTACACCAGTACATTTATTAATGCACTGTGTAAGGAACAATGTATATGCCTATTTTGTACGTTTTTCTGTTTGGCAGGCTGTGGGGAGACATCATGATGTTAGGTTGATTTTTCAAGAAATGTTCTTGAGCTTGGTGTTAGAAGTCTTGATACCAATTTGGATACGTGCACATTTAATCAAATTTCAAAATCCTTGAAATGATGGGACTTAGTACTTTAGTGCATTCAAAACAGTGGTAGGAAAAAAAAGTTGCCCAATGACAGGGGTCCCAGGACACTAGTGCTTGTTCATGCTTGTAATGGAGGCAGGCAGTTTATACTATCTAGTAAGAAATCATACAAGACTGCTGAGGAACTCACTTCAGGGAAATTAACATGTTTGCAGTTTGTTTTAGTGTCTCAGCAAGAGATACCAACTGAAGAAAGACCATCTAAATGAATACACAGAAATTTTCTTGAAGGAAACTGATTGCAACTGCCAACCTGAGCAAGAAGCCTTCGTGTGAGTTTGTTCATTTGTAGCAACTAAATGTCCCATTTCTGCCTTAATAGACACTGACATTTCCCAATGACTCATTCTGTGATAGACTGAATATTAAATATAAATAGTTTTCTCCTTAAATTTGTATCTTGTGAAATATGTGCACAAAACAAAATGTCTTTTATCAGCAATACTCAAATACAATTTACCCTTTGGAATGATCCTGATTTTAGCACTGAATTGCCAATCTGCTGAAATTCTTAATTTCTATATAGTGCCAGTTATTACCTTTTGGAACAAAACTTAACTACCAGACTTTGGATCCTATCATTGATTTATTCATTGTTGTGGTTCTGTTCGCAGAGCTGGGAATTTGTGTTGCAGACGTTTCGTCCCCTGTCTAAGTGACATCCTCAGTGCTTGGGAGCCTCCTGTGAAGCGCTTCTGTGGTGCTTCCTCCGGCATTTATAGTGGTTTGTCTCTGCCGCTTCCGGTTGTCAGTTCCAGCTGTCCGCTGCAGTGGCCGGTATATTAGGTCCAGGTCGATGTGTTTGTTGATCGACCTGGACCCAATATACCAGCCACTGCAGCGGACAGCTGGAACTGACAACCGGTAGTGGCAGAGACAAACCACTATAAATGCTGGAGGAAACAACACAGAAGCGCTTCACAGGAAGCTCCCAAGCACTGAGGATGTCACTTAGACAGGGGACAAAACGTCTGCAACACAAATTCCCAGCTCGACAAACAGAACCACAACAACGAGCACCCGAGCTACAAATCTTCTCACCAACACTGATTTACTCAATACTAGATTCCTGATTTTTTTGTAGCAATCCTTCAATAGCTACATGGAATATGCAAACATATCACACATTCAACATCAACCACTGCTTCTTCTATAATCAGTGATTCCCATGTATAAAATTAGAATGTCTTTATCTTTGACACTTTCTGCTAACTTCAAAGATTGATGGAAATCTGTAAGCAGTTTTCTCTCTACTTCATAAGAACCTACATGTGTGCAAAGGCTTTTTTCTTTTGGATTGTGGATTCGACTGACCAATTGTTGTGGACTCGGCATTTGGGTGGGGGGCAGGCGGGCCAGCAGGCATTGGTTACAACTATGTGCATGGACACAGGGGAAGAGACATTCAACTTGTAGAGGAGAAAGCACCTAAAATCTCTCTCCTCCTGTGTGAAGAAACAGGAAATCTTCCTACGAACTACTCTTCGCAATTTGCTGCTGAAAAGGAGAAAAATAATTTATAGGGCAAATCCTTTACCCATGAAAGCACCAAAAAAAAATCAACTTGTGTGGTCTGGATCAGCAGTACTGAACTACTTCTCTCTAACATTTATCTTTTCCCACCCTTTATCCTTGTCCACGGCTCTTTGTATGTGTATGACTGCATATGGCAATTTTTAAAAGGGATAGTTTGAGCTCTACGCTAGCTATTCTTTTTCCCATTGATTAGAAACTATTTGATTACATAATGATTTGTGTTAATGATTAAAAACCTGGTCTGCATTTTATTTTAACCTGAATTGGAGTCAGGTAAAATTAAATGATTCGTGATTTAAATAAATTTTCACAGTTGTGACAAATCTGTGAAAAATGGGGTTTCATTTTCAGCACACTGCCCAAATGAACTGTGACAATGGTTCGTTACTCTTGCAGGAAAATATAAATAGATGCTTCAAAATTTGAATTAGAAAAGCATTAGAACTTGTGACGACAAAACTTTAATGTATGACACTCTGAATACAGCCTCATCTACAAGAGTAAAGGAAAGATTAGTCAAATGGAACCAAGGCATTTACTTAAACGTACTGAAACTTTATAAATACAAAACTTCTATTTTAGTTCTACTGGATGATGTCTCGTGTTCACTGCTGACATGAGTCCAAATGTTCTCCTTATTCATGTTCATAACTTAGCAAGGATGTTGATCAGGTACACGTTTCCTGAAAGGGAGATAGTCTGCATTACTAATAGTCATTATATTGAAGTAGATTCGGTTAGTAATGTTACTATATAGCATAGGTGCAGAAAGCGAGCAAAGATGTAAACAACATATAGGACTTTTTATTGACAAATTGAACTTTACAGATTAGAGCACATGGAACCTTTAGTGGCCATAGAGGCACACAAAAAATTAAGTCCTACTTATGAAGTGTTCCTTTTTTAAAGATCAGATCATGTGTACATAGGCATTATTTTCATCTAAACATTTTATTTAATTATTTTGAGTCAATGTCTGGCATGAAAAAAGCTTTACCTTGGAGCTGCCTTAATAATATCATCCACTCGAAGGATCATTTCAGATGCCTCTGCCGCACTCAACAGAACTTGTCTCTTCACTTGGAAACTCTCTGTAATACCCATTGCTGCCATGTCTCCAATGGTGCCATTTGTCATGTCTAAAAATAGAAAATGCAGAGTTTAACTTAACGTAGAAAATAACTAAATAATACCCTGGACTCATTTAAAATGCACTATTTCAACCAAACAAAGTGCTCTGCTGGATTTCTTACCCAATCCATATGTTGTTTGCCCTTCACTATGAGCAGCTCGTAACTGAGCCACTAAATCTGCACTATCATACCCAGCATTATCAGCTATGATGGTAGGAAGCTGCGGAGAAAGAAAATAAATGCACCATATAAATTAATTGTTGCAATTTAATTTTTTTTTTTACAGTGTAAAGATTAGGAATAGATTTGCTTCTTTCACACAATTTGCAGGATTTATGATCATTGTGGATAAATAATCAAAATCCAACAAGAGGCTGTGCAGTTTCTACCAAAGCATGGTCTAGCATTACATTCAAGAACCATTCAGCTTGACAAGAGTGTGCTAACAGCAAGTGATGAAATGCTTTTCAAGTATAACAGCTAGTCTTGAATGCTAACTAGCATATGAACTGGAAAGAACATGCATAGTGAATAGTGCTATAATCTGAAACCATTTATTTATCAGAGATAAGTTAAAAATTTGATCACAATTACTCAATGATGTGTAGAATAGCTTCCCTGCAATTAATTTTCATTGATAGACGCATTCTAGGTTTATCTAGAAACTGTAATTGGAACTTAATGTTACGCATATAAATTAACAAAAACACTTAACATCTATATGTGCTTAGAGTAGACACACAAACTATGAAAGAAAGTGGAATTCCAGTTTGAATCGCTGTATTAAATTTCAGCCATATGAATCAATCATGGGTATATAATATGGATGGAATGAAGCTGCTACACATTCTTTTCTTGTTGTATAGCAGCAAATGCAGGAAAATCTTTAGCATGGATTTGAGATCAAATGCTGTAAACCTCATTTCTGCACAAGCAAAATCTTTCATACAACATAACTTACAAACAAATGATTCTGGAAAATTTGTTAGTTTTAGAAATTTGCATTAGGCTGTCAAGTAACCAAAATGGATGACTGCAACTATGATTAACTGCTGAAAGTATTAGTAATTCTGAGCAATCCCCAGAAATACCCATAACATATTTTAGTAAAAGATACAATTAAACATTAATCATCAAAGCTTAAACAAACAGTAAACGACAAAACTAGGTAACTATCACTTACAAAATTATTTTTTATTTATATAGTTATGTGCACAGATTAAATCTGGTAATTAAAGTGAGGAGTGAAGGTGGCTAGTTGAAAGAGTAGGAAGGAGAAAGCAAAATGCAACGCTGTAATGAAACTTACCATTGCTAGTGCTTTAGCGAATGACTCCATTGCTACAGCTTCTTTGCCTGGTGTTCTGACAGCAAGTTCAGACACAGCTTGTGCCATTAACATCTCTGAACAGCCTGGGAAAGATTAGGAATTATGAAAACGTAATCATTGCGCTGTGCAACAGAAAATCTGGAACAATAATTGCATTATAACAAACAAGCGAGCACCGTTCCTCCTCAGAGTGCTTCTGATTTTATACAAACTTGAAGAATCAGATGTAATACACACCAAGAATGATCAGTTCCATCACGGCTGTTTGCCATTAAATTATCCTAAAGAATATCAATTGGAAACCAGCTTTGTCTTGATGTTAAACACACAACCACCTTGATGCTGGCTCACACCTTTTTGCTGTGGCATCTTCTGTACACGAAAATTGCCATCCTGGCAAGTTGCAACACCAACTTTGCATTCAATTTAAGTTTTCCATTAATTTAGAACTGACCATCAACCCAAATGTATGGTTAGAATAAAGCTAAGCAGAGAAAACTTACATTTATATCACTTTCTCCTATCACTGCACTGGCACATGATTGTAAGCAAACCTGTTGACTTTATAATTGTACATCCATCGCCCCTTGCTTGCTCCAGTTGCTGTTGTACATGCAATCCAAATAAATTTAAAGGGATAGGAAGGTTAGAAGGGATTTGAGGTATCATGTCCCCCATAGAGAACATGGAGTATTTCTGGAACACTGAACACTTGAAACATTATGGGAGACAAGGCTATGTGCCAGGTGATGGATAATGGAACCAAAGTAGGTATGTGCTTAATGACCGGCACAGACACAACGGGCCAAAGAGCTCTTGCAATTTTGTATTACTGACTTTAAAAACAATTCCACTTTCGATGTATGGCTGCATCAATGCAGTCACAGTACCTGCAATATCACTGCCAATGTTCTGCAGGTAGGTGCCTATATCAAAGAATAATTAAACTGAATTGCAATGAACAAAAGTTGTTTAAAACATTTGATAAATTTTTACATCTACGGAAATCCCAAAATACTTCACAAATAATGGATTACTTTTGAAATGCACTGGCACACACAACAACCAATTTGCACAAACTATTTGAGGTAAAATGTTGACCAAAACAAAGGCTTGCTAAGAAAGTTGACACTTAAGTGTTCAAGACCAAGACAAATTTGATAAGCAACCAGGAGTTGATCTGGAATAAGATATGGAAGATGTGGAGATTTTGATGGAATGAATTTTTACCACAGTAGAAGAATGGAGGCTTGCCAAATGTCTAAGGGAATAATCAAGCCTTTAGTGACCATTTGGAAATGGTGGCAAGAGTGGTAATGTAATTTGGCTAGTAGCCCAAAACCCCAGGTTAATGTCTGGCAAAATAGGGTTGACACCAATTGTGGCAGATGGTGAAATCTGAATTCAATTTTTAAAAAAACCTGGAATTAAGTTGGTCTAACAATGCCCATATAACCAGTGCTGAGTGCCGTAAAAGCTCCTCCAGTTCACTAAATGTCATTTAGAGAAGGAAATCTGACATCCTTTTGTGCTGGCCTGTGTGACTCCAGATCTAAAATATGGTTCACTTTGAACTTCCTTCTTGGGTATTAATTGCTGGACTAGCCAGTAATGCATGCATCCAATGAACGCATGAAAACAGATCTGTAGCCAGTGATGTGAGGGGAGCACGTCTTGTTACAGAAGCTAATCAAGTACATTTTTCAAATTAATAAGAAAGATTGCAGGGATGTAACAGATCTATATAAAGCACTACAGAGTAGTGGTAAATCACAATTGTTGCTTTAGGGGCAATTTAGACATTGGAGTAATTAGCAAACCCTCAAAAAAGGTTTTTAAAAAACATACCTCCACCATAAACAGTTCTAGTTTCTTTCACTGTCTGAGCAAGTACACAGAGGGCATCATGCAAAGATCGTTCAGCCTCATCTAGAATCTGCTGAGTTGCTCCTCGAAGAACAATAGTACATGCTTCACCTTTAGAGTGAGAGTGGAAAGACATAGCAAGTGAGCTACACAAATATTATAATCAATAGGCATTATAAAATTTAACTTTGCCAAGAATTCTGAAAGAAAAAGTGTTGTTCTTATTCTTGAGCTATTGAATTTCTTAGTAAAATGAACAGTCACTTACCAAGCTCCACTCCAGAGAAACGAACTAGCTTATCCTCACCAATCATGACCTCTTCAATAAGTTTACAATGTCCCAGTTTAACCAATTCAGGATGGTCAAATGTTGAAGCAATTTCACCACCTGAAATCAGTCAGTTATTTCAATAAATGCATATCAAATTCCTAAATAAAATTTACATTCTCAATATTACAATAACTTCGTGTTTGAAAAATCTTGAAACTGGAGTCATAGAGATGTAGAGCACGGAAACAGACCCTTCAGTCCAACCCGTCCATGCCGACCAGATATCCCAACCCACTCTAGCCACATCTGCGAGCAACCGGCGCATATCCCTCCAAACCCTTCCTATTCATATACCCATCCAAATGCCTCTTAAACATTGCAACTGTACCAGCCTCCATCACTTCCTCTGGTAGCTCATTCCATAAAAGTACCACCCTCTGCGTGAAAAAGTTGCCCCTTAGGTCTCTTTTATATCTTTCCCCTCTCACCCTAAACCTATGCCCTCTAGTTCTGGACTCCCCGACCCCAAGGAAAAGACTTTGTCTATTTATCCTATCCATGCACCTCAATTTTGTAAACCTCTATAAGGTCACCCCTCAGCCTCCGACGCTCCACGGAAAACAGCTCCAGCCTGTTCAGCCTCTCCCTGTGGCTCAGATCCTCCAACCCTGGCAACATCCTTGTAAATCTTTTCTGAACCCTTTCAAGTTTCACAACATCTTTCCGATAGGAAGGAGACCAGAACTGCACGCAATATTCCAACAGTGGCCTAACCAATGTCCTGTACAGCCGCAACATGACCTCCCAACTCCTGTACTCCATACTCTGACCAATAAAGGAAAGAGTACCAAACTTCTTCACTATCCTATCTACCTGCGACTCCGCTTTCAAGGAGCTATGAACCTGCACCCCAAGGTCTCTTTGTTCAGCAACACTCCCTAGGACCTTACCATTAAGTGTATAAGTCCTGCTAAGATTTACTTTCCCAAAATGCAGCACCTCGCATTTATCTGAATTAAACTCCATCTGCCACTTCTCAGCCCATTGGCCCATCTGGTCCAGATCCTGTTGTAATCTGAGGTAACCCTCTTTGCTGTCCACTACACCTCCAATTTTGGTGTCATCTGCAAACTTACTAACTGTACCTCTTATGCTCGCACCCAAATCATTTATGTAAATGACAAAAAGTAGAGGGCCCAGCACCGATCCTTGTGGCACTCCACTGGTCACAGGCCTCCAGTCTGAAAAACTACCCTCCAACACCACCCTCTGTCTTCTACCTTTGAGCCAGTTCTGTATCCAAATGGCTAGTTCTCCCTGTGTTCCATGAGATCTAACCATGCTAATCAGTCTCCCATAGGGAACCTTGTCAAACGCCTTACTGAAGTCCATATAGATCACATCTACTGCTCTGCCCTCACCAATCCTCCTTGTTACTTTTTCAAAAAACTCAGTCAAGTTTGTGAGACATGATTTCCCACGCACAAAACCATGTTGACTATCCCTAATCAGTCCTTGCCTCTCCAAATACATGTACATCCTGTCCCTCAGGATTCCTTCCAACAACTTGCCCACCACCGAGATCAGGCCCACCGGTCTATAGTTCCCTGGCTTGTCTTTACCACCCTTCTTAAACAGTGGCACCACGTTTGCCAACCTCCGGCACCTCACCTGTGACTATCGATGATACAAATATCTCAGCAAGAGGCCCAGCAATCACTTCTCTAGCTTCCCAGAGTTCTTGGGTACACCTGATCAGATCCTGGGGATTTATCCACCTTTAACCGTTTCAAGACATCCAGCACTTCCTCCTCTATAATCTGGACATTATGCAAGATGCCACCATCTATTTCCCTACAGTCTATATCTTCCATATCCTTTTCCACAGTAAATACTGATGCAAAATATTCATTTAGTATCTCCCCCATTTTCTGTGGCTCCACACAAAGGATGCCTTGCTGATCCATAGAGGTATACAGCACAGAAACAAGCCCTTAGGTCCAAGTCATTCATGTCAACCAGATATCCTAAATTAATCTAGTCCAATTTGCCAGCATTTGGCCTATATCCTTCTAAACCCTTTCTATTGAGATAACCATCCAGATGCCTTTTAGATGTTGCAATTGTCCCAGCCTACACCAAATCCTCTGGCAGCTTGTTCCAGACACGAGCCGCCTTCAACGTAAAAAAGTCACCATTTAGATCTTTCTCCCCCTCACCTTAAACCTATGCTCTTCCCCACCCTGGAGAAAAGACCTTGTCTGTTTACCTTATCCATGCCCCTTATGATTTTATAAACCTTGAAATGGTCACTTGTCAGCCTCGGATGCCCCAGGGAAAATAGTCCAAACCTATTCACCCTCTCCCTCTAGCTCAAACTCTTCCAACCCTGGCAACATTCTTGTAAGTCTTTTCCAAACCCTTTCAAGTTTCACAACGTTCTTTCTACAGCAAGGAATCGAGAATTGTACACAGCATTTCAAACGTAGCCGAACCAATGTCTTGTGCCACATCACCTCCCAACTCCTATATTCAACACACTGACCAATAAAGGCAAACATTCCAAAGTTAAGCAATATGAAATTGTAATGTTACAATGGAATGCTACACTCCATAAATTGCTAGTGAATAACAGAACTGGAGCAAGTTATGACACACGTTTATTATCAGTTACACATTAAAACCACACTCCTTTTAACCCAACAACCAGTTTCAGTTTATCTGTTTAATGCAGCATAGTAAAACCACTAGTTAATGGTCACATCCAACACACAAAATTGCAAAAAAGAATTTCTACACTCTCCAAAAATGCAATGCAAACATTTAATATTTATAGCCCTGTAAATGCTTATTCAAAAGAGCCCTATGATGCAAAATATGCAAAAGGATGTCTATGTCACATAGCACATCTGTCAGGTACTATATTATCGCCCTACCTGTAACATTACTAAAGACATGGCAGATTCAAAGATTTAATCAAACTTCTCAATGATCAGTTGCTTAATTCCTAAACTTATTACTCAAATCATTTGCAGATGGTCTGGGATAGGAAGAAACTGTATATGGTGAACAAGCTATATACCAACAGAGCTGAAATTGATAGTGCTGTGGAAAGATTAACTTGTGCTATGGGGGATATTTTAAGCTAATCTTTCAAATGATGGACACAAAGTTTAAATATTAGAGAGAAAATAAAAAGGTGCATAGAGAACCAGGAAAAACAAATAGCCCAAGAGTTATAGAACATGTCAGGAATAGAAGAGAACAGCGGGCAAATTTAAATGATCTAAGGCGATTTGGACTGCATGTAATATAGGCAGTGTGGCTGAGTGCTGCAGGTGCAATTTGCTACAAGAGATAATAGGCCTGGCTCAAATGGGGAGAACTAGAGCTGAAAATTGGTGCGGAGGTATTCAGGAACGTTAACCATATAAATTTCACAATAAAGTTATTTTGGAACTGTATCTTTAAATTGAAGGTAAATGAATGGAGTCATGCAACTTGCTCTGTAGTCTGCCTGACAGTGGCTTTGTGACTTGATAACAAATACAAGCAAAGTGTTGCAGAAAATCAGGTCTGACAAAATCTGTGAACACAGCTAACATTGACTCTAAAAAGAGTCTGCTTTGAAAATCAAGGAGGCTGGAAAAATGATGAGCTTTTTGTTGTTAAAAAAGGGGTGGAGAAGAAGGGCCAGGGCTTATACAGTTCATGGTAGGATGTTAAGGAGTGTTGTCTTGCTTTAAGAAGGTGAATGAAGGTACGTGGTTAATAATTGACCCTTGAAGATCCACATGTATGAAGCATCACAATTGGCTTGCTAAAACTCAATGTCATAGGCGTAAAGGGACAATAGCAGCATGGATACAAAATTAGCAAA
This sequence comes from Chiloscyllium plagiosum, assembly GCF_037043375.1. Taxonomy (NCBI): domain Eukaryota; kingdom Metazoa; phylum Chordata; class Chondrichthyes; order Orectolobiformes; family Hemiscylliidae; genus Chiloscyllium; species Chiloscyllium plagiosum. The sequence goes on along the minus strand of NW_028270157.1, from coordinate 21,174,593 downwards.
GGGATAGAACATAGTAGTTTCAGAGAGGAAGGTCATATTCAGCACTTGGAACTATGAGCACTGATTTAAAAGAAAATACATTTATGTATTTTAAACATTATATATTGGCATGGGTAAATAGGACTTTTTCAAAACTTGCAGATGATATATAACTCATAACTGTGGTGAACAATGAAGATAGTAACAGACTTTTGGAGAATTGATTGGCTCAATTTTCAATGGGGTGAAATACAAATGTTTGTAGGTGGTATGGTAGGTTGCTATTTTAAACAAAAACAAATTGACTCGATTGATAAAGGATACAATACAAAAGCATGCAAAGCCTTTATACAACATGACTGAGGCCTCAGTTGAATAACTGATCAACTCTGTAGGACAAAAATCTTAGGGAGAATGTAGAAAGGATTCACCAGAATGGTACTGGGAATGATGAACCTCAGTTATGTGGAGAGGTTAGAGAAACTGGGGATATTTTCCTTAAAATAGAGAAATTTAAATATAAACGTGCTAAAACCATTCACAAATTTGAAGAGTAACAGAAACACATTTCCAATGGAAGGAGGTCAGAAGAGACAGTATTAAAGAATCTTGGCAAAGAATCAGAGGAGATGGGAGGATTCTTGCATTTGAATGAAAACAAAATTATCGTGCTGTCGGCTAAGAACAGAAGAGTGGAACTAACTGGATACCTCTACAAAAATCACCGGTATTGACAATGTACCTTCTGTACTGCAACATTCTACATTTGTATAAAAACTAATCTAATACACAAGCTGCAAGATTTTATATATTTGACAATGAATTTGTGACACTATAAAATAATATAAAGTGCCACGTTATTTGTACTTAACTTTCTATTTTAAAAGGAGGACAGTTTAAGGTAAAAAAAATTGAGAATGTCTGAAAAATAAAATACTAAGGAAAGTTAAGCAATAATGAACAAAGCAGGTACCAATTTTTTAAACAAATGGTTCTAATACTGCTCACCATTTAACTACAGGGCAAACATATCTTGAGAATTACTTCTTTGACTTACCAGTTACAAGTGCAAGTCGCTCTATTCCAGAAAAGTCAGCATGTTCAATAGCCATAACACCTGCAGCACCAAACAACTGTTCAGGGTAATTATAAATAAGCTGTCTGAAACACAAATGGAAGGGTATTCATACAATTGCAATGAACTAAATAAAGACTTTTGAAAATAACAATGTTCTTAAATTAAAAATGTCAGTTCTACCTATTGATAAAACAATTAATTCCATGTTTTAGGATGCGATCCACCTTTTCTTTCATTTTCTCCTTTTCAGCCAGTTCGATTTCTGCAACTTTTGCAGTAGAATCCACCCGCACTCGGGAACCAAATATCTGTCAAAAGATAAACATGATCAAACTTAATAATAGAATTCTAATCATTACACATAGCAAAGATGAGTAACGTTTCATACGGATGACAGAAATTGAACATCCAAAGAATTCTCACACCTTAATCTTATCGGTATCCATACTAGTATTTGCTATCAGAATTTTCGCATTTTCAATTTTCTTGGGTTGGTTAACTCCAATTTTCTTATCCAAAAGAAAACCTGCAAATAATTGTACATAGTAATGAAAAAAATTAGACACAGCCTTGAAGAAATCTAAATAATGTTATTTTTAGAATTATCTGTAACTACTCTCTCCATAGAACACTATTACCATTTAATTTACAGCAAGGTGACAAAGTCTATTCCATCAATTATCAGTGAGCACAATGAAAAGGTTTATACTGATTACGATTTGTGTCATAGATTTAAGAAAACAACTGTGCAAATCATTTCCCTCATTTGTGTAACATAGCAATAAATATTCAACTATATAATATATTTTCAATATTCTATGCCACAGAGTGCTTTTAAACCATTCCAGAGAGATTTCAAACTTGAAACAAGAAATCCTGGAAGGAAGGTAAAGAAAGACAAGAAACACCTTTGTGGAAAGCCACAAAATGCACCCAAGAATATTATATAATCTGTGACCGACAGTGAATTATTTTTTCAAAGTGAATTTCATTTGGATTACAGCAACAGATGTTTCAAATATCAATGTACCTTTTTTTTTTCAAATTCATCACCCAAATTCTACTTTCTAGACATTTATCTAGATTGTAACCTTTTCTAATGAATTATGAGCTAAATTACCTTCATCCAGGTAGGAATCAACTAAGCTCCCTCCAAGTTTCTTTATCACGTGAATAGCTTCAAGATTACCAGAACCTTTCAGTCTGACCACAGCGTCCACAGCCAGACTAGAAAAGTGATCTTTATAATGAGTAAGCAGCTTTGATGAGAGTGTGGTTCTTGCAATATTCATCAAGTCTTCATAAAATTTAGCTTCATCATCCCTAATAAAATGTAGTCACAGAAACATTATAAAAGCTATAAGAAAACAATAATAATAATTTATTTCAGCAACCTCATTTCAATTCTTTTAACCACATAATTATGCAAATTGATATAAAAAGCCCAAATGATTTAAGATCAAGTGATCCAACAAGTAAATGGTAAATACTTATGATAGTTGGTAATTCTCAGCTTTCTGAGCACAAAATACAAAGGCTTGAGTAGGACAAGTAACACTCACCCCACCCCAATAAGAACATTAGTGATTGTGAACTAACAAGGTGCTAATTTGAAAATTAGCATTGGACTTAAGTTTGCACATTACAAAACTTGAATAATAAGTAGAGTAAAGAATGAGACATTTCCTCAAAATACAATTATAAGGGTGCTACTGTTTTCCCTTTACATTTGACTGGTGAACAGTACGACAGACTATAAATTAGCATTATTAACTGGTGGTTTAAAAAACTTTTTTTTAAAATGTAGAAAATCTGAACCAGCTGAGATTTCTTCAGGCATCAGTATACGTCTAAATCATGTATGTAGTTCAACACTGAAAATTTGGGTGCAGATTCTTTAATTTTACACTAAGCATTTTAAAAATAAATTATTTTGTATCTGGTCTGTAAAGATTTAAGCAGCAATCAATGGAATTCCAAAATTTTAGAACTGAAAATTTGTCAAAGGTATAACATTAGATGTTTTGCTTGCAACATTTAGCAATAACTTGAATCAGCAGCAAATTTTGAGCACTTCATTAAAGAAGATCCCTTTCCTTTCACACTTTTTGAAAAAATATAAGAGTACAAAAATCTCACCCATGATCCACTGCAGCTTTTTTCAAAGCATCTCTTGCTGCTTGGGTTGCTTTCCTCCAGCCAGAAATGATTGTCTGAGGATGAAGCTTTTTAGCAATAAGTAATTCTGCTTCCTAAGGGATAAGAAATAGCTACACAATCAATAGTGACTCTTAACAATGAATATAGTTTAATAGCAATTTTTACTGACAACTAACCAAGCATATGATCATAACATTCTCAATTCAACAACTGATTGGATTATTTATTTAGAAGCAGAAAATTATTCAGAAATATGGTGAACAGTCCATAATTAAAGGCCCAAGACAGATCAAAACAAATTTGCAGTAAAAATGGTGATTGTACAGGACTTTTTTTTTATATAAAAAAGGGTAAGAGCAGATGCTCAAACATATAGAAATTGAGTTTTATCTGTTAATTAATTTGACCTAACCACATTATTATTCTGATGCATTAATCAGATTAGCACAGCAGCAATGATTCACTCTTAAATCAAGTTTCCAAATTTGATGACAAGACACAATGTGGAGGCAATGTGAATAATGAGAAATATTCTGACAGTATCATCTTGTACACCCTCTCGTGACATATAAAAAGTTGCATTTGTAGAAACAAAGTCCAAGGCTCTCCAACTTTCCTTTTTGTTGGCAAAAGTAAATGTACTCAGTCACTATAACCATTAAGAATAAATTAACAGGCAAATTCACATTAAGGATACTTACTTGAAAGAAAATTATATGCCAAATGCAATTGCACTTTCATTACGTTAGTTGACATTTCTTAAATGCCATCTTACTCTACTGAAATTGAATACAATTGGTTCTGCCATAATGTGGTAGTTCCGTTTTCATGCAATCCCACATTATAAGAAAATCGTGTAATAGCAGCATCATTTCAACGAATGGGGCCGGAATCGCATTCTAACCAAGACCCACTTCAAACGTTCACACTACAGAAACAATATCCCCAATTTGTCAATCATGTTATAGCAAATTTGCATCAACGAAACGCGCATTATAGCAGAACAACCGGTTGTACTTTGGGTACATCCACTCAAGTCCAAGATTCTACCTGTGTCAATTAAAACTTCAATTTTAATTTTTTTTTCAGCCCAGTGACATTTTTATTGAAAACTGTTTCTCAATAAACTAGTATAACCAACATCATCAGCACTCCTCAAGCTGCTTCAGACCCAAATTAAAAAGTGAGCTCTAAAATTAATGATACAGATTACCGTTAGCACAATCATACTAATCGCTGAACAAATGTCAGCTCAGGCACCCGAACACTCAGTTCTTCAATCTTTTATAACCAACTGAACAGAAAGAAATCCATCAGAAAAATGATACCTCAGACAATACAATATTTCCTTTACACTGCATTAGATATTATCTTGCTTGATACTCGAAAGCAGGTACACAGCACCATCATCAAGCCATAGTGATACCGTAAAACTCCACTATGTCTCAACTTCATATTCCCCAGCATCCTTGACTATTACATTCGCGTAGTCACTTCCACCTCTTAGTCAAGTTCACTAATATTAAAATTGCCTGACAGCAGGAACTCAAAGTTGTTTTCTTTTATTTCTGAGCATGTCCCCAGGTCTTCCCCACCTTGAAAGTCACATTAACCAAAGAAATTGGTGCTTCAAGACCACCTGCCCTTCAATTACTGTCAATTGAACATTACATTTCATTTTGGCAGTTTCCACGTTTCCTTCTGATCTTTCCATCCTTTGCAGATACTGCACAATCACATCCGAAATCATTCAAAAATCCATGAAATCCCTAATTACTTTGCTCCACCGATGCCCTGCTATCACAGTCCCTCATAGCAATTCCTCATCTTTAAAATAGCAACATCTATTTCTCCCAGAACTGGTACGCCACATTCTTTTCCACAAAAATGTATTCTAAATCCGCCATGCTTCCCAACTACCAATGTCAGACCTCCCACTCTCCTCCAATGACTTGGAGAAAACATTACCTATATATATATACACCATATATAATTATCCTTTACTGCTTCTTATTGGAGTCTCTAAATAGTGTTTATGGAGAGCACAGGTCCTTCCTATCCATATTACTTTCCCACCATATGTAAAATCTTGCAAAGATTACCAATTGCAAAGTGTTTCTCTTTATTATTCAATAAATTTAAATTTCATACTTCCATGCAAAACAAAACACTAGGCCTGCAATTTGGAAAATATAGCAACTCAACAAAATTTGAAATATCCAATTATCAACTCAATGTTTCTGTACTTTACTCTGTTCAATTATCTGATTTTCATTAATCCAAAATTAATTTCCCTAACTCCTCTCAATTTACAACCAATTACTAATTTAACAAGCAGGCAAGTTCAATACAATTAACAGTTGTAAAAATATAGAAGTATTCTGATGACAACTTCTTGCAATTAGAAAAAAGAAAACATTTCACTTACTCTCAAGAGTTCAGCTGCTAACACTGTCACAGATGTAGTACCATCTCCAACTTCTTCATCTTGTACCTTGGACAGCTCTGTGTAAAAGATCACTCAATTAGCAAACCATCTCCATTAGAAACTCTCCAGCCAAGAGAGTGTTATTCAGCTACAATAATAATTGCTTTTCCTTCCCTACAGAACCCATTTTTTTTGCCAAAATTACTGATCAGCCAAGCTCCAATACAAAAAGGTGCAAACTAAATAACTAAAGAGAAAGTTATTTCAAATTAACTTATGTAAATTTGAACACAGCACACCAGTGTTGCCTTCAGCAATTATCTTATTTGCCTGTTTCTATGGGGGTTAACTGCCATGCTCTCTAAATTATCTTGTACCTTTTGGGAGAATCCCCTGCAAAAGTTCATCCAGTCAATTTGACATATATGTACGCTGGTACATTAGAAAGCAACAGCATAAAGCCTAAGCCAAAGAAATCTTCAACAGCCTCATTCACAGTTCTATGCAGAGGCAAATTAAGTTGAAGGCCAACAGGCCACATACAGTTTTTTTTTAAAAAAGGTCCTTTACAATTCTACTCTTGACTCCAAGAACAAATTTCAAGGCTTATTCACAGCCTGTCTGCACAACTGATAACCTTATAAATTCACAGAGTCCCTACAGCTTGGAAGCAGGCCATTCGGCCAAACGAGTTCACACCAACTTGGAGGAGCATCCCTCCCAGACTCACCTGCCCTACACTATCCCTACAACCCCCACGGCTAATTCACCTAACCTACATATCCCCACAATCACGAGCAATTTAGCATGGCCAATGCACCTAACCTGCACATCTTTGGAGTGTGGAAGGAAACTGGAGCACCGGAGAAAACCCACGCAGACAACGGAAGAATGTGCAAACTCCACACAGACAGTCGCCTGAGGCTGGATTTGAACTGGGTCCCTGGCGCTGTGAGACAGCAGTGCTAACCACTGAGCCACCGTAATAACTTACCAACCAAAATTCTAGCCGCTGGATTATCAACACCAATAGCTTTAAGGATTGTTGCTCCATCATTGGTCACTGTCACAGAAGAATCTCTTCCACCACTCAGTAGAATCTTGTCCTAGAACAGGAAAATCAATTCCTTTGAATGGGATATCCAGTTTTAGAATAAATAACACCTTAACTACTAAGCACCCCAAAGAATATTCTCTCTTATAAATCTCCAATAATAAAATTAAACTGGAATGTAAATAACAATAAAAAGCCCGATCTCAGGTAAGCTATAAGCTTACTAAATAAAAGTGTAAACTTTTAAAGTGTGAATTTTGCTACTTACCATGCCTTTTGGACCCAAAGTACTTTTAACCAAATCTCCAACTGCAATGGCCCCAATAAAAGATGACTGAAACAAAGCATACACATCATGTTGAAAATATTTTGTCCAAAGCAAAGTATAATTATAGTTTTGCAATGTTGAAGAAAAATATTCATAGTCTGATATCCAGTGATCAATTCAGTTCCAGATCTGATCACTCTCCAACATGCCACTATAGAATGCATGTGATTGTCAAATAAATTTAGGACTCAAATGAAGTTGCAGAACATTCTTAAAATAAACTTTGTTGTTTTTTTCTTCTTGACAGATCATGGTGGGGTACAATGAACTAAACAGAAATGTTCCCAGACCACCTGCCCAATTATTGACCCGAACAATAATTCCTCAAGTTTCACACACACGATTACGTAGAGATTTTGAAGATATGAAACAGACTGCTCATTAGTTACTCCAATAAGGTAGTGCACATTTGAGGCTGTGTAAAAACATATAAAAGGTACGACACTCTGAACTGAATAAAGTGGAGCACACAGAAAATTTAGAAAATTGCTTCAGAATATCAACAAGGACTGAAAAGTTTCAAAGCGCATAGAGATCAACCACCTATACTAATCAAAATAAAACCAAACCTTCATTTAAGCAGATAGGGCTGATAAGGTTATTGTTGAAAAAGATAGCCATGATTCCACTTTAATGCCTACAAATATTTTCAGCAAACCACATTACCCACCGATGCTACAATTTTGCTTTTAATTTTTTTCCCCCACACTAAATGTGTCTTGCTAGATGTATTATTCCAAAATGCCAATATGAACATTGAAAAGCTATTAATTTAAGCATTATTTGGACTGCTTACCAGACGTGCTGTCTCAGCTTTTTCTTCATCAGCTCCAGCTTTGAAGATGTTCACAGGGGCAAATGAAAGGGAAGCCTAACAAAACAATTCAACTTCAAATTAATATTACAAATTTCAATTATAAAAGAAGTACTTTCAAATGACTAAATTACCATAGCCACAGCATTTTGTATTTTCAAATACAGAGCACTATCTTGTTGAAAAATTGAACTACCTTTATTTGCACTTGAACCACTGTATTGCTTGAGTAATGTCAATCAAGTGTATGCATGTCAGATTTAAGCGCAAGAATTTGAAAACTTCCAAGTTAAGCTGCAGTTCTCAAAGGAATGTAACTGGGCAACTCTAGTCATAAGACTACAGCAATTTCACTAAGTTAGTAAAAATACATAAGAAAACTGAAAACAGATAATGAAATTACTTTTTGCCCTAGGAGCAGATCAACAAACTCTCATCTCAGCTTTTATCACCTCAAAATGTTCTTCAGGGTGGCTTCCCATCGTCCACACTTGAAAAACCTGATCTGAACCATAACTCTGTAACGCGTACCTTAACTTGTAATATCTATCACTGACCTATGTTTGTTCCAATTGCATAAATATGCATACTTAATCCTTGTGTTCAATTTTTTTCTTCTTCTTAATGGTTTCATTCTTTTCTCTCTCTCTCAACAACCACCGCCAGCCTCCTTATGCAAGAAAGGACATAACTGCATTAGAAGCAGTTCAGAGAAGGTTCATGCCACTCATTCTTAGGATTAAGTGCTTATTTTATGTAGAAAGGTTGAATAGGTTGAGCCTATTGCCAGTGGAGTTTAGAGGAATGTGTGGCACCTTAGTGAAAAATAAGATCCATACAAATACGTAAGAGAAGACGAGTACATAAAAGTTAAGGCCACAATCAAATCAGCTTCAAAGACACAGCAGACATAAGCTCCAAATTCATAAGTTCATAACCCACAGAGAGCACTTCAATTATTCAAATTCAGGCCTCCTGTACATACAACATTCCTAAAGGCCTGGCACTCAACTTGGAACTCCATAAACAAACATGTAGAGTTAGACCCCATATATCAAACACTAAAAATCTAAACCAGGTATGATTCCACCCACCTCAACAAACCAGGACACACAAATAGCAAGCAGAACAGAACACCAATGCTTCACTGGAGGTGTACTGATGTTACCGAGTATGGTGACAAAACGTCTGCAAACAAACTTACCAGGTCTGCAAGCAAGTCAACAACCTCATGCAATATTTCCTTCAGCCCAACACTGACAGTAATATCACTAACTGTCTCTGCTCTAAGTTAGCCAAGTCCTTTCTCCTCTTTCAGACTCATCTTGGTTTTGCTGGCTGTGAACTTTTATAAACTAATCCATTTTCTCTAGATTCTACAAATTTGGCTCAAAGAAAACATCATCTCTGCACCATGTCCAGTGCAATCACATTTCTTACAGTGCAGTGGCCAGAGTGACATGTTGTAAACCCACCATTTAATAAGTTCTGACATAACTTATGGGCGGCACGGTGGCACAGTGGTTAGCACTGCTGCCTCACAGTGCCTGAGACCCGGGTTCAATTCCCGCCTCAGGCGACTGACTGTGTGGAGTTTGCACATTCCCCCAGTGTCTGCGTGGGTTTCCTCCAGGTGCTCCGGTTTCCTCCCACAGTCCAAAGATGTGCAGGTCAGGTGAATTGGCTATGCTAAATTGCCCGTAGTGTTAGGTAAGGGGTAAATGTAGGGGTATGGGTGGGTTGTGCTTCGGCGGGTCGGTGTGGACATGTTGGGCCGAAGGGCCTGTTTCCACACTGTAATGTAATGCAATCTAATCTAAAAACTTTAGATTAGATGTGAAAAAGGGTCACCTGACACAAAACATTAACTTTGCTTTCTCTGCATAGGTGCTGCCATACTTGCTGAACTTTTCCAGCAACTTGTGTGTTTTTTTGTTTCTGATTGACAGCATCCAAAGATATGCAGCTTAGGTGAACTGGCTATGCTAAATGGACTGTAGTGTTAGGTGAAGGGGTAAATGCAGGGGAAATGAGTCTAGGTGGGTTTCTCTTCAGAGGGTCGGTGTGGACTTGTTGGGCTGAAGAGCCTGTTTCCACACTAAGTAATCTAACCTAATCATCCGCAGTACTTTCGGGTTTTTTAAATAACTTTAGACTTAAGTGGAGCACAAACAGGGACCGGTCGGGCTTTTGTTTGTGTGCTGTATACCCAATGCAACTTACCACCTTTTAAACGTTGCTCGGCCCTGCTAATACTCTATTCCTGAAGAAGGGCTAATGCCCGAAACGTCGATTCTCCTGTTCCCTGGATGCTGCCTGACCTGCTGCGCTTTTCCAGCAACACATTTCCATCTCTGATCTCCAGCATCACTTTCTCCTCAATACTCTATTCTATGCCTCAACAGCCTGGGTAAGAGACTGGGGTCGTTGATTTAAAAGAAAATGCAAGGGGTAGTTGTTTCCTGGTTCAACTTAATTCACAATTTGAGCACAGCGCGGAAGAGGCTGTGCCTGCGCGCACACTTCCAGGATGAAGCTCCACCCTCAGGAGTGCTAGAACTTTCGGCGATGCGGCTTTTGTCCCAGAGCTGGGCATCGGTGGTGACACTCCGCCCGACACGTGGAGGGGATAAAGGAGCGGCCAGAGGGCGGGGGCTTTCTCGGCCCCGGATTTGTTTCGAATTTAATTGTCCTCCTCAACCAGAGCCGATTCCGGCCTCAAGTCTCTTCCCAATCTTCCCTCCTCACACACACAGATACGAAGCTCCCATCCCAGCGGTGAAAAGCTGTTGAGGGGGTAGGGAGTGGGGGACGTCGACCCCGGGGGTGGGGTGGGGTACCGGGAATATGCCCAACACGTGCTCGACCGAGAAGATCAAAGATTCAACTTGCCTCCGTTAACCCGCTTTTCAAAACGGGGGAGGGGGAGGAGGAGGAGGAGGAGGGTAGGCTGCTGGAGGGGGTGGGAGAGACTCCCAGGCGGACTGCAGGCACCTACCATGTCGGGAGCTCGAGCGTCGTCGTCTGCTCAGACTCGACCCAACCGCCGGAAGCTGCGACCTCCCCTGACCCGGAAGTTGTCCGCGCCTGCGGGAGCCCGGATGGAGGTCCCGCTGAAGGCCGCATAGACTCTAACGGAACCGCCTTGTTCTCGACCCAAGAGAAATTTATTGTCACCTGTAGTTTTAGACGAAAAATACAGCGAATAGTTCTACAAGTCCGCCCAGCACGGCACCTTCATCAATGACAAAAGTCATGCTTAACAGAAACAAAATAAAATTAAGACGAAGTTTATCCCATGTATCACGATGTGGAGGTGCCGGTGTTAGTGGAGAATGGTTTAAAAAAAATCACAACTGCAGGTTATAGTTCCAAGAGGTTATTTAGAAGTACTAGCTTTCGGAGCGCTGTTCCTTCATCAGGTAGCTGGTGAAAGAGCAGCGTTCTGAAAGCCAGTACTTCCAAATAAATCTGTTAGGTCTATAACCCGCAGTTATGTGAATTTTCAGACCTGGTGAGTGATTTTTAACTCTGCTCGCCTGCTGCTTACCCCACACAATGCAAGATCCAAAAAACTCAATTTTTTACAATCCCGACTGTGGAAACAGACCCTTTGGACCAATAAGTCCACACCTAAACATTGTGGAGAAAGTGAGGTCTGCAGATGCTGGAGATCAGAGCTGAAAATGTGTTGCTGGAAAACCGCAGCAGGTCAGGCAGCAACCAGGGAACAGCCCCAGCCTGTTCAGCCTCTCCCTGGAGCTCAGATCCTCCAACCCTGGCAACATCCTTGTAAATCTTTTCTGAATCCTTTCAAGTTTCACAACATCTTTCTGATAGGAAGGAGACCAGAATTGCACGCAATATTCCAACAGTGGCCTGACCAATGTCCTGTACAGCCGCAACATGACCTCCCAATTCCTGTACTCAATACTCTGACCAATAAAAGAAAGCATACCAAACGCCTTCTTCACTATCCTATTTACCTGTGACTCCACTTTCAAGGAGCTATGAACCTGCACTCCAAGGTCTCTTTGTTCAGCAACACTCCCTAGGACCTGACCATTAAGTGTATAAGTCCTGCTAAGAATTGCTTTCCAAAAATACAGCACCTCACATTTGTCTGAATTAAATTCCATCTGCCACTTCTCAGCCCATTGGCCCATCTGGTCCAGATCCTGTTGTAATCGGACGTAACCCTCTTTGCTGTCCACTACACCTCCAATTTTGGTGTCATCTGCAAACTTACTAACTGTACCTTTTATGCTCGCATCCAAATCAGACCCGGGTCCCTGGTTCTGTGAGGCAGCGGTGCTAACCACTGTGCCGCCCCCAAAAGAAAACCAAATCTCATAGATCATGTCATATGCTTCCTGAAGTTATGCTTTCTAAACATTCACTACCACATAATTAAAACAGAACTAATTGGCAGATAAACAGAAGAATTATCAGGTGAACTATCAGATACCAATATTAAATGCTTGTGCCAACTAGTGATTCAGATATGATTAACTGCCAGTCCCCATTCTGCCACTACATTAGGACTCAAATCCCTTAAAGTTACAGATTTTGCTGGAGTGTTAGTAAAAACTAAAACATTGTTCATCTAGTTAATCTCCAAGCATTCTCCTAGTTCTAATTATTCTGTTGGAGGGCAGGGTGAGTGCTGGGGGACAAATAATGTTAATAGTTCAGATAAAGTGATCGTAACATGAGAATGGCAGAGCATTAGTATGTCCAACTGCCAAACTGGAAAAAACAACAGTCTCAAAGGGGTGGGGGAAGGGGAGAGACGGTGACAGAGAGTGTAACAAGCAAAGCTAAAAGAAAGGAAAGGCATGGCTGCCACTCTCACATTCTAATTACTTTTCCACTTTGCTCCCAGCTCTGGCATTAGCAGTGGTTAGATTCTAGTAATGAGCTTTTTCTTCTGGTCACTTATAGTGCATCAGGTCATTTCTTCCTATTCTGACATTATCCGTCCTAGAATGCTAGATAAGTGGCATTCTGACCAAATTTACAGGCCATGATGCTTTGCAGCATGAGAGGAGGAAGGAGAGAAAATAAAAGAAAAATCAAAATGGCAAAAAGAAATTATGTGGAGAGTGTTGAACTCATTACTCATGATTTACAGAAAGCTGAGAGTAGTCTATCACTCCCCCTACTTGTGTTGGAGTGATTGCCAAATCCCTGAGATGAACAATCACACCATTCTATCCAATTTCATCTTAGCTATCCACCAGGCCTTTAATTTTAATTTTCTAAAATGTGTGCGCCTCCCTTTTTCCGCAATACTGTGATAAAACCAGTTTACCAACAGAACAGTCACCAATGAATCCAAAGCCTTCATGCTTTCTCTGTATGGCGTCTTGGAGTCAAGCTGCAGGATGTAATCTTTCCAAAGCCCTCAAACACACTTTTAAAGTCTTCATCCGACAGATCCAGTTGAACAGACTTGACACAAATTCTGTTAAATGCACTAGCTTCCTCTGCAAGCGGGCTATGATTGGTTGAGCTTGTGCCACGCTACTCAGTCTGCCAACCTTAATGTTTCTAAGTGCTGAGGCAGTGGATTAATTAGGTTATTAGCCACCCTCCACTCACGTGAGAGATGTCATTAATTATGTTATTTCCCTGACCATCCCCCCCCACCACCCCACGACTCAGCTTTGTCTCCCTCCACCCCATCAGAAGTGCATTAGTTAGTTAGGTTACACGTCCCCTCCCCACCCCAGGGTTGATCAGGTAGTGAAAACAAGAACAGAAATTGCTGGAGAAACTCAGGTCTGGCAGCATACATGGAGATAAAGTAGAGTTAATGTTTCGAGTCCAGCCTTGAGAGGGATCACTAGACTTGAAGCATTTACACTACTTTACATATGCTGTCAGACCTGCTTCGTTTCTCCAGGTTTTCTGTTTTTATTTCAAATCTTCAGCATCCAGGTTACCTAGTTAGTGAGGTACCCTACCTCTTTCTGAGGTTAAGACAGTGGGTTAGGCGAAAGTGAGTACACCAGATGCTGGAGATCAGAGTCAAGAGTAGCGTGGTGCTGGAAAGGCACAGCAGGTTAGGCAGCATCCGAGGAGCAGTAAAATCAATGTTTTGGGCCAAAGGCCTTCATCAAGAATCAAAGTTAGTTAGACAGATACCCTCCTGCCATTCCCAGGGTTGAGTTTTCTAAGTATCCTCCAATAAGACCCCACTTCACCTCCATTTCCCAGCTGCAGAGCCCCTTCCAGTTATATAGTTCAGATTTGCTTGCCATGTGTCCTAGCCTGGCACTGATGGCTTTATCAGTCTCCACTATATTGCCTCTCTCTCACCCACTGAGGGGCAGCTTTCCACAATAGGAATGAATGTGAACAATGCGTCTGGAGATAGTTATTATTCAGCACAAAAAAAGGTTTATTAATCATACACTGTTAAGTACAATGCTCGTTTTGAATGATGCAGCTTATTCCACAGGGAACCTCCAAGAGCTGTTAAACACTGAAGCTCTAGGCAGCTGCCAAATACACAAACAATGATTTGTTTTAAAAAATTTGGTTTTACTTCAAAACTAGAGGACTCTTGTAAACCAGGTAATGTGTTGCAATTATAACTGTTTGTAAAATCATCATTCTTATGCTACAAAATGTTTTACAATATTGGCACTTCTGACATTTGACAACCTCAGGCACAAAATATATGGGTATTCCTTAAAACCAACAATTTTGGCAAATCAGTACCTGAAATTCAAATAATATAAAATGGTAACTTCTAACTAATTTTTGTTTGGAGTATATTTCATACTCGATTATGACAAAGAGCAATGCAAGAAAACATGGAATGTTTGCAACTCAAACACCAAAGGGGGTAAAATACATATAGAAAAATGTACAACAAAGTTAAGTATTGATGTGCGCCACTCTGAGCTTGTACTATTTTTTGTGTCCTATGTAAAAATAATTTTAAACTATTTTACTACTTTTATACAATCACTACATTTATGCAAGACTATCATTTTATAATGCTTGTTAGAAAATTTTACAGTATTGTACAATACAAAAATAGCCAAGCAATATTAAATGTAAGTTTTCATCCTTTAGTGTACTTTATAGTCGAGGAATTTAAGTTCCCTGTTTCTTCTTTGCAATTATGAAATGGCACCAACACTGACTGAAGGTTTAATATGACCAATTACTAATCATATCAAAAGTATTCTAATTTTCAGTTAGACAAAAGGGCAACTCCATTTTCAGAATGTGATTCTATTTAACAAATTAGACCTGAATGAAACTGGTAAAAGAAAATGAGCTATTCTAAGCAAAGGTAGAAACATTGATAGCGAAGTATTTTGAACATGATGGCTGCAAGGCACAAACATGATGTTTAAATCTTGTTCAAAACAATCCTTTGAAACTAAGGATATACTGCATGATACATCCTCAGCAATGTTACACTACTGCCTGGTTGAAGTGATTAATGCACATTTATACATGGATTCTGGTGGCAAAGTCAAGTTGTATACCAGCATCAGTTAGGGCTAATGAAACACATACCAATCTTAATAGAAACTGCAGAAAATAAATTTAGTAAGGTATGCCATTTGCCTGCAAAGAATATACATACCATATAAAGATCTGTAAGATTACTGGAAAAGCCCACAAAGTAGTAGATCTAAATATTTGCATTCATGTCATATTCATGGGAGCGGCATTTCATTCTAATACAGGTGAAAGGAATTAGTACCGTAAAAGTTATCAGGTTCTAAAACCCAGACAAAAAGGGTGTTCTTATGGAGTTCCTGCTCTGCATGAATTCCCTTTAAACAGGTATAGCATGTAAGGCTCAACATATTCCTATAACTTTTCCTTAATTCAATCTATTAACTTGTTAGATTTTAGAAAAGAGAACTCAGTCTGTCTCTTTATTTAACAAAGGTGCAACTAAACAACATAGTGCTTCCTAGGCTCACATTGGCAGGTCAGTACTATTATGTCTTGTTTTTCTTGCTGTTCCATCATCTCTTGGCAGTGCTTTCTGTAAGTTTGACATAGCAGCAGTCTTTTCTATGTCTATCATAGCATATAATTCCGTTCGCCTGGTCGGAGTCTGTGGAAGTGGAGTAGTGGGTGTTTTTGGAGTCTGTGGATTATCCGAATCACTACCACCTTCCAAGTCAACTTGGATGTAGTTCAGCTGCCTATGTTCAAGACTTGGTCGTCTTATATCAAAATTAAAAACACTTGGGGAACAATCCAGTTGTCGTAAAAAATCAACCTTGTGTATGTTAGGCTGAACAGTTACATTCTCTGTATTGACATAGTTATGCATTTGATCAAGATTAGTGTGGTAACCGTTTTGAGAAGGTGTCTTTGGTCCCAAACTATCTTCTTCATCTCTGCTTAGTTTGCGTACTTCCCACACTGGAGGCAACGAAGGCAAGTTTTCATAATTCAAGAGTGCAGTCCTTCTCTGAGCAGAATTGTTTATATTCTGAGCATCTGTACCATTATTTGACATTAGTCTACTCCGTCTGCCTCCTGAGGCATTGGGGATTGACAGACCATTAAGATTTTCAAACACTAGTTTATTAGTAGACGGTGCTTCTTTGCGCTCATCACTGTCATAACCAGTGTCCCAATCAGTACAATTAGTGCCACTGCCATTTGTCTGTTCATTTCCAAGGGCTTCCTGTCTCTCCTTTTCCATTTGTTGCATTTGTACAGGAGTTGGTCCCAAAACAAACTTAACACCTTCAGGTTCAAAGACAACTTGTGGGTTTCTCTCTTCCGCTGAACAGCAATGATCTCCTAGTTCTCTGTTGACATCACCATTTAAGGGCTGAAGTTCCACTGATGTTTGCACAGTGGATCTGTTCTTTAGTTCTTCATGTACACCAGAGGTATTGACATATGTATGGACCTGTGAACAGATGAAATGCAAAGACATAAGCAGCCATGTTGAAAGAGCCATGTAAAAGCATGAACCATACACTGAGGAAAAAAACCACCAAAATTACAGCAACAATGTCTTCTTAGTCAAGTATAGACAGTCCCAAGGTTATGAATGAGTTCTGTTGTTGACATTATATGCAATTTCAAACACAATACAGCACAATATAAATTAGCCATTTGTAAGTACGAGCAAACATTCGCATGTTGGATCTTTAAAATTAATGTTAATACACCCCTGTATGTAAGCACCTTCATAAGTCGGATGTTCATAAGTCAGGGACTGCCTATAAATGTTTCTTCAGTTAGTATGGTTTGAAGTTGGTAGCAATTACACAAAAATGTCAGTGTTCACCATTACTCCTGTGAAACTGACTAACTTCTGAAGTCTGCGGTTAAATACAGAAATCCACTGTCTGTTGTCAATGACTTTATGCTTTTGCAGAGGATTCACTATTGAACCAGGCAGAAATCACTGACTAGATAAAAACTTTGCTCTTTTAAATTGCGAATCAAATGAGAAGTACTGAGGTTTTTCGACAGTTTATGAAATTTATAATCACTGTTGAACACCTTGGTCACTGTCAGACAAAACAATTTTATACTTGTAGAATGTCAAGTTTTCTGCATTTTTATAAAATATTACAAGTTTCCTCATGACAATTCAGCTTCCATTTAATTCACATGTATATTCCAATTATTTATTTCACTGTCTGGAGAAACCCAAGACCTGGAGTCACACTGAAAGAGATTTGGAAAGGTGAAATCTTTGCCACAGAGCTGGGCATCTTTCTTAAAGGTTATTGGCAGATGCTTTTGCTTAGCCAATGGCCACTAAATATAGACTGTTTCTTCAGCTTGAAGTAGAAGACCTATCCTATTTTCAAGGACTTTCTGTTCTGCAGATCTGAAAAATTAACTTAAATCTTTAATATCCTGACTTTCTTCTTTCAACAAGTTTAGATAAAGCCAAATGTTACCTAAGAATTTAAGAAATAGGAGCATAGAACATAGAACAAACCAGCGCAGATCAGGCCCTTTGGCCCTTGATGTTGCGCCGACCTGTGAACTAATCTAAGCCCATACCCCTAGACTATCCCATCACCATCAATGTGCTGATCTAAGGATTGGTTAAATCTCACTAATGTGGCTGAGTTAACTACATTGGCAGGCAGGGCATTCCATGCCCTTACCACTCTCTGAGTAAAGAATCTGCCTCTGGCACGTCTTAAATCCATCACCCCTCGTCCAAGCTGATGTCATCATCCTAGGAAAAAATCTTTCACTGTCTAACCCTCTGATCATCTTTGTTTGTCTCTATCAAATCCCATCTTAGCCTTCTTCTTTCCAATGAAAACAGACCCAAATCTCTCAGCCTTTCCTAATAAGACCTTCCCTTCAGACTAGGCAACATCCCAGTAAGTCTCCTCTGCACCTTTTCCAATGCTTCAACATTCTTCCTGTAATGGGACGACCAGAACGGTACACAATATTCCAGGTGCAGCCACACTAGCATTTTGTATAGTTGCAGCATGATATTATGGCTCCGGACTTCAATCCCTCTCCCAATAAACCTAACACACCTTATGCCTTCTTAACAGCACTATCACCTGGGTGGCAACTTTCAGAGATCGATGTACATGGACTGCAAGATCCCTCTGCACATCCACACTACCAAGAATCTTTCCATTGACCCAATATTCTGCCTTCCCGTTATTCTTTTCAAAGTGAATCACCTCACATTTATCTGCATTGAACTCCACTTGCCACCTCTCAGCCCAATTCTGCAGTTTATCCAAGTCCTCCTGCAACATTCTTTCACACTGCCCACTACTCCATTGACCTTAGTGTCATCTGCAAACTTACTAACCCATCTATCTATGCTTGCATCTAAGTCATTTATAAAAATGACAAACAGCAATGATCCCAAACAGATCCTTGTGGCACACCACTAGTCATCGGACTCCAGGCTGAATATTTTCCATCAACCACCACTCGCTGCCTTCTTACAGAAAGCCAGTTTCTAATCCAAACTGCTAAATCGCCCTCAATCCCATGCCTCTGCATTTTCTCCAACAGTCTACCATGTGGAACCTTATTAAAGGCTTTACTGAAGTCCATGTTCACCACGTCAACTGCCCTACCCTCACCCACATGCTTGGTCACCTTCTCAATGAGGTTTGAGAGACATGACCTGCCAATGACAAATCCATGTTGACTATCTGCAATCAAATTGTTGCTTGCAAGATAGTTATAAATCCTATCTCTAATCATCCTTTCCAAAGCTTTTCCTACAGCAGAGGCCTGAGGTGGTTCCGCCTTTTGAACCTGGTCTGCTATTTAATGAAATCATGGTTGGTCTTCTACATGAATCCTATTTTTCCTGCACTTGTAGAATTTTACTTCTTGACAATTTTATATATAGAAATTGATCAATCTCTGTCTTTAACATCTTAAATGATGGAACTTCCACAGCCACCTGGAGCGGAGAATTCCAAAGACTCACCACTCTCCGAGTGCAGAGGTTTCTTCTCATCTCAGACCCAAATGGTCTAGCCCTTATTCTGAGATTTAGTCCCAGCCCGAAGAAATCCTGTATCTGCCACCTCAATCCCTACACAAATTTCTATGATCTGGAGGTGCCGGTGTTGGACTGGGGTGTACAAAGTTAAAATTCACACAACACCAGGTTATAATCCAACAGGTTTATTTGGAAGCACTAGCTTTCGGAGCGCTGCTCCTTCATAAGGTGGTTGTGGAACATGAGATCGTAAGACACAGAATTTAAAGCAAAAGTTTACAGTGTGATGTAACTGAAATTATATATTGAAAAAGACCTGGATTGATTGTAAAGTCTCTCATCTTTTCGTACTTCTCGCGTCGGTGACTTCTACTGCCCTTCTGAAGATGCACAAGGCCAATACCTGAGGACGTTCCATCGTATCAGGCAATGGGACCCTGTGTGAGAATCTCTCTGCTGAAAATGTGTTGCTGGAAAAGCGCAGCAGGACAGGCAGCATCCAAGGAACAGGAGAATCGACGTTTCGGGCATAAGCCCTTCTTCAGCCAGAATCTCTCTGGCTATGTCAAAGGCATCTTGAAACCCACTGTACAAGGGATCCCCCAGCTTCTGTCACGACACTACAGATTTCTTACAGAAACTCAGCACGCTTAGACCTGTAAAACCGGGAATATTCCTTGTCACAATAGATGTTTCAGCACTCTACACCAGCATCCCCCACAATGACGGCATCGCAGCAACAGCCTCAGCACTCAACACCAATAACTGCCAATCTCTGAGCACTGTCCAACAACTCACCCACTTTATCCTTGACCACAACATTTTCACCTTTGACAACGAGTTCTTCATGCAGACACTCGGAATAGCCATAGGGACCAAATTTGCATCCCAATATGCCAACATTTTCATGCACAGGTTCGAAAAAGATTTCTTCTCTACGCAAGACCTCCAGCCAACACTATACACCAGGTATATTGACGACATTTCTTCCCTTGGACCCATGGCAAGGAGTCACTGAAACAACTACACAGTGATATCTACAAGTTTCATCCCACCATCAAACTCACAATGGACTACTCTCTACTATCTGTCTCATTCTTGGACACATGCATCCCCATCAAGGACAGGCACCTCAGCACCTCACTCTACCATAAACCCACAGATAATCTCATGATGCTACACTTCTCCAGCTTACTCCTGAAACATATTAAAACAGCCACCCTCAATGGACAAGCCCTACGCATACACAGGATCTGTTCAGATGAGGAGGAAAGTGATGGGCACCTGGAATAACTCAAGGATGCCCTCATAAGCACGGGGTATAATGCTCAACTCATCGGCTGCCAGTTCCAACGTGCAACAGCGAGAAACCATAATGACCTTCTCAGGAGACAGACACAAGCTGCAACCAATAGAGAACCCTTCATTGTGCAGTACTTCCCAGGAGCTGAAAAACTGCACCATGTTCATCGCAGTCAATATCAATAAGGATGAGCACCTCGCCAAGACCTTCCCCACACCTCCACTTTTGCCTGTAAACAACCACCAGACTTCAAACAGATCATAGTTCGTATTAAACTGCCCGGCTTTCAGAACAACACCATATAACCTTGTCACAGTAGATGCTGCAAGACGTGTCAGAATGTTGACATGGATACCACTATTACGCATGGGGACACTTCCCACCATGACGCATGGGAACACTTCCCACCATGTACGCGGCAGGTACTCACGCGATTCAGCCAATGTTGTCTATCTCATACGCTGCTGACAAGGATGCCCTGAGGAATGGTACATTAGTGAGACAAAGCAGAGGCTACGGCAATGGATGAATGAACACCACACAACAGACAGGAGTGTTCCCTCCCAGGCAGAGAATACTTCAGCGGTCCGAAACATTCGACCTCAGACCTTTGGGGGACCGTCCTCCAAGGTGGACTTCGAGACAGGCAACAACGAAAAGTGGCCAAGCAGCGGCTGATAGCCAAGTTCAATACCCATGGGGATGGCCTCAACTGAGACCTTGGGTTCATGTCACACTACAGGTGACTCCATTGCACTATACACACAGGCACACTCACACTCAGACCCTCTCTCATACGCTCACACTTTCTCATAGAATAATGCCCCTTTACACTCTCACACATACACACACTCATAACAGCTCTCCCCCCCTCCCCAACACACACATGTACACATACATTTGTGGGGTGAATTTGTAATTGCAGAATTACATTTTACTTTGCTCAAAAACTGCATGAATCCATGTAAGATTCTACAAATACATTTTTTAGATTAGAATCGGCCTGACCTTTGTGGCACAAACAGTCTCACACAGGACACTTCACACCTTAAATGCATTATCTGGGCCGACATGACACCAATTGTTAAAGCTTACTTGAGAATGTAACTTCTAAAAACGTTTTGCGATTTGCATAGCAAAGAACTGAAATCAACATGGTCATTCTAAAAGATGAGAGACTTAACAAATAATCCAGGTCTTTTTCAACATATAATTTCATTTACATCACACCGTAAACTTTTGGTAGAAATTCTGTGTCTTACGATCTTATACTCCACAAACACCTGATGAAAGAGCAGCGCTCCGAAAGCTACTACTTCCAAATAAACCTGATGGACTATAACCTGGTGTTGTGTGATTTTTAAGAATTTCCATGTTTGCATGAGATCACCTGTCAATCTTTGAAACACCACATTGCATTTACAAGTGATTATTCTTGTGAAAAAAATTTACTTGCATAAATATGCAAACACATTTTCTTCTTAACCATAAACTTATTTCAGGGAAAAATGTCACACTGTTCTTACCTGTTCCTCTGTAAGTATCAGAGGGTGAGTTGACTCCTCGTCCAATGAGGGCAATCGTGCACTACCTACAGATGGATGTCGTGTTGAAGGGTGAGAAGATCCATCTCCAAATGATGGATACCGAGGATATCCGTTCGGTAAACTTGGTTGAACAAAACCTGGAGCTGAAAAGAATGAAATACATATAATTGGAGAACAATTGTAAACTTATTCAAATTACATTTTTACAGCATAAACCTTAATTTTAAAAGAATCCTGAAATATGTATGCCCTATGGAAGTTTTCACTGTTAAATGTGGCCTGTCACAAATATAAGTCCACTAACTTCAGCAGAACAGTAGAAGCCTGCAGATTGGAAATAGTGATTTCTAAGGTTACCAAGGACCTTCCACTGAATTAAAGTGATTAATTGGCAGAATCACCACACTTGATCAGAAATCTGACAGTTTCAATATTCAGTTGATAGCTTGATCAAAGAGAAAGCAGCAAGATGAAGTCTGCTGCAATCAATATTTGCATCAGAACAGCTAGTTACAAAAAAAAAATCAAAGGCAGCTTTTGATAATTATAACCACAAAGTTTTGCAAAATACTAAGATTTTTAGAAAATTGCAAGAGCAAACAGCTCTTGTTTCATGGTTTCTTTTTTATTTAGATATTCATGCCCACATTTAAAGTGGTTAGGGTATCCCAATTAATATTAAAATGTCTTCAACAATGAGAAAATGTTAAAAAATTTCTACTAATTGCTGTTTCTTAAGTTGACCCAAACAGACTATACACCTTGATCCTTTGACATTCTCTCCAATATACTCATATAGTCCATTATTATGAGTGCTACCCCACCTCCTGTTTGCTTATCCTTCAAAGAATAATCTAAATATTTAGTTTCCAATCTTGATCACTCTATAGATATCTTTCTGTAATATTAATTAAATCATTACTTCAATTTGTGCTTTCAAATCATCAACTTGTTGTGAATGTTGTGTGTATTCAGATAAAAGTATGTTTAAACCCACCTTTTTAATATTATTCTGCTCCTATTTTAATGTTTGCTTTTGCTCAATTTGTCTTCAAATTGAGCTACAACTTCCTATTACCAGTTTTACTGTCCTCCAAAACGAGCTCCCGCTCAGATTCCTATCCCTTGACGATCTTGTTTAAACTCTCCCCCCCCCCCCCCCACCTCCCCCCCACAAAGCAGCAGCAAATCTCCCTTTGAGGTCATTAGTTTCACTCCTCATAAGATTCAACACAGCCACCTGCCCGAGACTGGGTCATAAACTTTAAGCCCTCCATTCTCCAATTCTTACACCCTGCGTTGAACTGCTCAGTACTTCCACTCCTATCCTCACTAGCATGTGGGACTGAGAGTAATCTTGAGATTACAACTTTTGAAGTCCTACTTTGTAACCTCCTCCCCAATTCCTTAAAATCTGTTTTCAAGCCTCAACCCAATGTGAGCCATGATCTCATTTGTTTTCTTTTGTTTTTTTTATTATTTGTTTTTAAAATTTAAAAACTTTTTTTATTATTTATTATTTTTATTATTATTTGTTCACTATTAATCAAGAGAATGTCCTGCAGTTGCTTCATGACATTCTTGACTCTGACTTCGGTGAGGCAACATGACATCCTTAAGTTTGGGATACCACATATTTAGCTCAGAGGATTGCATTCCTCTGAGCAACCATCGCCCTCACCAATATCCAAAACAGAAAACTGACCGTCTCAGGAGAACTTCTGGATCTCTTAGGAAATGTTGACCACTGGTACATTTCTAACCTGTGTTGTGACCACGTTTCCAAATATGTTGTCCATGCAGTTCTTATGTATCATGGTGAGTTCAACCACTGCTCAAATTCTAAAATGTGGAGCTCAAGCTTGTGCAGGTGGGGACAATTCCTTCAGCTGCCTGTCTCTTTTACCCATGTCCATCCACGGCTTTCCACAAGTTACAGGCTCTGCATTCCAAATTTGTCAAGCTGCTCTGCCACACCTTAACCTATTTATTATAAAAGTAATAGTTTGGACTCAAAAATTTAAATCTAAGCTTTAATATTGTAAATATAAAAATAGTGGAGCACCAAAGTGATTTAGGGTCCAGGAACACAGGTAAGTGAAATGTAATTAGGTGCAATAAATAATCAAACACACCAGATCTAAAAGTTGAAGTTCTAAATTGGAGAAAGGCCAATTTTGATGGTATTAGGCCTTGGGGGCAGATGTTTGCAGGTAAAGGTACGGCTGAAAAATGGGAAGCCTTCAGAAATGAGATAACGAGAATCCAGATAAAGTATATTTCTGTCAGGGTGAAGGGAAAGGCTGGTAGATATAGGGAATGCTGGATGACTAAAGAAATCGAGGATTTGATTAAGAAAAAGGAAGCGTTTGTCAGGTATAGACAGGATAGATCGAGTGAATCCTTAGAAGAGTATAAAGGCAGTAGGAGTATACATAAGAGGGAAATCAGGAGGGCATAAAGGAGACATGAGACAGCTTTGGCAAATAGAATTAAGGAGAATCCAAAGGTTTTTTTACAAATACATTAAAAGACAAAAGGATAACTAGGGAGAGAATAGGGCCCCTCAAAGATCAGCAAGGCGGCCTTTGTGTGGAGCCACAGAAAATAGGGGAGATACCAAATGAGTATTTTGCATCAGTATTTATTGTGGAAAAGGATATGGAAGATATAGACTGTAGGGAAATAGATGGTGACACCTTGCAAAATGTCCAAATTACAGAGGAGGATGTGCTGGATGTCTTGAAACACAAAGTTGGATAAATCCCGAGGACCTGATCAGGTGTACCCAAGAACTCTGTGGGAAGCTAGAGAAGTGATTGCTGGGCCTCTTGCTGAGATATTTGTATCATCGATCGTCACAGATGAGGTGCCGGAAGACTGGAAGTTGGCAAACGTGGTGCCACTGTTTAAGAAGGGTGGTAAGGACAAGCCAGGGAACTACAGACCAATGAGCCTGACGTCGATCGTTGGCAAGTTGTTGGATGGAGTCCTGAGGGACAGGATGTACATGTATTTGGAAAGGCAAGGACTAATTAGGGATAGTCTACATGGCTTTGTGCGTGGAATCATGTCTCACAAACTTGGAGTTTTTTGAGAAAGTAACAAAGAGGATTGATGAGGGCAGAGTGGTAGATATGATCTATATGGACTTCAGTAAAACATTTGACAAGGTCCCCCATGGGAGATTGTTTAGCAAGGTTAGATCTCATGAATACAGGGAGAACTAGCCATTTGGATACAGAACTGGCTCAAAGGTAGAAGACAGAAGTTGGTGGTGGTGGGTAGTTTTTCAGACTGAAGGCCTGTGACCACTGGAGTGCCACAAGGGTCGGTGCTGGGTCCTCCACATTTTGTCATTTACAAAAATGATTTGGATGCGAGCATAAGAGGTACAGTTAGTAAGTTTACAGATGCTACCAAAATTGGAGGTGTTGTGGTCAGTGAAGAGGGTTACCTCAGATTACAAAAAGATCTTGACCAGATGGGCCAATTGGCTGAGAAGTGGCAGATGGACTTTAATTCAGATAAATGCAAGGTGCTGCATTTTGGGAAAGCAAATCTTAGCAGGGCTTATACACTTAATGGCAAGATCCTAGGGAGTGTTGCTGACCTTGAAGTGCAGGTTCATAGCTCCTTGAAAGTGGAGTCGCAGGTAGATAGGATAGTGAAGGCGGCATTTGGCATGCTTTCCTTTATTGGTCAGAATATTGAGTATAGGAGTGGGGAGGTCATGTTGCGGCTGTACAGTACATTGGTTAGGCCACTCTTGGAATATTGCGTGCAATTCTGGTCTCCTTCCTATCGGAAAGATGTTGTGAAACTTGAAAGGGTTCAGAAAAGATTTACAATGATGTTGCCAGGGTTGGAGGATTTGAGCTACAGGGATTGGTGAACAGGCTGGGGCTGTATTCCCTGGAACGTCGGAGGCTGAGGGGTGACCTTATAGAGGTTTACAAAGTTATGAGGTGCATGGATAGGGTAAATAGACAAAGTCTTTTTCCCTTGAGTTGGGGAGTCCAGAACTAGAGGGCATAGATTTAGGGTGAGAGGGGAAAGATATAAAAGAGACTTAAGAGGCAACCTTTTCACGCAGAGGGTGGTACATGTATGGAATGAGCTGCCAGAGGAAGTGGTGGAAGCTGGTATAATTGCAACATTTAAAAGGCATTTGGATGGGTATACGAATAGGAAGGGTTTGGAGGAATATGGCCCAGGTGCTGGCCGGTGGGACTAGATTGGGTTGGGATATCTGGTCGGCATGGACGGGTTGGACCGAAGGGTCTGTTTCCATGCTGTACATCTCTATGACTATGACCTTTCTCAACCTTCAGCCTTTAATATTGTCAACTGTAACATTCTGCTCCAATACCTTCCAACTATCAACTGGATGGGACTCCATTCATAAGATTCCAATTTTATCAATTCTGAATTGTAGTCAGGAAATAACTCGTACTTGGCTTCTTTTCCAGCCTCCACATTACCTTTGGCATCCTCACAAGGACTTAGCTTTGGCTTTTACCAAATTTATTTGCTATTCTCAGTGAAATCATCTGAAAACATATAGAGTTCCACAGACATTCTGATCATATCCAATTCTAACTCACCCCACCATTGATCCACCCGATCTATCTCTAAATTGTACGCAACACACAGCATGGATAAGCAGAAATTTAATCCAACTAAACAACGGGAAGATTAAAACTATCACCTTTGGTCCCATTGTCTAACTATGGACTCCATTCCTCCCCTGGCAACTGTCTAAAATGAAATAGACTATTCACTACATTGGTGTCACATTTAAACCTAGAAGAGTCTCTCAATGCATATTTGCACCCACTCAAGACCACAGTTTTTATCTTAGTAACATGGCATTAGTCCATCTGTGTTTCAGCTTGTCTGCTGCTGAGACCTCATTCACGTCTTTGTTACCTTAAGACTCGAATATTCAAACTCTCTCCTACCCAATTTCCTAACTTTCATCATCCACAAGCTTCACCTCATCAAACTGTAGTATCCGACCTCTCAGCAGAGCTCAATTCACCTGATTGCTGATCCTGCTTTAGCAATGTCTCAATTTTAAAACTCTCCTTCTTAGTTTTGAATTTCTCTGGGGCCTTGCCTTTCACTATCTCTGTAAACTCATTCAGTCCTACAACCATCGAAGATCTCTACACTCCTATAATTCTGGTCTTTTATTTTGGAGTTATTGAGCATGGAAACAGATCATCAGTGCTGACAAGCTATCCTCAAATGATTTACCAGCATTTAGCCCATATCCCACTAAATCCTCCCTATTCATGTACCTATCCAGATGCTTTTTAAAAGTTGTAATTGTACCAGCTTCCACCACTTCCTCTAGCAGCTTGTTCCACATACGTACGTGAAAAATTTGACTCTGAGATCTCCTCTAAATCTTTTCCCTCTCACGTTAAAACTTTACCCTCTAGTTTTAGACTCCCTACCCTGGGAAAAAGATCTCAGCTATTTACCCTATCCTTGCCTCTCATGACATCATAAACCTCTCTAAGGTCACTTATCTGCCTCGGATGCGTCAGGGGAAAAAAAAAGCCCTAGCCTATTCAGCCTCTTCCTATTGCTCCAATCCTCCAATTTCGGGAACATCTTTGTAAATCTTTTCTGAATCCTTTAAAGTTTACCAACATCTTTCCTATAGCAAATAGACCAGAATTGAACACAGCAGTCTAAAAGTAGCCTCATCAATGTCCTGTGCAGCCGCAACATGACTTCCTAACTCTGATACTTAATGCACTGACTAATGAAGGCAAGCGCACCAAATGCCTTCTTCACTAGCCTGTCTAATGAGCTCCAACAATGTCAACTGTACCTACAGCTACCTAGACCGGAGCTCTAAAATGTTTTTCTGAACCCCTCCCCCTCCTGTAAAATACTCATTAAAACTAACGCTAATGACCAAGCTTCAGATGATTGCTCTTAATAGCCTATTACATAATCTGCAGTCAACACACCTGTGAAACATCTTGGGGTGTTTTGCTATGTTAAAGGCAGTATCCAGAATGCAACCTGTAGGAATGGAATGCAACGGCCTTTACAGTGCGGGGATTGGAGAGCAGGAGCAGGAGCAGGAGCAGGATGTGTCACTGCAATTGTCCAGGACATTAGTGAGAGTCCATTTGGAGTAATGTGTCAGTTTTATCTCTTTATTTGGCTGTGGAAGGAGTGCAACAAAGGTTTAAATAAATCTGAGACGGATTGACTTTTGCTGGACAATTACATCAGGGGATATGGTGCCAAGAAGTGTGGATGAAGTTAGGACCTGGATTAGCCATTACCTCATTGTATGTGAAACAGGCTTAAAGCATTGACTGGCTTACTCCAACAGGCAACTTGCAACAGTTGAATCTAACATATTTGATGAATAAACTGGACCATTTTGTACGTTGATATTAACTAGCTCCGTGCTTTCTGAGCTTATTTTTGAAGACAAAGGGTCTCTTATAACTTCATTAATTTTGAAGCCCCTGTTTCAGATCTCACCACAAACATGACATCCTTGCTAACAATTCCATTTCTCTTGTCACTCACTGTTTGATGCAGAGCCAACATGTTGAAATCCTATCCTACCCTAAGCTAGCTGCTGATCCCATATTTTCTCCACCACATAAACTAGCTTCTGCCATCTCCAGAACACAACCCATTTCAGCCCTATCTCAGCACAATTACTGCTAAGGTCATCATTCATCCTACTGTCGCCACCACACTTGATTAAGCAATGGTCTCCTGGTTTGTCTCTCATCTTCCACTGATCATACACTGCTGTTTATGAAAATCTATGTTACCTAACACTATCTTGCAGCAAGTCCTGCTGACTGTTCATTGCTGATTGAATTTTCTGAGTTTGGACTGTAGTACGTGGTTGCACAAGAACTGAAGAATAAAAGCAAAGTACTGCAAATGCTGACAATATTAAATTTAATTCTGGGAGTATCAACAGTTTGACAAAACCAGCAACACTGTTGGGTTAAGCAGCATATAGAGTCAGAGATGTACAGCATGGAAACAGACCCTTCAGTCCAACCTGCCCATGCCGACCAGATATCCCAACCCAATCTAGTCCCACCTGCCAGCACCCGGCCCACATCCCTCCAAACCCTTCCTATTCATATACCCATCCAAATGCCTCTTAAATGTTGCAATTGTACCAGCCTCCACCACTTCCACTGGCAGCTCATTCCATACATGTACAACCCTCTGCATGAAAAAGTTGCCCCTAAGGTCTCTTTTATATCTTTCCCCTCTCAGCCTAAACCTATGCCCTCTAGTTCTGGACTCCCCGATCCCAGGGAAAAGACTTGGTCTATTTATCCTATCCATGACCCTCATAGTTTTGTAAACCTCTATATGGTCACTCCTCAGCCTCCGACGCTACAGGGAAATCAGCCCCAGCCTGTTCAGCCTCTCCCTCTAGCTCAAATCCTCCAACCCTGGCAACATCCTTGTAAATATTTTCTGAACCCTTTCAAGTTTCACAACATCTTTCCGATAGGAAGCAGACCAGAACTGCACGCAATATTCCAACAGTGGCCTAACCAATGTCCTGTATAGCCGCAACATGATCTCCCAACTGTATACTCAATACTCTGACCAATAAAGGAAAGCATACCAAATGCCGCCTTCACTATCCTATATACCTTCGACTTCACTTTTAAGGAGCTATGAACCTGCACTCCAAGGTCTCTTTGTTCAGCAACACTCCTTAGGACCTTACCATTAAGTGTAGAAGCCCTGCTAAGATTTGCTTTCCCAAAATGCAGCACCTTGCATTTATCTGAATTAAACTCCATCTGCCACTTCTCAGCCCATTGGCCCATCTGGTCCAGATCCTGTTGTAATCTGAGGTAACCCTCTTCGCTGTCCACTACACCTCCAACTTTGGTATCATCTGCAAACTTACTAACTGTACCTCTTATGTTCCCATCCAAATCATTTATGTAAATTACAAAAAGTAGAGGACCCTGCATCAGTCCTTGTGGCATTCCATTGGTCACAGTCCTCCAGTCTGAAAAACAACCCTCCACCACCACCCTCTGTCTTCTATCTTTGAGCCAGTTCTGTATCCAAATGGCTAGTTCTCCCTGTATTCCATGAGATCTAACCTTGCTAATCAGTCTCCCATGGGGAACCTTGTCGAACGCCTTACTGAAGTCCATATAGATCACATCTGCTACTCTGCCCTCATCAATCCTCTTTGTTACTTCTTCAAAAAACTCAATCAAGTTTGTGAGACATGATTTCCCAAGCACAAAGCCATGTTGACTATCCCTAATCAGTCCTTGTCTTTCCAAATACATGTACATCCTGTCCCTCAGGACTCCCTCCAACAACTTGCCAACGACCCACGTCAGGCTCACTGGTCTATCGTTCCCTGGCTTGTCTTTACCACCCTTCTTAAACAGTGGCACCACGTTTGCCAACCTTCAGTCTTCCGGCACCTCACCTGGGACTATCGATGATACAAATATCTCAGCAAGAGGCCAAGCAATCACTACTCTAGCTTCCCACAGAGTTCTCAGGTACACCTGATCAGGTCCTGGGGATTTATCCACCTTTAACTGTTTCAATACATCCAGCACTTCCTCCTCTGTAATCTGGACATTTTGCAAGATGTCACCATCTATTTCCCTACAGTCTATATCTTCCACATTCTTTTCCACAGTAAATGCTGATGCAAAATATTCAGTTAGTATCTCCCCCATTTTCTGTGGCTCCACACAAAGGCTGCCTTGCTAATCTTTGAGGGGCCCTATTCTCTCCCTAGTTATCCTTTTGTCCTTAACTCTTTGGATTCTCCTTAATTCTATTTGCCAAAGCTATCTCATATCCCCGTTTTGCCCTCCTGATTTCCCTCTTAAGTATCCTCCTCACTAATTAAAATGAATGTCCTGCCCCGTCTCCTATACCCTATGAGAATGCTTCCGGTGATGCTGCCGAGGCTGGCACTATGTAAATTATATGGCTGATTGGGTTCCTTTATCTGGAAACATAGACGGCCCCTCATTAAGCTGAAGAAGCTACAGCTTCCACAGGCAAGGGGAGGATCGGACTTCCCAGATTTTAGGACATATCAGTTAAGTCCCTTATTAAGTTACAGAGCTGATTGGGTCTTGTTTGATCCACAATCAACCTGGCTGGACATCGAAGCTTCTCAAGTAAAATGCCCACTTATTAACCTTTTATTTTCAGACAAGAGGAAAATCATTACGGATCACTGTAAAAACCCTATAATACTAAATACAATTAAAGCTTGGAATATAATGCGGCAAAATGAGGGCAACTCACATAAAACATCCCCCTATGCGCCGATAGTGGGAGCATGGGGATTCCAACCGGGGTTTACAGAGGCCACTTTTAAACTCTGGAGATTCAGGGGTATCTCATGTCTAGGGGACCTATTTGCAGATGGGGTACTGATGTCTTTTGAACAGCTGCGTCAGAAATTCGGATTACCTAATGGAGACCTCTATCGATACTTCCAAATTCGAGACTATATACAGAAGACGACGACCTATAAGATAGTCTTTATAAATCAGATAGAGAATGTAGAGTACTACGGCCAATGGGGGTATCCGCCATCAGTACTATTTATCATTTACTACATGATGAAGTATCGGGAGATATGGACAATCTGCTTAAAACATGGGATCAGGAATTGGGACTAGAAATCTCTATAGAAACGTGGAATGACATTTGGGAAAACGCCAGAAGAATCACCATCTGTAACAGAACTCAGGCTATCCAGCTGAAGATACTTCATAGGGTCCATATAGCACCGGATCGATTGGCAAAATTTAAGGCAGGAGCATCCCCAATGTGTCCCAAATGTAAAATAGAGGTGGGCACTCTTGTACATTGTCTATGGACCTGTCATAAGATCCGTAGATATTGGACTAAAGTAGCAAGTACCCTGACAGAAATTTTAGGAACGGAAATTAAAGTGGACCCCGTATCTCTCCTTTTGGGCTTTTCGAACTTATCCGCCCTGGACATGCATGAGAAGAGACTATTTTCTATTCTCTCTTTCTGTACAAAGAAAAATATTTTGGTAAACTGGGTGGCTGAGGGCCCCTCTGGACTTTCAAATTGGCACAGGTTAATTATGGAATGTATTCCCCTTGACTTCCTTACAAATGTGGTGCATCGAAAGACCGAACTATTTTATAAAATATGGCAGCCCTTCTTGAATGATATGAATACAGATATTTCGGCTATCCTAACAAGGGCTTTTATTTAATTGAGATTACGAACCTGGCTGGTCCTTGGGAGAGGAATCCCGCACGAATACGGGTTTTGTTACATTTGATGTTAACACATTCCGAGCATGTATCTCACTATACAATTTCTATGTTATCCGCTGTTTTTATTTCTCTTTCTCTTATTTGAATAATGTAAGAGAGTTAAATATACACTCTGGTTAGTTGTAGGTTAGATTAGTAGTTAGTTGAGTTTTGTTTTTTTTTCTCGGTATTTTTCTTTTGTTAAATTTTGGTTATTATATATTTAAGATTTAATTGTATATCAATGTTTGTACTTGAGAGTTTTGTTTATTTTTGTAAACTTGATAAAATGTTAAATTTCTAATAAAAATATCTATAAAAAAAAGTATACTCCTACTTCCTTTATACTCTTCTAAGGAATCACTCGATCTATCCTGTCTGTCCCTGACATACACTTCCTTCTTTTTCTTAACCAAACCCTCAATTTCTTTAGTCATCCAGCATTCCCTATACCTACCAGCCTTCCCTTTCATCCTGACAGGAATATACTTTCTCTGGATTCTTGTTATTTCATTTCTGAAGGCTTCCCATTTTCCAGCCGTCCCTTTACCTGCGAACATCTGCCTCCAATCAGCTTTCGAAAGTTCTTTGCAGAGGAGATGACCTGGGGGGTGCAGTGAGAGAGAGACTCACTGAAATCCTTGTAGAGGGAGGAAGAGAGCTTCTTCAAGGAAGGCATCCTTGCAAGAGGATTCGCAGTAGGTTAAAATCTTCGAGGAGAAAGTGAGGATTGCAGATGCTGGAGATCAGAGCTGAAAATGTGTTGCTGGAAAAGCGCAGCAGGTCAGGCAGCATCCAAGGAGGAGGAGAATCGACGTTTCGGGCATGAGCCCTTCTTCAGGAATGAGGAGAGTGTGCCAAGCAGGCTAAGATAAAAGGTAGGGAGGAGGGACTTGGGGGAGGGGCGTTGGAAATGCGATAGGTGGAAGGAGGTCAAGGTGAGGGTGATAGGCCGGAGTGGGGGTGGGGGCAGAGAGGTCAGGAAGAAGATTGCAGGTTAGGAAGGCGGTGCTGAGTTCGAGGGATTTGAGAGTTCCTGCCTAATACCATCAAAATTGGCCTTTCTCCACTTTAGAAATTCAACTTTTAGATTTGGTCTATCCTTTTCCAACACTATTTTAAATTTAATAGAATTATGGTCACTGTCCCCAAACTGCTCCCACACTGACACCTCAGTCACCTGCCCTGTCTTATTTCCCAAGAGTAGGTCAAGTTTTGCACCTTCTCTAGTAGGTACATCCACATACTGAATCAGAAAACTTTCTTGTGCACACTTAGCAAATTCCTCTCCATCTAACCCCTTAACACTATGGCAGTCCCAGTCGATGTTTGGAAAGTTAAAATCCCCTACCATAACTACCCTATTATTCTTACAGATAGCGGAGATCTCCTTATAAGTTTGTTTCTCAATTTCCCTCTGACTATTGGGGGGTCTATAATACAATCCCAATAAGATGATCATCCCTTTCTTATTTCTCAGTTCCGCCCGAATAACTTCCCTGGGTGTATTTCCGGGAATATCCTCTCTCAGCACAGCTATCCCTTATCAAAAATGCCACTCCCCCTCCTCTCTTGCCTCCCTTTCTATCCATCCTGTAGCATTTGTATCCTGGAACATAAAGCTGCCAGTCCTGCTCATCCCTGAGCCATGTTTCTGTAATTGCTATGATATCCCAGTCCTATGTTCCTAACCATGCCCTGAGTTCATCTGCCTTCCCTGTTAGGCCCCTTGCATTGAAATAAATGCAGTTTAATTTATTAGTCCTACCTTGTCCCTGCCTGCCCTGACTCAATTCTGTTCTCAGCTGTTCCCGTCTCAGATTGATCTCTTTCCTCACTATCTCCCTGGGTCCGACCTCCCCAACCCTGCGCCTCGTTCCCCCCCCACCTTACTAGTTTAAATCCTCCCAAGCAGTCCTAGCAAATTCCCCTGCCAGTATATTAGTCCCCTTCCAATTTACGTGCAATCCGTCCTTCTTGTATAGGTCACTTCTACCCCAAAAGAGATTCCAATGATCCAAAAATGTGAATCCTTCTCCCATACACCAGCTCCTCAGCCATGCATTCATCTGCTCTATCCTCCTATTCCTGCCCTCACTAGCTCATAGCACTGGGAATAATCCAGATATTACTACCCTTGAGGACCTCCTTTTTAAATTTCTGCCTAAGTCTCTGTAATCTCCCTTCAGAATCTCAACCTTTTCCCTTCCAATGTCGTTGGTTCCAATGTGGACAATGACCTCCTGCTGGCCCCTCTCCCCCATGAGAACATTCTGCACCCTCTCTGAGACATCCTTGATCCTGGCACCAGGGAAACAACACACCATTCTGCTTTTTCTCTGCTGGCCACAGAAATATCTGTCTGTACCGCGGACTACAAAATCCCCTCACGCAATTGATCTCTTGGAAGCTGATGTACCCCTCGTTGCATTAGAGCCAATCTCAATTCCAGAAACTTGGCTGTTCGTGCTACGTTCCCCTGAGAATCCATCACCACCTACATTTTCCAAAACAGCATACCTGTTTGAAATGGGTATATCCACAAAAGACTCTTGCACTAGCTGCCTACCTCTCTTACCCTTCCTGGAGTTAACCCATCTATGTGACTGTATCTGAGACTTGCCCCCTCCCTATAACTGCCATCCATCACATTCTGTTGCAAATTCCTCATCGCTTCTATCTGTCTCTCCAACCGATCCACTCGATCTGATAAGATTCGCATCCAACAGCATTTATGGCAGATATAATCTGCAGTAACCCTTAAACTCTCTTTAAACTCTCACATCTGAAAATAAGTACATATCACTGCAAAGGCCATTTTTGCTCCTTTACAATCTACAGACCCAGAAAATAACACCATCTTATTCCTCTACAAACACTGCCCCCAGGTTAAATTAATAGCTATGGCTTACATTTTAAGTTTAATCAAGAGACGTATCTCCAAAAACATATAATCAAGAAAGAACCCATTGCACTCACTAATACAACCTTTCTTTTGGACAGACTTAAAACTACAGTTAACTTATCTGATTCTGTGCTGTGAACTTCGCCCAACAGTCCCTCCAAGATTAGTTGTGAATTTCACTGTTTGTTAATTTTCCCAGATGCACTCCGATGTCCAGCAATACACGAATTCAAACAGCAAAGGCAGTAACTGTGCAGGTTTTCTCTCTCTCTCTCCTGCACTGACCTCACCTTGTGCTTCCTTTGTCTGCTCTTCTTCCTGTTAAAAGTGCTGTTGTTTTGACTTTTTTTTTCCAAAGTTCCAAAACAATGTAACAGCATATAAAACAGTAATTGCTGCTCCTGGAATTCAAGGAAATCACCTCCAACACCTAAAATACCTCAAAAAGAAAGGAGCAGCTCTTACAGGCAGAAATGTTTCCCGTCCTACATCTTGGATTGCCCAGAATTTGTGACAAAATTGTGAATTTTCAAGTTTACTGGTACAAACTTGATATAGTAAAGTCAAGATATAGATGCGGGTCTGGATCATTTGGCTACCTGCATCTTCTTAACTATGCAAGATCGTGGCTAATCATGGCCTCAACTCCACTTTTTTCGTCAGTCTCCTATAAACCTTCACTCCTGTCAAAGAAAGGCCTAACTCACCCTGCATGTTTCAATATGATCAACTATCATTCTTCTGCACTCCAATGAGTGTATGTCCAATTTTACCCTATTTGACATCCCTTCCTGGCTAGTTGATTTGTGGTTTTAATTTTAATAAGTAAACATTATCTCCAGTTGGGAGGTTAATCGCTGGAGAAAACCTTTTGGTTTTGAATAACACGGAGGCTGATTTCATAGTAAGAAAATCTTTAAACTCTTGGCCTTCAAGATGAAGCTGTTTGCTTACAATAAGTATATTTGTACAAAAATATTAAGAATACTCACTGGTAGGTGTCCGTGGAGTTCTCGGAATATCTAATTCATTTTGTGGTTCATTTCTTTCCACAACTGGCTCTTCCACAACACTTATACTGTTTGACTGCATGATATCCTGCAGCAAGTTGAAAATCTCTTCTGCTCGTGGACATTTGAAAGCAAAGATGCCTAAAGAACAATGGATAAACATTAAAGATCTAATATGCAAATAATACAAGACATTTTGAAAGCTCTGACAAAATTGACATGTGCACTGCTATATATTTTTAAATTGACATTTTTACAAGTGTAATTAAAGTACAAATTTATATATCGATTTTAATATAACAAAATATTGCAAGTTTCACCGGATTCTTCTAAAACAAAGTATGATACTGAGCGTCATAAAAAGGTATTTAGATAGCTAACAAAATTCTTGGTCACAGTGGTAAATTTTGAGATATGTGCAAAGAGGAAAAGTGTGATAGAGATGTTTGGTGCATATCCTAGATACCGAAGACATGGCTAACAAAGGTGGAGCAATTAAAGTCAAGGATGTACAAGAGCCAGAATTAGATATACACAAATATTTTGAGAGTTATAGGGCTGAAGTAGCTGACAGGGATAGGGAGGAACAAGGTCGTACAGTGATTTGAAAACAATTATGAAAATTTTAAAATCATGATATTGATGTCAATGGTGCAATTGTGTTTTATGATGCACAAAGCATCCTCCCTCCCTTAAAGATATTGAATCCATGCTGGAGTTATGGCTTCCAAGATCTCTGCTGACTGTCTAGCATTTCACCCAAGTTGCCATTATTCTTTCGAGACTTGAGATAGAGAGCTGGCAGATTACTCATCCTATGCGGTTCTCTGGCCAGGAATTTTTTCAGCAGACATAGAGTCCTAGAAATGCACAGCACGGAAACAGACCCTTCGGTCCAACTCGTCCATACTGACCAGATATACTAAATTAATGTACTCCTATTTGCCAGCACTTGGCCCATACCCCTGTCAACCCTTCGCATTCATGTACCGATCCATTTGCCTTTTAAATGGTAGCCATGATGTGGAGGTGCCAACGTTGGACTGGGGTGGACAAAGTTTAAAATCACACAACACCAGATTATAGTCCACCAGGTTTATTTGGAAATAGCATGACCATTCTAAAAGATGGAAGACTAAATTTATTTAATATTACATTCCATGACACTGCAATCCTGTTGCTATAAAGTCTGTGTCTTATGATTCTGCTCCACAACCACCTGAAGAAGCAGCAATTTGAAAGCTAGTGCTTCCAAATAAACCTGGTGGACTAAAACCCGGTGTTGTGTGATTTTTAACTCTTAAACGTTGTAATTGTAGCAGCCTCCACCACTTCCTCGAGCAGCTCATTTCAGACACACACCGAAATCAGGATTAGTCCAACCCCATCCCAGTGTCACCAAAGCAAATTCAAGCAACCCAACTGAGAATCCGATAACACAGCACAGACCACGAATCAAGTGTTTGTAATCCATACAGCTCAGCTATCTACTGGATAAACAATAAACCACCGTAGAGAACCACATGCAGACTCTTACTAGTTTTTAATAATTAACATAAAACACAGTGCTAGGTTTAAGGGACAAAAAAAAAAGATAAACTGTCACAAAATTGGAAGAAAAACCCCACAAATGTCATGATACAATGGAGGGATGGGGTTTTCGGTCAGTGGCTGGGCATACAATTGATGGCCCGTCTGAGAAATTACATGCAGTAAAGGCTGGCACTAATATTAGCCATCTCCCCAGCATTGTGCCTCTTTGCAATGAACAGCAGAGGGAGCTTCACTTACCACTACATGTACAGAAAGAAACCCTGTAACGTCCACCTCTCCCAGCATTTTGATTTATCCTTCCATTGTAAGCATTAAGTCAGAGTCAACATTGTTAATTCAATTATTAAATGCTAGAAATGATTATTTTCTTAAACACCAAGACTGGATCATGACTTTTATATGCAGAATAAGTTTCATATACTTTTACCACAGAAACACCAACGAGCATGTAAATTCATGCAAGATGCTACTGAATGAAAAACATGCAGTCCAGGAGAACCAAATTGCAAACATCAAACATCAAACTGCATTTGTATATAATTTAATTTCTCTGAAATGCTTCAAGCGGACTCAAACAATTAGAATTTAAAGTCACCTGTACTCAAGTACAGAAGTATACTAGTAGTGAAAAATGTACAATATCGCCAATCCCAGTGCCATCTTAGGTACAAAAGTAGCTAGGTACAAAATCTTAAGCACAAAGTAGAAAGTTAAAGAGTCCTTTATGAAAAGTTGTGTTTCCTTGAAAAAGGTTAACAAATGAAACAAATACAGAAAGATAAATAATTTCTATTACAAAATTAAGCTGTTCATGTCTGTCAGAACTCAACTTTGCAGCATCCCCAGTAAAATCACGTGTTTCAACAGCTAACAGATAAGAAACAGATATGACCAGTCACAAGATACTCTTGCCTTTAAACAAAATATAGAAACATTGATGTGCTGCTATAAAGCTTTGGTCTAATATGTTGAACTTCCTCATGCACACAAACTAATGTAGATTTGAAGGATCAAATGACAAACCAAGATGATATTCGACTGTTACATTCAGTTATGAGGTAAAAACAATGACTGCAGATGCTGGAAACCAGATTCTGGATCAGTGGTGCTGGAAGAGCACAGCAATTCAGGCAGCATCCGAGGACGGGCTTTTGCCCGAAACGTCGATTTTGCCTGTCCTCGGATGCTGCCTGAATTGCTGTGCTCTTCCAGCACCACTGATCCACATTCAGTTATGAGACAGCACTACTTGGGCAATCGTGACAGGTTCATGGTTCATCAAAAATAAACAGCTTTTATTAGAATTTAAAGTCACCTGTACTCAAATACAGAAGTATACTAGTAGTGAAAAATGTACAATATCGCCAATGGATTACTGATCTAACTCTAATGATGACATCTCAAACATTTCATTCATATTGTTTAGAAGTTAATGATCCAAATAGGTTTGCCCCCAAGTGCCAGCAAAAATGTTTAAAAGTGTCTACTGTCAGGTGGCTCCCAAAGAAGGTAGTGCTGGCACGTTAGGGGGCAAACCTATTTGGACCAATTAGGTTTCCTACATAGGTATTAAAAAAAAGATCAACCAGCTAACTTGTTTTCATCAGATGTTACTAAACAGGGAAGATAGTAGATTAAAATGAAGTATTTTAAATCATGCTCCAATTAACAATAGTCTCATGATCAGTGATAACAGAAAAACAGATTTAAAAAACTAGAGCATGGCTTAAAAAAGACATTTTAATTTACATTTTGTTTTATATTCATCAGGACAATTTACAAAATTACAAATGCAAACTGGGGCAGCAATAGTTTTTATAGCATTGTATTGGAAAATGCACTAATTAGATAATAATTGACAAATTCAATCAAATTCAAACTGAAATCAGGAAAATCGACTGATTTGCCAAGGCACGTCCCCAAGAATCAGCCAGAGAATGTCTGGTGCCTTTTTCATCCCATTAAAACAGGCAGTGTTTACATGTTACTCTT
Source organism: Chiloscyllium plagiosum (assembly GCF_037043375.1). Classification (NCBI taxonomy): domain Eukaryota; kingdom Metazoa; phylum Chordata; class Chondrichthyes; order Orectolobiformes; family Hemiscylliidae; genus Chiloscyllium; species Chiloscyllium plagiosum. The sequence continues at coordinate 21,134,667 of NW_028270157.1, read as the reverse complement.
CTTTGCAGGGAAGTGTATGCAAGTGTGCCACTCTGATCATCAAATCTACAAGTTGCTTTGGCCAATCTGAAAACAAACTAGAACAATCCATCTAAAGAAAATATTTATTGTAACAGTGTAAAACTGACTTAATTGGTCATACATAACCTATAAAATGTTACATAAATCAAGGTAATAGATAGCATCTGGATTGCAATATTACTAGTAAAATTCACCATTGTCCGAGGGAAGGGGGGGGGGGGAAGGAAGGAAGGAGGGAGGGAGAAAGTGTGAGCGTGCGAGAGAGAGCGCGAAAGAGAGAGAGAGTGCGCAAGAGAGAGAGAGAACGCGAGACAGAGAGACAGCATATGAGATGGGAGCATGAGCGAGAGCGAGAGGGGGGAAGAGAGAGAGCGAGAGCGAGCATGAGAGAAAGCGAGCGCGCAAGCGTGAGAGTGAGAGCGAGCGTGAGAGTGAGAGCGAGTACGAGAGCGAGCGTGAGAGAGCGAGAGCGAGAGAGGGCGAGAGCGAGAGAGGGCGAGAGCGAGAGAGGGCGAGAGCGAGAGAGGGCGAGAGAGGGAGAGAGCGAGAGAGGGCGAGAGCGAGAGAGGGCGAGAGCGAGAGAGGGCGAGAGCGAGAGAGGGCGAGAGCGAGAGAGGGCGAGAGCGAGAGAGGGCGAGAGCGAGAGAGGGCGAGAGCGAGAGAGGGCGAGAGCGAGAGAGGGCGAGAGCGAGAGAGGGCGAGAGCGAGAGAGGGCGAGAGCGAGAGAGGGCGAGAGCGAGAGAGGGCGAGAGCGAGAGAGGGCGAGAGCGAGAGAGGGCGAGAGCGAGAGAGGGCGAGAGAGGGCGAGAGCGAGAGCGAGAGAGGGCGAGAGCGAGAGAGGGCGAGAGCGAGAGCGAGAGAGGGCGAGCGAGAGCGAGAGAGGGCGAAAGCGAGAGAGGGCGAGGGCGAGAGTGAGGGCGAGAGCGAGAGCGAGGGCGAGAGCGAGAGCGAGGGCGAGAGCGAGAGCGGGCGAGAGCGAGAGCGGGCGACAGCGAGAGCGGGCGACAGCGAGAGCGGGCGACAGCGAGAGAGGGCGACAGCGGGCGAGAGCGAGAGCGGGCGAGAGCGAGAGCGGGCGACAGCGAGAGAGGGCGACAGCGAGAGAGGGCGACAGCGAGAGAGGGCGACAGCGAGAGAGGGCGAGAGCGCGAGAGGGCGAGAGGGCGAGAGGGCGAGAGCGCGAGAGGGCGAGAGCGCGAGAGGGCGCGAGAGAGAGAGCGAGAGCGCGAGAGAGAGCGAGAGCGCGAGAGAGAGCGAGAGCGCTTGAGAGAAAGTGAGACCGAGTGAGGGCGAGCGCGAGAGAGAGGGCGAGCGCGAGAGAGAGGGCGAGCGCGAGAGAGAGGGCGAGCGCGAGAGAGAGGGCGAGCGCGAGAGAGAGGGCGAGCGCGAGAGAGAGGGCGAGCGCGAGAGAGAGGGCGAGCGCGAGAGAGAGGGCGAGCGCGAGAGAGAGGGCGAGCGCGAGAGAGAGGGCGAGCGCGAGAGAGAGGGCGAGCGCGAGAGAGAGGGCGAGCGCGAGAGAGAGGGCGAGCGCGAGAGAGAGGGCGAGCGCGAGGAGAGAGGGCGAGCGCGAGGAGAGAGGGCGAGCGCGAGGAGAGAGGGCGAGCGCGAGGAGAGAGGGCGAGCGCGAGGAGAGAGGGCGAGCGCGAGGAGAGAGGACGAGCGCGAGGAGAGAGGACGAGCGCGAGGAGAGAGGGCGAGCGCGAGGAGAGAGGGCGAGCGCGAGGAGAGAGGGCGAGCGCGAGGAGAGAGGGCGAGCGCGAGGAGAGAGGGCGAGCGCGAGGAGAGAGGGCGAGCGCGAGGAGAGAGGGCGAGCGCGAGGAGAGAGGGCGAGCGCGAGGAGAGAGGGCGAGCGCGAGGAGAGAGGGCGAGCGCGAGGAGAGAGGGCGAGCGCGAGGAGAGAGGGCGAGCGCGAGGAGAGAGGGCGAGCGCGAGGAGAGAGGGCGAGCGCGAGGAGAGAGGGCGAGCGCGAGGAGAGAGGGCGAGCGCGAGGAGAGAGGGCGAGCGCGAGAGAGAGGGCGAGCGCGAGAGAGAGGGCGAGCGCGAGAGAGAGGGCGAGCGCGAGAGAGAGGGCGCGCGCGCGAGAGGGAGGGCGCGCGCGAGAGGGAGGGCGCGCGCGAGAGAGAGGGCGCGCGCGAGAGAGAGGGCGCGGCGAGAGGGAGGGCGCGCGCGAGAGGGAGGGCGCGCGCGAGAGGGAGGGCGCGCGCGAGAGTGAGGGCGCGCGCGAGAGGGAGGGCGCGCGCGAGAGGGAGGGCGCGCGCGAGAGGGAGGGCGCGCGCGAGAGGGAGGGCGCGCGCGAGAGGGAGGGCGCGCGCGGGAGGGAGGGCGCGCGCGACAGGGAGGGCGCGCGCTAGAGGGAGGGCGCGCGCTAGAGGGAGGGCGCGCGCTAGAGGGAGGGCGCGCGCGAGAGGGAGGGCGCGCGCGAGAGGGAGGGCGCGCGCGAGAGGGAGGGCGCGCGCGGGAGGGAGGGCGCGCGCGGGAGGGAGGGCGCGCGCGACAGGGAGGGCGCGCGCGACAGGGAGGGCGCGCGCTAGAGGGAGGGCGCGCGCTAGAGGGAGGGCGTGCGCGAGAGGGAGGGAGGGCGCGCGCGAGAGGGTGGGCGCGCGCGAGAGGGTGGGCGCGCGCGAGAGGGAGGGCGCGCGCGAGAGGGAGGGCGCGCGCGAGAGAGAGGGCGCGCGCGAGAGAGAGGGCGCGCGCGAGAGAGAGGGCGCGCGCGAGAGAGAGAGCACGCGCGAGAGAGAGGGCACGCGCGAGAGAGAGGGCACGCGCGAGAGAGAGGGCACGCGCGAGAGAGAGGGCACGCGCGAGAGAGAGGGCACGCGCGAGAGAGAGGGCACGTGCGAGAGTGAGGGCACGTGCGAGAGAGAGGGCACGTGCGAGAGAGAGGGCACGTGCGAGAGAGAGGGCGAGGGCGAGAGTGAGAGCGAGCGCGAGAGCGAGAAAGCGAGCAAGCGAGCACGAGCGTGAGAGAGTGCAAGCGAGAGTGAGTGAGAGACAGCGAGAGAGAGAGAGAGCGAGCGTGAGAGAGAGAGAGAGAGCGAGCGTGAGAGAGAGAGCATGTGAGAGCGAGCGAGTGTGTGAGAGCGAGTGAGTGTGTGAGAGCGAGCGGGCTTGCGAGAGAGCGAGCGTGCGAGAGAACGCGAGCGTGCAAGAGAGAGCATGTGAGAGCGAGCGAGCGTGCGAGAGAAAGCGAGCGTGCGAGAGAGAGCGAGCGTGTGAGAGAGAGCGAGCGTGAGAGAGAGCATGAGAGAGCATGAGAGAGCATGAGAGAGCATGAGAGAGCGAGCGAGCGTGAGAGCGAGCGAGAGAGAGACAGCGAGAGAGAGAGCGAGCATGTGAGAGTGAGCGAGCGCAAGAGAGAGAGCGCGAGAGAGAGGGCGCGAGAGAGAGCGAGAGCGAGAGCGAGAGCGAGAGCGAGAGAGAGAGAGCGAGAGAGAGAGAGCGAGAGAGAGAGAGCGAGAGAGAGAGAGCGAGAGAGAGAGAGCGAGAGAGAGAGAGCGAGAGAGAGAGAGCGAGAGCAAGAGAGCGAGAGAGCGAGAGAGAGCGAGAGAGAGCGCGAGAGAGAGAGAGAGAGAGCGAGCAAGAGAGAGCGAGAGAGCGAGAGAGAGCGCGAGAGCGAGAGAGCGCGCGAGAGCGAGAGAGAGCGCGAGAGCGAGAGCGAGCGCGAGAGAGCGAGCGCGAGAGAGAGCGAGAGCGAGAGAGCGAGAGAGAGCGAGAGAGCGCGCGAGAGCGAGAGAGAGCGCGAGAGCGAGAGCGAGCGCGAGAGAGAGAGTGCGAGAGAGAGCGCGAGAGAGAGAGCAAGAATGAGAGCGCGAGCGTGAGAGAGTAAGCGTGAGAAAGCGAGCGTGAGAGAGCGAGCGTGAGAGAGCGAGCGTGTGAGAGTGAGCGTGTGAGAGCGAGCGTGTGAGAGCGAGCGTGTGAGAGCGAGCGCGAGAGAGTGAGCGCGAGAGAGCGAGAGCGAACGTGAGAGCGAGAGCGTGCGCGAACATGAGAGAGAGCGCGAGAGCGAGAACGAACGTGAGAGAGCGAGAGCGAATGTGACAGAGCGAGAGTGAACGTGAGAGCGAGAGCGAGAGAGAGCACGAACATGAGAGAGAGCGAGAGCGAACGTGAGAGCGAGAGCGAACGTGAGAGCGAGAGCGAACGTGAGAGAGAGCGAGAGCGAACGTGAGAGTGAGAGCGAACGTGAGAGCGAGCGCGAACATGAGAGCGAGAGCGAACGTGAGAGAGTGCGAGAGTGAACGTGAGAGCGAGTGCAAGAGCGAACATGAGAGAGAGTGAGAGTGAACGTGAGAGCGAGAGCGAGAGTGAACGTGAGAGCGAGATCGAGATCGAGAGTGAAAGCGAGTGCGAACGTGAGAGCGAGAGCGAGAGCGAGCATAAGAGCGAGAGCGAACGTGAGAGCGAGAGCGAATGTGAGAGAGAGTGAGAGCGAACGTGAGAGCGAGTGAGAGCGAACGTGAGAGCGAGTGAGAGCGAACGTGAGAGCGAGTGCGAGAGCAAACGTGAGAGCGAGTGCGAGAGCGAACGTGAGAGCGAGTGCGAGAGCGAACGTGAGAGAGAGCGAGAGCGAACGTGAGAGCGAGAGCGAACGTGAGAGCGAGAGAGCGAACGTGAGAGCGAGAGCGAACGTGAGAGCGAGGGCGAACGTGAGAGCGAGGGCGAACGTGAGAGAGAGCGAGGGCGAACGTGAGAGAGAGCGAGGGTGAACGTGAGAGAGAGCGAGGGTGAACGTGAGAGAGAGCGAGGGTGAACGTGAGAGCGAGAGCGAGGGTGAACGTGAGAGCGAGAGCGAACGTGAGAGCGAGAGCGTGAACGTGAGAGCGAGAGCGTGAACGTGAGAGCGAAAGCGTGAACGTGAGAGCGAGAGCGTGAACGTGAGAGCGAGAGCGAACGTGTCAGAGCGAGAGCGAACGTGAGAGAGAGCGAGAGTGAACGTGAGAGCGAGAGCGAACGTGTCAGAGCGAGAGCGAACGTGAGTGACAGCAAACGTGAGAGAGCACGAACGTGAGAGAGCGAGAATGAACGTGAGAGAGCGAGTGAGAGAGCGAGTGTGAACGTGAGAGCGAGAGAGCGAGTGTGAACGTGAGAGCGAGAGCGAGAGTGAATGTGAGTGCGAGAGCAAACGTGAGAGAGAGCGAGAGCGAACATGAGAGAGCGAGAGCGAACGAGAGAGCGAGAGTGAATGAGAGAGCGAGAGTGAACGAGCGAGAGTGAACGAGAGCGCGAGAGAGCGAGAGTGAACATGAGAGCGAGAGTGAACGTGAGAGTGAACGTGAGAGCGAACGTGAGAGCGAGAGCGAACGTGAGAGAGCGAGAGTGAACATGAGAGCGAGAGCGAGAGCGAACGTGAGAGCGAACGTGAGAGAGAGCGCGAGCGTGAGAGAGCGCGAGCGTGAGCGAGAGCGCGAGCGTGAGCGAGAGCGCGAGCGTGAGAGAGAGCGCGAGCGTGAGAGAGAGAGCGTGAGCGTGAGAGAGAGAGCGCGAGCGTGAGAGAGAGCGAGCATGAGAGAGAGCGCGAGAGTGAGAGAGCGAGCAAAAGCGAGCGTGGGAGAGAGCAAGAGTGAGAACGAGCGTGAGAGAGTGAGTGAACATGAGAGAGAGCGAGAGTGAGCGTGAGAGCGAGCGTGAGAGCGAGCGTGAAAGAGAAAGCAAGAGTGAGCGTGAGAGCAAGAACGAGTGTGAGAAAGTGAGAGTGCGAGTGCGAGTGAGAGAGCGCGAGAGAGAGAGAGAGCGCGAGAGAGAGAGAGAGAGCACGAGAGAGAGAGAGAGAGAGAGAGAGAGAGAGAGAGAGAGAGAGAGATGACTGGTGGTAGTTTAACCGGAGGGTCACCAAGCCTCAGGCAAGGTTGAGAAGGTGGGACCTTCATGGTAATCTCAAGCCCATATGGGAATTGAACCCATGCTAAATAACCATTTCCAAATTTCTTAGCACAAACACTTTGAATTAAAACACCAACTAGTATTAATGTTCAGCCTAATCATGCCATAATTACTTCTCCCAATGGTAGTATCATAACCCAGTTTCAAATTACACAATAAACCTTGTGCTTGAAGTATGTTTATCCCTGCTTTCCAACTTGCTAATTTTAGTTACAAAATCAACACAAGCATACTAGTGGGCGGCACGGTGGCTAGCACTGCTGCCTCACAGCGCTGGAGACCCGGGTTCAATTCCCGCCTCAGGTGACTGACTGTGTGGAGTTTGCACATTCTCCCCGTGTCTGCGTGGGTTTCCTCCGGGTGCTCCGGTTTCTTCCCACAGTCACAAAGTTGTGCAGGTCATGTGAATTGGCCATGCTAAGTTGCCCGCAGTGTTAGGTAAGGGGTAAATGTAGGGCTAGGGGTGGGTTTCGCTTCGGCGGGGCAGTGTGGACTTGTTGAGCCGAAGGGCCTGTTTCCACACTGTAATGTAATCTAATGTATAATTTTAAAATTGAGACTCACTATGTCTCTTTGTCCAGTTCCATTCATCCAATCTTTAAGATTGAGTTCTTCATTCAATGTGCAGTGCCATGAAAAATAAAATATTCACAATCTGAACATCCTCATTCGTTGTGTAAACAATACCCTTAGGCTTATGAAGTCGAAAAGTGATATGCTGGAAAAGGACAGCAGGTCAGGTAGCATGTGAGGAGCAGGAGAGTCAACATTTCGGGCAGAAGCTCTTCATCAATTCATTCCTGCTGAAGGGCTTATGCCTGAAACATCGACTTTCATGCTCCTCGGATGCTGCCGGACCTGCTGTGTTTGCCCAGTGTCTCACTTTTTGACTCTGGTCTCCAGCATCTGCAGTCCTCACTTTCAGTATCTGAGGAATTCAATCTACCAAATTTCTAACCTAAGGCTTTTCTACGTAAATAGAATAGATTCACTGCCTACATAGGGCCTTACCACGAGGTACCATCTAAAAGGACAAACACTCCAGTTCTGCCCCTTCTCGACCTGCCAATTTTAATGGTACAGTGAAGGATAGAGAGTATTCATGACTTGGACTTTTGAAAAAACAGCCAAGTTCTCTCAAACAGAAAACTTAATGATTGGTTAACACAATTTTGATGCTAGATTTAGAAAAGAATGTTGGCCAGAGAACTGGACAAACTCCTTCTTCTTCGAATAATGTCACAGGATACTGTCACAGCACCAAAATATGCAAATTGCATTAAAGTTTAAAGTGTCAGCTGAAAGACACCATCACCAACAATCCCTCACTGTTACTTTAATTGTGTTTAATTCCTGATTAGAATTTGGACTAAGGATGATAACTGGATGACAGCCTTAGGGTGACCTAGCACATCAAACATTTTCAGGAAAATTAAATATTAGAACAAAATACATTTTAACTCTGCATGAAATTATTGAGAACTTTATTTTTTGCTCCCATAATTGTAATTACACAGCAATGTACAAACCAAAAAATATCTTAAATAGCTCTTAATAGTTTTTCAAGTGCAAGTATGATTGGTAAAACTGTGTGACCTCAGATCAGGAGGTTCCTTAGCCTGTGCCGAGTTAGTTCATTGCAATAAGGCACAAAAATTGCCCTCGACTCTCCTCATTTGGGAGTATTATTATTGCCAGAAACAAAAAAACATACAAGAGATCTAACTTCACATCATTATCAGTGGTCCTTTCTTAAAAGTGCTGATGTAGGATAACATCTTGATCACTTAAAAAACAAAATCTAAGAAACCCAGTCAATGCAATAAATGACTATCATTATTTTAATGCTTTCTATGTTGGATGGAATGCCATTATTTGAATATAACATACAAGATTCTTAGAGGTCTGGACAGGCTCGATGCAGAAAGGTTGTTTCCCCTGTAGGAGAGTCTAAGACCAGAGGGCATATGATAGAAAAAGGCAGCACATATTCATAACAGAGATGGGGAGCAACTTTTTCTCTCAGGGGGTTGTGAGTCTGTGCAAATCTGTGCTATTGAGACTTGATCATTAAGTATACTCAAGGCTAAGAAAGATTTTTAATCTTCAAGGGATTCAAAGATGAAGGACAAGGCAGGAAAGTGGAATTAAAAACTATCAGAGCAGTCATTGTCTCAATGAATGGCAGAGCAGACCAGAATGGCTGACTCGCCTATTTGTGCTTCTACGTTTTATGGCCTTACAATCAAACCAACGAGCACCAGAAGGCTATGGAAAAAAAGGTGGTGAGTGTGTGTGCGCGCGCACGTGCCTGTGTGTGGGGAGTAGGGGAGAGTGGGGAGAGAGAAAGACAATTAGTTGGATAAAACTAAACTGGGCACAGCAGTGAGGGACGAAATTTCATGTAAACAAGTTGAAATATACATAGGAAAAAAATAAATGAGACACATTATTGAACGAATTGTGCTGAAATTACCGATGGATAAAGAGAAACAAGATTAAAATGCCTTTTTGGACAGCAGAGCAAAGTGAAGGGACTGAATGCCTACTCATGAACCTAATCTGTGCTTGAAACCACAGTTGAAGTATAAAAATCATTATTAAATAGTCAATTGTATTTACAAATAAACAATGCACTTCAGAATTATTATATATACACATGAACGGCTCAAACTGAATTTGAAATAAGTCAACTTCTCAAAGCATACTTGTGAATACAAATTCTAAGAGACAGTTGTTCTTCTGAATCCGGTTAATAAGTGGCTGACATACCTTGCCCAGTTTGACATCTTCGGCCACTTTCAAAAGAGAAGAGGTTAGAATCATAGCCATAACGACGCAGGCAGAGGTAGGGCCATTTCACAGGATCTCTCTTCCGTGTATGTAAAATCAATTCTGTATCTGTAAGTTCCATTATACCAGAACCCAGCTCATTACCATCATCATCCACGTTAATCACCTGTGGAGAAAATACACTTTAAACCTTAGAGTTTTAAGAACTAGATACCACTTGCATAATAAAAATGTGTTCCAAAATATCAATCACTTGTGTCAATCTTAACTCCATGGAAACAGTACTTGGATTTGGGTATCATGATGCTCAACTAATCGAGAAGCAGCAGTTTTAATCCAAAAGTTCATATGATGTGGTTTCTGGATCTCCATTAGCATGGGCAAAGCTATACTGTTAAAAGCAAGGATCCTGTTTATGCTAGCGAGTTGGAAAATACTGGTGAAGGTTAGAATCCTAAATATATCCTGATTATGGTTGTAAAAGTACAGAAGTCTCTTATTTCATTTTTCTTTTTAACTCTTTTCATAACATTTTCTTTTGGCTGCAGCTTTTTTAAGAATTTTCCAATTAGCAACCATTTACAAGTAATGTATATACAACATTGTGATGCTCAACTGCATAACTTCAGGTGTAACAATGATTTCTGAATAAATTTTCAGGGATGAATAGCAAAGACGTTCCAATACATATGACCATGTTCCAGAGGGAAAGAAACATACACACACATAAAAGACTGTAGGCTTAAAACATATTACCTTAAATTTTGCTAGATGGTCATCTGGGACAGTGTCTTTATCTGGACAGCTACAAGAGCTACCCATGACTTCTTCAGAAGACCGCCTGATCTCTGAAATAAAAAACATTTGAATGTGACTTATACTCAGGTCAAAATATTAAGTGTTTTCCATTTTACATTACTTTGATTTTTTCTAAATGTCTAATTCCGTTCATAGTTAGGTTATGCTTTCACTCCATAGATGCAGCCAGACTTGCTGAGTTTCTCCAGCAATTTCTGTTTTGGTTTCAGATCTTCAGCATCCCCAGTTCTTCATTTTATTTTAGGTTTAATTTAATTTTGTTTCAAGTGTAAGAGACTGAAAGGAATCAATACTCATATTATTGTCAGACAAAAAAATAGTTTAATGCCATTATCAAGAGAACAAAGAATTAAAGTTCAGTAATCCCACCTCATCCATGAATCCAAGACATACCAAAAGTAAATGAAATAATGAATTCAAGATTATTGTGGTCATTACATGTACAGCTGTTTTCCTAAATTAAAAACCAAATATCACAACACATGCCAAGTTTAAGCAATTTACCAAATAGCTGGTTGATAGCGATAGAAAGGTTGCCAGATATGATTTTATTTAAGTTTTGTGGTGATGTAGGTAGCATATTAGCATAGGTCAAGAATTGGCTCACTAATAAAAGACATAACGTTGATATAAATGGCTAACTGTCAGCATGGCAACTAGTGGAGTGCCACAGGGATCATTGCTGAGGGCACAATTATTTACAATATAAATGACTCTGATGACAGACCAAGTTTGCAGATGACACAAAAACAGGTGAGAAGGCAAATGGTTAGGCTGACAAAGTGGCTGCAGAGGGACATACACAGGTTAAGTGAGTGGGCTTAACTTTGGTAGATGGAACACAATGTGGGGAAATATGAAGTTATGCATTTTGGCAGGAAGAAGTGGGGAGTATTATTTAAATGGAGGAAGACTTAGAAAGCTGCCGCATAAAGGGACTTGGGGGTCCTCATGCATAAATCACAAAAAGATAACACAAATTCAGTAGGTAATAGGGAAGGCAAATTGAACATTGATTTTTATTTCAGAGGGAATGAAGTATAAAAATAGGGAACTCTTAGTGGAATTATATAAGGCACTAGTTAGACCATACATGGAATACTGGAAAAAGCTTTGAGCTCCTTATCTAAGGAAAGATATAGAAGCATTGGAGGCAGTCAGATAATTCACTAAGTTGATTCCAGGCATGGAGGGATTCTCATGAGGGGTGGTTGGTAGGTTGGGCCTGTACCTATTGAAGTTTAGAAGAATAAGAGGCAACCTCAGCTATACATTCAACATTCTTAGTAGGTTTGACAGGGTAGATGCTGAGAGGTTGTTTCACTTCTGGGCGAGTCTAGAATCAGATGGCATAATCTCAAAGTAATGCAACAACCACTTAAAACAACAATGAGGAGTTTTATTTTTCTCATATGGTCGTGAATCTTTACTACAGTGGGTTGTAAAGGCTGGGTTGTAACGCACAGTTCAGGCTCAGATAGACAGACTTATTATTAGTTATATATTATTATTATTAGTAGTAAGAGAATCAAGGTCTATGGGGAAAGGGTAGGAAAGTGGATTTGAGAATGATCAGATCAGCCATGAACTCACTGAATGGCACAGCAAACTCAACAGGCTGAATGGCCTACTGTTGCTCCTACATCTGACGTATCTTCAATAACTGAAATGGATTCAGAATGAAGACAGAACACCAATGTTAAATTTCATTTTCTAAGTATTCTGTAATCTGAATAAGCAATCATAAATGACTAACTTTGCATAAATGAGGAAGAATTCAGATTGATTGGAAGGAAAAAAGTGATCTGTGTTTATGAGCAACATAAGTAGACTTGGTTTGACTGTGTTTTAAAACTGTGGTGGTGTTTGTCAAAAATACATTTCTTATACGTATTCCCTTTATATTTTGCAGGTGAGAAGTTCAAAAAGGTTTGTACAAAGGTTAATCATTTCAAGTGGAATTGTTGCAATTTAAAGTTGGTTGTTTTGGCTGCTATTTTTCTAGTAACTGATTTTATGATACATTCAATACACTACAATACTGATTGAGGTACAGGTGCAGATCTACAGCAGGAAGAAAGCAATTATGACAAACTTTTCATCAGAAATTTCTAACCAAACTTACTGACTTAAATTTATCAACAAATGAACAGAATTGGGAAATTAGATCCTCAAAGGGCTGATAAAAATTCCACATTTGCTATTTAGTTAAGATAAGTTGATAGCCCTATCCGATGGAACTGTGAAATTTTTAGGTCTGAACGCTGGTCTAAAGAAAGTCAGAATTTTGATTTAGTCATGAGTAATCACTGCCCCAGAACCTAGAAGATTGCATCCTGGCTTATATGAAACTGTTTGGACAGTATCACTACAAAACCTGTACACTCCATTCCCCCAAACCCACTACACCCACAACCCCTTCAAAAGATCTAGGAAATCAAGATTTCATGCTTGACTTGCTTTGAAATTCTTTGGCTAAGCATCTAATTACTCTGGATTCTTTCTTTGATAGATGGCAATCTTTCCCTTTACTCTTAATATGAGGGTCAACATAAACTGCGAAGGATTATTGTAAATACTTAGTGAAAGAGAAAGTCAGGTGCAAAAATATTTCATCCAATCATTTGCTTTCTCACTGCTAATATCTCTAGCAGGAAATTTGTGAAATGCATAAACTTCATATGTACAGAATACATATTTTCTAACCCTATAGTTCAGTACATTTAATAGTTACAATAAAAACTTTAATTGCATAACGAACCCAATTCATTTAAAGTAGACTACAGTAACATACTGTCTATAAAATCATACATGCTTTTCTCAGTCTCGTAAGTATATCAGTTACCATTTCAAAGATAGAATTGTGCACTTGAAATTGCATTGTTCTGTCATTACTGGTACTTGAGAAGGTGACTTAAAAGTAGTTCTGGGATTTACATATTAACTTGCAATCGATTCTAAAAGATGAGAAACTTAACAATCCAGGTTTGTTCAATACATCATTTCAGTTTCACGACCCTGTAATCTTTTGCTATAAATTCTGTCACATGATCTTATACTCCACAACCAACTGACGAAGGAGCAGCACTCTGAAAGTTAGTGCTTCCAAATAAACCTGTCGGACTACAATTTTGGTGTTTGCAATTTTTAACTTTGTCCACGCCAGTCCAACACCAGCTCCTCCACATCACGACTCTTTTTTTCAATCACTTTTCTGTGATGTCACATTAGTGTATGCTCAATACATCTTCTTTAGATTAGGTTAATTACGTGTCATTTTACTATATGCAGCAGTTCCAGCCCTCAATACCCAAAATTCGGGAATTTAATCCTAATAAATTTGTAAAATTGATCACCTCAACAGCTGAAGTCAACAGCCGGTACGACTTTAACCAAATGAGTTGTCTGAATAATACTTTTGATAAGAGTCTAGATTAAGTGGTCTTTTTTGCATGTGTTATGCTCATACCTCTCTTTATCCACAAACACATGATACAATGTTTGACCTGGTGTTAAGTATTGACTATCTGAAACCAGATCTTGGAATTACTAGTATCATGCAGTTTGGAATGGATAGGAGATTCTGCTAAGCGGACTTGATGATTCTGATATTCAAGCCATCAAGGCCAAAGACTTGGCTGTCCTTCCAAATGACATCCGCTTTTTGGCGATTGCTCCAGTACATCTTTTAAACAAGAACTATGAATCAAACCTAAAAGGTTGATTCAATGGGATGTGACACTCTAAAGCATTAGACATCATCTGCTTTATCTCAATTTAGATTAGATCACAGTTCACCAGGTCACCAAGTTTACTGCCCTCCAATGCTAAATAAAAGCAGATTTCTCCTGTGCCAAAGAAAAGTCATATTGGACTTTAACATTAACTCTTTTTCTCTACCAAGTGCTCCCAGAGGTGCAGAGTTTCTCCAGCAATTTCTGTTTAATTTCTGATTTCCAGTATCTGCACTATTTTGCTTCTGTTCATCTCATGATTGTTTGGAAGATATTATAGACACAAGTTAACTTGCATACATAACAATAATAATTTCAGCCATACTACAAGCAGTAACTGATAACGTAAAATAGATGCATTTCAATGCGAATGACAATATGTCAATTTAAACAGTAAATCTATAACTATGAATCGTTCGTCAAGTACACTGGGTTGCAGTATATATAGGTTATTTAAAACCAATTCAGCTGCAATGTTAAGGTTTTGGATTTCAAGGCAATGAACAGCTGCCTGGATGTCAATGCTAAGTAACAGTTCCCATTAGCTCAAAGTCTCGAAATGGTGTGAAGTCATTAGCAAACAATGTTGTGTTATGGACATTCAAACTGATCAAACAGGCATCATGATAACTGAAGTTTGGTTAGTTCAACAAACAGACCAAATCAATTTACTGCTCCTTGCCAAACAGACAAGATTGTAATGACAAATGGACACCAACTGTCCACACAAAAAGCTTCATCACCATGAATGGACACTTCTATCCAGAAGATCTTAAAGTATTTGATTCCAAGTCTTGTCTATCCATGTTTTGAATGCAGTGCACTTAATGAAAAATGAGGGTGACCAGGGATAGTGACAGCATTATTCCTTACGCTCACTAGTGAATTTTCCAGCAAATTTACAGAACATCATTTTCTGCTTGGGAACTCTGCAGCCTTCTGGGCTAAATATCAAGTTCAAGGGCTTAAGGCACCTTCTTCCGCGTCCTTACCCCAACCCCACACACTAGGCCTTGATTTCTCTGATTAACTCTTTCTCTCCACAGACGCTGCCAGATCTGCTGAGTTTTTTCCAGCAATTTCTGTTTTTGTTTCTACAGAATCAAGTTGCTCTAAGGTATGTGGATGATTGTGAAATGCCACTTAACATTTAATATCAGTTTACAGAAATAACTAACAATTTGAGAGAACTCACGATTAAAAAAAGATCTAGACTAGATTATATGGTAAACTTTGTATTGAAAATTTTTCATTTATTTAATATGGAGAATGGATATGTAGTTGGTACGCTGCAATACTTGAAGACGACGACTGACTTGATTTATCCTTTCACCCTGCATCTGCCCCAATTTATTTTCTAATTCCCTCTGCCAAGGACCGTAAGAAACTATAGAAATTTGTGTACATAGCCCAGACCATCACAGAAGCCAACCTCCCATCCATGGATTTCACTTACACTTCTCATTGCCACAGAAAGGCTGCCAACATCATCAAAGACTCCCCCCACTCCAAAAATGCTCTCTTCCAACCTAATATCAGGCAGAATCTTGAACACATGTACCAATGGATTCATGAACAACTTCTTCCCCTGCTGTTATAGACTGCTGAATGGCACAGTGGCTCAGTGATTAGACCAGCCTTGGGTAACTGTGTGTGGAGTTTGCACATTCGCCCTGTGTCTCTGTGGGTTTCCTCCGGGTGCTCCTGTTTTCTCCCACAATCCAAAGATGTGCAGGTTAGATGAACTGGCCATGCTAAATTGCCCATAATGTGAGATGCATTCGACAGGGCTAAATATAGGATAGGGGAATGGGTCTGGGTGCATTACTTTTCGGAAGATTGGTGTGGACTTGTTGGACCGAAGGGCCAGTTTCCATACTATAGGGAATCTAATCTAATCAAATAGTATCGATGTTTCTTTGTGCACCTCCAATGCAGCCGCAAGTTTGTATGCATTGTTCTGTCTAAGCATCCCTTGATCGGTATGTCTATAATCTGCCTGTACTGCTTGCATTACAAAGCTCTTCACTGTACTCAGGTACATGTGAACACAACAAATCAAATCAGATCTTCCAACTACTCATTGAAATATGCAAGATTCTGAAGGGGTTCGGAAGGATGGACACTGGCAGGAGTGTTTCCTCTTCAGGAGGATTTCAGTCTTGGGCGACTCCCTGTGTGGAGTTGGCACATTTTTTTCCTTGTCTACATGAGTTTCCTCCCAAAATCCAATGATGTGCAGATTAGGTGAATTGGCCATGCTAAATTGCCCATAATGTTTAGGGATGTGTAGGTTAGTTACATTAGTCAGGGGAAACAGAGTAATAGGGTAGGGGAATAGGCCTGGGTGGGTTATTCTTCAGAGGGCCAATGTGGATTTGCTGGGCCAACCTGTTCCCACACGGTAGGGATTCTATTCTACAAACTTATGAAAAATAAAAACAGGCTTCAAACTAATGGTATTTTACAGCAAATAGTACACCAATAATCGAGGTGTCCTTTATAAATTTCAAATAATCTTTCACCCTTTATAATTTAAGTTTATCTTTACTGCTGAATTAACACAACGGCGACATGATTGGATTAAAGGACTTGTGCTCTAAGATAAGTAATGATGCAATTTTATTAGCATTCATGAGATGATCTTATCAGCCACCTAGATGTAGATTCCTGTAACGTTACAATCTCTTACAACGTTTTGGTCTTTCAAAAACTTCCTTCAGCCTAACTGTAAGCAAATATTCTCTTCTGGAGTTCTTTTCCATTGGAAGGAGAATCACAGCCAAATCCTTACATATGATGGAAGGTTTTGTGCACAGGAGAAAGAAAGGTTATTTGAAGAGATCGTACAAGCTCCTTTAACATGGTGACCAAAAAAAAATTCCGCAACAAAAAGAAATTCTATATTTTGTTACCCTGAAACTTGGAATTGTGCAATGATACGATTGAGAAATGTCTCAGGTTTACTGTTGATTCAATAAAACTTGACATGGTCCTTACACTGATGAATAAATACGAGAGTGCACAAAAACAGTCAATGCGATGACTTAGACAGTTGCAAAATGGCACACTCATCTGCAGCACAATCTAAATCACTGATTTATTTTGAATTATCAGCTTCAGTGTATCAGGTTCTGAGACCCTTACTGGGTTAACTTGCCCTATACTGCAGCAGAGATGCAAGTTTTAGTGAAAAAGCCCCAAACAATGCCTGAATTTCCTTCTGTGGCCTTACGTATTTCTTTCCAACAGACTTTTTTATTCATTCACATCTTGCCCACACCTAATTGTCCAGAGGGCAGTTGAGAGTCAATCACATTAATGTGGATGTGGAGTCACACATAGGCCAGGCCAGGTAAAGATGACAGTTTCCTTTCCAAAAGAATATTAGTGAACCAGATAGGTTTTTCCAATAATCGACAATATAGAGTCATAGAGATGTACAGCATGGAAACATCGACCCTTCGGTCCAATTTGTCCATGCCGACCAGATATCCCAACCCAATCTAGTCCCACCCTCCAAACAGTTTCACGATTGTCATTATACTCTTTATTGCAGATATTTTAAAAAATTCAAACTATCGAGGACCCCAGTCAAGCAATAATACCTTTGAAAAGGTAACAAGTAGACCAAGGAAACCTGGTGGATGTCACCTAGGTAAAAACAATGACTGCAGATGCTGGAAAGCAGATTCTGGATTAGAGTGTGCTGGTAAAGCACAGCAGTTCAGGCAGCATCCACAGTGGACTTCACCAGTTTCCTCATTTCCTCTTCCCCACCTCACCCCAGTTCCAAACTTTCAGCTCTGCACTGTCCCCATGACTTGTCCTATCTGCCTATCTTCCTTTCCACCTATCCACTCCATCCTCCTCTCTGACCTATCACCTTCATCCCACCCCCACTCACCTATTGTACTCTATGCTACTTTCTCCCCACCCTCACCCTCCTCTCATTTATCTCTCCACCCTTCCGGCACTCTGCCTGTATTCCTGATGAAGGGCTTTTGCTCGAAACATCGATTTTCCTGCTCCTTGGATGCTGCCTGAACTGCGGTGGATGTTACCTACCTAGACTTCCAAAAGACCTTTCATAAGGAGGCTGCTGAATAAGGTGAGGGCCCATGGTGTTTGAGGTGAGCTACTGGTATGGATTGAGGATTGGCTGTCTGAGAGAAGGCAGAGTGTTGGGATAAAAGGTTCTTTTTCAGAATGGCAGCTAGTGATAAGTGGTGCTCCAGAGGGTTCAGTGTTGGGGGCGCAGCTGTTCACTTTATATATTAATGATCTGGACGAAGGGACTGGGGGCATTCTGGCGAAGTTCACTGATGATACGAAGTTAGGCGGACAGGCAGATAGTACTGAGGAGGTGGGGAAGCTGCAGAAAGATTTAGACAGTTTAGGAGAGTGGCCCAAGAAATGGCTGATGAAATTCAATTGAGTAAATGCGAGGTCTTGCACTTTGGAAGAAAGAACACAGACATGGACTATTTTCTAAACGGTGAGAAAATTCATAAAACCAAAGTACCAAGGGATCTGGGAGTGCTTGTCCAGAAGTCTCTAAAGGCAGACTTGCAGGTTTAGTCCGTGGTTAAGAAAGCAAATGTAATATTGTCATTTATCTCAAGAGGGTTGGAATGTAAAAGCAGTGATGTTCTGCTGAGACTTTATAAATCTCTGGTTAGGCCCCAATTAGAATACAGTTTCCAGTTTTGGACCCCACACCTCAGGAAGGATATACTGGCACTGGAGCACATCCAGCGGAGATTCACACGGATGGATCCCTGAAATGGTAAGTCTAACATACGATGAATGGCTGAGGATTCTGGGATTGTATTCACTAGAGTTTAGAAGATTGAGGGGAGATCTAATAGAAACTTACAAGATAATGCATGGCTTAGAACAGGTGGACACTGGGAATTTGTTTCAGTCAGGTGGGGACACTAGGACCTGTGGGCACAGCCTTACAATTAGAGGGGGTCAATTTAAAATGGAAATGAGGAGACATTTCTTCAGCCAGAGAATGGTGGGCCTGTGGAATTCATTGCCACAGAGCGTAGTGGAGGTTAGGACGTTAAATGTCTTCAAGGCAGAAATTGATAAATTCTTAATCTTGCAAGAAATTAAGGGATATGCGGAGAGTGCGGGTAAGTGACGTTGAAATGCTTATCAGCCATGATTGAATGGCGGAGTGGACTCGATGGGCTGAATGGCCTTACTTCCACTCCTATGTCTTATGGTCTTAATATCAATAGGCCTCCCCTTGATCAAGTATTTTGGTAAATTAGCTCAGGTGACCTTCATGGTTGATCCAAAACTTGTGAGAAGTAAAGTTTTCAACAGATGGGAAAAACCCAAGTCGCCAAATTCTAACTGAGGTTGTGGGAGAGCTGCTCTGTGGTAAATCTTTCCATAGTTCTAAATCTATCTTGCTAGTTAAATTACTAAAAGCCCATTATAAGTGATGGCTTAGTAGTATTATTGCTAGATGATTAATCCAGAGACATTGGTAATGTTCTGGGGACCTGGGCTTGAATTCCACTATGGTGGAATTTGAATTCGTGAAAATCGCTGGAATTAAGATTGTAATGATGACCATGAAACAGCTGTCAATTGTTGGAGAAACAAAAATCCATCTGGTTCACTAATGACCTTTATGGATGGAAATTGCTGTCCTTACCTGGTCTACATGTGACTTTCAGACTGTTAACTGCCCTCTGGTCAATAAGGGATGAGCAATAAATGATGGCTGAGCAGGCGATGCCCAGGAACAAACGATATAAAAATTAGAAGTGCTACAATCAGCTTCAACTTCTCCCATTTCAGGGACTTGCTGGTGACTTCACCCGTGAAGTGCCCCTTTGTGGCCAGGACAGGATCATGCTCAATGCTTTTGTAATCAAGCAGCCTTTTGATACTAAATGCTACAGAAGGACAGAATGGGAGGCAACAGAGAAGGGGGAGTGGCGTTTTTGATAAGGGATAGCATTACAGCTGTACTGAGGGAGGATATTCCCGGAAATACATCCAGGGAAGAAATTTGGGTGGAAATGAGAAATAAGAAAGGGATGATCACCTTACTGGGACCCCCTAATAGTCGGAGGGAAATTGAGAAACATATTTGTAAGGAGATCTCAGTTATCTGTAAGAATAATAGGGTGGTTATGGGAGGAGATTTTAACTTTCCAAACATAGACTGGGATTCCCATAGTGTTAAGGGTTTAGATGGAGAGGAATTTGCTAAGTGTGTACAAGAAAGTTTTCTGAATCAGTATGTGGATGTACCTACTAGAGAAGGTGCAAAACTTGACCTACTCTTGGGAAATAAGACAGAGCAGGTGACTGAGGTGTCAGTGTGGGAGCACTTTGGGGACAGTGACCATCATTCTATTAGATTTTAAATAGTGTTGGAAAAGGATAGACCAAATCTAAAAGTTGAATTTCTAAAGTGGAGAAAGGCCAATTTTGACAGGATTAGGCAAGAACTTTCAAAAGCTGACTGGGGGCAGATGTTCGCACGTAAAGGGACGGTTGGAAAATGGGAAGCCTTCAGAAATGAGATAACGAGAGTCCAGAGGCAGTATGTTCGTGTTAGGGTGAAAGGAAAGGCTGGTAGGGAATGCTGGATGACTAAAGAAATTGAAGGTTTGGTTAAGAAAAAGAAGGAAGCCTATGTTAGGTATAGAAAGGATAGATCAAGTGAATCCTTAGAAGAGTATAAAGGCAGTAGGCATATACTCAAGAGGGAAATCAGGAGGGCAAAAAGGGGACATAAGATAGCTTGGACAAATAGAATTAAGGAGAATCCAAAGGGTTTTTACAAATACATTAAGGACAAAAGGGTAACTAGGGAGAGAATAGGGCCCCTCAGAGATCAGCATGGCAGCCTTTGTGTGGAGCCACTAAATGAGTATTTTGCATCTGTATTTACTGTGGAAAAGGTCATGGAAAATATAGAATGTAGGGAGATAGATGGTGACATCTTGAAAAATGTCCATATTACAGTGGAGGAAGTGCTGGCTGTCTTGAAATGCATAAAAATGGATAAATCCCCAGTACCTGATCAGGTGTACCCTAGAACTCCGTGGGAAGCTAGGAAAGTGATTGCTGGGCCTTTTGCTGAGATATTTGTATCGGTAGTCACAGGTGAGGTGCCAGAAGACTGGAGGTTGGCTAACATGGTGCCACTATTTAAGATGGTAAGGACAAGCCAGGGAACTATACACCAGTGA
The DNA here is from genome assembly GCF_037043375.1 of Chiloscyllium plagiosum. NCBI lineage: Eukaryota > Metazoa > Chordata > Chondrichthyes > Orectolobiformes > Hemiscylliidae > Chiloscyllium > Chiloscyllium plagiosum. The sequence goes on along the minus strand of NW_028270157.1, from coordinate 21,114,191 downwards.
GCCTGATGTCGGTGGTGGGCAAGTTGTTGCAGGAAATCCTGAGGTACAGGACATACACAGGAACCTCGATTATCCGAACGAGATGGGCGGGCACGATATCGTCAGGATAACTGATTGTTTGGTTAATCGATTCAACGCCTTCCTCTGGGGCTCAGAGTGTTCTATTACGTCTGCTGCCCATTCAGGAGACTAGCAGCAACACACCGTGGGCGAGCCCTTGCCCAATCCCAAAACCTCCCACCGCTTGGCCCCCAAAGCCCGTCCAACACTGCCCCCCACCCACCCGCGATGTCCACCCCCAACGCAGCCTCCCCATCTGCCTCCAAACCCAGTCCAATAACACCCCACACCCACATCCCAAACCCCATCCAACACTGCCACCCCCCCCACCCCAAAACCCCATCCAACACTGTCCCCAAACCCCGGCAAACACGGCCCCCGTCTCCCAAACCCCATTAAAGACTCTGCCCCCCACCCGCCCACCAAACCCTGTCCAACATTGCCCCCGCTGACCCATCCCTGCCTCTCTTCAGGTCAGCTGGTCTAGACACCAACAACAAGACTGCTGCTGCTGCTGCTACTGCCTCTTGAGGGGTGAATCTCCAAATAGCCCGCACGTACACACACATGCACGTACACATTTTTACTGCAACGTTTTGACAGGATCTACCTCTGCTCTGTACAGGACAATGTTGGAAGGATTATCTGGGGAAGTGGGGGGTATAGGGTAACACCTCTGTAGAACTCGAGGGAAAGTGTGAGGAGAGAGAGAGGGCGGGAGGTCAGTCATTTAAATCGGTCATGCGCTCCCATCAGTTCAGGACTGTACGCAGCAGCACTTTTAATCACTGTAAACAAAAGACGCAATTAGTGTTGGAAACACGCCTTTGATGTAATATTTCTGTTGGGATCTCGAGATCTCCTTCGGATAATCCTATTTTCAGATAATTGGTATTTGGATAATCGAGCTTCCTGTGTACATGTATTTGGAAAGGTAAGGACTGATTAGGGATAGTCAACAAGGCTTGGTGCGTGGGAAATCATGTCTCACAAACTTGATTGAATTTTTTGAAGAAGTAACAAAGAGGATTGATGAGGGCAGAGCAGTAGACATGATCTATATGGATTTCAGTAAGGTGTTCAACATGGAAGACTGGTTAGCAAGGTTAGATCTCACAGAATACAGGGAGAACCAGCTATTTGGATACAGAACTGGCTCAAAAGGTAGAAGACAGAGGGTGGTGGTAGAGGGTTGTTTTTCAGACTGGAGACCTGTGACCAATGGAGTGCCACAAGGATTGGTGCTGGGCCCTCTACTTTTTGTCATTTACATAAATGATTTGGATGTGAGCATAAGAGGTATAGTTAGTAAGTTTGAAGATGACACCAAAATTGGAGGTGTAGTGGACAGCAAAGGGGGTTACCTCAGATTACAACGGGATCTTGATCAGATGGGCCAATAGGCTGAGAAGTGGCAGATGGAGTTTAATTTAGATCAATGCGAGGTGCTGCATTTTGGGAAAGCAAATCTTAGCAGGACTTATACACTTAAATGGTAAGGTCCTAGGGAGTGTTGCTGAGCAAAGAGACCTTGGAGTGCAGGTTCATAGCTCCTTGAAAGCGGAGTCGCAGATAGATAGGATAGTGAAGGCGGCGTTTGGTATGCTTTCCTTTATTGGTCAGGGTATTGAGTACAGGAGTTGGGAAGTCATGTTGCGGCTGTACAGGACATTGGTTAGGCCACTGTTGGAATATTACGTGCAATTCTGGTCTCTTTCCTATCAGAAGGATGTTATGAAACTTGAAAGGGTTCAGAAAAGATTTACAAGGATGTTGCTAGGGTTGGAGGATTTGAGCTACAGGGAGAGGCTGAATCGGCTAGGACTGTTTTCACTGGAGCGTCAGAGGCTGAGGGGTGATCTTATAGAGGTTTATAAAATCATGAGGGGCATCGATAGGGTCAACAGACAAAGTCTTTTCTCTGGGCCAGGGGAGTCCAGAACTAGAAGGCATAGATTTAGAGTGAAAGGACAACAATATAAAAGAGACCTAAAGGGCAACGTTTTCACGCAGAGGGTAGTATGTGTATGGGATGAGCAGATAGAAGAAATGGTGGAAGCTAATACAATTCCAACATTTAAAAGGCATCTGGACGGGTATATGACTAGGAAGGCTTTGGAAGGATATGTGCCGGGTGCTGGCAAGTGGGACTAGATTGGGTTGGGATATCTGGTCGGCATTGATGGGTTGGACCGAAGTGTCTGTTTCTGTGCTGTACGTCTCCATGACTCTATATTATGGAAAAGAAAAGCCTCTCGGATAAGTTACGACATCACTGTCAACAAGAACTGGATCCCAGTATGATATACTGTCTTTCTGAAGAGATAGTGAAAATTTAACAGAAATTAAAAATCATGTTTAAAAAGGCAAACCTGTACAACAATATGGCAGTTTGAACAACAAAACTCAGGATGAATAGGAGTTGGATACTAAAAAGAACAGGCCAAAAGATTGAAAGGCTGCTTTCAGATTAATACTGTATAGTTAAAGCACCAACATGGTTTATAAAACGAACAGTTTGCTTGAACAGAAGTTTAATGTTATTCAAATGAATGGAAAGTAATCCAGATATTAAAAAAAGTCACTGTCAGGTAACTTGCATCCTAATTGAATATTTAATTGATATTAAACTTCTCTAGTACATTAATATTTGTCTTTTATGAAATTTGGTTTCGTTGCAATCAATAATGTGAACAGTTCATTTAAAGCTAGGTAATAGACACACAAACACACATATACTGTATATACTTTACAGATCTAAATTCCAATTCTTGTCCACAATTTTCTGCAAAGTAAAAATACATTGCATAAAAATTATGCACTTTAAGTCTTTTACCCCACACGTTGAACAAAAACTGCTGAAATAAAATCACTCACCCAGACTTGGCCATTAGAGTTAATGCTAGCAGTCTCTCTCTCAGCGTCATGAATCCAATCATATTTCAGAAGTTCTCATGTAATTGTTGAACAGCCATTTTATACTTTCACCCTGTAAACAGAAAGAGCAAACACCAAATATGACATTGTGCAATGCTTCATGGAACAACATACAGATGGGATCACAAATTGTATGTACAGCTTTTTTTAAAAAAAGTGATTCACCTACTTTTCAAATAAAATTAAGATAATGGCCGTCAAGCCAATGTAAACAGTTTAAAAAAAGGTTTTTTTTTCTGTAGTGAAAAAAATGGGTCTTCTAAGTTTGAAACAAAAATATAACAGAATTCTTGTGTTCAAATGACTGATGATAATGCCACATAATTACATTTTTTGCATTCCACTATAACATCAAGCATGGGTTAAATTTAGCTCAGACAGTGTTCCTCCCACTGGCTTAGTGAGTTTATTCAATGTATAATGATGCCAGAAAGACTTGTAAAATACCCAGATTAATTCTTACTCTGTTTTACGTTAAGTAATTTTAGTCATTTTGAGAACAAGGGTGCTACAACCAGCTTCAACATCCTTTTGCACGGACAGGAAAGTTAACTTCAGTTCCCAGCTCTGATTACTCTTCAGCAATCACTAAAATAAATGAACTTATGATCAGCTGAGGACACCTCCCTCCTTCCTCCCCCTCCCCCCAGTCCCTGAGTCATAAAGCAAACTGACAATTACAGACAAGGCTTTTACATGAATAATAAACTCAAGTCAACTAACTAAGGGCCCCTGGTTCCTCTGAAATTGTGTCTCAACACTGTCAGGAAAGAAGGGAAGGAGAGAAAACAGATGGGGGAGAAATGAAAAGTATCCAATACTGTAAATGTCCTGAACTAATCTGATGTGCCACAATCGTGAATGGAGGAATAAGTAATGGAGACCTTGTTCCATTGACCACAGAAAGCAATTTTACAACAGCATTTCTGAAGTGTAAATATCAAATTTTAGGCAGTTGTGTTGTCTAGAAGGAATTATTTTAAACTTATCTTCACCTTGGATCCTATAACAGCTGAGGAGAGATTTTCATCCCAATCTACCTGAACTAGATTCATGCAGCAAATTTACTTTTTAACCTCAGTTTTAATTGAATTATATTTTAACCAACTGATGTGTTGCCATTTGTCGATGAATGGAAAGTTCTAGATACTACTATAAAACTAGCTAATTACAATGCATTGAATTGAGCAGTCTTAATCACACTGTACAAGTTCTGTCTACAGCATGTGAAGAAATAATGAATTGGCTTTGATTTTGTCTTCCATTTTAGTTAGATTACAAACTTTCAGTTAGATTTCAATAGTACAAGTCATACAAATGGACCAAATTGAAGAATACAGACTGCAATGAGCTAGGTCTGAAGAGCAGAAACAAATATACACACCTTGGAAATTATTTTAAATTCAGTCAGTTGAATTGACTTTTAATCATAGAAGTATAGTAAATAGGAGGAGTAGGCCAGTGCTTCGAACCTGTCCTGCCAACCGAGACAATCATGGCTGATCATTCTTCTTCGTACCCTACTCCTGTTTTCAACTCATACCCTTTGATTCCTTTAACCCTAAGAACTATATTTATCTTTCTTAAAAATATTCAACATTTTTGCCTTTCTGTGGCAGCGAATTCCATAAGATCACCTCTCTGAGTGAGCAAGTCTTTCCTCAGCCTTAAATGCCCTACACAGTTTCCTTAGAATGTGACCCTGGTTCTGCGCTTCCCAGTCAGCAAGAATATTCCTCCCGCATTGACCCTGCATTAAGCCCTGTTAGAATTCTAAAAGTTTCTATGAGTAACCCTCCCCCTTTTTATTCTTCTAAACCTCAGTGAATATAGCCCTAGCCAATGCAGTTTCTCGTCACACATCCTGATGACGGGAGAGGGAAAAGATTTAAAAGGGATCTAAGGGGCAACTTTTTCACGCAGAGGGTGATGCGTGTCTGGAATGATCTGTCAGAGGAAGTGGTGGAGCCTGCTACAATTACAAATTTAAAAGGCACATCAGGATGGGCATATGACTGGGAAGGGTTTAGAGGGATATAGGCCAAGTGTTGGTAAATGTGACTGGATGAATTTATGATACCGGTTGGCATGGACGAGTTGGACCAAAGGATCTGTTCTTGTACTGTGCATCTCTGACTCTATGTCATCCCAGGAATCAGTCTGGTAAACCTTTGTTGCACAACTAGAACATTATTCCTCAGAAAAGAGTCCAAAACTACGCACAGCGTTCAAGGTGTCATTCAAGTCCTTGTACAATTGCAGCAAGATGTCCCTGCTCTTGTACTCAAATCCTCTCTATAAAAAGGTTAACATATGACTTGCCTCGTCAGTGTTTGTTGAACCTGCATTCATACTGTCAATGACTGGTGTACAAGGACACTCAGATCTCATTGACCCTCCCCCTTTCCCAATCTATTGCCATTTAGATAATATACTACTTTTTTTTGCTTTTGCTACCAAAGTGCGTAAACTTACTTTTATTCATTGCATCTGCTAAGCATTTGCACACTCATGCAACTTGCCCTACTTTGGAGAGTTGAAATTTTTCAAAAGTTGAATTTCAATCTAGCATAACAAAGCTTTTTTTTAAAAAAAAAATCAATCTGTTCAATTGATGCAAAAGCTGCACAAAATTAACTTTAGCTTTTGCTGTGTCAATGATATAGACATGAGATAATTATGCTTCATAAGCAACTCTCATAAGCATGACAGAAGCAGAAAATATAGCCAGTTTTATTTTAGACAGGGAAGTACAAAATATTAATCAACCTGGGCTTGAAGGTGTATGGTGGGGAAAAGAAAACAAACACATGGAAGCTGCAAAGATGCTGGCCATGATTTTCCAGTCTTCCTTAGATCTAGGGGTTGTACGAGAGTATTGGTGAATTGCAAGTGTTACAACCTTGTTAAAAAAAAAAATGAAGAATAGCTCAGCAACCAAAGGCCAATCAGTTTAACCTCAGTGACAAGAAAGCTTTTAGAAACAATAATATGTTACAAAAATTAGTAATCACAGGCAACTGTAGATTAATTAAGGAAAGCAAATGTGGACAAAAAATTTTGCTTAATTAGTTATGTGAGCTTTTTGATGTGTAACCAAAAAAGGATTAATAAGGGTAATATGATGTGTATGGACTTCCAAAAGACATTTGATGAAGTAATGCATCACAGACTTATGAGCAGGGTTAGAGCTCATGGAAGGAAACAGGGACAGGAGCAACATGAATATGATATTAGCTGAGTGACTGGGATCTGTCGCAAATAGCTGTTTTTCAGATCACAGGAACGTTAATAGTGGAGTTGCCCAGGGACCGGTTTTCATCCTGATGTACATTAATGACCTAAATAAACTTCATGTGCAGGACACACCTTCAAACTTTTCAGATCATATGAAACTTGGAAGTATGTGAAGCATGAGGAGTACAGTGCAGAATTTCAAAAGGACATGCACAGATTGGTGGAAAAGGAGTCACATCATCGGAAACTAAAAAAGATTTGTTGGGTTTTTGGAAACGACAGAAGAGTGGCATTAGGTGAATGGATCATTCAGTGGGCTAGCACAGACATGACAGCTCAAATTGCCTCCTCTGTGCTGTAACCATTCTGAGATTCTAACTCAATTGATTTTTAAAAAACAGAGATAGCAACCACAACACATCTGCAGAAAGTTGACAATGCTACACTCAGCTGAAGTTGGTAGAAATAATATTTCACATGATTTTAATTTAGTTTACAAATCTCTTTTTGGAAAAGTGCTCATGAAGGGCGAAAAATAATCAGTATTAACAGCTGGCAGACTACCACACATAGGAAACAATATTTTTCAGAGATGCACGCCTCTTACTGAAGTATTGTTAACCTAACTTCGTACCTGGTATTTTTTTCAATGATAATGTCTTCCCCTTTCCTCCAACACACTTACAGAAATTCTTTTTGATGAGCAAATGTATACGAAACCACACCTTCCTTCTAGCAAATGTTCAAAGCATAAATCATTTCAAATTTCTGGGCACGGGATCAGTCAGAATGGTCAGGGTTAGCGACTATTTGTTTGTACTGGACTAATCTCCCTGGAACGTCTGCAATAAGTAGGATGCATATCAGCTCAAACATTATTTTGTGCACAGTAGCAAAGAAACAGAGTTGGGGAGGTGGGACACAAGAGATTGCCACATAAGGAAACTTATCTTTGTATTATGCACAAATAATAGTCACAGTTGACACTGGATTTTTCTGTTGCTATACCATGAGAACAAAGTTGAAGCTGTTACCTATATGCAAATTGGAACTGTTAAAATCCTTTTCTTTACTAACAAAATTAATACAAGGCTATTTTTTCTTGCAATATTTATTCATGTAAACTGGAAGTCAAGACTGAAATATTTTGTCCGCACATTTTGCCAGTGTATCAAAGTACAATACTGAAATCAGATAAACTTCCCAAGGCTCAAAAACACCTCCAACAAATCTTTCCCTCCTGATCCCTAGAATAAATGGTAGGGGTTTTTGCCCGGTCCAATTGTGAGCAATTAATTCTGAGTTTGGAAATGCTACTTACTTTTTGCCTCAGCATCCTATTTACATAGGCCACATTACTTCTGATCAATAAGTGAGCTTTTTGTCCTGCCATGGTACCCTTTGACATAGAGATGAACAGTGTGGAATGTAAACAATGTCCCACCAATTGCCTCGACTAAATGCTTCCTTCACAAACCTTGCCTGCCTGCTTCCACTCTCAAATCTACATTCTTCTCCACCTCTAATGAAACATTCTTTGCTTGTCTATTTGTCAATATAATTAAGGTTTTTTTCCCACATTTCTTTAATACTGGAATCAATACATGGACAAAAACTATTCAAACTAATGGCATTGATGTTACAATAGACTTTAGCAGTGAAATACTGAGAATTTGCCACTTTTGTGGGCTGCAACTTAAGAACTTACTTATTCTAAAATCCACACTAAAACAGCAGCTAATGAACTTGAAAGACCCTATACAGACAACAAGCAAAACGAATGCCATTTACAAAATACCGTGCAAGAACTGTAACAAACACTACATTGGACGAACAGACAGAAAACTAGCCACCAGGATACATGAACATCAACTAGCCACAAAACGACATGACCCTCTCTCACTCGTATCCTTACATACAGATAACCACTTCAACTGGGACAGCACATCCATCCTAGGACAAGCCAAACAGAGACACGCATGAGAATTCCTAGAAGCATGGCATTCCAACCGGAACTCTATCAACAAACACATGGACTTGGACCCCATTTAGCAACCCCTGAGAAAAATAACAGGAAATGACATCACCAACCCAAAGAAACCCAAACATATAAATACAAAGCAGGAATCATCAACAGTGCTTCGTCCAGAAGCTCACTGAAGATGTTACCTAATACAGTGATGAAACATCTGAAAATGAACCTTCCAGCTCAGTGAGCAAACCTACATCCAGAACCTCAACCTGAGCTACAAATCTTCTCAAAACTCTAAAATCCAAAATTACAATGCACTGCAATGGGTTCCAGTATTCATCTTGATGATCTGTTTCAATTCTTGAAGAAGCAGGGACCAGAATTCAGGAATTTTTGCCTCCAACATGCAAGTAGTTTTTTTCTTCTTCTTTGTTCTTTCACTGGATGCAAGCATCAATGGCAAGGCTAGCATTTACTGTCCATCCCTAGTTGCTCTTGAATGGAGTGATTGGTCACACTAGACAGCTAAGAGTTAACTACATGGCTGTAGATCTGGAGTCACATATCCAGACCAGGTGAGGATGGCAGATTTTTGCATGTAAAGAGTTAGAACTCAATCACAAGCTCAAGTCAGCAAAGATCGTGAGAAGGAAACCTATCAGCAGATTAGATGAGAATATACGTTAGAAAATCTAAAGCATCATTGCTATAGTCTGTTTAAAATGTTCATAGTTCTCTCAGCTCCAGACTGCTCCCCCACCCCCACCCCCAACCCCCCTTCCTCTGTCGTCCCCACTGTTTCATTTCCACTTCTCTCTCACCATTTCCTTGGTCCCACCAATAACAGAAACAGCATTTGACACACTCTAGCCAACTGCTAAAAATGTTAAATGTATCTTTTTTTAATTTTATTTTTAAGTTCCACTTCTGCTTTGAAATATTTAAAATCATAAACACTAATCTGTCACTGAAGACTGACAACAAGCGGTATGTCTTCACCTTATGACATCATGTAACATCGTGTAGCTTTGTTCACAGTGTATCACACTGGAAGAATACACTCTCTCCCAATGCCAGGCTCTGCTACTGCAAGAGATGGCTCCTGCAGTAGCTTATGGAAAAGTACAGGCCAAATTATGCTGTGTCAATGAGTTCAAGTTCAGTTGAGCGCAAAAATTCAGGCTTACATTCCATTAGTCTGGAGTGAGTTTGCACTGCTGGATGTGCCTCTTTCAGGTAAGGTATAAAACGAGGGTCCTGTTTGCTCTCTCAGGTGAATGTAAAAAAAAAATCACTTGGCACTCTATTGCAGAGGACAAGAACATTTACCCCTAGTGCTTTGGAAAATACTAATGCCTCAAATCAACATCACAATGACAGATTATCTGGACGTTATCACATTGCTGTTTGAAGTTGCTTGCTATGCAGTAATTAGCTTAAAAATATCTTACATTACAAACCATGACCACATTCTTTAAAAAACACTTAAGCATTTTGGAACATCCTGAAATTTTCAAAACAGCCTTATAAAAACACTAGACTTTCTTCTTTATCCTGTGTTTTTTGACATTGTCTCAGTGAAGCACTTTAAGAAACAAGGAGTCAGTACAATCTCTCAGCTGGATGGCAAGAAAGAGGTTTATGTAACCTTTTGTGGAATATATATTTCATACATTTTCTGAAAAATATATATATATATCACAGCACATTAGGCCCATCAAGTCTGTTCTACTGTGTGTCTCCAAAAGTCACTGAGTTTATATCGACTTGAATGCTCAATCTGAAATCCTTTAGATTGAGAAATGTTGATGTCTCAATGGACCTGGTGTCTTTGCTCATAAGTCACTGAAAGCTAACATGCAGGTGCAGCAAGCAATTAGAAAGGCAAGTAGCCTTTTTCACAAGAGAATGAAAGAACAGGACTAAATGTGTCTTATTTACACTGTTGCACAGAACATTGGTGATACTGTACCTGGAGTACTGTGTACAGTTTTGGCTCCCTCAATTTTGGAAAGATAGATATATTTACCATAGGAGGACAGCAAAGGTACACCTATAACTCGTGCAATGGCAGGGCTATTCAACAAGGACAGACTGAACAGATTGAGCCTGTACTCTCTGGAGTTAAAAATTTAATGAGGTCACTACCTATTCTTCTAAAGGGTAAATGCAAGAAGTATGTCTCCTTGTCTGGGATATCAAGACAAGGAAAAAGTGAAGACTGCAGATACTGGAGTTCAGAGTCAAAACGTGTGGTATTGGAAAAGCACAGTAGGTCAGGCAGCAACCAAGTTGATTAGATTAGATTCCCTACTGTGTGGAAACAGGCCCTTCGGCCCAACAAGTCCACACTGACTCACCGAAGAGTAACCCACCCAGACCCATTTTCCTCTGACTAATGCACCTAACACTATGGGCAATTTAGCATGGCCAATTCACCTGGCCTGCACATCGTTGGCCTGTGGGAGGAAACTGGAGCACCCGGAGGAAACCCACGCAGACACGGGGAGAATGTGCAAACTCCACACAGTCAGTCACCCGAGCTGGAATCGAACCTGGGACCCTGGTGCTGTGAGGCAGCAGTGCTAAGATTCTCCTGCTCCTCGGTTGCACCCTGATCTGCTGTGTCTTCCCAGTGCCACACTTTTCGACTGGGATATCAAGAACCAGGGGACACAGTCGTAGAACAAGGGGCAAGCCATTTGAGATTATAAAGAATTTCTTCACTCAAAGATAGGTATGATGTGGTCAATTGAAACTTGCATCCCCATTCTAAATGATTAAAGACTTAACAGCAATCAATACATCATATCAGTTGTATAACACTTTGATCTTTAACTATAAATTCTGTGCCCTAAGATCCTGCCCCACTCGCTACCTGGCGAAGGAGCAGCACTCCAAAAACTTGTACTTGCAAATAAACCTGTTGGGCAATAACCTTGTGTTATGAGATTTTTAACTTGGTTCACTCACAGAGCGTTTTGGAATTCTCAGTCTTTGAGAATATTTATGACGGAGATCAGTAGATTTTTTTGATATCATCATCAAGGAGATAGAGCAGGAACATAGCAATGAAGTAGATGATCAGCCATGATCTAGAATGGTGAAGCAGGATTGAGGGACTGAAGGGTCTCCTCCTGCTCCTGCATTCCTCAACAGTCCAATAATTCAAATTGTCAGTTCCTTCTTAAAATAATTTATCAGATTGGCTTCACAATCCTCATTATTTTCAACAAATTGCAGCAATCAATCACAATACGATCAACCATTATGTTAACGAATGGCAGAACAGGCTTGAGGGGTAAAGTGGCCTCACCTTGTTCCTAATTTTTCAGACTCCGGAAAACCACTATGAATTTTGTCTTTAACCTCCTGAGATCTAATGGGAAAAAAAAATTTCTGTTGCATTTATAATTGGTCTCTCCTAGCAGTATCCTCATCAAACTACTCTTAATTACTTTCCCATCTTCCTTCTCATGGTGGGTTGCACAAATCAGCTAACCGTGTTTAAATTGTGACTTTTGTGTTGTTGATATTAGATGCTTGCTACTGCGTAAGTGATTGAATAACTTGGGAAACCACTTGGTATTGCAGTCAACGGCCTAATGTGAGATATGCATGTTGCCACTTTCAACTCTTAAAAAAATGCAATGTATATCCCAATTAAATTTTTAAAAACTGTTTTTATACATATTTTAGCACAGTCTTCCTTGGTACAGAGATTGTTATTAGTTGCATGAGATCGAATAGAAAACATAACAGAATTTTCTACAGCTAATTATCTGGCGGATATTGTTCGAGGATGCAGCAGGTATAAAGCAGAGTATAATCTGCTGCACAAACCTCCTGCATCAGGAATCACCCTTCTCATGGTTCACCAAAGATCTCACAGCATAAGTCAGCTTTAGATATATCCTCACCAACAAGAACAGTGCCAATTCTATAGAGCAGCAGAGTTTTCAATAACGCACAAAAGCACGAAAATACCACAGTTATGCTTATCCAATCAGGGATACAACTTGCATCATGAGGAATATGAATGGACATCACATACAATCATTCAACAAAAGTCTTAAAGGATGAAAGCAAATGCATTATAAAGGCACAATACTGATTTTTAGTGGATCAATACAGGCAAACTTTGAAGTAAACTATTCCAAGGGCCTTCTGAAAGCTTTTAGAAATGAAGGTGCAGCCTAACCAAGCTAATGTTTACATATAATTTAAAACACAAACAGAAATATCACCCATCCCTGTTTACAAGAGTATTCTTTCATTTGGATAATGTTCGTGATTTAGGTCAAGATCGTGCTTTAAGAAACCTGAAATCCTAGTTACTTCTGAAAAAAAATTAAGCTTCAAAATTCCATGGTCTAAACAAAATAATTTTTTACTATTTTAGTTTCTATACTCCAAAAAACAGAATCAATGTATATTAAACATTAATTAACATACAAAATTAAAGCTGATAATAATCTATAAATGATAGATTAAATAGATATAGCAAAAACAGATCTTACAAAAATTGGTTTAACAGTCCTGCATATGACATTAATCTCAGTCATAAAATCCCTCAAAAGTCTTGTCTTCCCAAGATTTAGCCTGATCCCCAGCCAGATCAGTGCACAATCTCCCTACATTCCAAGAGTACAGCTTCACCAAAATGTGGCACAAATAAAATCTGCAGAACCTCTGCATCTCTGCTTCCCATGTACTTCCACTAATGTTACCTTCCAGTCACAGAAACAGGTACAGTAACTGTATCTTTGCTTATTCTGAGCTCCTGGGTCTGACATTGTCTTCTTCAGCCAGCCAGCATTGCACCATTGGACTTATAACCATAGTTATTTTAATCAATCTGTTCAGAATGCTGAGAAGTATCTCTGGTAAGGAGTGAAATGGACTCCTTCCTACTTACCTGGATAAATGAAGCTCCAATAGCACTCAAGAAGTTTGACAACATTCAAGACAAAGCACCACTACTTGACTGGCACCATATCTACAAACATTCACTCTCCCTACCATCAACAATCTGTAGCAGGAGTGATTACCATCTATAAGATGCAATGCAGAAATTCACCAAGTTTCATCTGGTAGCACCCTCTAAACCCACCACCGCTACAATCCAAAAGGACAAGGGCAGTGGATACATGGGAACACCACCACCTGAAATTGCCCAAGTTACTCACCATCCACATATGGAAATATACCGCCATTCCTTCAGCATCGCTGGATCAAAATCCTGGAACTTGCTCTCTCTAACAGCATTATGGATTTATCTACATGAAATGAGTTGCAACGATTCAAGAAGGTAGCACATCACTCGCTATCTTCTCAAGAGCAGCTAGGGACAGGCCCCAGCCAGTGATGCTCACAGCCCATGAATGAAGTTAAAGAAAAACTGGAAGTTTCTTTTCTCAGTCTCCCTTTTTTATTTTTCCTTTTTAATTAGTGCTTATCTTAAAAAGAATAGGATATGGAAGATGACATTTGGTATGCTTTCCTTTATTAGTCAGTGTATCGAGTACAGGAGTTGGGACGTCATGTTGCGGCTGTACAGGACATTGGTGCAGTCACTTTTGGAATATTGCAATTCTGGTCTCCTTCCCATCGGAGGAATGTTGTGAAACTTGAAAAGGTTCAGAAAAGATTTACAAGGATGTTGCCAGGGTTGGAGGATCTCAGCTTAGGGAGAGGTTGAATAGGCTGGGGCTGTTTTCTCTGGAGCATCAGAAGCGGAGGGGTGACCTTACAAATGTTTATAAAAATATGAGGGGCATCGATAGGATAAATTGATACTATCTTTTCCCTTGGGTTGGGAAGTCCAGAACGAGAGGGTGTAGGTTTAGGTTGAGAGGGGAAAGATATAAAAGAGACCTAAGGGGAAACTTTTTCATGCAGAGGGTGGTATGTGTATGGAATGAGCTGCCAGAGGAAGTGTTGGAGGCTAGTACAATTGCAACATTCAAAAGGCATCTGGATGGGTATATGAATAGAAAGGGTTTAGAGGGATATGGGCCAAGTGCTGGCAAATAGGACTAGATTAGGTTGGGTTATCTGGTTGGTATGGACGAGTTGGACTGAAGGGTCTGTTTCCGTGCTGTACATCTCTATGACTCTATGACTAATATAAGCTGTGAAACTATGAATTCCATGATACTAATAATTCATAATTAAAAAACAATTAGAATTTCACCTTGGGTCCAGCAAGTGCAGACCCTCTGGAATTGGTTGTTTGCCAACCTGCATCCACAATCCAGTACTTGGGCTTTCATTTCAGAATTCATAATACTTTTGCCCCTGGCTGGTTCTTCACCTAAACATCCATTTAATGATAATTATTTGACCACACCTACACTACATACAATCACTCTTATCTTCCATTCATCCAAGCCCTGCATCATTCACGCACAGCTAGGAGTTTAAGGCTGAAGCAGCCAGAACTCCAGCCAACAAAGCACCCACTGTTTTCCTAATGATGGCCAATTTCTTCAAAATACTGAGAAAAGGCATTGAGGGGGTTGCAAACATGTATCAAATTTTTACAAATATCATAACATTTTTCAGCTGCAATCATTCAATAATATTCAAAGGCTTCTGCACTGGTCACATTTTCATAGCTGTGTGCTGTCAAAATGCAGCAATCAGACTATTAATTTGATAAGAGTTTTTGGCATCAGCATGGTACTGAAACCAGCAGTGTGAAGCAAACTCTGCAGAATACTACATATAACTGAAGGGAGGCTGGGAGATAATTTCCTCTTTTGAACTTTTCCACATTACTTCATTATTCTGGCCAGAAGTTGTACTTTCTCTACTGATCACATAAGATTCATTTCTGGTATGTGTTAGAAATTGTGGTCTGATAATTGTTTCACAATAGAAGTTAGTTAGCAGGCCACCATGTCAAGTTTCATTTGTTACTCCTTCATCACCACATCGACAGAACACACTGAAATTTCATTTCAAAGCAGTGATTTGTTGGTCAAATAATTAAGCACAGTAACCATTTTATTTATTACTATTGTATCAGGATGTGGAAAAACAAAAAAGATATCTCGGCAACATTTAAATTCCGCAGAATACATGGTTCTCGTAAGTCTATTCAAAAATACCACAGGTTCATTTAACAAATACAACAGAAGGAGCATCTTGAAATTCCTATTGTTTTTTTCTAACTGTTGTGGTGGAATGAACTCTGACCTGCTGTCTTGCCTTTAATTGTGAAAACATGAATATTTCAAAACCTTTTCAGCAGTACTCAGCTATCTGCAGAGATTACGACTTAGATTTGAAAATGTTTACAAATCACTCTGCACTTTCACAGAACTATGGTGATTTCTATATATAAACAATGCAGTGCTGTATTAGATCAGCATTTTATCTTCAAGCACAGGTCCCTCTGTTCACCCTCACTCCATCATTTGTCATTTCATAGCTGCAAAAGAGTTTGGTACACAGGCTTTTTTTGGTGCCCTCAAAAATTTCAGCAGCTGGGAGAAAAAAACCCAGCAATATTTAGAAGCTAGAACTGAGAAATAATCTGCCATGATTTTTCCAGTTTTTCTTTTCCAAAATCTTCATAAAATACAAATAACAGCTTTGACTGAACAATTTAATGCAGTTATATTGACTTCAGTATAGTGAACCAATGATTTTTTTCTTACTCCTGGTGTGTGACATCTCGAGTCCTCCAAGAATCTATCCTTAGCCCTCTCTTATTTCTCAACCACATGCTACCATTTGGGTACATCATCAGAAAACACTTGTTTGACACCTGCACTGTTGATACCCAACTCTACTTCATCATCACTCTTGGCCCCTCTACAGTTGCTGAAATCAGACTGTCTACCCAACACACAATGCTAGATTAGCAGAAATGTCGTCAAACTGAATACTGTGAAGATGAGGCCATTGCCCTCAGTCCCTATCAAAAACATTAAACCTATTCACCCACATGCCTCTCCCTGACAAGTTCCCCAAACTCAATCAGACCATTCTCAACTTTGATGTCATATCTAACATCACACAATTGCTTTTCATCATGTGCTATCAAAACCCTAATTCAGGACTCGGTTTTCTCTCCATTTGAATATTCTAATGTGGTCATTTTTGTCCTATTTTCCCTCTCCATAAACTCTAGCTCATAAAAACTTTCTGTATCCTTGCACCAAGTGTAGGCTTTCCCTGGGTCACGAATGCACATCCTTATGAAACGACCTCCGTAAAGTTTATTATTTTGAAAAATCGAGTTACATACAATGATTCGAATGGGTGGACTACTTTGTGTGATGCTCAAAACACTGCGCGTTTCCAGTGGCTTGTCGACCTAAGGGAAAACAACGCCACACCGTTGTCGCCATCTTAACATGGATTGTGTCAACATCGTTGTGTTTTGATGTAAATTTTTCATGTGTTTATCCTCATCATCATGGCTTCAGCGCATAGGTCTGACGCAAGTGATGGCGATGGATCGAAGAAAAGGAAAACGATCACAATTGAAATGTAAGTGGAAATAATAAAGCGACCAGAGAGAGGTAGAACACCAATAAACATTGGAAAAGTGTTAGGCTACAGCCAGTCAACAATCGGGACAACTATAAAGGACAAGGGGAGAGTAATGGAGCATGTAAAAGGCTCTGTCACAATGAAAGTGACAATTATCACTGAGCAACGCAGTACATAACTGTTCCAACTTACATACAAATTTGACTTATGAACAGACTTAAAAACGCAACTCATTCGTTACCCGGGGTCTTCCTGTACCAGCCATCCACTATCCCTGAACATGCTGACCTACAATGGCTCCAGGACCAGTAACATTTCAACTTAAAACTCCTTAGCCACATTTTCAAATCTTTCCTGTCCTATCCTATTCTCACCCTCTCTATGTAACCTCGTCTATCCTTACAGCCGTCTAGGTTTTGCACTCCTTTGATTATAGTTTCTCGCACAATGCCTATTTTAATCACTTTGCCATTGACTGTCGTGCTTTCATTCATTGAGGCCCTGACGTCTGGAATTCCCTCCCTACCCTCTATACCTAATTTCCTGCATTAACATGCTTCTTACAGACAAGCTTACACTCATGCACCCAGATATCTCATGTGGCTGCATGTCAACTTTTGTTGAGTGACAGTCCTATTAAGTGCCTTAGGACATTCTACTACATTAAAGGTGATTTATTAATGCTCGCAGTTGTCAAACAGTGAATGCACAATAATAATTTGAAAAAGTATGCTTTACCCAAATTATAAAGGTTCAGCACAGTGTATATACACATACTGTGATAAATTTGTATCTAACTGGAGCGTTAGAAATCAAAAAAACATAAATGTTGAAGACTTGGTGGCAACATAAGCAAGATATTAGCCTTTCAACGGACTGGACGAAAGTTTCCTCTATCTGCTGTCAGAGTTCAAGCAGTCTTGATCCAAGTCTGAATGAACAACTCTGGGTTTCTGCAGTCTCCAAGGGACATGGGGTGTAAAATGGAAAGATGTCACTCAGACATGGCAGATGAGTGCTCTTTCGAAGGTAGTGTTGAGGCATAGTGCTGGGAGAGTTGTTGAGCGAGTTTCACTCTGCTTCTAACTTTGCTGAGACTTTCAAGGAGCAGACGCTTGAAGCGGAAAGTATTTCATTTCTGGACGTAATTACTACCTACGTTTGCCATCACAATTTTTCCTAAATAGATTTGAATCCCATGAATCATCATTTAAAATTATTAGACATAGGTGATAACATACAAGATTGTCCGAATAATCAAGATATTTAAGTAAAACCACACATAACTAGCTCATCTGAAATTGTTGAACTGGAACTTGTATATTCCAAGTTAACATAGAACACAGAAACATCAAACATAGAACATTACCGTGCAGTACAGACCCTTCTGCCCTGATGTTGCGCCGCCCTGTGAAACCAATCTGAAGCCCATCTAACCTACATTATTTCATTCTCGTCCATATGCCTATCCAATGACCATTTAAATGCCTGTAAAGTTGGCGAGTCTACAACTGTTGCAGACAGTGCCTTCCATGCCTCTACTACTACTCTGAGTAAAGAAACTACCTCTGACATCTGTCCTATATCTACAACTAGCTGTAGGGATCTAAAATCAGTTTAGCACAGCATAATAATCTGAGTTTACTTTTCATGATGCTAGTTAGGAGGGCCATCTATTTTATTTGGTCCACATGGATGTTTCAGGTCACTTAATGCTCGTGTGGAAGAAAACAAGAAAGATGTTTCAGCTTATAGAGAGACGTACCAAACAAAGGCTAAGCAACTCCTCACACAGAGATATTGGAATTCAGTAAAAGTTGTGCTGATAACAATGTCTTCTAGTTGGAAGGATGCAACAAGTAGGGTGACACAGGGTTCGGTCTTTGACTCCCAATTATTCACAATCTATATTGGTGACTGCAGGATGCAGGGAAAAAGGGACAATAGCCAAAGATGTAATCTTTCCCACCTATTTGAGCATTGTATGTTGCAATGAAGAAATACAAAATTTACAAATGGCTAGATTAGGTGACTGGAGTTTGGCAGATGGAGTTTAACATGAAAAAGTGTAAAGCTATCATTTTGGTCATAAGGATTAAAAGGCAACTTATTATTGAAATGGTTAGAAACTTCAGATTGCTTCGGTGCAGAGGGATTGGGGGTCTTTGCTAACTGCAGAAAACTAGCGTACAGGTAAAGCAAGCAGTAAGGAATGCAAATAGACTTCTGGCATTTATTGCTAAAGGTGTAGAGTACAAAAGTAGAAAATGTTACTACAACTGTGTAAGACATTATTGAGATTACAATTAGGGTACCGCAAACCATTTTCAGCCCCTTACTTAGATTACTTACAGTGTGGAAACAGGCCCTTCGGCCTAACAAGTCCACACCGACCCACCGAAGCACAACCCACCCAGACCCATTCCCCTACATTTACCCCTTCACCTAACACTACGGGCAATTTAGCATGGCCAATTCACCTAACCTGCACATTTTTGGACTGGTGGGAGGAAACCGGAGCACCCGGAGGAAACCCACGCAGACACGAGGAGAATGTGCAAACTCCACACAGTTAGCCGCCTGAGGCGGGAATTGAACCCGGGTCTCTGGCTCTGTGAGGCAGCAGTGCTAACCACTGCGCCACCGTGCTGTCCATAATTTTGCTTTCTTTAGCTAATCCTTTTTTCCCCCTAATTAACCTGTTCAGAGATGCTATTACATGTCTCTAGTGCATATGGGTCTTGAACCTGGGCCTCTTGGTTCAGAGGTAGGGATGAGGGATGAAGTTGCATTAAAGGCGGTTCATAGAGTCATAGAGATGTACAGCATGGAAATAGACCCTTCAGTCCAACTCGTCCATGCCGACCAGATATCCCAACCCAATCTAGTCCCACTTGCCAGCACCCAGCCAATACCCCTCTCAACTCTTACAATTCATATGCTCATCCAAATGCCTCTTAAATGCTGTAATTGTACCAGCCTCCATCACTTCCTTTGGCAGCTCATTCCATACACGTACCATTCGCTTGTTCCTATTGTTGCTAATCATCAGCAAGTACTACAGTAAAAATGCAATTACTCTTGGACACGAAATAATGTATTTGAGAGTAGCTCTACAAAAGCATCAGCACTGGGAAACTATTTTTGATACTGTGTAGTCATTCTAATCTGCAACTATACAGAATGTTCAATTTAAAATTAATTCAAATCCCAAGTCAACCATCATTTTGGTCACCAATGTGACTTTTCTCCCGAAAGATCTAGTCACTCTTCTTTTGTTGCATCCTGCAAAAACATTTACCCAGCTATGTGAGCAATTTTGTTTCAAACATCAAGATGACATGGCAAAAAATCAACCTGCAATATGACTGATCAGCCATTTCGAAAAGCTAGAATTTGAACTGCAGTCAAGTCTCATTATGTCTCCTGCATAAACAAAGGAAGTTTGGGATATACATACATAGGATTGGCCTGCAACGTGTGAAGACTTCCACCAACGGGAACAGCAGCATCTACAAGACCCAACAAGGTTTGCTCTTTCTCCCCCAACATTCTGTCAAGACCGAGCAAAGATGTCACCAATTGAGAGTTTCAATATTTCCAGGATGAGAATAAGAGATAAACTGTTGCTGTTTGTCATCACTAGAGCACATAATTGGTCAGGAAACACAACTAAAATGTCAAACACTCGAAAAGAACTGGTCATCCACTCAGATGGCACTAGGGCCCAAAGCTATATTAAGTCTTATATAAATGGGACCGGGCTCAGGTGTTACAACACAGCAGCATTGCATGGTTCTCAGTTCTTCAAGTAGGATCCAGATGCAAATGTCACTGAGCTGGGCAAGATTAAGGATAACCAGGTTATTGGATTATAAGGGGCACTGACAATTTCAAATAAATTGAAATAACGAGGTAAGCTTACAAAATTAGTAAATCATTAGGTTATTTTTATACAATTTTAAGTAATTACCTCAATTTGCAACTTTCTTCAAAATGGATTTTGCTACTTCTAAAACTGCCCATTACAAATTTCATGGGAACAATCCAGGATAATTTCCTCTGAATCTAAAAATGACATGCTCCTTCCAAATGGTCAATTTGGGATCATGCATTTAATTTGCCACTTGGCAACCAACAGATTCATTTATTGCCAAGCCCAGACCGTTGGTATATCCAAAGGCTACTTCACAGAACACTTAGCTAATGGTATATGGCATACAATTAAACAGTCTCCAGTTTTCAGAAACAAAATGCAAAACACTTAGCCATCATACTTTTATCTCAAAGTTTAAGTAAAAATTATTGTGGGCATGGTTCAAAAGTTAACTCAATTTTTGCCTACATTTGTCAAAGGATTCAATTGCAGCTACCTTTCCTCTGGCCACAGTGACCTGATATTAGGAACGTGATTATACCACCAGCTGTCAAGGTTAGAAAGTTGCTTTTTAATGGAAGGGAATGAATTTGCTAGGAGCTAAACAGTAGATCCAATGTGTTGACTGTTGATCTTTCAATTTAGGCTCTCATTAAAATTTAAGAACATTTTAACAAAGTTAACATGAACAGTATGGAGTGCAAATGGTACTTGTGCCTTCATTCCTTTCACTCCCTGTGACAACAGACCTGTAACTCATTTGCCTACACAACTTGTGATTAACTAAGCATGACATCAATTCAGAACTTATTCTGCAGCAATGATTTACAGAGTGACAGTTGAAGCCAGGTATATATTGGGAATATGATTTGATTCATACTATCATAGAATATATTGTCGGCAGAAACATTAAGCTTTTATTTTACCATAAAGTACTTGGACTGCCTCTGCTTTCATTAAGTGACCCAGAAGCATTTTCAGTCAGTCATGAGGTGAAAAAAATTCAACAAAATTACAATCCAGCTATGACAACAGCCTGTGTCTAGCAGCAGTGAATAAATGTTAACATTTTAAAGAAGTGTGCTGTCAGCCTGCTGAACCATTTGAGGAAAAAAAAACCATAACCACATACAAGCACCACTGCATAGACTTGTAGTTTCTACATTACACCCACACAGCTTTCTTTGAGTGTGTGATTAGAAGGGCTGATGCATGATCACACCAAATTCTTTCCTTCAGCTCACATATCAAGAACTTGCCCTCTTGGCTGCATTCTTTTTCTAACAACCACAGTAACCTTGGCAACCAAGCACTCCTATTATGACCAGCTGGTCTTTTAAAGCTGCCTATGCTAGCATATGAACTTTTGTACCACTTCAAACAGGGCCAAGAGTTTACTTCAACTCCCACGTCATTTTTTCAATAACTAGACAGGGGCCTAATTTAAGTAAGCGCGGATCACAATTGATACCGAAAGGAAAAGCCTACATCTCCTTAAATATTGTGCTACATAGATTATTCATGCAGTGTTAGCTTGGATTTTAATTGTGGAAGAAAAGATGCCAGGATTTATAAAATACTTTCCTGCTTGTTCCTTCTTGCAAAACAAATTCTCAGCCTGCTTAAACTGCTATCAGGATAGTCAGTACCTTCCACATGGTGAGAAATGAACTCCAACTGTTTCGCGACTTGAGAGTTTGTTTAAGCTGACTGTGGAAAAACTGGAGTGTTGCTGGCTTCAAACGTTATAAGGCACATTTATCATTTTGAAGTACGGACTTCTGCAGGCACCCCGCTTTCCCTTGGTGACCGAAGCTCAGTTCCTGAAGTTGATGGCGGCCCGGTTCTTTAAAAATGTGGTTCTAAAGATTCAATTATTGGGATCAGCAAGTCAATTTTCATGCAGGGAGCAGCATTTGCTTTCTGTGGGTTTGTATGCAAAAGCAAATGCCAGTACATTTCTGGAGTTGACACTTACAGCAGGAGAGTAATGAACAGAGTTAGCCCTCTGAAAGCAAGGTGCAGTGATAGCACAAGTAGTTACAGAATTGCAGTCAGCCTTGAACATAAAACATCAACACTTGACGTACAATTCCTAAAAATGAAAATCACTTGACATTAATCTAATAGAATATAAAAATCTAAAAATATCACTGATCATCAACAGTCCCTCAATGTTCTGCTTAAAACCAAGAAAAAGTCAATGTTTGTCATAAATCGGTAAATAACAGCAACTGCTATTTACAACAAATGCCCTCAAAGTTCTATTTATGCCAAAACTGGATGGGTTTAACCACAATGTACACACCAAAAGAAAACAGTTATTGGAATTCAAGATACATTATTGGAAGTTTACTTCATCACGCGCTGATTTCTCTTCCTTCTTCCCTGTGCTGTTTTGAATGTTTATACACAGTTTGGCCTAATGTGTTCAATTCATTCTCTACAGTTTTTAGTTCAACTCTTCATTTAAATTAGATTGTAAAACCATTATGAAGATTTCTCAGTACGTAAATATGCTACATAATAAAATGCGATTTTAAAACAGCTTAAAAGATACATCATGAGTCAGGAAACAGAACAGAACACAAACTCCAATCAAAAACAAATGACAACTTCATAAACAAAAACCAACAGCTCCTTTACCTTAGCAAGTGTTCAGACCTGAAATGCTGACAACAACTTTAGTTTCTTCACAGATGCCAAATGACCTGCCGAGCATAGCCTTTTTTCCCCCGTTTTTGTTAACAAAATTCCAACATCTATGGTATCAAGCAATTTATTTTGTGGGTAAGTAGTTAAGCGTTTCTCTGACCATGTCACAAATAAGGCTTTGACTCAAGTCTTGTTCAGATTAAATCCAAAGACATGTATAGCAACAATATGCAACACACAAGAATGCTGTAGTTAGCAGCTGCCTGCTCCAATTCTTTGAATGAAGATACAGCATACTCAGATTCCATGGGCAACCAATCCAACCAGAAAAAATAAGATCAAACAATAGAATTACTGGAATGCTTGATCAAATATGACCATGTCACCAATGCTCAATTTCTTTTGAAAAATACTGCTCTTTATGGGAGAAACAAAGTCTACAGATGCTGGAAATCTGAAATAAAAACAGATTTACACAAAACTCTGCATTTGCTTTCCTCCCAGCATTTTTTTTAAAAGAGACTTCAGAGTGAAACTATAAGCTGAAAATTAGAGGTGACAAAAATGGTTCGGCAATGAAATGCATTTGAACTACGCACAAATTTAGCCAGATAAATTGGGTAATTTACATTTATGTCTTTAAAATAGAAATTGCACAATTATAGGATATAATCATATTTCTTCTGACATTATTTAGCTTCATTAACCATAGCTAGTTCAAAGATGTTAAATTACACAGCAAGATTAAATTTTTTTTCCCTTTGATTTTGTACAGTTAAGTAATTATGCTCATTGCAGACTCCTACTGTATGACTCAATTACACACTTGAATTCAAATTTTAAATGAAGGCACTGATCTTCAATCAACTATTTACTTCACATAGCGATGAAGAAATAACTTCTTTTTTAAGCCAAAAAAATTATCCTATTTTATAATTAGACTAGCATTTTGCCTCTTTACCGAATCAGTAAATGATGGATTTTTTAAAACAGTCAAGTATGACTAGATTTAGACAGTCAGGTAAAAAGCTCTTTTCAGAAGGAAGTTAAATCTTACAAATTCAGAAAGTTTGCATTCAGCCAGTTTGACACAGTGAGCATCTCACAGCCCTAAAACCTCTCCTTTCATATACTATCACATCACTCAGCTCTGATGAGGTTCCACAAAAACGAGACTTGTTCAGTTCAGAGAAACATAAAAGGCATGTTAAAAACGTCCTTTGTCACAACAATTTTTAAGCACGTCTTATGTCTCAACCCCATTTTGGCAACAAACAGACAGATCTTCGGGGTTTGCACCCTTTTATGCGAGATGAAGAATCTTAAAAATTGTACTCAATGCCTTATATACTGTATTGAGCATCGCTGAATTTGACACAGTTTGTCAAAGCTTTTCCTCCTGCAATCCTTATGACAATTCATAAAGAATATCAATTCAAGGAAAAAACCAACTGCATGAGGTGTGCGCTGATTGGTTCTGATCAGTAGCCGAGAATGCACCCATTGGTGATGATTGGCCTCATGGCAACACTGATGGTTCAAACACCGACAACTTGATTGATTAAATTGTCAGGACCATGACAACACAGGAGGCCATTTGGACAATCACATCCATGCTTACTTTCTATATAACAATCCAGTCATTCCTATTCACCCCATTCTGTCCTAATCATTCTACAAATTTATTTCCCTCAAATATTCATCTCATTTCCTTTTGAAATAATTCATCTTGTCCACCGCCACTAGCTTTATCGGCAGCCAGTTCCAGGCCATTATCACTTGATGTGGAGAAAAAGTCCTTCATGTCCCCAAAGCCTTAAATTTGTCCTTGTACCATTAATTAATGGGGACAGCTTTTCTTTCTCTACCTTATCCAGAACTGCCATAAGTACAGAAGAAATAGGAGAACACATGGCCTTTCACACCTACTCCCCTCATCCAAAGCCTGTAAGCCCTCCTCCTGTGATTGAGATTCCATAACCAAACTCTCAGCATGCTCCATCAAGCCCCCTTATTATGTGTACCTCAATTTCAATCTCTGGAGTTTCGAAGAATGAAAGAACAGAAGAAATAGGAGCAGAGAGAGACCACTGAGCTCTTTCAGTCTACTGCACCTTTCAACAAGATCACTGGCAGGAAGAGGAGGCATTTTCTAAATGGGGAGGAAATTCAGAAGTCTGAATTGCAAAGAGACTTGGGAGTTCAAGTCCAAGATTCTCGCAAGGTAAACTTGCAGGCTGTCAGTAGTTTGAAAGGCAAATGCAACATTGGCGTTTATTTTGAGAGGACTTGAATATAAAAACAGGGACGTACTTCTGAGGGTCGATAAGGCTCTGGTCAAACTACATTTGGAGTATTGTGTGCAGTTTTGGACCCCATATCTCAGGAAGGATGTATTTGCCCCAGCGTGGGTTTAATGGAGATTCATGAGAATGGTCCCTGGAATGAGCGGCTTAAGAGATGAGGAACATTTGAGGACTCTGGGTGTATACTCGACGGAATTTCTAAAGATGAGGAGGGATCTAATTGAAACTTACAGAATACTGGATGTCCTGCACAGAGTGGATGTGGGAAGATGTTCCCATTGCTAGGAGAGACTACGACCCGAGGGCACAGCCCTAGAGTAGAGTCATACAGATGTACAGCATGGAAACAGACCCTTCAGTCCAATTCATCCATGCCGATAAGATATCCTAACCTAATCTAGTCCCATGTGCCAACTCTTGGTCCATACCCCTCTAAACCCTTCCTGTTCCTACACCCATCCAGATGCCTTTTAAATGCTATAATTGTATCAGTCTTCACCACTTCTTCTGGCATCTCATTCCATACATGCACCACCCTCTGCGTAAAAAGGTTGTCTGTTAGGCCCCTTTTAATCTTTTCCCTTCTCACCCTAAACCTGTGTCCTCTAGTTCTGCATTTCCCCAAACAGGGAAAAGACCTTCTCTATTTACCTTAGTCATGCCCTTCATGGTTTTATAAACCTCTATAAGGTCACCCCTCAGCCTCTGATGCTCCAGCCTGTTCAGTCTCTCCCTTTAGCTCAAATCTTCTAACCCTGGCAACATCCTTGTAAATCTTTTCTGAACCCTTTCAAGTTTCACAACATCCTTCCAATAGGAGGGAGACCAGAATTGCACACAATATAATGGGAAAACCTTTTAGAATGGAGATAAGGAAAAACTTCAGCTAGAGAGTGGTGAATTGACTATATTTAAGACGGAGATAGATAGGTTCTTGATTGTCAAGGGGAATCGAGGGTTACGGGGAGAAAGTGGAAAAATAGGCTGTAGAAACTTATCAGCCATGATTGAATGGCGGAGCAGACTCGATGGGTGGGGCCAGCGACCATAATTCAATTAGTTTCAAAAGAGTGTTGGAAAAGGATAGACCGGATTTAAAAGTTGAAGTTCTAAATTGGAAAGAGGCCAGTTTTGATGGCACCAGGCAAGAACTTTCACAAGTTGATTGGGGGAGGATGGTCGCAGATAAAGAGACGACTGGAAAATGGGAAGCCTTCAAAAATGAGATAACTAAAGTCCAGAGACAATATGTTCCTGTTAGGGTGAAAGGCAAAGCTGATAGCTGTAGGGAATGCTGGATGACTAGAGATATTGAGGTTTTGGTGAAGAAAAAGGAAGCATATGTCAGGTACAGACAGCAGAGTATACTTAAGAGGGAAATCAGGAGGTCAAAAAGGGAATAAGAGATAGCTTTGGCAAATAGGGTTAAGGAGAATCCAAACGGTTTTCACAAATACATTAAGGACAAAAGGCTAACGCAGGAGAGAATGAGGCCCCTCCAAGATCAGCAAGGCAACTTTTGTATGGGGGAGATACTAAACGAGTATTTTGCATCAGTATTTACTGTGGAGAAAGGCATGAAAGATATAGAACATGGAGAAATAGATGTTGACATCTTGAAAAATGTTCATATTACAGAGGTGGTGGTGCTGGATGTGCAGAAATTCCCAGGACCTAATCAGGTGTACCCTAGAACTCTGTGGAAAGCTGGGGAAGTGATTGTTGAGTCCCCTGCTGAGATATTTGTATCATTGATAGTCACAGGTAAGGTGCCAGAAGACTGGAGGTTGGATAATATGGTGCCAGCATTTAAGAAGAGTGACAAGGAAAAGCCAGGGAACTATAGACCAGTGAGCCTGACATCGTGGTGGGCAAGTTGTTGGAGGGAATCCTGAAGGATAGGATGTACATGTACTTGGAAAGGCAAGGTCTAATTAGGGATAATCAACACACCTTTGTGCATGGAAAATCATGTCTCACCAACCTGATTGAGCTTTTTGAACAAGTAATGAAGAGGATTGAGAGGGCAGAGTGGTGTACATGATCCATATGGACTTCAGTAAGGCTTTCGACAAGGTTCCTCATGGTAGACTGGCTAGCACGGTTAGATCGCATGGAATACAGGGAGAACTAGCCATTTGGATACAGAACTGGCGCAAAGGTAGAAGACAGAGGGTGGTGGTGAAAGGTTGCCTTTCAGACTGGAGGCCTGTGACCAGTGGAGTGTCATGAGGATCGGTGCTGGGTAAACTACTTTTCGTCTTTGAAATAAATGATTTGGATGTGAACATCAGAGGTATAGTTAGCAAGTTTGCAGATGACACCAAAATTGGTGGTGTAGCGGACAGCAAAGGAGGTTACCTCAGAGTAACAGGATCTTGATTAGATGGGCCAAGGAGTGGCAGATGGAATTTAAGATAGGTAAATGTGAGGTGCTGCATTTTGAAAAGGCAAATCAGGGCAGGACTTATACACTTAATGGTAAGGTCCTAGGGAGTTGCGCTGAACAAAGAAACCTTGGAGTGCAGGTTCATTGCTCCTTGAAAGTGGAGACGCAGGTAGATAGGATAATGAAAGCGGCATATGGTATGCTTTCCTTCATTGGTCAGAGCACCGAGTACAGGAGTTCAGAAGTCATTTTTCGGCCATAGTTTGGAACATTGTGTGTAATTCTGGTCTCCCTCCTGTTGAAAGGATGCTGTGAAACTTGAAATGGTTCAGAAAAGATTTACAAGGGTGCTGCCAGGGTTGGAGGATTTGAGCTATAGGGAGAGGCTGAATTGGCTGAGGCTATTTTCCTTGGAGCATCAGAGGCTGAGGGGCATTCTTATAGAGGCTTACAAAATCATGAGAGGCATGGACAGGATAAATAGACAAAGTCTTTTCTCTGGCTGGGGGAAAGTCCAGAACTAGAGGGCATAGGTTTAGGGTGAGAGGTGAAAAATTTAAAAGAGACCTATGGGGCAACCTTTTTACACAGAGGGTGGTGCACGTATGGAATAAGCTGCCAGGGGAAGTGGTGGAGTCTAGTACAATTAACATTTAAAAGACATCTGGATGGGTATATGAAGAGGAAGGGTTTCGAGGAATATGGACCAAGTGCTGATAAATGGGACTAGATTAGTTTAGGACATCATGGACGAGTTGGACCGAAGGGTCTGTTTCCATGCTGTACATCTCTAAGACTCTCAACTCTACATTTTCTAGCATAATGCAGATTTCTTGACTGGCGCTCCTTCCCCCAAACTATTTGTTCACTCACACCCTACTTTAATCAGTTGGAAATATGTTGCTGATCCTTCATATTATGCTGTGTCAAAATCCTGGATCTCTCCAGCTATTAAATGCAGAAATGCAGAAAAGTGAATCATAACCATCTTGAAACTTGAACACACGCAACAACAGGTTCAAGAACAGCCTTTTCTCTGTTGTTATTAGACTGATGAATGAAATCTCTAACTTCAAATAATGTTGATCTTGCTAATGTTGATCTTGCTTTGTGCACCTCCTGTGCAGTGTAACCTGTATGCCTCACTCTGTTGAAGCACCCTTTGATCTTAATTTCCTTGTTTGCTGTGATCTTCCCGTTCTGCTTGCAAAATAAATTTTTTAAACTGTACCTAGGTACATGTGATTACAACAAATCAAACCAAACCAAACCTTCTCATATGCAATTGGGAATATGCTAAATATGCTGGCCTATTCAGCAATAGCTACACTGAACATTAGTTCAAGTCCTTTTAAAAAAAAATGTAAAGATTTAGAGCATACATTGATGTAAGTACTTTCAAACTAAAAACATTTTTATTTGACAGTAATATCTTGGGAAACATGCCAGCCATTCAAAAAGGTTTTGACAATTGCAATAAAACTTAGGAGGAAAGGTGAATAAATGCAACTTCAATTCTGCAAACAAATATCAGCTGCGAATACGCTATTCAAGAATTATGCACAGCATTTAATTACCTGGCAATCTAAAGTTAAAACAAACATCAAACAACTTTGCAAAACCCAAACTACAGAAACGAATTGAGAGCAAACAGAACCATGTTGTTAAAATATACTCTTAAAAATGTTCACATCGGACTTTGTACTGATATATTTTCCAGCAAAGAATTCTGATCCCGGCACTGATATCAACTTACTTTTTCATTCAACACAGTCATTACCCCAAAAACATACAGCTATTAATGCATTCCTGTGTTTTTACTTCATAATTTTGAAACAAGTGGATCATGTGGAGAGAATGCTGGAGTATACAATGTTTAATGCACCAGTTTTCACAAACCTGCCAGAGGAAAAAAGATTAATTGGAGTTTCCAGATTTACAGAAACTTTTCTAATGTGTTTAAAGTCTGCAAAACAAGGAGACAGAAAACGACAGCACAAAGAATGCCCTTTATTCAGTTTTCAAAAAAAACAGCATGGGAAAGAAAGTATGTGAATATTTTTGTTTGAAGAACGGTCCCTGCTTGCGCTGAATAATTGACTTTTTTCATTGTTGGTTCATCACCCACATTCCGACTCTCTTCTCTGACCTCAAATTGAACCCTTGGATCTCATGTCCTGTTTTATGCAAACATACAACCATCAAATCACAACATTCCATAATGCCCAACTCTCTCTCAGGATTTGAAAATGACTCTCAATAACAGAAAAATCTTCTTCGACACACTTCCCTGTTGTTTTAAAGACATCTGAAAGAAAATCCCGTCAGTTAGGGAACCCTCTTCTCACCTTTTAAGCTTCTCTCTCTTCCATGACCTGATTTTGCCTTTCCTCTCAACTCTACCATGTATAAGACATAGGAGCGACAGTAGGCCATTCAGCCCATCAAATCTGCTTACCACTCAAGACTGTCCTAGTGATTCTTAAATCCATTTTCCTACCTTTTCCACATAACCCTTGATTCTCTTACTAATTAAAATCTGTCCACCTCAGCCTCAAATGTGCTCAACAACGCAACTCTACAGCCCTCTGTGGTAAATAATTTCACAGATTCACCACCGTCTGACTGAAAACTTTCCTCAATTATTTTAACCCTGATTCTGAGATTATGCCCTCCAGTCCTGAATTTTCCTGGGGAAAGCAATCTCTTCACAACTGCACTTTCAAATCCCATAAGAATCTTATAATGTTCCAATAAGGTCGCCTCTTGTTCTTCTTAACTTCAGTGAGTACAGGCACCACCAACCCAACCTCTCCTGAAAGAATAATCCCTCAATACCCAGGAGCAACCCTGGGGACCTTCTCTACTGCTTTCAATGCCCGAGATAAAAGAGATCAAACTGTTCACAGCATTCTAGTTGTGGTCTGATTAATGCAGTGGATAGTTTTAGAAGACTTCTCTATTTTTATATTCAATTTCCTTTGAAGCAAAAGCCAACATTCCATTTGCCTCCCCTATTACATGCTGAAGCTGTTCGTTAACTTTTGGTGATTTGTGCACGAGAACACCCAAATATAGTCCTGAATGTCACTAACTCTCTGAACTTTCCCTTTTTGTTCCTTAATGCAAACACACCACCTTACATTATCTTCCTCTTTTCTGCAATCTGAATATCAAAATCAAGACTCGTCACAGTGCGCCCTCATCAAACTTGTTTCTCTAAAAAGTGAAACTGCTCACTTACTTTTCTCATACTATCTTTATATTTTTAAAAGAAAACAACTATATGAGGTAATCACCACTTCCTGATTTCTGGACCTGACCTTTCAACCTTAGCAACCTCTACAATGAGCTGTATATCATCACTTTGGTTCAATAATTTTAAAAAAGACTGTTGTTACACAGTGCCTCTGGGATTAGGGAGGTGCAGATTATCTATGACAAAATGAAAACCACGCCTTATCGAAAAATAGCCAAATGGAAAGAAAATGTAGAATATAACACGGTGAAACATATCATTGGAGGCTACCATTACCTCTTGC
Source organism: Chiloscyllium plagiosum (assembly GCF_037043375.1). Classification (NCBI taxonomy): domain Eukaryota; kingdom Metazoa; phylum Chordata; class Chondrichthyes; order Orectolobiformes; family Hemiscylliidae; genus Chiloscyllium; species Chiloscyllium plagiosum. The sequence continues at coordinate 21,082,708 of NW_028270157.1, read as the reverse complement.
TATGTAAATAAGGCAAATTAGATCACTCTCAACTTTTGTTGAAATGATACACCTAACAAATGTCAGTGTTGAACACACACTATCTGCTGCTTGGCTTCTGGTTACCCCCACTTAAGAAACACATCTTCCAAAGAGATAAAATACTCAATACCAACTTATTTTCTGCAACCCACAAAAATGCACATATTTGGACAAAGAACCTACAGCATAAAACTGTAGGAACACGGAACTGATTTATTAAACTAGGTCAAACTCCCAAAACATATTTTGCTTATCCAGGTTAAATAGAGCATAAAGAATTCACTAAAAGGACTGGGATACATCAACAGCATCATTAATAAGTTATTTATTGCACAAGAATCTAACTCAAATATTTGCAGATCAGAAACATCGGTAAATACATCCTTTCAGTTCCAACCAGGAGCTTTCAGAAAGGTTAGAGAAAGGGAATAAAACTGATATCATCGTCTCCTGTATCTGAAAACCAAGGAATGCTACTGGGTTACACCTGGCCTGATGACAGAAAGCAAATGCATAAAATCTTTGACCTGTCAATGAGTGAAGAACATCCTGATATCATCACAAAGGGTTCACTGCAATATGCTCTGGGAAGGCTTAGAGGAGAACTGCAGGAGAATTAACAGGGAGAAATAAATAGACAAAGTGTGTCCTAAGTATCCCTGGGAGAACAACAGCATTTGCTCACTATTCTGGTTGCTAAAATATGCTGGTCCAAGAGGAAGTAAAAGTATTAACCACTTGATGGACACCTCATAGTACACTTGTGAAGTCAATGACCACAACAATAAACAATAGCAATATACCAGTAGGTACCTAATCAATAGAATTGATGGACATGCACAACTATCAGAATCTCTCAACTGATGAGTTTACAATCGATATTCTCATGGAATACAGGAAGAACTAGCCATTTGCATACAGAACATGCTCAAAGGTAGAAGACAGAGGATGGGGTAGTTGAGGGTTGCTTTTCAAATTGGAGGCCTGTGACCAATGGAGTGCCACAAGGATTGGTTCAGGGTCTACTACTTTTCATCATTTATAAAAATGATTTGGACGTGAACATAGGAGGTATAGTTAGTAAGTTTGGAGATGGCACCAAAATTGGAGATGTAGTGGACAGCGAAGGTTACCTCAGAGTACAATGGGATCTTGATCAGATAGGCCAATGGGCTGAGGAGTGGCAGATGGATATTAAATTTAGATAAATGCGAAGCGTTGCATTTTAGAAAAGTAGATCAGAGCAGGACTTATATACTTAATGGTAAGGTCCGAGGGAGGGTTGCTGAACAAAGAGACTTTGGAGTGCAGGTTCATAGTTCATTGAAAGTAGAGTCGAAGGTAGATAGGATGGTAAAGGAGGTGTTTGGTATGCTTTCCTTTATTGGTCAGAGTATTGAGTACAGGAGTTGGGTGGTCATGTTACAGCTATACAGGACATTGGTCAGGCCACTTTTGGAATATTATGAGCAATTCTAGTCTCCTTCCTATCAGAAAGATGTTGTGAAAGTTGAAAGGGTTCAGAAAACATTTACAAGAATGTTGCCAGGGTTGAAGAATTTGAGCTATCGGGAGAGGCCGAATAAGCTGGAGATGTTTTTCCTGGGGCGTCGGAGACCGAGGGGTGGCCTTATAGAGATTTATAAAATCATGAGGGGCACGGATAGGATAAATTGACAAAGTCTTTTCCCTGGGTTGGGGGGAGTCCAGAACTAGAGGGCATAGGTTTAGGATGAAAGCGGAAAGATATAAAAGAGCCATAAGGGGCAACTTTTTCACACAGAGGGTGCTGCATGTATGGAATGAGCTACTGGAGTAAGTGATGGAGGCTGCTACAATTGCAGCATTTAAAAAGCATCTGGTTGGTGAAATGAATAGGAAGAGTTTGGAGAGCTATGAGCCAAGTGCCGGCAAGTGGGACTAGATTAGGTTAGGGGTCTGGGCAGCATGGACGAGTTAGACCAAAAGATCTGTTTCCGCGTTGTACATCTCTATGACTCTATGCAGTAAAATGTAGACAGAAACACAATCAGCCAGGGATGCATTTCATCACTCGGATAGGAGAATGTTAGATCTTCATAACCTTTACAAACATTTATACTGACTTACCTCTTTTTCTACAGAGAAGTTAGTGGGCCTGAAAGCACCTAAGTGTATTTTACAATGTTTCCACGATAATTATTACAACTTACTTAGAATATAGAGCAGAGAAACAGGACATTTAACTCATATGAGACTTTGGTGAGACTCTGCGAAGGAATCCAAGTATGCACCAAAAAACAACCCTAATTTCAGTCCAGATAAATGATAAATGGGAGTGGTTAAGCAGTGCTTAGCTAATTATAACGCATTGCTAAATACAGCACTATATTTATATTTAGTTTATCAGCCGTCCAAGTCTTATGATTGAGATAATTAAAACTAATCCAGAGTTGAATACAATTGTTACTGAAACAGCATAATTTTGTAAACAGAAGGCCAACGAAAATGACATTTTAATACGCTCGAGCAAATTTACCAAAATAACTATCGTATTTTCACGACAGAATGACTACAGTTGAGAAACACTTAGTTCTGAAATAATTTTGATTGATAAAGTCACAAGTTTTGAAATTTCCAGAGTAGAATAAACTCCACTGTATTCCACAATTTCCTATTAAATGTTTTTTTACAATTTATCAAAAAATCTTTTGACTCAATCTACAATGAGGACTATTATAAGCTTAGGGCCACTTATAACAGTTGCAGTTACCATTAATAACTATTTGAAAGCTCCTTCTTAAAGGCAAATAAATTTACTTCCACACCATACCCTGAAGCACATCACTCCAGAGAAGTCAGTCAGAAACGTACATTGCTTTAGATTTTCAACAAAGAGGAGAAAGTGAGGTCTGCAGATGCTGGAGATCAAAGTTGAAACTTTATTGCTGGAACAGCACAGCAGGTCAGGCAGCATCCAGGGAACAGGAGATTCGACGCTTCGGGCACAGGCCCTTCTTCAGGAATCCTGAAGAAGGGCCTGTGCCCGAAGCGTCGAATCTCCTGTTCCCTGGATGCTGCCTGACCTGCTGTGCTGTTCCAGCAATAAAGTTTCAACCTCAATTTTCAACAAAGAGCCAAACCTTACACTTGAACTTTAAATCAATTATCCAGTATTTTGATGCAAGACAATTGTTAAATTTCATTCAATTCATTGCAAGTACAGCTCAGCATAAATCTTTCAGTGTTAAACACAAACATGCAAGGTATCAATTTTTGCGTTCTGCATAATTATTTTCTATAAAACAGAGTAGGCTATATTACCCTTGGAGTCTGCTCGATCATTCAATATCATGGCTGGTCATCCTACTGGGTAGCCTGTTCACGCTTTTTGCACCATATCATTTAAGATGCAAGTGATATTTATCTGGGATTGAGTTTCAGAAAAGCAAATTGCTTAGAAAAAGGTTGAATCTTTGTTGTTTTTATGTAAAGATCCTTTCAATTGACTCGCACATATACCTCCTAATTTTTATTCCTGTAGCACAGACCTCCAAGTTCCATAAGTGGCAGTGGCTTCCAGAACCATAAATTAAAGTGTAGACACTCCAATCAGCATGCATGGAACCTCCGAGCTGCTGCACGGCTCAAAACACTTCTCAACCTCCTGCGTTTCACTGTAAAACCGAACCTTCAGCTAAGGGAAGCAAGTGCTTTTTGTTCACCCTGTCCATGTCCCTCATAATCTCATATATCCCTATCAGAACTATCTCAACAGATCTATCTTCTCTACTCCAAAGGCAACAACCTCTCTTCAAAGCTTAAATGCTCCAGCCTAGACAAGACCCGGTGAATGCCCTCTACATCTGCTCCTGTGCTATTACATTACTCCTATAGTGTGGTAACCAGAACTGCACAAAGTAATTTAGCTATGACTTAACCGAAGTCCTGTGCAGCTCCAACATAACATCTGCTCTTATAATCTATGCCACGACTGATGTACATGAAGATAAATTTTGGTGGTACTGTGGCTCAGTGGTTAGCACTGTGAGGCAGCAGAGCTAACTACTGAGCCACAGCGCCAGGGATCCAGGGTCGATTCTAGCCTCAGGAATTTGTACATTCTCCCTGTGTTTGCACAGGTTTCCTCTGGGTGCTCTGGTTTCTTCTCACATCTGAAGACGGTGGATTAGGTGGATTGGCATTTTATGCTAAATTGCCCATAGTGTCCAGGAATGTGCACGCTTGGTGGCTTAGCCATGGGAAATGCAGGGTTAAAGGGAAAGGATATGGGTATGGGTATGGGTGGGATCCTCTTCAAAGGGTTGGTGTGGACTCGATGGACCGAATGGCCTACTTCCACACTGTAGAAATTCTATGATTGTTAATGACAAGTGTCCCATATGCCTTAACTACCATATTAACCAACGCTGCCACATTCAGGGATCTGTGAACAAACACCCAGATCCTTGCGTCCCAGTGTCACTGAGCATTCCATTGTCTTGTTTTTTTTCCAAAGTGCATCACCTCTCACTTATGTCGGGATCATAAAGATGAATCTTTAGCATGGTAACAGCCCTGACTAATGCAATGGCCTTCCTACTCTTCCTTTAATAATTCAAGCCCATTAAAGAAGAAAGATTGACAGTTACGACAAATAGTGTTAACCATACATCTCCTGGGGCATCCTACAGTTGATTAAATATTGAAATGCAATCGCTATTGTAAAGTGAGCACAGTGGAATGGGCTATTTCATGGAGAAAGTGAGGACAGCAGATGCTGGAGATCAGCGTCAAGAAGTGTGTTGCTGGAAAAGCACAGCAGGTTAGGTAGCATCCGAGGAGCAGGACAGTCGATGTTTCGGGCATAAATCCTTCATCAGGAATGTGGGAGCAGCCCCTGAGAATGTGTATAGGGTGTAAGCAGGTAGGGACAGAGTTAAGTTCTGGGTTTTGTGAAACAAGAGGTTCAGCTGAGCATGAAGAACTTGCAGTTAACAATGATCAGATCAGATAAGAACTTGCAGTTAACAATGGGGTGTTGGTGGCAATGGTAATGGGTTAACAAAGTGGAAAAGCATTCATTATGTAGAGCCATTTAACAATATTGGAAGATTCAGTATGTACCTGTTGGAGTTCTTTGAAGAAGTGACCTAGTGGATGTGGTCTACCTAGATTTTCAAAAGGCCTTTGATAAGGTGCCACACGGGAGGCTGCTGAGCAAGGTGAGGGCCCATGGTGTTTGAGGTGAGCTACTGGTATGGATTGAGGATTGGTTGTCTGACAGAAGGCAGAGAGTTAGGATAAAAGATTCTTTTTCAGAATGGCAGCTAGTGATAAGTGGTGCCCTGGAGGGTTCAGTGTTGGGGGCGCAGCTGTTCACTTTATATATTAATGATCTGGATGAAGGGACTGGGGGCATTCTGGTGAAGTTCACTGATGATACGAAGTTAGGCGGACAGGCAGGTAGTACTGAGGAGGTGGGGAGGCTGCAGAAAGATTTAGACAGTTTAGGAGAGTGGTCCAAGAAATGGCTGATGAAATTCAATGTGAGTAAATGCGAGGTCTTGCACAATCACCCATGTGCACAGAGACATGCATTCTTGGTCTTCTCTAGAATAGCAGTTTCTTAATGAATTATATTGTCATTTCACAGGGCGAGCATCCAGATAAGGCAAAATACATATTGATTGGGTGACCGTTACAATCAGCCAGTGTCAATAGTAAAGATTAAGCCATCTGCTGTTACACAATAGATAATTGGCTTCACGTAATGAATACTTTTCACCTTGTTAAATTGACCTTATAAGATCTCATAAGATCTCTTGGATTATCAACGCCATTGATAAGAATCCAATTCTAGATGCCATGTTCATAATGAGGAGGCATGAAGATGGTGACAAAATCCACAATTACCAACTGCTTCCGCCATGCTGACTCATTTTCAATGTCTTTTGCGACACAGGATCACCCATTTTACAGCATGAACAAATTGAAAATAAAGGCATTTTGTTTCCTTATGTACTGATTAATTGTGTTTTTATTTTTTTTGACAGCACATTGCTAGGCAAATCAGGATACATAGGAGCCTTCGCAACTATCTATGGGCAGGTTCAACTCATCATGATTTCTCTGTAGTTCCAAGTTTACAGGTGGTGATGAAGAAACATAGAAACCAGTAAGAGCATGAATTAAGACATTCTGCCCTTCAATCCTATTCAGCTATTTGCACACTCTCAAATTATTATGGTGCAGAAGGCCATCGTGGCTTTACGGTCCTATTATCTTGCGCTAAACTCCTGCCTTTTCCCTATATATCTGCACATTATTATCATCAAATAACTATTCAATGCCCTCTTGAATGTCTCAACTGAACCTGCCTACACCTGCAGTGCATCTCACATTCTAACAACTCGCTACGACAGAAAACCTTTTTCTGCAGATATAGAGGGAAAAGGCAGAAGTTTGGCACTACATAATAAGTCGGTAAAGCCAAGATAGATCGAATGGCCTCCTGCACCATAATAATTTATAAGTGTGCAAACAGCAGAGTAGGATTGAAGGGCAGAATGTCCAACTCCTGCTCTTACTGGTTTCTATGTTCTCCATCACCACCTGTAAAGTTGGAATTACAGACAAATCATGATGAGTTGAATCTTCATTTGTACATCACTTTAAGTCTACGCCCTCTTGTTCTTGTTTACAAGCAGAAATAGTTCCTCCCCATTTACTCTATCCACTCCACTCATGATTTTGAAAGTCTCAATCAGCCACCTTCTCACCACCTTCTCTCCAGGGAGAACTGTCCCAACATTTTCAATCTATCTTCAATTTAAATTCCTCACACCTGCAATTATTCTAGTAAAATGCTTCAGCAGCCTCTCCAATGCTTTTGAACCTTTTATAATTGGTGCTCATTCTTACATGATGCTTCTGCAAAGGTCTGCCAAGTGTCTTGTACAAGTTCAACATTATCTCCTTGCTCTTGTACTCTATGTCCCCATAATAAAGTCAAGAACATAATGCCACATTTACTGCTCTCTCTCTCCACCTGTCCTGCCACCTTCAATGATGTGTCCACACACACACCCGGGCTCCTCTGCTCCTGCACCCACTTAATAATTGTACTCCTCATTTTATATTTTCTTTCAGTGTTATTCCCAAGTTTAATGTCACCTGCAACCTTGGAAAATGTCCATTGCTCGTCTAGACTAGTAATATACATCAGGAAAAACAAAGGTGTCAATACCAACTGCTCAGGAATGTCACTATAAACCTATCACCAGCCCAAAAAATATCCATTATGCTCTGTTCTCTAATCAGCCAATTTTGTATCCACATTACTACTGCTCTTTCTATACCAGGACCTATAGCTTTTTTCAAGTATCTTGTGAGATAGTGTATCAAATGCATTCGGGAAATTCAGGTATATCACATCCAAAATATAACCCTCATCAATCCATTCCATTACTCTTCAAAAAGCTCCACATAGCTAACTAAACATGATATCCCCTGTAGAATTTTTTTTTACATTCCTTACAGTGTGGAAACAGGCCATTTGGCCCATGTGCACACACACCCTCCAAAGAGTAACCCACCCAGATCCATTTCCCTCTGACTAATGCACCTGACACTGTGGACTATTTAGCATGGCCCATCCACCTGACCTGCACATCTTTGCACTGCAAATCCATGCTGACTCTTCCTGATCAACCTATCTTTGTCAATGTGACTACTGATTCTATTCTGAATAATTGTTCTCAAAAGGTTCTCCACGACTAAAGTTCAATTAATTGTTCCAAAGCTGTTGGGATTATTTTTGAACAAGACAGTAATGTTGGCAATCTCCAGTCATCTGTCACCTCCCCAGGGTCCAAGAAAAATCGAAATATAATGGCCACTGACTTATTTCTCCCCTCAGTTTCTTCAAAATCCATGAATGCATCTCCTCTGGTCCTGTTCTCTACTTAACTTAAGTGTCAACAATCTAAGACTTCTTTATTATTAATTTTGAATCCTTTTAGCTACAGAGTTTCTTCCTCTGTTACCATGGCAAGGGCAGCATTGTCTTATTTTATAAAGTCAAATGCAAAGTATTCATTTAATACCTCAGCCATGCCCCTGCCCCCATTTGTAAATTCTCTGTTTGGTCTGATCCTCCTCCTCTAACCACTCTCTTATTGTTTATACCCCCTTTGAAGACTTTGAGATTTTCCTTCATTTTAATTGCTTGCCTTTTTTCATTGTCCCTCTTTGCTTTTTCACCTTCCCTTAACCTTCAGTATTCCTGTTGATTCTCAATTGTATTTTGTGCCTTTCATCAGTCATAATCACACCCTTACTTTCCAATGTCAATTCCTATAATTCCAAATGACTATGGCAGGTTCACTTTCTCCCCATATCACCTGATACCTTTTGAATCTAGAGTATTATTTCTTGAATATATTGAGTGACTTAGTCTGCACAGTTTTGTAAAGTAGAAATTCACACAAGTTCCTCACCTTTGAGTAAAGAAAGTTTTCCTCATCTCAGTACTAAATGGTCTAACCTGGATCTTGCAAATATGCCCCCGGTTCAAGGTGCACAAACGAATGAAAACGTACTCTGTATATCTAGTCTGTCCTACCCTCCTAGAAGATTGTGTTTTTTTATTCAGATTGCCTCTCATCCTTCTAAAGTATATTAATACAGGCTCAGCACCCAGTTGCGCTCTCACGTGTGTGCTCCCCTTTACCTTCTAAGTGGCAGACGTCATGGATTTGAAGGGTGCTGTTAAAGCAATGTTGGGCGAGTTGCTGCAGTGCTGGATATATAACACTTGAACTACATATGTTTCAGGTGGTGGTTGAGGGGGCTGATAGTGTGAACAGCATTGTCCGGAATGGTGGCAATATTTTTCAATGTTGTTGGAGTTGCACTAATCCAGGCGAGTATTCATTCACATACCTGACTCGCAACTTGTTGATGTTGGACACACTTTGGGGAATCAGGCAGAGTTATTTGCCTCAGAAATCCCAGTCTCCTACCTGCCACTCTATTTATACTTAGTTCAGCTTCTGGCCAATCGTAACCTCAATAATTTTGGCAGTGGGAAGTCAGCAACAATAATGGCCTTGAATGCTAGCACTTGTGATGCAAATGTTACTTCCCACTTATCAACTCCAACTGGAAATGGACTGCATAGTAACCAAGGAATTGTGAATAGCTTTAAACATGGTACAATCATCAAAGAACATTCTAATTCTAATTCTAATTAACATTCCCTAATTTTGGAGGGAAGGTTATCGATGAAGCAGCTGAAGATAGTTGTGCTTGGGATGCTATCTTGGGTAACTAGAGCTCTTGTGGCAGCATCACTACCTCTGAGCAAGGAGGGCCAGGTTCAAGTGCTATCTGCTCTAGAGGTATGTAGCATGTCTTAACGGGCTGATTAGAAAAATATCTGACCTCAGACTGAGATGACTGACCTCCAACAACCACAACCATCTTCCTCTGCACCAGGTATGACTTCAGCCACTGAATAGCTCCCTGCTTGCTTTTCATGTTCTTCAGTGTTGTTAGGGCTCCTTGATGCCATAATCAGTCAAGCAGATTGCTCTCACCACCATTCTTGAGTCAGCACTTTTGTCCATGTTTGGATGAAGGTTGTAATGAGGTCAGCCTTTTGGTGACACCATCCAGTCACTTTTAAATCATTCTGTTATATATTTCAGACTGGCAAAGAGGCAATATAAAATCTGTGATTCCAGTTTCATATGTTTTAAAAAATGAAATGAATACTGCACCTTTTGAGACTTGTCTTTCTATAATCCAAATAGGAGGGACGTTCACTGATTTTGAGACAGCTCAGCTATTCCAAAGAAATCCATTTGGGACAGACAGAATTTGTTTGGCCCATTTTCTTGCACTCATCACTGAGATTGCTATACTTTCTCAATTTCTTCCTGTCTCATTTAATACCTGGTTCTGTATCATTTGAAGAATGTAACAGGAGCCTACAAATTCAAAAAGGAATGCATAAATTCCGGCTTTACAAAAGTCACTTTTCAGCTCAGTGAAAATACTACAGCAATATTCTGGCGACTGTAAATCCAAATGTTAAATTTACAATCAACTTTAAGACATGGAGATGAATGATGAACCGAGCTAACTGCCTTGTCTGGAACTCAAGCTTCGTAAAGAGAACATTGCTGATGTCATACATCTGAATCACCTTAAGGTCCAAGTTTATATATTTGAAGAATGAATTAAGTAAATTAAAGTATCACAGCCTCCAAATACTGAAATAACTTCACATCCAATTAATAATTATTTCTATGAAAGTAAATGTGGTGAACAATTCACGTATTGCAAAATCCCACAGACAATGAACGACCAGCTTTCGGTGATGCTGGTTCAAGGAAGGATGTTATTCCAACACCTGGAAAACTTCCCACTCTCAAGTTCTGCTATCTTTGCGAACCTACCTCTGACTGTACAGTAGTCCCTCATTCAAAATGAAACAGCCTAAATCCTTAAATGAAGACAGACTCACAACTTTAAGACAGCAATAATAGCAGCTGGCATTTGTGCCTTCAATTTAGTAACAAGGTACAATGCCCTTCACAGGATTGTTATCAAATAGAATTTAACAAAACACAAATCTGAAGGCTAAATCAATTGAGCACTCGATCAGAAAAATATGAAGCAAATTCAGATTGCTTCCTGAGCTGTAGCCATCGTAATTTAAGAGAATTATGTAAAATTTAAATTATAGGTAATGCTGTTTTCAGGATGGAGATGGTGGAATACTTTCAATAACGTTTTCGAATAAGCTTGATTCCTCAAGCCAGTTAAGTCTTTTGACTGTAGTTGCTTAGCTGTGTATTTCCAACATACAATTTCATGGCACAAGCAGGGTTCATTTTGCATGAAGACATCATGAGCACGGTGGACAACGGGGACCCAGGAGATGTGGTGTACCAAATGGCCTTCGACAAGGTGTTGCACAAGAGGCTGCTGCATGGCTTTATAGGTAAAGTATTACCATGGATAGAAGATTGGTTGACTAACAGGAAGCAAAGAGTGGGGATAAATGAGAGCTATTCTGGTTGGCAATCAGTAACTAGTGGTGTGCCTCAGGGATCAGTGTTGGGACCGCAATTATTCACAACTTGTATAGATCATTTGGAGTTGGGGACCACATGTAGTGTGTCAAAGTTTGCAGATGACACTAAGATGAGTGGCACAGCAAAGTGTGCAGAGGACTGTGAAACTTTGCAGAGGAACACAGATATTTCGAGTGAGTGAGCAAAGGTCTGGCAGATAGAATACAATGTTAATAAATGTGAAGGCATCCATTTTGGTAGGAGTAACAGTAAAAAGAACTATTACTTGAATTGTAAAAGGTTGCAGCATGCTGCTATGCAGAGGGACCTGGGTGTCCTTGTGCATGGATCACAGGAGGTTGGGCTGCAGGATAATTAGGAAGCAAATGGAATTTTGCCCTTCATTGCTATAGGGTGAGTTTAAAAGCAGGGAGGTTATGTTGCAGCTGTATAGGGTGCTGACGAGACCACACCTGGGATGCTGAGTGCAGTCTTAGTCTCCTTACTTGAGAAAGGATGTACTGGAGTTGAGGGGGTTGGCTTATGAGGAGAGGCTGAATAGACTGGGATTATATTCATTGGAATTTAGAAGAATGAGAGGAGATCTTAAAGAAACAACATTATCAAGGGAATAGATAAGATAGATGTAGAGAGGATATTTCCACTGGCAGATGAAACTAGGACAAAAGGGCAGAGCCTCAAAATTAGGGGGAGCAGATTTAGGACAGAATTGAGAAGGAACTTCTTCACCCAGAGGGTTGTGAATCTATGGAATTCCTGTCCAGTGAAGTAGTTGATGCTACTTCAGTAAATGTTTTTAAAGCTAAGATAGATTTTTTTTAAAAAAATAAAAGAATTAGGGGGTATGGTGAGAGGGCGGCTAAGGCCACGAAAAGATCAGTCATGATCTTATTGAATGGCAGAGCAGGCTCAAAAGGTCTGATGGTCTACTCCTAGTTCTTATGTTCTTTTTTGTATTGTTATACTGTATTCATGTAATGCAGTTTACTGCATTTATACAAACACATTCTGACAGTACTTAGACCACTGTTTGGTATTTTGCATTTTATTTTCTTTTAATGCTCATTGTACCTCATGCTCATTCAAACACCATACATTTTCTATTAGGAAGAACCCACACTACTTCCAGATCCATATCCCTACTCACGGTTGTTAAAATTGACCAACTCTGCTCAATTCCAGGCTCTTCAACTCCATTCACGCTTTTTCCCAAAATCCTTCTGGAAACCATTCCATCTTGTTACCTCTCTCCCCCCTTTTAAAACCCTCATCTTTTTGATTACTCATTTCAAAATTCAATTTAACATTGGTTTCTCCCCCAAAAAGAATATTTTCACTGGAATTATGTTAAAAACCATTATTTCTGACTATTTTAATTCTCCGCATTTTCAAAACTCAACTCTTTTTGTCTGTTCCTGCGCAAAACAAAGAACAAATAAAAATCTGACTGCAACTATAAAAATTATAAAAATAATATGTAAATTATAAAATTTGGAACTTAATATAATAAAAATGACCATTTTTAAATTAAATTAAAGATAATTTGATAAATATAATACTTGAATGTCACAAAGAAAATTTACTGCTTATTTGACCAATTACTCTCAGGGGAATATATTTAGCTTATCTGTCTAAACAGTTCAGATTTCTTTAAAGAGCTAATTTGTTTAAATTAGTTTCTGCCATATTTTAGCATGACCCTTTGACAAAGGTCACTCCAAACTATTTAGCCACAAGCTGGGAACACCCACAGTTTGAGAACTTTCAAAGCTTTCAATAAAATCTTTTGGTTCTCGCAAAATCCCAGCTTCAATTCCAGTAATTGATTAGCCCCAAAGGCCATGATGAGCTGTTGAAGTAACTTTCTTTAGATTCAAGTGAACATCTGTGGTAAGGAAATTAACAAATACATGCTTTATTCTGATAAAGACAATGTTACAGTTTGCTCTTACAGATGTCTCGAATATCATATTTTTCAATCCTTTTATCAACCTCTGCCATTAATTGACTTTCTACTTTTTCTCATTCCCACCCCTCCACATCCTCATAAACTCCCATCCAAAGTACAGCTTGTTGAATCTAATTGGGTTAGAGTTCAGTGGGTGCCAGACACATTCCACAATCAGGACAATGCAACAACTCTTTAGATACATAACAGAACAGTGAGCATTGGCAAGCTGTATTACTGTGATGGGCATCACAAGTAAGCAGGCCAATGAAATAAAAATGCTTTTGTCAAAGGCACAGGGAAAATCCAAAATTGCTTGCTTTGATAGGTGTTAATTGACCATGTTTCACAAGTCAGTCAGGTTGGCCTTGGCAAATTCACTCAGCCATTATGTAACTGATTAAGTTCAGTCTTTATGGTGTAAATGTTCTTCCCAGGTTTGGCTATAAACAACCAAATCTTCAACCTTAACGATACAATTACTAAGTCCTTTTATTACCTATTGATTAAGTATTGAAATGTTTCATTCCAAGTAGCATGACTTTCTCCTGATAGCATCCATCCAGTGTTAGATTATTAGATTAGATTAGATTCCCTACAGTATGGAAATAGGCCCTTCGGCCCAACAAGTCCACACCGACCCTCCGAAGAGTAACCCACCCAGACCCGTTCCCCTACATTTACCTCTGACTAATGCACCTAACACTAGGGGCAATTTAGCATTACCATTTCACCTGACCTGCACATCTTTAGATTGTGGGAGGAAACTGGAGCTCCCGGAGGAAACCCACGCAGACACAGGGAGAATGTGCAAATTCCACACAGTCGCCTGAGGCTGGAATTGAACCTGGGACCCTGGTGCTGTGAGGCTTGCAAAAGCAGAGATTTTTCTTTCTGTTTCAGAGATGTCTTTACCTCTCTTGGTTGAAGGAACTTGACACAGCCCTTTAAGCAAGTTGATCACTGTGACAAACCACATACATCCAATTCATTCAATACAATGCTCCTGTCATGGTATATGATATGAATCAGATTTTGTTACTATTGACTTTATGATAAGCAATGCAGAATATCTTTGTGGCCCATCTGATTTTGGCACCTTCATAGTAGGTTAGCTCCAGCTACTTGTGACTCAGTTCAGTAATGACATTAGGAGAAAGTGGGGACTCCAGAGTGCCATACTTTTTGATTCAGTCATGCCATTGTCCAATATAAACCTCCCTCATTTAAGTGTGTTGTTTTGTAAATCATGCATCTTCTATATTAACACCATGAATAGTCAAAATCTGTTTTTCTCAATCTATAAATAGATTTATAACTCTATTAGCATCTATAAGTCACCTTGATAGTTTTCTCTAAGACATGAAAATATAATTGCTCAAGTACCTCCATGTTTTCCAGTCTAATTGTGATAATGCTCACTTTTCAATTTCCATTTCGGATTCATTCATCCATCCCTCTCATCTTTCTATTTCATTCTGAACATTTTTCAGTACCATCAGTACATTTTTCTTCCGATTATCATCCCTATCATATCTTTCCAAGATGTTAACATGCCCTGCTCACTGAATCTTTCTTCTGTCAGAATATTTATGACATAACCCACGTCACTGAATTTATTAACTTGTAAAGGTCCACTGAACTTTGCTCTTAATAGTTCTCCAGAGAAAGGCAACAACACCAAGACCTTGACTCCTACAGCAAAATTTCAAATATTAGCCTTTTCTTATTTGCTAAGTTTTGTTTGTTGAGCTTCTTTGAGATTACTTTTAGCCAAATGCAATTTTTCTCTGAAGTCTGAGGCATAGATTGGAAGCATTAGTTCTGAACTATGGTCCATCAACTTCTTTTAAAAATTAGTCCTCTTACCCTATGTCCATACACTAGTTCAAAAGGACTAAATACAGTGGACTCTTTAGAAGCACCCCAATGGCAAATAATAACAACGTTATCCCCTTATCACAATCAATAGGACATTCTTGACAATAAATTCTAGCCATAATTCTAGCCATAATTTCTTTGATCCTTGATCTGATTGCCTTTCTTTTGGTAAACCATATTTTGTAAATATTGAACTAAATTTTCAAGCACCATTTTTGTAATAGTTTTTCCTAAAGGCACTGCTTCAGGAAATCTTTTTAAAACATTCAAAATAATTAAAAGATAATTAAAAGATATTGGTTCCTATTCCCGATTCTTCAAAAAGTGCAGGTATAATTGAGGTTCAGAGTTTTCTCACAACCTGACACGATAGCCCATCTGGCAAAATCTGACGACATCCTAATGTAATTCAGGCCAATAAAAGTCCTTTAATACCTTAGCCCATTTTCCTCTTTTGTGATCCACATGTAACTGTCACTAATGAGTCACTGTTTATTCCTCAGGAACTGGTACTTGAGGTGGTCTACATTGTTTTATCAAGACTGCTTTTCAAGGAATAACAAATAAGTAATATTGTTTTTGATTCAGTTTATGAGTAGATGTTTCATTTGACACTTGCGATTCCAAATGTTTGCTGCATTTCTATTAAAGATGGGCTCAACACACCAATCTCACTTGCTTTGCTTGCATCTTCTTTAGTTACATTTTCAAAGTAGCATGTTGTGACTGAATTTTCAAATCGTGTCCCTGTTTCATAGATTCCTTTTCTCACTGTCCACTTTATGGGCCTGAGATCCGTTCACATCACATCCATGAAACAATCCAGGAAGTTCATTTTGTAAAATTTCAGTTTATTTTATCTCTACTAGTTGTTCTGCCTCTCTTGGTGAAGCTATATTTTTGACCTGCCTGATTACTTCCCAAAATGAAATCAATTCCCACTATTAGAATTTATTTCGAGACTGATTCTCCCTTTACCAAATCACTGATTAATACAACTCTGTATGATACTGGTTAATAACCTCCACGAATCCTTCCAATTAATATTTTCTCCTTCATCAACCTTTCTGGAAAAAAAACAGCATCATGAGCTAACATCAGTGGCTGAATTACTCCAGTCTCTCTAAATATCTGAACACTCTTTATATTTGCCCATTACTATGACTGGTCTCACACTTAATTTCCAACAAGTGGTTTTGGCATGTCCAATCTTATTACAATGAAATCATGTTAGTTTCTTCACAAACCTTTTCCATTCCAGCCTTTGCTACGTCAATGCCCTGCTGCCAGTTCTTGAAAGCTAAAACTACTTATTTTCGCAAATAATTTACTCCTTCAATTTCTTTGTGGATTCCCATAAGACTATTTATCCACTTCTAATTGTCTATAGGAGTACTGACAAGGTCTTGACTAGATCAGAGTGGTGCTGGAAAAGCACAGCAGGTCAGGCAGCATCCGAGGAGCATGAAAATCAGCTGCAGCTTTTCTGAACTTGATTACTTGGTGCTCATTTAACTAAGTTTTAAATTTGCAGGAATGCTATTTCTGAATTCTCCCATCATAATTCCCTGAACATTCTCAAAATGTTTCTCTAAGCTCGAGTGCTCTGAACCACTGATCGCACTGCATTTCTTTTCACCATTGCCAATTCTACAATTGTCTTGTGGGGTTCCTTCCTTGTAGTTCGAAATTTCAACTGATAAGTCTCTGGCACAAGCACATTAGTATTGAGTACGTCCTCTTTGACATATACCACAGATTGTTCTTCTGACAATTTGGCATGCACAGTATACTTGTTGAAATAATCTAACATGAAAGCCAAACCCTCTTTTGGCTACTCCATCTGTCCAGCTATCTTCTTAAATGAGGTTAAATAGCTTTTAACTCCATTCTCATTAAATTTAAGTATTAAGTGTTGGTATTAACCATTCTCTAAAACAACTACCTCTCTTCCTTCTTTATTATAAGATCTTCTTTGGCCAACCCACATTTGAACTACTCTCTGTAGTTCAAATTTTATTTTCATCTCCCTTAGCATTTCTCTCTCTCTCCATTTCAAGATTTCTTATCTCCTTTTCCCTCTTTGTCCAATTCGAGTATTTTCACATCAACTCTATTTTACTTAATACCAATTGTGATGTTACCATTTCAGATTTCCTTTCTTTCAAATCTAAATGTTTTAAAATTACTTGAAAACCTGCTTTTATTTCTGTTAAATCACTCCCAATTAAACTTGAATCAAGATTTTAAACAATCCACTGTTATATCTTACACTTCCAGACAACGCTTAACAACGTCCAAACCCATCGTTAAAATTTATGTAATAAATTTCACAAATGCATTATCCCCCAAAACCACCTTGCAACCATTATTTTAACAAGAAAGATGCAGAGCCCATTCAAATCTAGTGAATTCAAAAATCCCACCAAGAACCTCCATTTGTTATGATCCTAACTGATGCTATTACTGAACAAGTCAGACTGAAACCCGACTTAATAGAAACTTAATTTGTTTTGGTTTTAACAAAGTGGTCTCTCACTGAAACATCAGAGTGCGATACTGAAGATTTTGCTTTAATCATAAAACAAAAGTTTATTATCAAACAAAATGAAGGTAAAAGTCATATCATCTACTTGTATTCCAAATTCAAAGATGTTTAAACACAGTGAGAGGACAAGTATAACCCCATTAATCCTAAAACACTCCTTCATAAATTGTAAAGAAACAAAACAGCTTTTGTATAGCACCCAAATTAGACCCAAAAAAACCCCAGCAATCATGCAATGCTCACATTAGAGTCCCTGGATCTAACACCTCAGTAGATTTAAATCACTTGTGACTTTAATGTACAGATCTCTTCAGGATTTTATCCCAACATTTCTAGTCTGGGACTAACTCTTCACTCAAGGTTACCTAGCTCATTAGATAATCTTCCTTTCTTGGGACACAGTATATACAGCATCCTATTCCAAGGACTTCACTGCCTAAGTCTCAAAAGTAAAATAGAAACCGAACGCCTCCGTCCCCAAGCTACTGGCGCTCTCCTTATGCTTCAAAACATGTTCCAGGAGATTCTAACAGAACTTGAGGCTCCATTATTTACCTTGCTGGCTCGTAAGATAAACAAAAAAAAATCCATTAGTGGTACAGAAAACCCATTCACTCTAAAGCAGGCCTTAAAATTGTTTTAAAAGAAATCACCATGGCTACATAAATACTTACAAGTTAATTATCAATTTCAAACATACAGAAACCCAAACTTACAATTAGTGATATTAAATATCCACAATTTATACAATCATCTAAAGCAACAATCAACAACATCAAAGCCAACCTTTCAAAATATAGGACACTAAATTGAAGCATATAATTACCATTAACATCAGTTAAATTAACTGAGACTTTTCTGAACTTTCACGGCAAGTTTAGAAAGAAATATAGATATCCCTCCTCCGCATTCCTACATTCATCCCTCATAGTAGGCGGATATACAAGATCAATAAAGCAACTCATTCCCTCCTAGAAGAGCAGCACAGCCTAACTAACTCATGAATGCAGAATGGGAAAGCCATGAGTTACCATCCTTCTATCCTGAAGTACAGACTATAAATCTTGTGCCATGTATTATGATTTATAAATTTAAACCCAATGCTAACTGAACACTTTCTCTGGATGGATATAAATAAATAAATTGGTAGAGAAGGCTTAGAATCCCAGAAGAAAAACATTGCCTGTTTTAACTCAATGAAATAGGAGATAGCTGTTCCCTTCTTTGATCAATGCTTTGATCAATCAGAGCCAATCTGCCTATTTAAAATTTAAACAAAGCCTGGCAATTAATTGGCAAACATCTTTAACGACTGCATTCTTCATGACATCATGTTTACCATAAGCAAACTGTCAACCAATCAGCACTCTCATACTGTATATTTGCTGGTTTTCCCCTTAAATTGGTATTGTGAACTGCTCCAATGAGAAAAGTTGAAGATTTAACGCTTCAACAAAAAGTATCATTTTTCATTAATAATCAAAACTAAATGTATTTATAGAAAAGCTAATGCCTGAATTACTTATTCAATGGCAATTGCAGATACTGTGCAAAACACTAAGTTCTCTAAGAGCAAATCATCCCCAGTTGATCACCACTTCACCTTGCATTAATCAAACGGAGCTCTACAAACCCATTTAAAACTAGTAGTGTATGATAGTTTGAGCATTCAGAAACTGTAGTAAAGTTGACTGTTTCCAATTCCATTTAGGAAATGAGAGAGCAATGACTGTGGTTAATTGAATAGATAGAAGAGCAAAAAACAGCCATTAGCAGATCACAGCAGATCAATACTTGTCTCTAACATTAAAATTGATCGATGCTTCCTATCTCATCAAATTTGACAAGGAAAAACTCAACCTATGCCATAATATTCGAAGGAGGAATAGGTAAAATCCACTACTAAGTCAATTTTGGATCAACATTAGAAATAACTTCACACAAAGAATGATCATTGTTTTCAAGATATGGATGCGAAAGTATAAAAATGCATGGCACAATGGGAATACAGTCATAAAGTCACATACGTACAGCACGGAAACAGACCGTTCCGTCCAACTTGTCCATGCCAACCCAATCTAGCCCCACCTGCCAGCACCCGCCCCATATCCCTCCAAACCCTTCCTATTCATATACCCATCCAAATGCCTCTTAAAAGTTGCAATTGTAACAGCCTCTACCACATCCTCTGGCAGCTCATTCCATACACGTACCACCCTCTGAGTGAAACAGTTGCCTCTTATGTCTCTTTTATATCTTTCCCCTCTCACCCTAAACCCATGCCCTCTAGTTCTGAACTCCCCACCCCAGGGAAAAGACCTTTGCTATTTATCCTATCCATGCCACTCATGATTTTATAAACCTCTATAAGGTCACCCTCAGCCTCCGACGCTCCAGGGAAAACAACCCTAGCCTATTCAACCTCTCCCTATAGCTCAAATCCTCCAACCCTGGCAACATCCTTATAATTGTTTTCTGAACCACTTCAAGTTTCACAACATCTTTCCGATAGGAAAGAGACCAGAATTGCACACAATATTCCAAAAGTGGCCCAACCAATGTCCTATACAGCAGCACCGTGATCTCCCAACTCCTGTACTCAATACTCTGACCAATAAAGGAAAGTATACTGAACACCTTCACTATTCCATCTACCTGCAACTCTACTTTCAAGGACCTATGAACCTGCACTCCACTCTTTGTTCAGCAGCACTCGCTAGAACCTTACCATTAAGTGTATAAGTCCTGCTAAATTTGCTTTCCCAAAATGCAGCACCTCACATTTATCTGGATTAAATTCCATCTGCCACTTCTCAACCCATTGGCCCATCAGATCAAGATCCTGTTGTAATCTGAGGTAACCTTCTTCACTGTCCACTACACCTCCAATTTTGGTGTCATCTACAAACTTACTAACTATACTTCAATGCAAGTTTGTAATTATTCTGAATGGACAGGCCAAGGTGGATGAAATGGTTGTTTATCATCGGCATATCCTTTTGTGATAAATAATAAGACCAGATAGAATTGGTGACCTTGTGTCATTGGTGCCACCCATCAGGTACAATAATATTTAGCAAGATTTCTAAACTGCTACATTTTTTTTAAAAAATCAGGTACAGGTTGAATAGTTTTCTGCACTTCTTTAATTCATTGAATTACAAGAATGAACAACTTTGGAGATTATTCACCAGACTGATTCCTGGGACAACAGCACTAACTTAAGAAGAAAGATTGGATCAATTAGGACTATATTCACAAGGGTTTAGAAGAGTGAGGGGAGATCTCACAAAAACTTATAAATTCCAACAGGATTAGATAGGATATTCCTGATGACCTGGCAGGCCAGAAGTCACAGACCAAGGCAGGCCATTTAGATCTGAGATGAGGAGAAATATCTTCAACCAGAGAGTTGAGAGAATGTGGAATACTTTGCCACAAAGTGGTTGAGGCCAAAATATTGAATGCTTTCGAGGAGCGGGTATAGTTCCTCGGGCTAAAGGGATCAAAGGGTATCGGACGAAAGTAGGAAAAGGGTACTGAGTTTGATGATCAGCCTTGACCATATTAAATAGTAGAGCAGGTTCGAAGAGCAAAATGGCCTATATTCCTGCTCCTATTTTCTATGTCTCTTTTCAGCCTACGTTTCTATGGCTCAAAAAAAAATTATGCAGCCGAACATCACTTTCCAACTCTTGGTCCTTGACCTAGTAAGTTGCAACACTTCAATTGTTGCAAGCTGGTTAGCGAAGTTTTAATGTATCTACTCTTAACTAAATAAACTGTTCAATTATCATGTTGTAACAAGCAGGGAGTGTCCGATGCTCAAGTCAAGCGTGGTAGGAGCTGCCAGCTGTCTCTCCAATTGCACCTCACTCTAAAAAAGAATCTCTGACAACTTTATCCACTTTTGCTGGGAAGAAAATATACTTTTTATAAAAAGTGAACCTTCAGTAAAGTCAAATGACATGGAAACCGAAGACCAACACATCATACACCATAATTAGTTCTTAACACTATAATTAAGAACAGATTATTTCAACACAAACGCAACACTTAAATAAGACCTGTAGAGTTAGACTTGGCTTTAACAACTAAAGAAAACCACATTGTGACATTATATAAATACTGCTCCATAGCATCAATCTAAAATTCTTGAACTTGCAATCACAGCAACAGCTATGCCAGCATCACTGACCTGCAAAGTTTATCCATATTCTGTGTTATCAAATTTTAAAGTTGAGAATCTGAGCAATAAGATTCACAGCAAAGCTTTCTCAAGTGCTAGAGTTCCGTAGCTTCCAAGTACTCCAGGCTACAGCAAGTTAAGACGGCCTTTCAAGCAAGTTAAAGAATGTCCGGAATTCACTGTACCTGGTGCGATATTTTGTTTATTCTATGAACTCGCCCAGCCAAAGTGCCTCTTTAAAATCAATTCTGGAATTGTTCATACATAAATATATACTTATGTTTGGTTAGCTTGTGCGAGTTATCATTACAGCAGTAACAGTAACAATCATGGAGAACTTTTAAATTCACATGAGATTAGAGGATTATATTCATGCATACACTTTTGTATATTAACTTTATACTTATGTTAAACCCAAAGCTTTATCTCTCCTTAAAGAGTTAAATTAAGTTCATAAACACACAAGTCTTTTACTTATTCCTTCCCACTAGCAAGGCTAAATATTTTTCAATACATAAAAGCTTACATTCTTCTCTAGCTCCTGGGTTACATCCAAATTTTGACATTTTGGAGGACTAGCATTCCAGGGAACCAGCGATGGAAGAATTCAATTGGTTTAAGCTTGAATGCATCTATAACATCTAATGGCATGCATGACTTTCACTCACCAATACTTAACTGTTCAGTCACTGTAATCGGTACCCTGAGACCAGTGGGACTTCTTGAAAACTCAACTGAAGTAACTTTCAAATGGTAAAAGTAATTATGATTGTGAGCTTTAAACGATATTATATAAAAATGAGTGAATTAAAACAAATATTTGCTGCAGTCAAAGCCCATTCATAGGAGGCAGTTGGAGTAGGTTACACAAAAATCAGATACGAAAAGAGACAACACAACCACAAAGGATGAATAAAATAAACACACACCAAATTTCCTCACAAGCTAGAGGGTTCCTTTATTTTTTAGCTGGAAAGTCATTCACCCCTAAAGAACTGGCAAGTGGAATTTTCCAGTCATGTCTCAGACTGAGCTAATTTATAAGTTTTCATACGTTCATTAAACCGAATAGACAACCCTCCCAGCAGGAGAGACTTACACTGCTACAATGTGTTTTCAATGTACTCATTCCCAAAATGCAGAACCAATTAAGTGTATATATTGCAATGCAAACACAAAAATACTCAACTAACCAACAAAAAACAAATATTTATTAGTAATCAGAGTAATTTTCCATAAAACATTAGCTGGTTACTGTACTGTTTAAAATTCTGAAAACACTTAACCACAGTGTTAGACCAATAAGGTCTTGTTTGGCTAAGAAATGCAAACTGCCAGCATAGAAAATTTGAGGAGAAGGAAAAGACTAGCTGGTCCATCAAGCCTATCCAAAATTGTAATGGCCAGATTATCATAGCTAAACACTTCTTCCTCATTTCCTTCCCTTCCATTTTTAGCCTCGATGTAATCTCCAGGGAGAAGGAATAAAGGAAAAGCCAAGGCTTGATAAGAAAAACAGTTCAAAAATGGTTTCAGTCAGTGAACTTGAGAGTTTAAATTTTGAATCACTGGGTTTGTAGCTTTCATTATTTCACTATTCATCTAACAGTGAAGTTTAACAAGATTTCCCAACATACAAATACAGATACTAATCTCACTCGAGGTAGTGAATTGCTGTCGAATTTTTCAAGTGCCAAAATTAAAATTACTCTTCCTGTGTCTTTTTTCTCTCTCTCAATTCAACCTCTCAGTTTTAGTTTTGTACTTGACTTTAATATTGAATTCACCCACTCTATTTCACCTCCTTCGCAGTCCTTTCTCTGTTGACTTCTCAATCTTTTAATGTCTTTCGTTAAGAAACACTGTTAGTCTCATTCTTCACTAAGATCCTCTTTTACCTTTGCTGTCCTGTTGTCATCTCATACCTCCAGCTAACTTATAGTACAAATCAATTTTGAGCTGAAGTGTCCAGGAACAAGTCTGCTTTGCTTCAGAGTCAACTTCAACCTTGAAAGAAATGAAACAAGTTTAACACTTGCATAAAACTGAAACAACTTTGCACCAACACAATATGGTGAGTCAGTAGCTGACAGGGCATGTGGACAAAGAAATAAATCATTGATTCTTTTTTAAACTACATTACTGTGTCAGATATTAAACCTGTTGCAATTAAGTCTGCTTAACATTGTGTAAAAGGTATACAGTTTATGAAAAAAACAGAACAGAAACTACAGTTCACAGACGAGAGGATGAAACACTTCTACAAGTATAAAATATATCCACTGCAATCTATTTAAAAAGTACTCCTGTAGTACTATCTATAAGAAAGGGAAATGTATTAGGTCTCAGTTATATATCATTATATCTTGTAAGAAAAATGCTCATGATGTCATCACGGTAGCGATTTACCTGAGGGTATAAATGCCCATCTCAGAATAATTTGATGCCTAATATACAAACAGAAGCACGCTGCTCAGCATAATTTAGACAATTTAATGCTAGTCCAGATATTTAAGTAACAGTAAAAGGAATGCTTGAACAGAAAACATAGCTGTTAAAAATGTCTGTTGGATTTTTCAATACCATGATATCTATATCCAGTTTCTTATGCTACGTGGGATAACATAGGCTTTGCTACATCAGGTAAAACATCCATTTCAAGGCAAAAGTCACATCGTGGTATCAGTGGTGGCCATCTACACAAGACTCCAATAGCAGATATTTGGAAACCTAATTGAAGACCAACCACACAACAGAATTGCACAACTGAGAATTCAGACAAAATAACAGTTTCCCAATCTTCAGCAGCATCAGTTCGTCAGAGTACAGACAGTGTGAGACCCACAGCTATGCACTGACCACCAAGATGACGCATTAATTTATTGCTGTTTCAAATGAAAGTTCTTTCAAGATACAAATTACCACATTTAAGAATACTAAAGTTACAAATATAGCCAAAAGTAAATGCTACAGACCTGTACCGAAGCACAGTACTCTACCTCTCTCACCCTTTTTCAAAAAACATGAGAGGCTGATTAACTAATTTCAAAAAAGGCAGTTAGACAGTTCTGAAATCACAGCTCCAAACCACTCCTAGAAAACAATCCAGCGTAAAACCACTAAAAACATTAAAAAGGCTTACCTGAGCCCACATACCAGCTTATGAATTCAGTGTCAATCTAATGCCAGGTGCGTAGGCCATATGTCCCAAAGATTGGCACATCATATCAAAAGCAAGTCCCTTCATGTTTACAGACCATTATCCTCAGCCCACACTTGCTAAACTCACAAAACTGTGGCCAACAGTAGATGTGATTCTGTGGTTATACACTATTTCCTGAATATTTTTGCATATGCAAGGAATTATGCTGACAGTCAATTTAAGGATTGTTCATTGACTTGCATTGTGGCACATGTGTGTGTTGTAGAAGTCATATACATTTACGTAAACAGCCCTGTTCTGAGCACACAGAAAGAGCACGTACATGCACTGCGCCAGTTTCAACTCAACAAGATAGGTGATAGCCATTCACGGTTTCATTTCTCAGAAAAAATCTCTGATAAACTAACTGGCTTAAAATCTAAATAAAGCATGGCAGTTCACTCTCAATCATGAATGGATTCATTCTCCATGACAATACTTCTATCAGAGTCCACTTGCCAACCAATCAATACTCTCCTCTCATGCAAATAAATGCTGATTTTCCAACTGAACTGCAGGGGTTATTCTTGCTAACTGCCCTGATGAATGAAAAACAAAATGTTTTGACAAAATGGGCCTTTTTGCCATAATATCAGCATGCATGGGGCATCAAGTGACACTGGACATACATGTACAGAAAATCTGTTTTCAAAGGCCATACCACAACAAAAGACCAACAAAATGATACGATACAACACTAGCAGCAAGCACTAGGTAACACGCAAACACTGAGATTCAGAGTCAAGTAAGGTAGAATCAAATTTCGGAAGATGACAAGCTTTCTCTATTTATTAATCTCATGCAACATGTCAATGGTACAAGGTAATCAGAAGCTTTTATAATATTAAATTAGGTCTTGAAAAGGCAGAATGACACAGATATACACAAAGCTAAAAGTGACATGGGAACCACTACCAACATATTACATTCATGCATTGTGAAAAGCACGTATATCAGCAAGTGACATTCCTTGCAACAGTCTCTGACAGACAATCTCTCATGGATTCCCAATTTTGTGCATTGGCAGAATCGTGCTGTACTGCCAATATACGAGCTAATCTTCGACAACAATTGAAGCACATTTGGGACAAGCTTGAAGTAGAATTGAACCAGATAAATTGAATTAGTATAATTCAGAAGGTCGACCACTGCACAGATGGTGTGGCATTCTGAATAAACATGGCTCCATAAGGAAATGCCTACATAGAATGTAGTCAACCTTTCAACTGATCGGTGTCCAAATAAGATACTGGTGTAGGAAGAACTGAATTCTACATTTTCCAGAACAAGATTATTTTCCAAGCCAGGCACAAAGTATGGATACTGTTCACTTAACAGAAGAATCTGGAGGGATCACAACATGTAGGTTGCCATTTAGATGAGACTGCTTTTGATTACCAACTGAGCAACAGTTAGCCAAAACATGTTTAAACAACAGAGATAGGATTCAGTACGCAACTGATTGTATTTACATGGCTGACAATATTGCTATGGGTAAGACACAGGCAGAACATGTCCACATTTACTAATGACAGCAGCATGTCAACAAGGATTAACATTAACAGGAGGTGCTAGGTTAATGACAGCCAGATAAACTTGTGCGTCTCTTGGAGTCCACCACAATCCAGGTAAGATTGTGGATGTTAAACAAATGCTCACCCCATAGGATGAAGTGGATCTGCAATGTTGTCTCATATTTTTAACATTTCCTTTCTCGACATATTCCCAACTTCCCAAAATACCTCCAGAGGTTTGCACAAGCAAGACAATCCTACGTACAGCAATGGCTACCATTATGTTTTCAAATCTCTCAAATAAATTCCATCAGCAAAATCTTGTCTACTACAATAATACAAACACAGAAAAGTCATGACACTTGAAGTGGATGCATTGTAAAAAGGCCAAGGCATGTGCCTTTTACAGGAGAAACCTATTTAGATTTAGATTTCTTGTCACATGTATGTAAAACTACAGTAAAAAGTGTTTTATTGTGTGCAAAATGCAAAGTGTCACCATGCTCATCTTGAAACAGCAAATATAATGCAAAATTTTACTGCAATTGAGTTAATTTTTCTCTCTTCTTTTTCTTACCCTCCACTGCCCTTCTGTTCGCTGTTTGACATCAGCTGGGGTCTCGTGTTAAGGGCCTGCCTCCACCATTGGCATAATTCCCACAACTGCCATGTCCAAGCTGGAGCCATAGGCCTGGTCTCGTACCTCCTGCTCCCCCTCCAATGCTCCTCCAGATGCTGCCAGTGGTCATCGATTGCTGGGGTCCTGGCTCTGGGCTGCCCCACTGCCTACATTGAAGCCTCTGCGACATCGTGCCAGAGCCAGCCTGCTTTTGGCTTCAAACCCCTGTCATCTGCGCAAGCCAGCTACTCCAATAGAGAGTGCAAGATATTAACTCTTGTTGTCGGCATTACATGGTTTCACACACACTTATCTGGCAAGAAATTTACCGTTGAAACAGATCATAAACCATTAGAAATGATATGCTGCAACATCTGTAGCATCTACTTTTCAAAGTGCAAGGATTTGAAATGAGCAAGGAAGCGTGATGTTTATATTTGATGCTGAGAAAATTACCCAAACTACACAAAACCAAGATATTCCTCATGATTTAAACACTGATGCTTTAAACTATAACAATGACATTTTTAAGGCTGATCTGTTATATTTCCAATAATGGTCTAGCAATTGTAAAATACCACCTGCGGCACAAAATGTAGTATTCAACGCATAAATTCTGAATGAGAATTGATTTGATAGTATATATCATATGTTACAGTTAGAGGTCTACAGCACAGTCAAGAGTCCTCAGCCACATCATGTCTGCCATAGTGAAAACCAAGCACCGAACTACCTTTGGAAGTCAAATGTAAACAATCTCATCAAATTATTTAACCATTTTGAGACACTGGACATTTTTTTTCAAAAACAAGGGAGAATGAAAGAGATACATGATAAACAAGTAGGTAGAAAACTACCAAAAATGCATTGGGCCAAGATTGCAATTTAGAAATCCAAACACAAGTATTCAGATATCAGCTAAGATTTCAGAGTATGCCAACATCTCACAAAATCATTCCTGATCATGAGGTTACACTGCTAAGGAATAAAATTCAGCAAAGAAATCGAACGTCTTTACTCATTCTGGCCTGTAAGAGACTCCAGACTCTCCTACCAACACAGTTGACTCTTAACTGCCCTGAGGTATTCTCAAAATGTCAAGAAAAAGCCTTCATCGCAATTGCAACAAAATTCTAAAACTACCCCCCCCCCCCAATCTAACAGTAATGTAGATGCACCTACACAACATATATCAACACAGATTGTAGAAAGGTGGTTGTATGAAACCTTCAAGGCAACTGGGGATAAACAATAAATTCAGGCCTTGCCAGTGATGTTCAAAACCAATTACTGAGTTTGAAAGATTACCCTCTGTAAATAGAGAATTTTAAAAAAAATATCAGTTTCCCCAGTCTCGAGCATTGCTAGCTTCTCCACATCACCATTCCCAAAGCAATTTTAACTCTTTTACTTGAATAAAATGCTCATGAGAGATTTGCACGATGGTTAATTAATGCACAAATATAACAGCATTTCTGTAACCTCTTGTGAACGGGATACAGAAGATGAAAAAGGACTTTGAGAAAATAAGAGTATAAACAGTGAAAAAAATGAATTAGGGTCAATACAGCTGACCAAACAATTGCTGCAATATACTACATTGGCGGCTTGCCAAATTTTTTTCTGTGGTTTTGCTATAAATAAATGGTGTATGAAAAAAAAATTGGACAGGATTCAGTGGGCCAAAGCAAGCCACGCTTTGGATAATCATTTTATTTCTGCAACATGACAGTAGGTGACTCAAACTAACATTTACTGTCCTTGATAGCCGATCAATAAAACAATGGTAGTGTGTAAAGCCAAATAATTTTTATATTTGAACACCAAGCAAGAAGCTGCAGATTGCAGAGAGCCATCTTTTAAAATCCAGGAAATTCCATCAAGTGTTTGCCATTTTCAATCAAGCCTACTGCATCAAAAGCTGCATTTCAAGGCCAGTGTAAGTATGGCATTTTTTTCATAAAGTTTATGCTCAGATAGGACTCACTACTGTGCATCATGCAGACTTCACAAAAAGCTGTACTGAGAGTTCATGATCGCTTTACAGAGCCCCCTTCCAACTATTTAACACCATTATTCTCCAAAAATAATCTTCAATGAACTGTTTGACCTGTGCTGAGTTGTAACATTTCAGTTCAACTAAAAGTTACCAAACCAAGCCCATCATAAGTCTGATGAGATAAACAGACCAAGCACAGAACTAATCAAGCTGTTCAACTATAATTAATTTAATACATTTACAATGGATTTTTTTTCTGGTTTGAGGTCTTAGCTTCTAAAGTTATCAATATAGAGTTTGTGGATGAGTGTAACTCAACATCAACATTAAAGTATAAGGGCTGATTAGGCTATTTTTAAAAAGAAAATAGGATTATGTTGCATTAGGGCCTTCCAAATGAAACCAAATTCCAAAAAGCTCAGTTATATTCTCTAATAAAACCACAGCCTTTAAATAATTTCTGCACAATCTGCAGTTTCCCCATGTTATTGATCAAAGGTATTATTCACTCTGGCCATATAGCTCTTAATTTTGGTCTCCAGGTAATTGGAGCTGCTGTTGAGACAATCAGGCATTGTTAACTTCAGGTTTCGGGGTATGACAGGCTTTCTCCATTGCTTTGATTTGGAGATGCCGTGTTGGACTATGGTGTTCAAAGTTAAAAATGATAACACCAGGTTATAGTCCAACAGATTTATTTAGAAGCACTAGCTTTCAGAGAGCTGCTTCTTCAGCAACCACCTGATGAAGGAGCAGCGCTCCAAAAGCTAGTGCTTCCAAATAAACCCGCTGGACTATAATCTGGTATTGTGTGATTTTTAACTCTATTTCTTTGGATTGCATTGCAACTGTAAAATAAAATTTAAAACGTAAAATCTGAAGCATGACAGCTCCAGACCTCGAGTTGGAGACACTATTTTAAAATCACACTCCTATAAAATAGTTTACCCAGAAAGTGAATCAGGCTACTGATATAGGATCTTTGAATAATTTGAGTTTTATTTTCATGCTTTGGAATTGTGGAATTTTTGAATTGAATGTCTGAAACTGATTTTTTACACAATCTTACTTTTTTTATGAAAGCCGAATGTCATTTTTTGTAGGTCTTAACCATAGGTTACTCACTTTGAAATCAGAAGGTGGTGGTTTCAAGCAAAATTCAAGATATCTGAACATGAAATTCAGGCTGACACTTCAGTCCAATACTAATGGTACGCTACATTGTCAGACATAATGATTTTTGGAGGAATAAATAAGTTAATTAATTAATTCAGAACCCTGCAGCCCATGCAAAACTTCTGGCAATTGTACCCTACACTGAAATAATGATAACCAAAGACACTGCAGTCAGGAAGGCTAACAGATTGTTGGCCCTTACGGAACACCTGTTGAAGTATATGAATAGGGAAGATTTACTGCAACTGTACAAAGTGTTGGAGACACCATATCTGGAGTACTAAGAGCAGTTTTGGTCTCCTTATTTAAGTGAAGATTCAATTTCATTGGAGACAGTTCAGGAGAAGATTCACTCAGATGAGGGATTGTCTTATGAACTAAACAGGTTGGGATGCTACTCACTGGAGTTTAGAAGAATGAGAAGTGATTTCACTGAAACACACAGGATTCTTAAGCGGCCTGACCAGGTAAATGCTGAAAGAATGCTGCCCTCATCCGAAAGTCTAGGACCAGAGGACATTGTCTCAGAATAAAGAGGTGCCAATTTCAGACTGAGATTTCTACAGATGCACCAGTGAAAGCATACTGTCCAAGTGTATAATGGCCTGGTACAGCAACAGCTCTGCATGAAACTACAGAAGGTGGTGTGCACAGACCACACCATCATGAAAGCCAACTTTCCATCCACAGACTCCATTTCCACGGTTTACTGCCTCAGAAAGGCTGCCAACATCATCAAAGACACTTTGCATCCTGGTAATGATTTCCTACAACCTCTTTTGTCAGGCATAAAATACAGAAGCTTGAACACATGGACCAGCAGGTTCAGGAACAGCTTCTTCCCAGCCATTATTAGACTGACGAATGGATTCTGCACCCTCAAGTAATGCTGCTCTTGCTAATGTTGATCTCAGCTAGTATACGCCCTGTACAATGTAACCTGCATGCCTCTAAGTCTTTTTGATTTGTACATTCTTGCTTACTACGATCTGCCTGTACTGCTTGTAAACAAAACTTTTCACTGCACTTTGATACACATGACAATAAATCAATCAAGATTAAGAGGAATTTCCTCTCCCAGAGGGTTGCAAGTCTTTGGAACTTCTTGTCACAGAGAGCTGTGCGGCAGAGTTCTTGTGTATATAAGACTGAGATACATTCTTGATCATCAGGGAATCAAGGGTTACAGGGAAAGGGCAGTAAGGACATGAGGAATGCTGAATCAACCATTATCCTATTAAATGGCAGAGCCGGCTCGATGGGCTGAACGGCCTACTCCTTTTCATAATTTTTAAGGTCTTAGCAGGACTTTATTGGGTACGAAGTGTTTTAGCCAAAGTACAGAGGGATCTGGGAGTGTTAGTTGAGGATTCTCTAAAGGTAAACATGCAGGTTGAGTCCGTGATTAAGAAAGCGAATGCAATGTTGTCAATTATCTCAAGAGGGTTGGAATATAAAAGCACTGTTGTGCTACTGAGACTTCATAAAGCTCTGGTTAGGCCCCATTTGGAGTACGGTGTCCAGTTTTGGTCCCCACACCTCAGGAAGGACATACTGGCACTGGAGCGTGCCCAGCGGAGATTCACACGGACGATCCTTGGAATGGTAGGTCTAACATACGAGGAACGGCTGAGGATCCTGGGATTGTATTCATTGGAGTTTAGAAGATTAAGGGGAGATCTAATAGAAACTTACAAGATAATACATGGCTTGGAAAGGGTGGACGCTAGGAAATTGTTTCCGTTAGGCGAGGAGACTAGGACCCGTGGACACAGCCTTAGAATTAAAGGGGGTAAATTCAGAACAGAAATGCGGAGAAATTTCTTCAGCCAGAGAGTGGTGGGCCTGTGGAATTCATTGCCACAGAGTGCAGTGGAGGCTGGGACGCTAAATGTCTTCAAGGCAGAAATTGATAAATTCTTGATGTCACAAGGAATTAAGGGCTACGGGGAGAATGTGGGTAAATGGAGTTGAAATGCCCATCAGCCATGATTGAATGGCGGAGTGGACTCGATGGGCCGAATGGCCTTACTTCCGCTCCTATGTCTTATGGTCTTATGGATGTGTACCATAACAAACCAAAATCTTTTTCTTTCTGCTTATATATGCTTTACCTTATGCATTTATTGATTAGCTTATGGAGTCCACAATGCACAGCCTAATGTTCTGCATGATATACCAGGTTGAGGCTTGATATCTTGTGATGCATTTTGGATCCTGGTGTCTAACAATATTGGACAGAGCAGTTTGTTAGGTCTTCCAGGACTAATTTGTAAGTGAATTGTCTAGAAACTCTGAATTGTATTTTCTGTCTGACTCTGCTTTTGTTCAATAAATAAATATTATCACAGTTCCATTGACAAAGATGCCCCTCCCACATCCCCATGTCTACATTTTTGGAATACTTGAAGAAAAAACAACATTTACTTTCAATGAAAAAAATCTCAGCAAAATTTGCATTTCAGAATGAAAGACAGAGAGAGCACAGTAGGGCAGGATTTGTCAACTACATCCTCAACCTTTCTGCCAGTCTTAACATTGACAATAATCACACCAGAAAACGTAACTCTCATGACGGACGAGTCTCTCAGCGTTTCCTTTGATGAAAACATACTAGTATTATCAGGTTATTATACCACTGTATAACACACCACTCAATAGGAAATCATTTGTGACCGGTTCAACCTCTGAACATGTACTAATAAATATTTTACTTTAAATATATACAATTGATGATCCACCACTGGTGTATAATTCTGCTCCGAAAAGGCACAAATACTTGCTCGTGGATCCATACACACTGACTGATTTGCCTTTTCATTGAAGTCATATACAAAACAATCTTTCCCAGAAGGAAAAAAGTCATTTAACAGGCAGGACTACAACCTGAAATACATAGAGTCTCAGTGCCCTTGCATTCTTGTTTCGAATATGTTGCATGAAGCACTTTAGGATGCCTTCCTAAGTGAAGGGCATTAACATGCAGGTTGTTAAGGCTGAAATTGTTCAGACGATTGAGTCAGTTTACTCATTATACATCCTGGCTTTAACAGAACACAGTCCTAGTAGAAAAATCAAAGTGTTGCGAAGAATGAATCTCCCTGTCCTATAGAAATGGTTGTTTTTGTCTTTTTGACAAGCACAATGCTATGGTTGATTAAGAGGTTGTAGACATAATGAAACCAATAACTTTTCCCAGGGAGTTCTTACAGATATTCTAAATGACTAGAAAACTTTTCTCCCCAAGTTTTTTGACAACATGACATTGAAAGTATAATGGCAGTTTAGCCAGTAAGATAGTGTATATGCTGTATTTGGAGGATAGGAACACGGTGCCATGCGAAACGCAAGTAATATTCAGCCGTGAAAAAGCCAAGGTACATTTTTCCAAGAGTAAAAGATGTAATTGCTCATAGGTAAATACTGGATTCTTAGTGGTCAACTTAGAGACTGTTATGTAAACACTGGGTGAATTCACACACGTCAATTAAGAGATTGCAGACAGACTGACTTGCTTTGTATTCCTGGAGAGTTTCTTTGAAGAGAGTAGGATAAAAGGTCGGCACCACATCGAGGGTGGAAGGGCCTGTACTGTGCTGTACTGGTCTATGTTCTATATGATAAAGAAAGTCAGGTGCACACTTTAAGCGCAACAGGAAGGAAGGTACAATTTTTATAAATGGGACCATTGCCAAGCAAAAGGCAGTGCTTGAGCAAACTAGAGAAAAATTGGCAAAATGTTAAGTTCTGCTTCACCAAATAAAATGATGAGTATTTTAATATGGATATGTCAGATAGTTTAACAAAACGCACCTGACATTTTGTTTACATTTGCTGTTGATGCATCAAATAAGTTTCTTAAAATAGGTCCCAACGGAATCTCCTAAATATATACATAATACAATCATTAGCAGTCTTATCCAACCACAAACTCCAATTGTCTGTGACTGAGATTCAAAATCAATGACCTGTTCAGAGGACTTACTCCATTCTGAATTATACAATCTTTCAGCCCAATAGATAGCTATTCAGCCCATCACAGATTGAAAGAGCTATTCAATTACCTGTAGTTCCTCACTACTTCCCAATGGCCACAAAGTTGGTTTCATAAGCTATGCAAGTGGTTATTGCACACTCCCTCCTTCACCAACTTTCTCAAGATGACAGCTTCTGTAAACATCCCAGTTGAAAATTATTGGCACAATTTGACCAAAATACCCCAAAGTGTTGCATCTATCTTCTGGTACGTACTTTCTAAGGGACCAGTAAGACACTTTTATTCCCAAATCAGCCATTCGCGCAAAACAACCAATTTGTCAAACTGTGAGGAATCTTATGGACAAGGCAGATAGGAAACCAGGTCCCAGAAGTGAAACCTCAATATTTTAACTCCTTTAGAGGAATGAAATAATTTCATATTAATAAACACTCATAGACAACTAGCAAGTGACAATTCAATCTTTTAAAAATTAAAAATGAATTTCTATGTTGGGAGACTTAGTGCTGGGGGACTTAGCTTATAAAATGACAAACTTTTGTTACAGTTATACAGTATCAAAATCGTTCCTCCGACCTCCATTTGAAAAATGATCACTGAATTTACCCTTCCCCTAAAGGCTGCACAAAACTTACACTTGTTAATCAAAAACATGGTGTTTCCATTTGTTTCATCTTAAACATCTCACCCAACTCTCACAGAGCAGGCAGCAGAGGTGTTGTGGTAATGTTACTGATCTGGTAATTCATAGTCCTCATCTAATACCCAGAGGACATGGGTTCAAATCGATACCGAGTTGGTCCACGTGACTCCAGGCCCACAGTAATAGAGTTGACTCAACTGAAGTCTGGCTTGCAAGGCTGTTTCATTCAGTTCAGCCAGTGATGCTCACATTCTAGGAATTAATACATTTTTATAAACACACTCTCAGCAGGATACCACTCCACATCCACTAGTATTTTGCTGTATTTCCAGGGCAGACCAGCAATCCAAATTACTTAGCATGCATTTTGCTTCATGTAATACTGAATGGTGATCAGTAATAGGAAATTTGGTGGGTAGTTGACATCCAAAGTTGAAAGGCACTGATGCCAATTGCAGCACACCAGCTGAGATTAGCTAAAGTGGTTGGGGTACAGGAACTGAGGGAACTTGGCTATATGCACACAAATTATTGAAAGCGGTATGATCCAGATTTAATTTTTGAACAGAACAGAACAGAATAGGACACAGCGTGGAATGGCTCTTATTCCTCAATGACTTCCTTTTGCAAGACCCTTGGGAGAATTCCACTGTTAACTGATTAGCACAGCTGAATCTTGTATTTCCACCCATGAAAGAAAATGAATTCATGGTTAAAATTTTCATCTTAATACAGAACTGCAAATGGTACAGGACTAATGTAACATGTGAATACGCCCTTCATTTTTCTGTTTCACAGGAATGGAATTATGTGCTCAGATTACTAGAATGGGTTTGACCCCACAATCCTCTCACTCAGAGACAAATGTATTACAAGCATACCATAGCTGACCAAGTTGGAAAACCAATTCTTGGGCACTTTAAAAGATGACTTTAAAATCATTTTTCTATATCCACATAAATTAAATATCTTCAAATTCCTTCTGGCAAAAATTATATCAGATAGAATGTTAATTCTAACAAAGTGTGCATAGCATTTGTCTTACCTTTAGGAACTGTAAAAATGGCATCAGTTATTAATAATTTAATATAAGCAGCAGAAAGTGCACGGACAGTTTCGATTACCACTAAGAATCATTAGAAGAAAATGATTAAATGTTTAAAGCCCCAAGAGTAATGACAAGCTACACTTTAAATACATACCAACAGATGGCTTACAAAACCAAACTTTCACTCAATTCATTCTTTGAATTCCTTAATTCGATTACAGCTTTTGTAATCATTCCTCTACATCTGCTAGTCTATATATAACAGATCTTATCATGAAACAAGGCCTGTAATATTGTGATAGGCGTAATGCCAAGGGATAGGACAGAATTTTGAAACACAAAAGTACAGTGTCAACAATAAGGTAAAAACAATGACTGCAGATGCTGGAAACCAGATTCTGGAATAGTGGTGCTGGAAGAGCACAGCAGTTCAGGCAGCATCCGAGGAGCAGTAAAATCGACGTTTCAGGCAAAAGCCCTTCATAACACAGGCATTTGCATTTTTGTTTCCTCATCATGGTAAATTCCCAATCTTAATGCTGGCAGTATGACAAGGAAAAAGGAAAGAACGACCATCTGCATAGAATTGGGGTGTGTGTGTGTGTGTGTGTGTCAGAGACCAGGGACACTCACACTTAGCTAGACTTAAACTGGGATGCTATTGGAGCTAAAGACTAATAAGTCTCTTGGAGCTAATGGAATACATCCTAGGATATTAAAAGAAGCAACTATAGATTGTGGATGCACTCGTAGCAATATTTCAAGAATCCTTAGATATCAGAAATGTCCCAGAGGATTGGAAACTACCAATGTAACACCTTTATTGTGAAAAGGGAAGGAAACAAAATTAAAGGCAAATATAAACCAGTTAGCTGAATGTCTGTTTTTGGGAAAATGTTGCAGTCTGTTTTCCAAGACATACAAGATTCTTTGGAAACGTGACAGGATAATTGCAGAAAGGTATTCCTTGTCAGCGAGTCATGATGTGGGGGTGCTGGTGTTGGACTGGGGTGGAAAAAGTTAAAAATGGCATGACACCAGGTTATCGTCCGACAGGTTTATTTGGAAGTACAAGCTTTCGGAGCGTCACTGTTTTGTCAGGTAGCTAGTGGAGTAGGATCATAGCACTCAGAATTTAAAGCAAAAGATCATAGTGTCATACAACTGATACGGTATATCAAACAAACCTAGATTACTGTTAAGTCTTTCATCTTTTAGAATGGGTTGCAGGTTTTGATTCATTAAAAGTAAATCCCAGAACTTCTTTCAAGTCATATTCCCAAGATAACTTAAGGTTTTATTAAAAAAAAGGTGACATCTCAGCTTAGACAATGTATTGCTGAATCGTATTTGTAGATACATCCCATTTTGTTCAAAACGCACACAATCTGTAGGCAGTCAATATCCTTTATAATCCATGTGACATTTTATAAATTCCTATTTTGGAAACAGAACCAGTCAGACTCAAGTTTAGAATACATACACACTCTAACCTCACCTTAATGTATTGTCTGAGCTGAGATGTCACCTTTTTATATAAAACCTTAAGTTATCCCAGAAATGTAACTCTGGGATTTACATATTAATGAATTAAAACCTGCAACCCATCCTAAAAGATGAAGGACTTAACAGCAATCTAGGTTTGTTCATTATATTGCATCAGTGTATGACACTATGATCTTTTGCTATAAATTGTGTCCTATGTTCCTACTCCATTAGCTACTTGATGAAGGAACAACGCTCCAAAAGCTTGTACTCCCAAATAAACCTGTTGGACTATAATCTGGTATTGTGTGATTTTTAACTTTGTCAAGAGAGTCTAGAATAAGAAGGTTTAATCTCAGAATAAGAGTTTACCAATTTAAGACAGATATGCAGGGAAATCTCTTCACTCAGACAGTAGTAAATCTATAGAATTCATTACCGCAGACGTTTGTGTCATTCAGTATATTCAAGATTGAAATATGCTTTTAACCAGTAAGGGAATCAAGGTTTTGAATAATAGGCAGGAAAGTGGATTTGAACATTATCAGATCAGCCATGATCTCATTGGATGGTGGAGCAAATTCAATGTGTTGAATGCCTCACTTCTTATAATTTTATTATGGTGATCTCCAGCATGAATTCACATATAAGGAATTCACCTAAGTTAAAAAGCCTTTGCCATCTACAACCACTTCACCCTCCTTTAAGATGTGCCTTTAAACCAACCGCTTTGATTCAAGCTTGCTCAGCTGCGCTAAAGTTTTAAAACAATTGTGTGACCAGCCTTGAGACATCTTATGATGCTAAAAGGTACCAATAATTCAAAGTTATTGTCAAAGTTGTTGGATAGAATTCATGAAGGGAAAATACACACTTATAACAAACAAAAAAAATTGGTCACTTATAAATGCAGCAAATTATTTATCTAGAATCCTTCCCTGAACCTCTCTATCTCATGATCTTTCTCTTTATTCTAAGATGCTCCATAAAATCTATCACTTCGACCAAGTCTATTGGTTACAACTGTCTCAGTTTTGTTTCAGCCATCTTGCTACATTATAGATGCAAAAGTAAGCATCCCCAAGCGAGGTACACCAACTCAATTCCATGTCTTGCAAAAGGGTTCAAACATTAGAACATTTAGCTGATCTGTGGAAACAGTTCCCATGTAAATGCAACCCATCAGAAGGTTGGTGTTTTTTCAAGAAGTGGTGACAATTGATAAGGATCAAGAAAAAAATTAAACATTGCTGGTCTAAATGGGCAATGGTTTACGTTTTTATCAACTCTATTACCTTGATCATTGGCATTACATGTGGGTATGTTATACCATCTCATGGAAGATGCTGGCAAATAATAATCATATTCCGAACTGTACTGAAATCTAAATTCTCTGACACATGACAAAACACAGGTATCTCATGCAGTTTTAGGCAAGCTACATTCAACTATGTGCAAAGTTGTAGCAAACATGTCAGACAAAAAGTCAGAAACTCTGTTTTCCTCTCCACAGATTCTGTCACATCTGCTGAGTTTCTCTAGCATTCTGTGTTTGCTTCAGATTTCCAACATACATTCTGTTTGCATTTATTGTGTGCAAAGTAGTAATACATATGAAAATGCTACTGGAGAATGAAACTTGGTAAAGGCCAAATGGCAAGTATTTTGATTGTATCTTTCTGAAAATTACACATTCACTATCACTTGGTCTATACAGTTTGCAATACGAGCGTCAACATGTGCCAAGCAGAGCTCAGCCAGTCTGACAAGGCATTTTACATGCATTTCAGCCAAAATAAACAGTTGCAAAAATCAGCTGGCTGGAGGCTAGGGCCTATCCACATATAGATACTCTAAGAGAAGATACTCTAATCAGTCTCAAAACATCAAAAGAACTACTATCATACAATACAAAATATGAAACATAACTGAATCAGGTACAGTCACAGGTCTCAGAGAAGCAAAACAGACAGCCAATCTTATCTAGTACAATTTTCCACGCACTAAAAAGCCTCAAAACTTGAAATGCTGAATGCAATTCATTTTTAGATGGCTTCCAAATCTCAGAGATAAAGTCCAAATTACAAGTCCAGTATATGTTCTATGTTCTATGTTTTGTAGTCTTCAAAAAATGACATAATAAAAGTCAGTGAAATCTGAGAAACAAAGTATGTATAAGTGCCATCTAATTCAGCAGATCCGACCTTCAAATATCATGAAGAAATAGGTTTTCTAAAAAGTATCAGTCTTGGATAAATCAGATTACATATATAAAATTCAAGTAATCCTCCAAGCCAAGGAGCAACAGTTCAAAACAACTCAGTTCATTAAACTTGTATCTGGTAACATACATGTATTAAACACAGGAGTGTTTAATCATATCTGTATTTATTACAGTCATTCTTCTAAGATGCACAGTTATTGCTGACAGTTACTGTGATGCAAATTCAAATTTCTGCCAACATTATACAACTTAGGTGAAGAAAGTTATCCGATCAAAGTAATATTTCCAACTAAGCTATAACTTCTGATTTATCTTTAGCACAACAAATATAACCAAACACTGAATATTTGCCAATAGCATAATTTAGACTTTCTCTTGCTGCTAAACTGCTTTTGTCCTTGTCCATCTCCAGTTAAATCTTCCTTCTTAACATACAATTTGTGAAAATCAGCATTCTTGCCAAAACGATAATCCTCAACTAATCTATGCATCTTTGAAGAAAGGTATAATTTCCCACACAAAATCAAAACCCAGAACTGACAAATGACTCACTTAAATGAAATACATTCCTTGGACTCCAGGTTAGTCTCAAAGTAAAGACCCAGCCCTCTCACTTTGAAGCTGACAGTTCTGATGAGAATTCTGCCTATTTATTCCTGCCTGCTACACCATGCCAATAACAATTCACTCTTATTTATCCTTATAATGGTGGTTTCAGAGTGTCTCCTTATCCGTTTATAAATGCAAAGTACACTTGGGCCCAGTTTTTTTCATTGACTCTGTCAACACTTGGCAATGACCTCCAACATAACTATGGAAGCTCCATCTCACAACCACTAATGTGGTATTCACAAATAAGTAGTCAAGTAATAAATCATGTGTTACATATTTGACTGAATACAGTGAGCTCAGAAATGAAAACTCCGAGACTATATTATAGAACCTTGAGGTTAGGATAAGACTGATGGTGGGAAAAAAAAGATGTAATTTTGGTAACCCCCCAACTCCCTACAGCATAACGACTTCCCAATGTGCTGATGGTATAGTGTGTGGGGTGCAGTGACTGGGACTCAAAAAGTGAGTAGAGTGTGGGAATACTCAGGCTCAGAAATATAGGAGGGAGGAAACTGAGACAGCAGGGGAATAGGGCCCAAGACACAGGTGGGAGGGGTGGGAATAGGGGCCACGGGTCAGGCGATGGAGACAAGGACGGAGGCTCCGATGGTGGGCACGGAGGTTCACGTGGGACCTGTGTTGAGATGATTCAACAGATATTATCGGTTCTTAAAATTTGCAAAATTTGCAAATATCATTAACCTTGAAATTGATGACAACTGGTTTGCTCTCACCAGTCACATTTCATTCAATTGAATGATTTAACTTTCCAAGTTGGACAGTCATTGCAGATTCTTTCAGAAACAGTGACATCTTTGCAAAAACAAAGTCAGTCATCATTCTGCTTATCATCATTGGGCATAATTTTATAATTCTGCCCTGCAGCTGCACTTCTATCATGGGGGCTGGTTCATATCAAAGGGTGGGGAAGATTCAGCTTCACATCAGGGGGTAGGGGAGACTGAGGTTGACATTGAGGGAGTGGGGGAGACTGAGGTTTACATCGGTGGGGGTGGGGGAGACTGAGGTTGACAACAGGGGATGGGGGAGACAGACATTCGTAATGGGGGTGGGGGAGATTAAGATTGACATCGGGGGAGTGGGAGAGATTGAGGTTCACATTGGGGGAGGTGGGGGAGATTGAGTTTGACATTGGGGGAGATTCAGTTTGACATTGGGGGTGTGGGGGAGACTGAGGGTGACATCAGGATGGGGGAGACTGAGGTTGACATCAGGGAGTGTGGGGGAGACTGAGGTTGATATCATGGGGTGTGGGGGAGACTGAGGTTGACATCAGGGGGTGTGGGGGAGACTGAGGTTGACATCAGGGGGTGTGAGTGGAGACAGAGGTTGACATCAGGGGGTGTGAGTGGAGACAGAGGTTGACATCAGGGGGTGTGGGGGAGATACAGGTTGACATCAGGGGGCGTGGGGGAGACTGAAATTGACATCGGGGGAGTGGGAGAGACTAAGGTTCACATTGGGGGGGGGGGGAAGATTGAGTTTGACATTGGGGGAGATTCAGCTTGACATTGGGGGTGTGGAGGAGACTGAGGGTGACACCAGGATGGGGGAAAACTGAAGTTGACATCAGGATAGGGGAGACTGAGATTGACATCAGGGGGTGTGGGGGAGACTGAGGTTGACATCAGGGAGTGTGGGGGAGACAGAGGTTGACATCAGGGAGTGTGGGGGAGACTGAAGTTGACATCAGGGGGTGTGGGGGAGACTGAAGTTGACATCAGGGGGTGTGGGGGAGACAGAGGTTGACATCAGGGGGTGTGGGGGGAGACTGAGGTTGACATCAGGGGGTGTGGGGGGAGACTGAGGTTGACATCAGGGGGTGTGGGGGGAGACTGAGGTTGACATCAGGGGGTGTGGGGGGAGACTGAGGTTGACATCAGGGGGTGTGGGGGGAGACTGAGGTTGACATCAGGGGGTGTGGGGGGAGACTGAGGTTGACATCAGGGGGTGTGGGGGGAGACTGAGGTTGACATCAGGGGGTGTGGGGGGAGACTGAGGTTGACATCAGGGGGTGTGGGGGGAGACTGAGGTTGACATCAGGGGGTGTGGGGGGAGACTGAGGTTGACATCAGGGGGTGTGGGGGGAGACTGAGGTTGACATCAGGGGGTGTGGGGGGAGACTGAGGTTGACATCAGGGGGTGTGGGGGGAGACTGAGGTTGACATCAGGGGGTGTGGGGGGAGACTGAGGTTGACATCAGGGGGTGTGGGGGGAGACTGAGGTTGACATCAGGGGGTGTGGGGGGAGACTGAGGTTGACATCGGGGGTGTGGGGGAGACTGAGGTTGACATCAGGGGGCGTGGGGGGAGACTGAGGTTGACATCAGGGGGTGTGGGGGAGACAGAGGTTGACATCAGGGGGTGTGGGGGGAGACTGAGGTTGACATCAGGGGGTGTCGTGGAGACAGAGGTTGACATCAGGGGGTGTGGGGGAAGACTAAGGATTACGTCGGCGGGGGGGGGGGGGGGAGATGTGGGGGTTAAAGTCTAAACCAGGGGAGGCAGGGAGACAGCGGCTGAGGCAGGTTGGGGTCTGGGGGCAGGGTAAAGCAGTCAGGCTCTGGATCTCAAGACGCTGGAATTCGTAAACACGGGGGTGGGGTCCAGGGGGTGGAATGGAGCCTGACCCCGGGGGGTGAGTGATCCCTCTCCCCCCGAGGCTCAGGACGCTCCCAGCCGCTGGTTACAAACAGACTCGTCCCCCTCCCCCTTCCCCCTCCCCCTTCCCCCTTCCCCCTTCCGCTCCCCTGCTCAGGACTCACTTCACTTCGCTGGCCCGGACCGACCCGACCCAGCCAGTCCCCGGGATCCCGGGAGAGTCGCTGACAGTCCCCGGGAACCAGGATCCGAACCCGCGGCACCGCTTCCCGGAAAAACACAGGCCTCAGAGGGCGGGGCTCCGGAGAGACCTTCCGGGTCAGACTCGGGGAGGAACCACCCTCCTCCAGTGACAGAGGGGGGGGGAGGGAAATACCCCCCAGTGACAGAGGGGGGAATGAGGGAAATATCACCCAGTGACAGAGGGGGGAGTGAGGGAAATATCACCCAGTGACAGGGGGGGGAGTGAGGGAAATACCCCCCAGTGACAGGGGGGGGAGTGAGGGAAATACCCCCCAGTGACAGGGGGGGGGGGGGGGGAGTGAGGGAAATATCACCCAGTGACGGGGGGGGGGGGGTGAGGGAAATACCCCCCAGTGACGGGGGGGGGGGGGGAGTGAGGGAAATACCCCCAGTGTCAG
The DNA here is from genome assembly GCF_037043375.1 of Chiloscyllium plagiosum. Lineage (NCBI taxonomy): Eukaryota > Metazoa > Chordata > Chondrichthyes > Orectolobiformes > Hemiscylliidae > Chiloscyllium > Chiloscyllium plagiosum. The sequence continues at coordinate 21,039,250 of NW_028270157.1, read as the reverse complement.
AGGGGGGAGTGAGGGAAATACCACCCAGTGACAGAGGGGGGAATGAGGAAAATACCCCCAGTGTCAGAGGGGGAGTGAGGGAAATACCACCCAGTGACAGAGAGGGAGTGAGGGAAATACAACCCAGTGACGGGTGGGGGAGTAAGGAATACCCCCAGTGACAGAGGGGGGAGTGAGGGAAACACTAAGAGTAATGCTAAGTCTTCCCTAGTGACAGAGTCAATGTTTTGTCACTGTCTCTCAATTCTACTTCAGGGCCATCTCACCTGGCCATGTGTGATGCAGTTAAAATACTTCCCAGCTTGCATCAATGGCTGAAAGCTTATTTTCTGTTGAAGTTGTTGGTGAACATCTTCAAGGCAATAAAGATTCAGTTTAGAAGTGAAATTCCTGCTGAATGTATTTTGTCATGCAGATTGGCATTGAGTCAAAAACAACACTCCTAGGTTAAACGTAGAAAGAATTGTCAGGTTATTGGGTTGAAATCAGAGAATTTCCACTCTGGAACAATATTTTGTAGTTCAGCATTTATTACTGGTTAGTTCAATGTAGTAATGAGATGTTCTTCTTGTCCCTCAAGAAAAATACCTTGCTCACACTTGATGTCTGCCCTCACATATTAGAATGACTATTTGTGTATGTGGGGATTGGAGGCATATCTGAGATGATTCAATGTTTGCTAAAGAGGGAGCAATATAAAATCAAAATATTTAAAAACATTTTTGGAATGTATGAAGACTTATTTCAAAAAGGAGTTTATAGTTCCAATTTCATCAGCCCAAAAACAACACATCTGAACTGTTAAATGAACATGTTTAAGTCAGATGATAATTAGAGTCATAGAGATGTACAGCACGGAAACAGACCCTTCAGTCCAACTCATCCATGCTAACCAGATATCCTAACCTAATAGACAACAGACAATAGGTGCATGAGTAGGCCATTCTGCCCTTCGAGCCTGTACCACCATTCAATATGATCATGGCTGATCATCCTTAATCAGTATCCTGTTCCTGCCTTATCTCCATAACCCTTGATTCCACAATCCTTGAGAGCTCTATCCAACTCTTTCTTAAATGAATCCAGAGACTGGGCCTCCATTGTCCTCTGGGACAGAGCATTCCACACAGTCACCACTCTCTGGGTGAAGAAGTTTCTCCTCATCTCTGTCCTAAATGGTCTACCCCGTATTTTTAAGCTGTGTCCTCTGGTTTGGCACTCACCCATCAGCGGAAACATGTTTCCTGCCTCCAGAGTGTCCAATCCTTTAATAATCTTATACGTCTCAATCAGATCCTCTCTCAGTCTTCTAAACTCAAGGGTTATACAAGCCCAGTCGCTCCAGTCTTTCAGTGTAAGGTAATCCCGCCATTCCAGGAATTGATCTTGTGAACCTACGCTGCACTCCCTCAATAGCCAGAATGTCTTTCCTCAAATTTGGAGACCAGAACTGCATACAGTACTCCAGGTGTGGTCTCACCAGGGCCCTGTACAGCTGCAGAAGAACCTCTTTGCTTCTATACTCAATCCCTCTTGTTATGAAGGCCAGCATGCTATTAGCCTTCTTCACTACCTGCTGTACCTGCATGCTTACCTTCATTGACTGGTGTACAAGAACACGCAGATCTCTCTGTACTGCCCCTTTACTAAATTGATTCCATTTAGGTAGTAATCTGCCTTCCTGTTCTTGCCACCAAAGTGGATAACCATACATTTATCCACATTAAACTGCATCTGCCATGCATCTGACCACTCACCTAACTTGTCCAGGTCACCCTGTAATCTCCTAACATCGTCATCACATTTCACCCTGCCACCCAGCTTAGTATCATCAGCAAATTTGCTAACGTTATTGCTAATACCATCTTCTATATCATTAACATATATTGTAAAAAGCTGCGGTCCCACTACTGATCCCTGCGGTACCCCACTGGTCACTGCCTGCCATTCCGAAATGGAGCGTTTATCACTACTCTTTGTTTCCTATCAGCCAACTAACTTTCAATCCAAGTTAGTACTTTGCCCCCAATATCATGCGCCCTAATTTTGCTCACTAACCTCCTATGTGGGACTTTATCAAAAGTTTTCTGAAAGTCCAGGTACACTACATCTACTGGATCTCCCTCGTCCATCTTCAGAGTTACATCCTCAAAAAATTCCAGAAGATTAGTCAAGCATGATTTCCCCTTCATAAATCCATGCTGCCTCTGACCTATCCTGTTACTACTATCCAGATGTGTCGTAATTTCATCCTTTATAATAGACTCCAGCATCTTTCCCACCACTGAGGTCAGACTAACTGGTCTATAATTTCCTGCTTTCTCTCTCCCACCTTTCTTAAAAAGTGGTACAATATTAGCCATCCTCCAATCCGCAGGAACTGATCCCGAATCTATCGAACTCTGGAAAATAATCACCAATGCATCCACAATTTCTCGAGCCACCTCCTTCAGTACCCTGGGATGTAGACCATCAGGCCCCGGGGACTTATCAACCTTCAGACCTAACAGTCTCTCCAACACCAATTCCTGGCAAATATAAATTCCCTTCAGTTCAGATCCTTCAGCCACTGTTACCTCAGGGAGATTGCTTGTGTCTTCCCCAGTGAACACAGATCTGAAGTACCAATTCAATTCTTCTGCCATTTCTTTGCTCCCCATAATATATTCCCCTGTTTCTGTCTTCAAGGGCCCAATTTTAGTCTTAACCATTTTTTTGCCTTTCACATACCTAAAAAAACTTTTACTATCCTCTTTATATTATTGGCCGGTTTACTTTCGTACCTCATTTTTTTCTCTGCATATTTCCTTTTTAGTAATCTATTCCCATTTGCCAGCACTTGGACCCTATCCCTCTAAACCCTTCCTATTCATATTCCCATCCAGAAGGCTTTTAAATGCTGTAATTTTACCAGCCTCCACCACCTCCTCTGGCCACTCATTCCATACAAGCACCACCCTCTGCACAACAAAGCTGCCTCTTAGATCCCTTTTAAATCTTTCCCCTCTCACCTTAAACCTAAGCCTCTAGTTTTGGACTCCTCCACCCTGGGGAAAAGACCTTGTTTATTTACCCTATCCATGCCCCTCATGATTTTATAAATCTCTATAAGGTCAGCTGTCAGCCTCCGACGCTCCAGGGAAAATAGCCCCAACCTATTCAGCCTCTCCCTATAGCTAAACCCTCCAACAATGGCAACATCTTTGTAAATCTTTTCTGAACCCGTTCAAGTTTCACAATATCCTTGCAATAGCAGGTAGACCAGAACTGAATGCAGTATTCCAAAAGTGGCCTGACCAATGTCCTGTACAGCAGCAACATGACCTCCCAAATCCTATACTCAATGCAAAGACCAATAAATACCAAACACCTTCTTCACTATCCTATCTTCCTGGGACTCCACTTTCAAGGAACTATGAACCTGCACTCCAAGGTCTCTGTTCAGCAACACTCCACTGGACCTTACCATTCAATGTATAAGTCCTGCCCTGATTTGCCTTTGAAGCAATAGTCCTATGTTAGACTACAATTTTTAAAAATAATTCATTCACAGGATGTGGGCATTACTGGCAAGACAGCATTCATTGCCCATCTTTAATTATCCTGAGGTTAGTTAACAGTCAGCCTCGTTTCTGTGGGTCTGGAGTCACATGTAGTCCATACCAGGTAAGGACAGCAGTTTCCTTTCCTAAAAGACAGTAGTGAACTAGATGGCTGTTCCCCAGCAATCAACAATGGTTTCTCTGGTTATCTTAATTCCAGACTTTTTAAAACTTGAATTCAAATTCCACTCCGAAGAGCAACCCACCCAGACCCATTCCCCTACATTTACCCCTTCAGCTAACACTACAGGCAATTTAGCATGGCCAATTCACCTAACCTGCACATTTTTTGGACAGTGGGAGGAAACCCACACAGACATGGGGAGAATGTGCAAACTCCACACAGACGGTTGCCTGAGGTGGGAATTGAACCCAGGTCCCCAGCATGTGAAACTCCATTAGGAAACCAAAATAACCAAATTTACTGATTGATTCTACTTTTTGAAGGTTTTACTTTAAGATGACTCAAAACCAACACAAATTACACAAGAATGAGCAAACTATTTATACTTCAATAAAAATTGTATATTTCCCATTATCAATAAATATGTATCTTATGTAACCATAAGCATTCATATCATTTCCTGCTCAAATGAGGCATGACATAGCTACACAATTTCTCAATATGCTGTTCTTTATTCAGTGGGCGGCACGGTGGCACAGTGGTTAGCACTGCTGCCTCACAGCGCCAGAGACCCGGGTTCAATTCCTGCCTCAGGCGACTGACTGTGTGGAGTTTGCACGTTCTCCCTGTGTCTGCGTGGGTTTCCTCCGGGTGCTCCGGTTTCCTCCCACAGTCCAAAGATGTGCAGGGTCAGGTGAATTGGCCATACTAAATTGCCCGTAGTGTTAGGTAAGGGGTAAATGTAGGGGTATGGGTGGGTTTCGCTTTGGCGGGTCGGTGTGGACTTGTTGGGCCGAAGGGCCTGTTTCCACACTGTAATGTAATCTAATCTAATCTAATCTATTCGTGCAGGGTAAGTCGGGAATCCTACTGATAAAGGTGTTCACCTTCAAGTTTCATGGATATGATTATCATCAGCAAGGCATGCTTCTACAAAATCCCTCTCCCTTGGGCACAGCAGGTCGGATGGTGTAGCTTTCTAAAGTTCGTTTTCAAGCAGCTGACCATGAACACTCCATGAAAACACCAAACACCTTTGGGCCATTTCTGCAAAAGCAACAAGCTCTTTAGTGGCTCCTAAGGATTCACAGCTTTGCAGGTTAGATCATTTTAGCAAGATCATGCATTGCCTCCAAGAACTCCTGACCCGTTTTCTGTCAAACAGAAAAACTGACCTATTCCAGAGCTTTTTTGTTTCACCTCATCAAAAGAATGCTTTATATTTCTCTGACTTTGCACCTGTGCACTGATCACCATGACCTTCCTCACCAGAATCCCCTCTTCCCCCCTGCTCCTCTGCTTTTAGATCTTTGTTCCTGACCACCACACAGCTTCTTTCTTAACTCCCTGTTTGTACTAGATTCAAGTCAGTCATTGTCACATCATGTGGATGAATATTTCTTATTATCCTAAAGGCTGACAATTGATCCCTTTAGAAATAATGTAAATTCCTAAAAATCCTTTTCAAACATTTCATTAAAAATAATTACAGATTTTACAGAATCTGCTGACTGGGCCATGTTCAAACAGTCCGCAGGTACCTTGGACGAGTATACCACCACCATCACAGACTTTATCAGCAAGTGTGTGGAGTACTGTATACAGCGTAAGTCAATCCGGTGTTCCCCAACAGAAAACTCTGGATGAATCAGGACATACAGAACCTGCTAAAAACTAGACGTGAGGCCTTCAGATCAAAAGGCCCACTCAAATGTAAGGAATCCAAGTATGACCTTTGCAGAGCCATTAAGACATCCAAGGACCAATACCCGATCCAAACTAGAGACCCAGACAGATACACATCGACAATGGCAAGGACTGAATGACATCACAGGTTCTAAAAAGAAACAGTGCAAGATAGCAGACAATGACATATCCCTCCCAGATCGTCTCAACACCATCTATGCTCACTTTGAGATCCTGACGAATCTATGCCGACAATCATCACAATAAAGGTCAGATCAGTTTTCCTTCGTGTGAATCCAAATGATGGGACCAGACGGAGTACCAGGCCCTGTACTCAAAACACACACAGATCAACTGGCAGAGGTCTTCTCGGACATCTTCAACCTCTCCCCGTAGCAGGCCACTGTCCTTGCCAGTTTCAAGAGGGCCCACATCATCCCTGTGCCTAAGAAGGCTTATGCAGCACGTCTCAATGGCCAATGGCCCTAACTTGCTTTGAAAGGCTGGTCATGGCATTAATCAACTCCAGCCTACCCACTACTCTTGACCCACTCCAAATTGCCTATCGCACCAACAGATCCATGTCAGATGCCATATCACTTGCCCTTCACTCCTCCCTAGAACATCTTGGCACCATGAACAGCTACGTAAGAATCCTACTTATTGACCACAATTCAGCCTTCAAACTATTATCCATCGAGACTGATTACTTAGTGATCTCGGACTAAGCCCCACTCTCTGCAACTGGATCTTCAGTTTCCTGACCCACAGGCCACAATCAGTGAAGATTGGGGACAATATTTAATCTTCACTAACACTCAACACTGGAGCCCCCGAGGGGTGTATACTCAGCCCCCTACTATACTCGCTGTATACCCATCACTGTGTTACCAAATACCAGACTAATGCCATTTACAAGTTTGCTGATGACACCGCCACAATCGGTCAAATCTCAGATGGCGACAAAACAGATTATAGACGGAAGGTGGAAGAACTGGAAAAATGGTGCATTGAGAACAACCTAGCTCTCAATGCCAGCAAAACCAAGGAACTCATTACTGACTTTCGGCAGGATGTTACTCATGCCCCCCCCCTTCACATGAACAGCACAGAGGTGGAACGAGTGGAGAGTGTCAAGCTCCTGGGAATGGTCATTCACAACAAACTTTCTTGGACTCTTCATGTGGCCACACTGGTTACAAAGGCCCAACGACGTCTTCTTCTTCAGGCAGCTGAGGAAATTTGGCATGACGGCGAATACCCATACCAACATTTATAGGTGCGCCATCGAGAGCATTCTATCTGGATGTATCACTACCTGGTATGGCAACTATATCATTCAAGATCAGAAACAGTTACAGAGAGGGGTGAACTCAGCTTGGACAACCACAAAGGCCAACCTTCCATCTTTAGAATCAATCTACCAGACCCGCATTCAAGGAAAGGCCGCCAGCATTCTTAAAGATCCATCCCACCCTGGCAATGTTTTTCTACAACCTCTACCATCGGGGAGAAGGTACAGAAGCCTGAACACACAGTTTATACCCTACTGTTGTTAGAATACTGAATGGATTCACAAACTCTTAACATTCACCTGTACCTGTGTTTTTGCCACTGTTTACCCATTATTTATTTATCTATGCTACGTAACTCTGTGATCTGCCTGAATTGCTCACAAGACAAAGGTTTTTCACTGTGCCTCAGTACACATGACAATAAATTCAATTCAATTCACCTGAAGAAATTACAAATTTTATTTGCTATACTGCTTCCAACCTCAAATGTCATCTTTAAAGAAATAGAAATACTTTCTTAATTCATGTTATGCTTAGGTACAAAATATTTTCTAATCAACTGTTCAGGGATGTTATTATACACCTCTAGAGCAGCTGGGACTTGAATCTAAGCCACTCGGCTCAAAGGGACACTACAACATATGCTGGCTTCGGTGATCTGGATTAGTACTCAGCCTTTGCACTGCTGGCTTTCAGTCTACTGGGATTGATGGCATATAAATCTCCTCTTAGCTTTAGGACCCCTACAAAAAATTAAATTTGAGCAGAGTGAGTTAACTTAGGTAAAGATGAACCTCAGCCTCAAATCATCCATCATGGCCTACAGTTGACAATCTTATTGGGTTGCTTGTGAGAGTATTGCTGTTGAGTTCAGATACTGTTCAAGTGGTGTGATAGGCGAAGGAATCTTTCTCCTGCACGTAGCTTTGCAATACCTGGCTGACAGTATTGTGTACGTGTCCAAAAAGGATATCCCTCACCATACATAAGAATACAGGAAATAGGAGCAGGAGTAGGCATCTGGCCCCTCAAGCCTATTCCACCATTCTTTTCATGGACTCCGCTCCACTTACCCACTTGCTCACCATAACCCGGAATTCCTTTACACTTCAAAATCTATCTATCTATGCCTTAAAAACATGTCATGAGGTTGCCTCAACTGCTTTACGGGGCAGGGAATCCACAGATTCACAACCCTTTGGGTGAAGAAGTTTATCCTCAATTCAGTCCGAAATCTGCTTTCCCTTCTTTTGAAGCTGTTCCCCCTCGTTCTAGTTTCACTCACCAGTGAAAACAATCTCCCTGCTTCAATCTTATCTATTTCCTTCATAAATGTATGTTTTGATAAGATTTCCCCCTCATTCTTCTAAATTTCAACAAACGTAGTCCCAGTCTACTCAATCTCCCTTCAAAAGCCACCTCTTTCAATTCTGGAATCAAACAATTTTTAAATTTAATTCAAAGGTTTTGCAATGCACAATTTTTGTAACGACACTGGGGAAATCTTGACTTTGTAAAATTAAGAGATCACTTAGTGCTTCATTCTTAACAACCAAGAATAGTGCATTGTTACTCCTTTTCTCTTGTTTCAATAGTTCTGTTTGTTGCCATTTTTGTATTCTGCTCAGATTCTCAACTTCTGTCTTAAAGAGAACCCACCAAAACTGTCACAGTTGAAATATCAGGGTTAGAATGATGCTGAAAAAGGACAGATCAGGCAGCATCCGAGGAGCAGGAAAATCGACGTTTCATCAGGGTTGCCTGAAACGTCGATTTTCTTGCTCCTGGGATGCTGCCTGACCTGCTGTGCTTTTCCAGCGCCACTCTAATCTAGACTCTCATCTCCAGCATCTGCAGTACACACTTCATGACAGTTGAAGTACCAACAAGTCCAAAATGGTCAAATTGCCATTGGACCTGCATCAATGTTTGAAAGGCAAAGAGTTGAAGATCCATCACCAATAAAAATCACACAGCGAGAACTTTGGAAACTACTTTTCATCAATCAACATTGGAAAGAAAACAACACCCTCTGGTGACAAATTCAGACTGCCATAATCTCCAATATTGAGGATCAAAGGGAAATAGCTGCTATTTGATGGCCCCTAGTGGTTAATATTGTAACTGCGTATTAGTCTTTATGCACAAAAAGTTTGGAGATAGGGATTTCATGATGATCAAAAGTGAAAAATCAAGAATAAATGTAAAAGAATTGTATAACTAATTCTGTAACATGATTTTAATGACATCTGAATGACTGATATGAAATGTTACATAATCATTTCCCAAGTATAGCTGCTTTCTATTTTTGAAATACAAACCTTTGAAACTTTCAAAACAATGTTAACTAATTTGATCATCCATATTTGAAACAAAGTTTCTTTTTTGCTTTTATTTGAAGAGTAAATTATACCAAACATCAGACTAATCAAGATTGTATGGATTCAATACAAAACTGGGTGTTGTATTTAATGGGAATATTTTATAAACCTTTCTTGAAACTCAGCCATTTCAGAGTTGCCTCTATTATCCATATTGAGGTTCAGCAATCAAAATACCAATCACTGAGAAATATAAAATATGAACAATTTTATGCAGTTTTTGCAATAACTGCCAGTGGGTCTTTAGTCATATGAAATGGCTAAGCTAATCATTGTATATTAAAACACTTTCCAATTTAACATCAAATCAAATACATTTATCAATTTGGCCCAAACAATATAGTAGTGTTGCAGTGATCATATTCAACTAGTAATCTAAAAGTCCAGGCTAATGCTTTAGGGACATGGGTTCAAATCTCATAAAAGCATTGGGTGGTATTTAAATTCAACTGGTAAACCTGAAATTAAAATCCACTGTCAGTGACAAAGAGCAGGATAATCATGATTGGTTTTGGTTCTTAGTGTTCTTCCATGAAATGGTGTAGTTCAAGGGCAATTAGAGACACGCAACAAATGCTAGTCTTGCCAGCAACACCCATACCCCATCAAAGAAAAACAAGTTTAAAATAACTATACTGCCTTACAAATAAGTGAGATCATGTTAAATAAAACTATTTGGTCCGAAGTACTGGAATTTGAAAAGAAGTTATCAATAGAATTTACATAATTAGCTAATCAATTCCAGTGAAAATACATTTATCTATCAGACATCCAGGCCTAATCTTTCATAGAACATAACAGCGCAGTACAGGACCTCGATGTTGCACCAACCTATGGAACCAATCTGAAGCCTACACTATTCCATTCTCGTCCATATGCCTATCCAATGACTATTTAAATGCACTTAAAGTTAGCAAGTCTATTACTGTTGCCGGTAGTGCGTTCCACAGCCCTACTACTCAGAGTAAAGAAAATACCTCTGACATCTGTCCTACATCTATCACCCCTCAATTTAAAGCTATGTCCCCACTGTGCTAGCCATCGCCATCCGCAGAAAAAGCTCTGTCTGACCTATCTAACTCAATGATTATCTTATATGTCACAATTAAGTCACCTCTCAACCTTGTTCCCTCTAACAAAAACAGCCTCAAGTCCCTCAGCCTTTCCCCATAAGACCTTCCCTCCAGACCAGGCAACATCCTAGTAAATCTCCTCTGAATCCTTTCCAAAGCGTCCACATCCTTCCTATAGTGCAGTGACCAGAACAGTATGCAATACACCAAATATGGCCACTCCAGAGTTTTGTATACCTGAAGCATGATCTCCTGTTCTGAAACTCAATCCCTCGACCAATAAAAGCTAACACATTGTATGTCTTCTTAACAACCCTACCAACCTGGGTGGCAACTTTCAAGAATCTATGTACTTGGACATCAAGATATCTGCTCATCTACACTAACAAGAATCTTACTATTAGCCCAGTACTCTGCATTCCTGTTACTCCTTCCAAAGTGAATCACCTCTCACTTTTCTGCATTAAACTCCATTTTGCCACCTCACAACCCAGCTCTGCAGCTTATTGATGTCTCTCTGTAACCTACATCGGTCGTCACTATTCACAACTCTACTAACCTTAGTGTCATCCACAAATTTACTAACCCACCCTTCTATGCCCTCATCCAGGTCATTTATAAAAATGATAAATAACAGTGGACGCAAAACAGAGCCTTGCAGTAGGAGAAAGTGAGGACTGCAGATGCTGGAGATCAGAGCTGAAAATGTGTTGCTGGAAAAGCGCAGCAGGTCAGGCAGCATCCAAGGAGCAGGAGAATCAACATTTCGGGCATGAGCCCTTCTTCAGGAAGCCTGAAGAAGGGATCATGCCCGAAACGTCGATTCTCCAGATCCTTGCAGTATCCCACTAGTAACTGAATTCCAAGATGAATATTTCCCATCAACCACCACCCTGTCTTCTTTCAGCTAGGAGAAAGTGGTGAAAAACGTGTGTGGAAAAGCGCAGCAGGTCAGGCAGCATCAAAGGAGCAGGAGAATCGACGTTTCGGGCATAAGCCCTTCTTTCAGCTAGCCAATTTCTGATCCAAACCGCTAAATCAACCTCAATCCCATGCCTTCGTATTTTGTGTAATAGCCTACCGTGGAGAATCTTACCAAACGCCTTACTGAAACCCATTTACACCACATCAATTGCTTTACCCTCATCCAACTGTTTGGTTACTTCTCAAAGAACTCAATAAGGCTTGAGGCATGACCCACCCTTCACAAAACCGTGTTGACTATCCCTAATTAACTTATTCATCTCAAGATCATTATGAGTTCGATCTCTTATGACCCTTTTGAAAACTTTACCCACAACTGAAGTAAGGCTCACAGGTCTATAATTACCAGGGTTGTCTCTACTCCCCTTCTTGAATAAGGGAACATTTGCTATCCTCCAATCTTCTGGCACTATTCCTGTAGACAATGAGTACATAAACATCAAAGCCAAAGACTAGACAATCTCCTCCCTGGCTTCCCAGAGAATCCTAGGATAAATTCCATCTGGCCCAAGGGATTTATCTGGTTTTACACTTTCCAGAATTGCTAACACCTCCTTCTTATGGACTTCCATCCCATCTAGTCTAGTAACCTGTATATCAGTATTCTCCTTGACCATATTGTCTTTTTCTAGTGTGAATACGGATGAGAAGTATTTATTTAGTGCTTCCCCCATTTCCTCTGGCTCCACACACAACTTCCCACTACTACGCTTGATTGGCCCTTATCTTATCCCAGTCATTCTTTTATCCCTTATATATCTATAGAAAGCCTTAGGGTTTTCCCTGACTTCTCATGTCCCCTCCTGACTCTTCTTAGCTCTCTCATTAGGTATTTCCTGCTAACCTGTAACTCTCAAGCACTCTAACTGAGCCATCACATCTCTTCCTAACATAAGCCTTCTTCCTCATTCCCAACGTCTAGGTTCAAATTTGAATATCACCTTTGAGAAATTATTTTGTACAATATCTATGGTGAGCAGCAGGGAGTAAAAGGACATGTACCCAACAAAACGTGACAGAGAGCAGTACAATGTTTCAGTCGTTTAGCAAGTTTTATCCAACTTTCTCATCCTATCAAATTATTGCTTAACTATTTGTTTGATTCTACCAAACATAAACCTACAGAAACCTTTATGTGGGATGGTAAGAGGAATATGCTAATGGACAAAAATTCAGAGTCTTGGACTAATAATCTGTGCACAGGTATTCAAAACCCCCCCATGAAAATCAACTGTAACCGAGTTGGTCGCACAATTGTCGTTGAATCAAGTGTGAACTGAAGTTTGTCTCCAGGATTAGGCACAATATTTCGGGCTGCCACAGCCAGGGCAGCAGAGAGGCACTGTGGATGAGACATTAATCTGATGATTTTAAATGCAGATGGAAAGAGATCCAGCACCCTATTTCTCAGAGTTATCCTTTGCTGATTTTTCTTTTTATTGGCCAAAATGCAATCAAACAGCAGTGGAAAGAGATTATTTGATAATAATCAGATAGCTGCTGTTTGTCAGGGATCTCGGACTACAAATTGGTTGTTGGGTTTCCCACACAATATACAGCAACTACATTTCAAAAGTACTTCATTGGCTATGAATTGCTTTCAGAATGTCCTGAGGTCATGAAAGGTATCAAATAAAATCTTTTATAGCCACTAGGGAGTGGAAATAAGTCTAGAGATACAAAAGTTAGCATCAGTAACCATGAAATTGCCAGACAGTCTTAAAAGCCTATTTGAATTTTCTACCCACCCTCAAGTGCTAGTATGTCTGGCTGACTTGCTCCTTCAATCCCACAGAAGTGTGTTTGCCCCTTAATATCTCTGTGAACTGGTCTTGTAAGGTACTTTGTTGCACAGGAATGAGTAATAGCGATCTAATGATGCCCGCGTCCCATAACTAAATTAAAATAATTAAAATGTTTGGATAGTAAGACAAGAGAATATTTTAACATTAGATCTCATGAGTTTAAGGTCCATGTTTATGAATAGCAATATACCGAAAAGAACAGCTTTCATGAGAAGTACGACTGCAGTTTGGTTATTTAGTTTGTTTCAAAACAGAAAATGGGAATGCATCAGCTTGGTTTAATGTAATTCCCTGGCCCTAAACTGCAATGTGCACAGGAGATCCATAAATCAAGCTATCACTGCTAGCATTTGGAAACAATATATAATATATGTTCTTATTTTCTAGAGGGGTTTGGCTTGAAAATCAGCAATTCCAAGAAAAGGCTCTGGTAATCTCAGGAATCCAGGAATTTATGGACAAAAACAGAATCGTGGTCAATCTAATTCACCTTCCATTCTGTTTTTATTTGCCTAATATGTTAATCAAGTTTGTTGAATAATCATTGCTGTCAATCAGTATAATGCACACCTGTTCATGACACAGGGATAAACCAAGAGTTGGGAAGCTTTGGGCACTACTGATCCAAATGGTACCCATTCCTCAAACTTCTTACACTTCCCACATTATGTCCCACGTCCTGCCCTAAATCTTTCATACTGCCTTTCAAATCTTTACACCATTCAAATGCATCTCCTGAAGTACTCTTCTCCACAGTACTTACTTGACATTAATTTTTAATTCACCCCATTCAAACGTAAGCCATGTTCTCTGCTTTAACTGTTCTGGACAAAGTGAAATAATTTCTCATGAACAACATTATTGATTTTCTTCAGAATCCTAAAAGGACAGCAATCATATAACAGCTCAACCTCCTTTTTTTTCTAGGGTGAGAAAGGCTAATTAACATAATTGTTATTCATAACTTCCCATTCTCGTCACATTTTTCCGCTGCACCCTTCCTGCACATGCAGTATCCTTTTTAACGTGCAGCATTCTAAGTGAGCTCACATAAACGATTTATAAGTGCAGGATTAGCTAATTATTTCAGCTCTATATCAATCTTTTAAACATATCACCATCTAAATGTGACTTGCTAGTGCTAGATCATCTTGTACAACCCTGCAGCCAAACACTTCTTTTCACATTGTGATCGGATTCTGATATATTGTAAGCTATCCCTACTTTGGTCCACTTATCTGCAGCAAGCTGAATCCAGAGCAACAAAATTAATTTTCTCTCAGACACCAAACTGGCACTTGCGTGACAGTCAGCAGCATCACGTGATTCAAAATAAAATTAAAATTTCCTTAAATAATCAAATTAATATTCAACAACTGCTTGTTAAGCACTCTTACTTGAAGGTCTGGGCACAATCTTTGGTAATGTGTTATAGAGTTGGGGTGGTGGGGATTTTCCTTTTAAAACCTTATTTGTGAAGAAACACAATGTGAGCATTAATTACTGAAAAAACCTAGCATAAGGTTTCCCACCAACTCAAAATAAAGCAGAACTGTTGTATAGTTTTGTAATATCTTAGTCGTAAAACTACACAGCTCATAAAAATATTAGGTTTAAAAGTGTTATAAAGCATTATTAAGCTTCAATTCTTTCCTAATACCATTTTAATGGATTCTTACAGCACTGCAGGATTAAAGAAAAAAAGTCATTTATTTAGACATGTGCTTTAAAAATTAAACACCTGAAGTATAAAGCATAAATATGCTTACACAGAAAGTTCATATAAAAAACAGCCACATCCATTCCCTTCACTTCACTGTTGGACAACACAGTTTGGAACACTAGTAAGCCTGTTCAAAATGGGACTCTCAACTTAGATGTAAGCAAGCTCAGTTCAAATTAAAACAAACCGATTGAATAACGTGACTTCCAGTCATCAAGCTTTTGCTTTATACAGAGCAAAACTGCTGTCAGCAAATGTTTCAAGCTTTTCTCAGAAGATTTCCAGTTAACTTAGTGGATAGTTAAGCTTCCTTTCCCTGATCATCATCTTCTATCTTTTTGATTTCACTCTTTAAATAGTTGATGGCTTCCCGACTTGCTTTCAATCTTTCTTTAAACTCTGCAATTTCAAAGCTGGTCTTCTTCTTGGCAGCTTCCAGCTTTTCCCTGGTTTTCACCTCAAGCTCTGCAACTAGAAAACAAACAGTTTTACAGAATATATATGTTTATAATAAATTTTACTATCAAATTTACATTACTTTCCACATTTCATTTTTGTATAGAACTGCTGACAGTCACAAAACTGCCTGGCTGCCTTTATATTCTGAAGATCCTTTATCAATAACATTGAATTTTTGCATGAATTACACCTTGGAAATGAATTTTGGAGTTGGATTTCATTTACCTAAGGAGAGGTTTTAAAATATAATCCAGAACTGAATCAAGAAGTGCTAATAGCTGAAAACGGATGATTATTAGAATTTACAAAAACATACTGATGCATACACCACCTTTTAATGATTCTCAAATTTAACTTCTTTTTGCGGCAATATTAAGACACAGCTGTACTCTTCAGCTGAACCAGCAAGAAGGTGCTCCTTCCTAGCTCGCTGAATAAAATGACCATCTCAATCGTGTCATATCCTATCATTATGGTGGGGAGCACTGAAAATAAACATAACTTAAAGAGGGACAGGAAGGAAGAAAAGGAGAAGAAAATGTACTCTATGCAACTATAACAATAACTACAATATAATCAAAGTCAATTACCGCTAATGCATTCCTAGCTGCAATTAATAAATCTATCACATGAGGTGTAATGGAGTAATTCCTACATTCACAGCCCTCGATTAAATCTCATGTGCATTTGGAAGTAGGAGATGTGTACGTGTCTCAATACCAGAGTTGGGGAGCAGGATAGCCTGCAGGGTCTCCACTGCTGACTCCTATTCCCTTGTGTGGATTTCAGTTGAGTACAGAGTTGACCTTGGCCAAGGCACCACTTACACAGTTAGCTTGTCTAAATTCACATTTAAAGGGCTAAGTTAGTGGGTGATTGGCAAATGGCCACTACTTGTTGTGAACCATTACTTCTGCAGGATTTGCATCTGGCAAGAGATGAATATCTTTCACATCCCCAGCACATGACAAAGTGCTTTTCTTATTGTGGGAAATAAGTTACTTTTGAAGAAGACATGATTATATAGGGAACAATAACAAACATTTTTAAGCAGCAAGGTCCAATGAAAAAGAGCAATTGTGTTAAAATGACTAGTTAATAGTTGCCATTACAAACCAAAAGCTGAAAAGTGGAATAAGGCTAGAAAAGACCATTAATGGCTGGGACATTGAATCAAATAGCATCCTTCTGTGCTGCAAATCTTTCCATGTAATTTGAATTAAACATTGGTCAACATACCTAGAAGACTTGCAGCTCTCTTTCAATTAATGGATCAGGAACTTTTTCATCCACCTAAACAGTCAGGGTTTCAATCCAATGTCTCATCTACAAACTGGTACCTCTGAAAGCTTAGCGCTAGCGGCACTGTATTGAAGTATCAGCCCATATAATATGTTTATAATCTGGAAGGAAATCTGACTAATCTGATTACTTTTGATGCTGATTTATGCGATCAGTTAGCGAATTTTGAGAAGTTTTGTAGCTCAGGCTGAGGTTCTGGATGTAGATTTGCTTGCTGAACTGGAAAGTTTGTTTTCAGACGTTTCATCACCATACTAGGTATTATCAGTATGCCTCCGGAACAAGCGGTGGTGGCATGGCCCACTTTCTCTTTGTGTGTTTAGGTTTCCTTGGGTTAGTGATGTCATTTTCTGTGGTGATGTCATTTCCTGTTCTTTTTCTCAGTGTGGTGGTAAATGGGATCCAGGTCAATGTGTTTGTTGATAGAGTCCTAGTTGGAATGCCATGCTGAGGAATTCTCGTGCGTGTCTCTGTTTGGCTTGACCTGGGATGGATGTGTTGTCCCAGTCGAAGTGGTCTCCTTCCTCATCTGTACGTAAGGATACTAGTGAGAGTGGGTCATGTCTTTTTGTGGCTAGTTGATGTTCATGTATCCTGGTGGCTAGTTTCCTAAAAGCATGGCATTCCAACCGAACTCTACCAACAAACACATTGACTTGGATCCCATTTACCACCCCCGAGAAAAATATCAGAAAATGATGTCA
Organism: Chiloscyllium plagiosum; assembly: GCF_037043375.1. Classification (NCBI taxonomy): domain Eukaryota; kingdom Metazoa; phylum Chordata; class Chondrichthyes; order Orectolobiformes; family Hemiscylliidae; genus Chiloscyllium; species Chiloscyllium plagiosum. The sequence goes on along the minus strand of NW_028270157.1, from coordinate 21,022,112 downwards.
CCACAGGAAATGACATCACCAACGCAAGGAAACCTAAACATATAAATAGAAAGCGGGCCATGCCACCAGCATTTCATCCGGAGGCATACTGATGATGTTACCTAGTATGGTGACAAAACATCTGAAAATGAACCTTCCAGCTCAGCAAGCAAACCCACATCCATGCTATCAGTGCTCCTGCATTGCTGGCCATAAAACGTCCAAGTGAGATATGGTCTTTCTATTAAACTGTTTGCATTATTTGTTTTCCTCATTTGCAATAGTTTGATAGTGTATATCCAAAATACAATTACTGTACAATGCCAATCATTTCCAACCATTTGATACAGACAGTTCTATCTACAAACATCTTTTAACATGTGACATTCAGGAAGTACATTACACAAGTAGCATTTTGAAAAAAACTTCATGAAGCACTTCAGTATATACAGAAGTTTTGAAAGGCACTACATGAATCCTTTTTCTTTTACTGTCAATTGTTACTAAAGGAAACAAATGATCATAATCACTTTTTAGAATGACATAAATGCACTTTCCATGTGACTTAACTATAAAGATATATCAATAAGATCTTACACTCCGTTTCATGTTTGTAGGCTCCAAGTGTCAATTGTCGAGATGTTGTCAACAGTTGTTGCATCATTGCAGTAGGATCTTGGAAAATCTAGATCCAAAAATAGGCAAACAGCAAATCAGGTTATTTTGCTGTCTCTGCATGTTTAAAAAGTGTCCACATTTGTCTATCTTTGTGGTCACCTAAAAAGATTTATTGTGCAAAAGATTCTGTTCTGTTCTTCTGAGTTACATTATTTTGGAAGAATGTATAAGGTCACTCAGTCCAAGCCTGAAATCTACTGGATTGAAACATTCAACATACAGAGCAAAATGATAAAACTGAACTTAACCTCAATTCTACATTCCTGCATACCCCTGACAAATCTTTCATTCCCATGGGAATAAAAAAATCTATCTGTCTCTGCCATAAAAATATGTAAAGATTTGTGTCCACTGCCTTTTGAAGAAGGGAATTCCAAAGACTCTTGACCCTTTGAGAAAAAGTATTCTTAATCTTGGTCTTAAACAGGCAACATCTTATTTTTGAACCATGAACCTTAGATCTAGGTTCTTTCAAGAAGAAACATCCTTTCCACATCCAACTGGTCAAGTCCTCTCAGGATCTTATACTTGGTAATTAAATCACCTGACTCTTCAAAATCCAGAGGATACATGCCTGGCCTGTCTAGATTTTGCTCATAAGGCAATCCACCCTTTCCAGGTATGAATCTGGTGAACCTTCTTTCTAATGCATTAACATCCTTCAGTAAGTACAGTGACTGGTGCTGTCTGCCTTACTCCAGATGCAGTCTCATTAACGCCTGTATCACTGAAGCATAATCTCCCTACTCTTGCAATCAGTTCCCTTGGTAATAAAACATAATCTTCTATTAGCTTTCCTGATTACTTGCTGTACAAATCAACCTTCTGCGATTGATGCACAAGGACACCCAAATCGCTTTGTATCTCAGAGCTCTGCAACTGCTCACTATTTAGATAATATGCTTCTTTTTTATCCTTTATGCCAAAATGTACAATTTCCCACATTGCAGTCCATTTGACATATCTTTGCCCACTCACAATCTATCTATATCCCTCTGTAGGCTCTTTATGTTCTCTTTCCTACCTATTGTTGCAGCAATTACACCAGATTTTGGTCCCCTTACTTGTGAGGGACGTAATTACATTGGAGGCAATTCAAACAAAATTCACGAGATTGGAATCTAGAGATAAGGGGTTTGTCATATGAAGAGAGATTGAGCAGCTTAGTCCTTTATTCACTGGAGTTTCAAAGAATGAAGGCGGTCTAACTGACATATATAAAGATGCTAATGGGGACTGACAAAGTAGATGTGGATACGATGTTCTTCATGTAGGGCAATCTAGAATAAGAGGTCATAGGAGTAGAAGGTGACGAGGAGAAAATTTTTTTTCTCAAAAGGTCACGAATCTGAAGTTCACTACTGCAGAGTACAATGGATGCTGAGGACCTAAAAGTAAATTTGAGGAGATAAACAGATTTTTAGTTAGTAACGGGTTAAGGATTATAGAGAGCAAACAGGAAAGTGGAATTAAGGCCAAACTGAGATTAACCACGATCATAGCAAATGGCACAGCAGGCTCAAAGAGTTGAATTGTCTACTCCTGCTCCTAGTTCTTATGTTCTTATTAGCAAATTTAGCTACCATGTCTTTGGTCCTTTCATCTAAATCATTTAGATAAATTGTAAAGAATTGACCAACCCCTGTGGCACACCACTCAACATCCTGCTAGCCTGAAAAAGACGCATAGATTCTACTCCTTGCTTCATGTAAACCAGCAGGTGTGTCACCCCCAACATTGTGGGCTTTTATTTTCTGAAATGTTTTGTAGTATTTTCAAATAGGAGCTCTCATAGTCATTCAATGTTTGTACTCTGAAGGTAGGTCGGTTACGGAAAGTAAAGAATGTGCAATACTTACAGAGAACACTCACCATCACAAAACTGTGGCATATTCCTTCAGATTAAATGAGTTGTATTTAGTAAAGAAACCTTACATTCAGAAGCCTGCCAGAGTTTCTTTTTGTGCTTACCATTTCATCATAAAATTCAGAGACGACTGTCTTTTTGCCCAACATTACATTGCTATCAGACTGAAACAGCTTCAGCAAGTGATAAAGGGTCACCTATTTAACAGAAAGAATCATAGTAAATTTTTTGCAATAAGAATTATGATTATACAGAACAATTGAATTTACAGAATGTGAAAAATTACACTGAAAACCAAGTTAAAATTGTCAGTTGGGCTCAACAGTCTGACACTCGCATGTACTGGAAGCTAGACATAGGAGGAGGCAGGGCCTTGTTCTTTGTAGACAGAAATAACACGTACATGCACATCATTTGTTTTAACTCAACAAAACAGGTGACGACCATACCTTAGGGCAATGCCCTGACCACTCAGAGCCAAGCTACTGGTTTAAGATTTAAGCAAAGTTTGACAGTTAATTTTCTAACAGTACTAACTGGTATAACCTCCATGGCAATGCATCTACCAATCAGAATCCACTTGTCAATCAAGCAGCACTCTTCTCTCATGGACAATAAATATTATTTTTTCCTTTGAAAATATTCTTGCAAATTGTCCTGCTAAGTAGAAAGTAAAAAGTCTCAGCCAAAGGGTCTTTTAACCAGCAATACTCAAGTACGCTACCAAATGACTAAGATGTTTCTTCCTAATTTTGAAATTAGACATTTGCTAGTTTCTTACCGGCCTTTCATTTGGATCAATAAAGAAAATTTTTATGATAATTTCAAATTCACCCCATCCAGTTTCTGTGATTTCATATGGTGGCTTGGTAACAACTGGAGAGAGGATAGAGAAAGGTAAATCAAACTATTAACACAGTTTTTCAGAAATCAGTTGGATTTAAATATTCAACACAGAGTAAAATAATAAAGATGGAAGAAAATCTTTTTCTTTCGACAATTCCATTGAAATTTTGTCAGTTACAAAAATACTTATTCCGGACACACAGATGATACTGACAAGGCAATATTTAATGTTCATTTCTCGTTGCTTGAGGCTATAAAAAAAATCAGTCTCATTGTAAGGGACTGAAGTCACATGTTGACCCGATCCTTTAAACAGAGGGATCTGGATGTGTGTGATATTAAAGAGTTAACTTGCTCTGCTGACCTGCAGGAAATTCGATGTCCCGAGGCTAGGGTGGGATGCCTCTGACTTGCGGTTAGGTTGTAAGGATGTTTCCATCTCTTGGCATTCAAAGCCATTCCCTAGTTATTCAAAAGCCATTTACATTGTCATCTCCTACTATTTACATTTTCATTCCCTATTCAGAAATCAATAAGAACATTATATTTTGGAATTTTAACTCCCTGTAGGTTAAAAAAAATACAATTCACACCAGATCTGGCCATGAAGGGATGATTTGCATTACATTGTTTCTGGAAGGGAGGCGTCACTGCATTGTGTCTTAGTGACATGTGACTGTGAGGGAGTGGCTCAGTGTTAGCTTGTGGGTATTACTAACTATGATGTAAAGATTCTGTATAAAGGAGGGACTGTCTTGTTTGTTCGGGGAGAGCTTTGACATGACTCTACAAGCCCTGTGAGGTGTGTGTTAAAGTTCCTCCAGAAAGTTTGTGTTGTACTGTGCTTAATAAAATTTTGATTGTTCACAGAAGTTGGTGTGTTGCACTTGCATCATGTGTGAAAGAACCTCAGACAAAAAGAACCTAACAATGTGCAGATCCACAATTCTGTGAAAGTGACAACACAAGTGGATAAGGTGGTCAAGAGAGTATATGGGCATGCTTGCCTTCATCAGTCTGGGCATAGAGAGTAAAAACTGACAAGTCATAATGCAGCTGTACAGAACTTTAGTCAGTTAGGCTACATTTGGAATATTGTATACAGTTCTGACCACCACACTTTCAGAAGGATGAGATGGTTTTGGAAAGGGTACAAAAATGGATTACCATGATATTACCTGGTTTTGAGGGTATTAGTCATAAGAAGAGATTGGACAAAGTTGATTTGTTTTCACTTGAACACAGGAGGTTAAGGGAGGACTTGACACAGTTTATAAAATTATGAGAGGCAAAGATAGAATAGATAGTCAGGGTCTTTTTCCCCTAAGTAGAAAAGTCAAGTACTAGGGGACATAAGTTTAAAGTAAGTAGGGGAGTAAGTTTAAAAGACTTGTGAAACACAAGATTTTTACAAAGTGGGTGCTAAGTGCTCGGAATGCACTGTCAGAGGATGTGGTAGAAGCAGATACAATAACAACAGTTAATAAGCATATTGACAGTTACATGAATAGACAGGAAAGAGAGGGATATGGACTGTATGGAGGTAAGGAGTTTTTAGTTTAGAAAGGCATCACGTGTTGGTGCAGGTTTGGTGGGTTTGAAGGGCTGGTTCTTGTGCTGTACTATTCTTTGTTCCTTGAAGGGCTTTGATGAACAAGTTGAATATTTATCATTTCTGTATCTCATGCTGGCCGACAAACGATCTGATTTGCTGAATATAATTTCCGATCCATGGTGCAATCAATAGTCATGACCCCTGGGCAGTTAGCCTAGTATTCGAACCACCAACCCGACCTTGTCACATTCAAATCATAAGGCAGAGGCCAAGAATTTCCAAGAAGGAATTTATTCATCTTCATAAGACAGCCAAGTGTTGCTGTGTATCAAATTTGCTTTTTTTTAAACAGATTGTTATTAGAAAGCATGTAGGAGCATTAACTGAAACTTAATACAGGATCCCTTTGACTTTATTGAATGCTTTCCAACGGATATTGTGTGCTTTTTTTCCTCAGTTTGTGTTCATGGTAGATCCTGATAATTTCTGCTAATTGCATAACAGTTGCACACATAACTGCAGAATTGCCCAATTATCTTCCAATGTGCAATTCTGGCAGAGAATTTACAATCGACATATAACCTGTCTATTCACATACGAACAAATCTGTATGTTTACAGCAACTTGTTTTTGTTTTTACAATTTTTTTTAAAGAACTTACTGAAATATAATTTTCCAAAAGGTATTTTAAAATAAAAACTTGCCTCTTAGCGGGTTTCCATAGCTTTCATGCAGCTTGAACTGAATTTTCTTTACATATGCAGACATGTCCTGTAACAATAATAGATGTTTAGTCATGTTCATGCTGGTCTCACTGTTTACAAGAAAAATATTAATGTAGTATGGAGATGGATATTACAGACACTTGATTATAGAGTGGGGCTCGAACCCAAAACCTGACTACTCAGCTTTGAGAATGCTACCACTAACTAAAGCTTAACACCTTTACAGTACTAGGCATCAAACCAATAACTTTCTTGATCATATAATTTAACGACTTACAGTCTTAATTAGTAAGAGCTTGGACAATCCCAGTCCTGATCACTTTTCTTAAACTAAGACACCCATTTTTGACAATCTAGTCACTTAATGATGCTCAGAAGCTTTTCATGCTGTTATTTTGTTGTGGCAGTAGAAATTGAGTATGAACTAAAATATTCGAGGAGAAAGTGAGGACTGCAGATGCTGGAGATCAGAGCTGAAAATGTGTTGCTGGAAAAGCGCAGCAGGTCAGGCAGCATCCAAGGAACAGGAGAAGGGCTTATGCCCGAAACGTCGATTCTCCTGTTCCTTGGATGCTGCCTGACCTGCTGCGCTTTTCCAACAACACATTTTCAGCTATGAACTAAAATATACTATTTGATGTGTACATAATTAACTTAATTGCTCATCCCTAATGAAACGAAGATGAAGTGAACCCACCTGATATTTCAATAGTCACAAAGGAACATGCACAGTGCAAGGATGGACTTTAAAGTCCAAGGATGCTGATCAAAGTTTACACTTTGATGTTCAAGAAAACAGCATTCATTTTTTTCATTTTCCAGGTGAGGATTATGCCAGACTTTATTCAAATATAAAGTAGTACAAAACCAATGTTAAATCAAAAAGTTAAAAAAGCCACTTATTTATTAATATTAGAGTGTCTACAAGTAATGATATATTCTCTGTATGTCCTCCCAACAATGTAAAAAAGATCATTTATAAATTAGCTTTACATTGATTTATAACGTGTTCAATACTCAGTTATCGTATTTGTAAGTACATACCAAGGACTAAATAGCAGAACTCACTTCGTTCCTGTAAGGTTTTACATATACGGTCCACTGATGAGTGTGTCCATCTTCCTCTCGTTTCTTTCCAAAATAACGAGCAACATTTCCAAAGACTATTGGTTTAACTATCGTGACACCCTGTATATGAGAACATCAAGAAAATACATCTTAGTTCCTTGATGTTTCCCGAATGTTAAAGAATGGTCAGCTTTTAAAAACGAGTTACAAAAAGAAACTAGAAACCAGAAACAATATATTTCCATACCAAATTGCAAAGAGCAAAGCAAAAGGAACAAATTAACAGTAGTTACCCCTCAGTCACTAAAGCAGTCTTTCCTCTTAGGAATTAATAAGTAATATTTTTGAATTAAGTTGTTTGGAGATGTTATTACACATGTCTGGAGCAGATGGGACTTGAACCCAGGCCTTCTGGCACACAGAAACTAAAGTCCTCCACTGGTAAGCATGCTAAAACTTACTTTGGAATAAGGTCCAGCAGGGAGTGATCAAAATCAAATGGTGGAAAACAATAGAAGCAAAGCTTCAAAAATTCACACTCACTTGAATTTGAAGAATTAAATACTGCCCTATCAATCAGATATGTGGACAGATTTTTGGTAGCTAAAAAAATTGAGAATATGTGCAGGAGGGTGGAATTGAGGTAGCTTATCAACCATGATTTTGTTGAATGGCTTGGCTTAGGCTCAAATGGATAAATGGCCTATTCCAATTTCTATTTTAGAAGGTTCTTATATAAATCACCAGAAGTTACGATCTAGTAATGATGTCACCCAATGATAGTACTGGAGAATGCGAGGTGCTGCATTTTGGGAAAGCAAATCTTAGCAGGACTTATACACTTAATGGTAAGGTCCTAGAAAGTATTGCTGAACAAAGAGACCTTGGAGTGTAGGTTCATAGCTCCTTGAAAGTGGAGTCGCAGGTAAATAGGATAGTGAAGGCGGCGTTTGGTATGCTTTCCTTTATTGGTCAGAGTATTGAGTACAGGAGTTGGGAGGTCATGTTGCAGCTGTACAGGACATTGGTCAGGCCACTGTTGGAATATTGTGTGCAATTCTGGTCTCCTTCCTATCGGAAAGATGTTGTGAAACTTGAAAGGGTTCAGAAAAGATTTACAAGGATGTTGCCAGGGTTGGAGGATCTGAGCTACAGGGAGAGGCTGAACAGGCTGGGGCTGTTTTCCCTGGAGCATCGGAGGCTGAGGGGTGACCTTATAGAGGTTTACAAAATTATGAGGGGCATGGATAGGATAAATAGAAAAAGTCTTTTCCCTGGGGTCGTGGAGTCCAGAACTAGAGGGCATAGGTTTAGGGTGAGATGAGAAAGATATAAAAGAGACCCAAGGGGAAACTTTTTCACACAGAGGGTGGTACATGTATGGAATGAACTGCCAGAGGATGTGGATGAGGCTGATGCAATTGCAACAGTTAAGAGGCATTTGGATGGGTATATGAATAGGAAGGGTTTGGAGGGATATGGGCCGGGTGCTGGCAGGTGCGACTAGCTTGGGTTGGGATATCTGGTCGGCATGGGCAGGTTGGACCGAAGGGTCTGTTTCCATGCTGTACATCTCTATCACTCTAAGTTAGATCTCAGACTGAGACCCAGCTTGATGGATCAGAAGTTTATATTTTTCAGTTTGGTTACCATGATGGTCAGTCAGTGAATATACTGACGAGAAGTTCGAAACATTCTTTTTACAAAAGAACACAAGATTATTACACAAAAGGAGGAAAGCTGTTTATGGAACAATTTGGAAAGATCTTAATATGAACAGCAAAAAGAAAACTTCCCAGCAAGTGAAGTACCCCCATTTAACTCTTTGATTTCTTAGTTAACCGATGAGCTAGCAAACCTATCCTCTCAGCAACTTTTGATACATTCACCACAGGATTCTCTAGAATTGTCTCTCCAACATAGAAGCTAATTCACCTCCTTTTCCCTATGAACTTTAAAAGCCTTGTCCACCTAAACAGCTAAAACTGATTAAAATTTCTTGTTGGTTTTGAAAACCTGGATAACACACATAAAATGCTTCCATTGGAATGAATTTTTTTCTCAACAAGAATGGCCCTCACTTGTCTCTCCATATGTCAGAAATTTCAACTCTGTAAACATTTTATCATTAACTTCCCTGGGTTGTGTATCTAATAAATTTATCCCAAGCCATCTCTGTTTTATCTACCTGGATTTTAGAAAGGCATGCAATATGGTCTGTAATGCAGACCAGTAATCAAGTATGACCTCCCATTTCTAAAACTGCAAAACGTCTAAGCATAGATGAGTATATATTAACAAGAGAAAATGAGGTCTGCAGATGCTGGAGATCAGAGATGGAAATGTGTTGCTGGAGAAGAGCAGCAGGTCAGGCAGCATCTAGGGAACAGGAGAATCGACGTTTCGGGCATTAGCCCTTCTTCAGGAATGAGGAAAGTTTGTCCAGCAGGCTAAGATAAAAGATAGGGAGGAGGGACTTGGGGGAGGGGCGTCGGAAATATGATGGGTGGAAAAAGGTCAAGGTGAGGGTGATAGGACAGATTGGGGTGGGGGCGGAGAGGTCGGGAAGAAGATTGCAGGTTAGGGAGGCGGTGCTGAATTTGATGGATTTGACTGAGACAGGCTGGGGGGAGGGGAAATGAGGAAACTGGTGAAATCCGAGTTCATCCCTTGTGGTTGGAGGGTTACTAGCCGGAAGATGAGGCGTTATTCCTCTAACCGTCGTTTCGCTGTGATCTGACGATGGAGGAGTCCAAAGACCTGCATATCCTTGGTGGAGTGGGAGGGGGAATTGAAATGTTGAGCTACAGGGTGGTTGGGTTGGTTGGTCCGGGTGTCCCAGAGGTGTTCTCTGAAACGCTCCGCAAGTAGGCGGCCTGTCTCCCCAATATAGAGGAGGCCACATCGGGTACAGAGGATGCAATAGATGATATGTGTGGAGGTACAGGTGAATCTGTGGCGGATATGGAAGTTTCCTTTGGGGCCTTGGAGGGAGGTGAGAGGGGAGGTGTGGGCGCAAGTCTTGCACCTCCTGCGGTTGCAGGGGAAGGTGCCGGGAGTGGAGGTTGGGTTGGTGGGGGGTGTGGATCTGAAGAGGGAGTCACGGAGGGAGTGGTCTTTACGGAATGCTGATAGGGGAGGGGAGGGAAATATATCCTTGGTGGTGGGGTCCGTTTGGAGGTGGCGGAAATGACGGCGGATGATGCGCTGTACATGGAGGTTAGTGGGGTGGTAGGTGAGGACCAGTGGGGTTCTGTCCTGGTGGCGGTTGGAGGGGCGGGGTTCAAGGGCGGAGGATCGGGAAGTGGAAGAGATGCGGTGGAGGGCATCGTCGATCACGTCGGGGGGGAAATTGCGGTCCTTGAAGAAGGAGGCCATCTGGGATGTGCGTTTTTGGAACTGGTCCTCCTGGGAGCAGATGCGGCGGAGTCGAAGGAATTGGGAGAATGGGATGGCGTTTTTGCAGGGGGCAGGATGGGAGGAGGTGTAGTCCAGGTAGCTGTGGGAGTCGGTCGGTTTGTAGTAGATGTCAGTGTTGATCCGGTTGCCTGAGATGGAAATAGAAAGGTCGAGGAAGGGGAGGGAGGAATCTGAGACTGTCCAGGTGAATTTGAGGTGGGGGTGGAAGGTGTTGGTGAAGTGGATGAACTGTTCCACCTCCTCGTGGGAGCACGAGGCGGCGCCGATACAGTCATCGATGTAGCGGAGGAAAAGGTGGGGGGTGGGGTCAGTGTAGTTGCGGAAGATGGATTGTTCCACATATCCTACGAAGAGGCAGGCATAGCTGGGGCCCATGCGGGTGCCCATGGCTACTCCTTTCGTTTGGAGGAAGTGGGAGGATTGGAAAGAGAAGTTGTTCAGGGTGAGGACCAGTTCAGTCAGTCGAAGGAGGGTGTCAGTGGAAGGGTACTGATCGGTACGGTGGGAAAGGAAGAAGCGGAGGGCTTTGAGTCCTTCGTGATGGGGGATGGAGGTGTACAGGGACTGGATGTCCATGGTGAAAATAAGGCGTTGGGGACCGGGGAAGCGAAAATCATGGAGCAGGTGGAGGGCGTGGGTGGTGTCCCGAACGTAGGTGGGGAGTTCTTGGACTAAGGGGGACAGGACGGTGTCAAGGTAGGCGGAGATGAGTTCGGTGGGGCAGGAGCAGGCGGAGACAATGGGTCGGCCGGGGCAGTCAGGTTTGTGGATTTTGGGCAGGAGGTAGAAGCGGGAGGTGCGGGGTTGTGGGACTATGAGGTTGGAGGCGGTGGATGGGAGATCCCCCGAGGTGATGAGGTTATGGACGGTCTGGGAGATGATGGTTTGGTGGTGGGGGGTGGGGTCATGGTCAAGGGGGCAGTAGGAGGAGGTATCTGCGAGCTGGCGTTTGGCCTCAGCGGTGTAGAGGTCGGTGCGCCAAGGGAGGCGCGGTAGTAGTTTGGCGCACCTCCATCCCCCATCACGAAGGACTCAAAGCCCTCCGCTTCTTCCTTTCCCGCCGTACCGACCAGTACCCTTCCACTGACACTCTCCTTCGACTGACTGAACTGGTCCTCACCCTGAACAACTTCTCTTTCCAATCCTCCCACTTCCTCCAAACGAAAGGAGTAGCCATGGGCACCCGCATGGGCCCCAGCTATGCCTGCCTCTTCGTAGGATATGTGGAACAATCCATCTTCCGCAACTACACTGGCCCCACCCCCCACCTTTTCCTCCGCTACATCGATAACTGTATCGGCGCCGCCTCGTGCTCCCACGAGGAGGTGGAACAGTTCATCCACTTCACCAACACCTTCCACCCCGACCTCAAATTCACCTGGACAGTCTCAGATTCCTCCCTCCCCTTCCTCGACCTTTCTATTTCCATCTCAGGCAACCGGATCAACACGGACATCTACTACAAACCGACCGACTCCCACAGCTACCTGGACTACACCTCCTCCCATCCTGCCCCCTGCAAAAACGCCATCCCATTCTCCCAATTCCTTCGACTCCGCCGCATCTGCTCCCAGGAGGACCAGTTCCAAAAACGCACATCCCAGATGGCCTCCTTCTTCAAGGACCGCAATTTCCCCCCCGACGTGATCGACGATGCCCTCCACTGCATCTCTTCCACTTCCCGATCCTCCGCCCTTGAACCCCGCCCCTCCAACCGCCACCAGGACAGAACCCCACTGGTCCTCACCTACCACCCCACTAACCTCCATGTACAGCGCATCATCCGCCGTCATTTCCGCCACCTCCAAACGGACCCCACCACCAAGGATATATTTCCCTCCCCTCCCCTATCAGTATTCCGTAAAGACCACTCCCTCCGTGACTCCCTCGTCAGATCCACACCCCCCACCAACCCAACCTCCACTCCCGGCACCTTCCCCTGCAACCGCAGGAGGTGCAAGACTTGCGCCCACACCTCCCCTCTCACCTCCCTCCAAGGCCCCAAAGGAAACTTCCATATCCGCCACAGATTCACCTGTACCTCCACACATATCATCTATTGCATCCTCTGTACCCGATGTGGCCTCCTCTATATTGGGGAGACAGGCCGCCTACTTGCGGAGCGTTTCAGAGAACACCTCTGGGACACCCGGACCAACCAACCCAACCACCCTGTAGCTCAACATTTCAATTCCCCCTCCCACTCCACCAAGGATATGCAGGTCTTTGGACTCCTCCATCGTCAGACCACAGCGAAACGACGGTTGGAGGAAGAACGCCTCATCTTCCGGCTAGGAACCCTCTAACCACAAGGGATGAACTCGGATTTCACCAGTTTCCTCATTTCCCCTCCCCCCAGCCTGTCTCAGTCAAATCCATCAAATTCAGCACCGCCTCCCTAACCTGCAATCTTCTTCCCGACCTCTCCGCCCCCACCCCAATCTGTCCTATCACCCTCACCTTGACCTTTTTCCACCTATCATATTTCCGACGCCCCTCCCCCAAGTCCCTCCTCCCTATCTTTTATCTTAGCCTGCTGGACAAACTTTCCTCATTCCTGAAGAAGGGCTAATGCCCGAAACATCGATTCTCATGTTCCCTGGATGCTGCCTGACCTGCTGCGCTTCTCCAGCAACACATTTCCATCTCTATATATTAACAAGGTCTGCTAAATGGTTCGTAGACAGACCACACCAGGAAATAAAACAACGCTAGAAAACTGACTTGTAAACAGTTGTCAGCTCAGACCATAATGTTCACTGTTCACCAAAATCACTACTTGTAACAAAAAATAACCCAAACCCCATCTAAACACACACACAAACAGCAAGACCTCAACGCAATGGTATAAGTGCTGTATTATCACTTTTTCAAGAATACATTTCAGCATTTCCTGATAACACAAATCAGGCAAACTGGTCCATTTTCTCTCTGTATTATAGAATAGTGCCACATTTGCTGTCTTCAAATCCAATTGGATAGTTCCATGGAAGGTAAGAAATATTTGAAGATCACAGCTATGTACTATATCTCACATCTCTAAAAACAACAAATGTTGGACATCACAGCAGATCAGGCAGCATTCAAGGAGACAGACAGCAAACTAATGTTTCAAGGCTAGATGACTCTTAGAGTCACAGAGTCATAGAGCCATGCAGCATGGAAACAGACCCTTTGGTCTAACTCATCCATGCCGAGCAGGTATCCTAAATTAATCTAGTTCCATTTCCAGTACTGCCCATATCTCTTAAACCCCTTCTATTCATAAACCCGTCCAGACGCCTTTTGCATGTTGTAACTGTACCAGCTTCCACCACTTCTTCTAGCAGCCCATTCCATACATGCTCAATGCTCTGCGTAAAAAAGTTCACCCTTTGGTCCCTTTTAAACCTTGCTCCTCTCAACTTAAACCTGTGCCCTCTAGTTTTGGATTCCCCCACTCCAGGGGAAAAGATCTTGGCTATTCACTCCATCCGCACCCCTCATGATTTTATAAACCTCTCAAGGTCATCCCTTAGCTTCTGAACCTCAAGGGAAAGTAGCCCCAGCCAACTCAGCCTCCCCCTTTAACTCAAGCCCTCCAAACCTGGCAACATCCTTGGAAATCTTTTCTGAACCCTTTCAAATTTCATAACATCCTTCCAATAGCAGGGAAACCAGAAATGCATGCAGTATTCCAAACATGGCTGAACCATTGTCCTGTACAACTGCAATCTGGATTAGTGGTGCTGGAAGAGCACAGCAGTTCAGGCAGCATCCAAGGAGCAGCGAAATCGACGTTTCAGGCAAAAGCCCTTCATCAGGAAATGATTTCCTGATGAAGGGCTTTTGCCCGAAACGTCGATTTCGCTGCTCCTTGGATGCTGCCTGAACTGCTGTGCTCTTCCAGCACCACTAATCCAGAATCTGGTTTCCAGCATCTGCAGTCATTGTTTTTACCTGTACAACTGCAATATGACTTCCAACTCCAATACTCGAATAAAGTGACAAATAAAGACAAGCATACCAAATGCCTTCTTTACTATCCTATCTACCTGGGATTCCACTTTCAAAGAACTATGAACCTGCACTCCAAGGTCTCTTTGTTCAACAACATTCCCCAGGACTTTACCATTAGTCCTGCCCTGATTTCCCTTTTCAAAATGCAGCACCTCACATTGATCTAAATTAAACGCTACCTGCCAGTGCTCAGCCCATGGGTTCATCTGATCAAGGTCCTGTTGTACTCTGGGCTAACCGTATTGTCTGTCCACTGCACCTCCAATTTTGGTGTCATCTGCAAACTTACTAACCTTATCTCCTTCTTCATCAGAGCTGGGGTGAAGTGTGGAGGGCACAGCATTTATGCAATAGTTAGGGATGTTTGGAGTGCGGGGGTAGAAAGGATATTGATAGTTCAGATGAAGTGATCAGAATGTGAGAATAGCAGAACAATGGTGTTTCTAACTGCTAGACCTCAAAGAACAGACAGTCCCACTGGGGTGGAGGGAGGGGAGCGAAGACATGGTGACAGAGAATTTAACAAGTAAAGCTAAAAGGGAAAGAATGGGAGTTGGTTCACAATGAAAGTTCAACTCTCCTTTTATAATTTTCATCATCCTCCTTTATTGGTATCCACAACTTAATATTAAGTTCAAAAGGTTGTAAAATGTCTCGTCTGATGATTAGATGCTGTTCCTCCAGTTTGTGTTGTGATTCACTGGAACACTGCAGCATGCCAAGAACAGACAAGTGGGCATGCAAGCAAGATGCTGTGTTAAAATGACTGGCTATGGGAAGGGCGGGGTCCTGCTTGTGTACAGATCGGAGGTGTTCTGCAAAGCATTCACCCAGTCTGGATTTGATTTCTCTGGTGTAGACAGACCACAATAAATACAATACACAAGATTGAAGGGAACCATTATTCTGTCATTCTCACTTAATTGTGAACTATCAACATCCTTTCTCTCCCAGCACTCTACACTCCACCCGCCCCCCCCCACCCCCCCAAACTATAGCATAACTGCTGCCTCCTCTTCAATTCATGTCATCTCTGAAGAGTCATCTAGATTCAAAAGGTTAGCTTGCTCTCTCTCTCCATGGATGTTGCCTCACCCACTGCGATCTACAGCATTTATTGTTTTCAGTACAGATTCCAGCATCCAGCATCTGTAGTAATTTGTTCCTATCCATTTCTTGCAGCTGTCTATTTTAGAAGAATTGCAGGATGCTGCAGACCATCAAGTCCTGGTGATTTGTTGGTCTTCATCCCCATTAACTTCTGTAATACTCTGTGCCATTTTCTTCTTCCCCATTATCTCTCCTGTCTGGGCCACCTGGGGAATCACAGGATTACTTTCACCATTCTTTTCCTTTTTTTATTATTATTTTCATCATCCTCCTTTGTTGGTACCACAGCTCCCCCAATCCTAGGTTTATTCTTCTTCTTGACAACATTATAAACCTCCACTTTAAATTAAAAATTATCCCCATCTCACCCTTATAAAAATCAAAATAATTCAGACACATTACAACACAGTTCTGTGGCAGGTGGGATGTGAACTTGGACGTCCTGGCCCAGAGGCAGGGGCACTACAACTGCACCACAAGAACCCCACATTTCCAAGCTGCTTTAGCCAATTTATCCCTCAGAATTACAAAACGGATTGAACTTAAACATTTTAGTTTTAGACTTCAGTACATCACACTCAAACTCAATGTGAAAATCAATCATCTTATGACCACCTTTCCATAAGTGGATCATTATCAATGAGATTGCTGGTGATGGTGGTGGTTGTTGTTGGAGCTAATTGTTTTAACTGCAGGACATTATAGCAGGACTTAGATTGAACAATAGACTAAACCCCAAAACTGCAGCTATTTCAATATTCTTCACTCTAACAAAGTCAGATTTGTTCAAATTTGGTGGACCTCAGATGAATGTTGGCAAATAGCAAGACCTGAACACACACAGGCATTGGCTGATGAGTGGCACAACTGTTATTTACCACTTTAGTTCCAGGCAATGACAATCTCCAAAGACAGAGAGAACATAACAATCACTTCTTGTATGCTGGCATAGGGGCTCGGCGGTTCGCAATGCGGAACCGGCAGGTCTCAGCAAATGCGACCTGGTACAATTTGAGCCTTGGGTGATTGTGCGGAGTTTGCACATTTTCCCCATGTCCGCAAAGTTTTCCACCAGGTGCTCCAGTTTCCTCCTACAGTCCAAAGATTTGCATGTTAGCCCCTTAAATTGCCCAGAGTGTCCAGGAATGTGCAGGCGAAGTGGATTAGCCATGGTACTTGAAAGGTTACAGAGACAGAGTGAGGGTCAGGGTCTGGGTGAGATGCTCTTCAGGTCGGTGCATACACAATGGGTCGGAGTGGCTTCTTTCCAGACTGTAGAGATTCTACAATTACTTTCACTGAATTCTCCAATATCAACAATCTAGGGTCCAGAAAATTATTAGGACCAGCATACAAATACTGTCACTAGATGAGCAGCTCAGAGGGTGAAAGTTCTGTGGAAATTAACTCACCTTCTGAC
This sequence comes from Chiloscyllium plagiosum, assembly GCF_037043375.1. Taxonomy (NCBI): domain Eukaryota; kingdom Metazoa; phylum Chordata; class Chondrichthyes; order Orectolobiformes; family Hemiscylliidae; genus Chiloscyllium; species Chiloscyllium plagiosum. Next base: position 21,005,445 of record NW_028270157.1, on the reverse strand, counting down.
TCCCATGTTGATAAAATACTCCATGATAAAATACTGGATGAGTGCAGCTCCAACAAAATGCAAAAAGCTTGACATTATTCAGAACAAGAGTCTACTAGATTAGCAACCCACCTAACATCTCAAACATGTAATTCACTAAAGCTCCTTTGACAACACCTCCATGGATTGCAGTGGTTCAAGACTGGAAAAATTAGGGATGTGCAATAAGTGGAGTGACCCCCTCCCCCCCACCACCCCATCCAACCAAAAAGGCAAATGTGTCTCATTACATAATATCTAAAATCTCCCTGACCTGTTTGGTTTCTTCACAATCTAAATTATCAAAATTTGCAGACAATTGCAAGCGGTGCCCATCATTTTTACAAAAAAAATCCTTGGAATCAGCTTTCTCAGACAGGCTATGACACCTCTGGAGCAGGTGAAGCTTGAACTCTGACCTCTGGTCCAGTGGTTGATTAACATTGCATTGCTTAATTATGACCAATTTGCATCAATTCCAATAGATCTTAATTTGGCTTAATTCACTGATACGAATTAAGCCAAATTATACGATATGACAAGTACAGTAGTTCCCCCTCATACCCGTGGGGGATATGTTGCAGGCCCTACCACGGAAGCCCAAAACAGTGGGCTTAGAGTAGCCACTAATATCCACTATAAACCAACCAACTCCTATAGCTACCTGGACTGTACATCCTCACACTCTACTTCTTGTAAAGACTCCAATGCATTCTCCCAGCTCCTCTGTCTCCATTGCACGTGTTCCAATGAGGCCAAATTCGACAATGAATGGAGCGAACCCATTCATTTCAATGAGGTGAACCTTCCTGGCAGCCTGCTGGTCCCTGGTTCCCTATAATATATTCTGGTGCAGTAATCTGTGGGTAACTATAACTGCAGAAAACGATTCTGCGGATACGGGTGTCACCCTGTACTCTTACATGGAACACATTTTCCTTTTCAGTATGATAGTATGAAATAATAAATATTTAAATTATCACACACATATATATAATTAGGGTTATTCTCCTCAGCCCTACCCTGCCATTTTCTAATTATCATATTCAAATGTTATTGCACACTTCTGGAACAGGTGGGTCTTGAACCCTGGCCTACTGGATCAAAGGTAATGACACTACACTGCACTGTAAAAGCCATTTAATAAGATCATAGCTGATCTGATTATGCCAAACTCCAAGTAACCCCATAAATTTTCATCCCCTATGTTTATCAAGAAACTATTTACTTCTGCTTTGAAAATATTCAAGGACTCTGCTTCCATGCCTGTTTTTGAAGTGAACTCTAAAGATTCTCAATCTCAACTCTATATTCAAACAGTAACCCCCTAGGTCTAGGTACTCCCATAAGAAGGAGCATCTTCTCCACATCTATACTATCAAGACCTTCACGATCTTGTGTTTCATTAACGTTATTTCCTACTCTTCTATACACCAGATACAAGCTTTGCCTGCCCATCCGTTCATCAAACTCAACTCACCTATTCCAGGTACTAGCCTTGTACACACACAAACTGCTTCCAACACCTTTACACTCTTCCTTTTAAAAAGACCAGTGCTGTACACTTGTAGTGCTCCAGATATGATCTCACCAGTGCTCTATAACTGAAGCATAACCTCATTACTTATCGATTAAATTCCCCTCGCAGTAAGTGATAGTATTCTAATTACTTGTTGTATCTGCACACTAACCTTTTGAGATTATTTTTTTAAAAACTACAATTTCCAGCTCATTTGTACGTCTTGACGCTCACCTCTTCTCCCACTGCCCTGCACGTTAGACTAAAGGATAAAGTTGATAACCATGAGGATCCACTGAAACCCCTGGTTAATTTTATTCAGACTAACGGTGTGTTTCCCCCAAAGGATGGACATGATTTAGTCTGACAGTCTGTGTGAGATTCACCCCAAAAAGGAAAACGTGCAACAACGCTCTGTGACTGCTATAACAAAAGGAGTCACTTTGTGGCTGTTTGTAATTGTGCCACATTCAGTTGTTAACAATAATTCTATGGTTACTGTTCACATATTGTGGAAGTAGATAAACATTGTGAAGTTTGCTGTTTGCGGGGGTATATTTGCTGCTTGCCACCCAGTTAAAAAAGGCTTTTACCTTCACTCTTCCTCCCGAGTCAGGACCGAACTCCGCCATTCTCTTGAACATATTGTTAAAGCGGCGCCGCTTCCGGAACCAGACCCGAGCCCGCGGATTCTCGGCGGCAGCAGCGAGCGGCTGAAGCCACTAGGCCGCAGCGCCTCCTCGCTCTCTGTCCCCCAGCTTCAGCCGGCGGCCCACCGCTCCCCCTGCTGGTCTCTGTGGGAACTAGCCCGCTTCTTCACCCCGACACAAACGGCCGCCGAACACTGGCTTTCTCAAACAACACGAAGCGAAGCCACGCTCCCAGCGAGACACCTCCACTCTCACTCCCTCACCAAAATGGATGCCACCCCGCTCCCTCATCAACATGGCGGACACACCCGTCAGCCTGTGCCCTCATCAACATGGCGGATACACCCGCCAGCTCGATCTCTCGTTAACATGGCGGAAACAGCATCCAACACCCCCCCATACCTTTATCAATATGGCGGATACATGCGCACACTCCCATATCAATATGGCGGAGGACGCTCTCCTGCTCTGATTCTGACGAAGGCCATCGAGCTGAAACGTTCGCCCTGGTTCTTTCTTGATGAGGCCCGTCCCATGGAGTCATTTTTAAACATAAACAAAAACAGAAGTTGCTGGAAAAGCTCAACGGGTCTGTCAGCAACTGTAAAGAGAAGTCAGGGTTAATGTTTTGGGTGCGGTGGCCCCTTGTAGCTGGGAAAATGTTGATTTATATGCAGAAGTAAGAGTTAGGGAAAGGAGTAAGGAGTAAACAATAGGTGGGGATAGAGTCCAAAGAGAGAGGACAGTTGGATAAACAGTGGAGTGGATAACTATCTGTCTTGGAGGGTAAACAGATGTTAATGGAGACCTATGGCTAAGAACAGGTGGTGTGTAATGGCAGACTATATGATAACAATTCTGGCCTCATTCCTGATTAAGGGCTTCTACCCAAAACGTCGATTTTCCTGCTCCTTGGATGCTGCCTAACCTGCTGTGCTTTTCCAGCATCACTCTAACCTATATGATAACAAGGCCTGGTGCCTTTGAACTGAATATCAAGTCCAGAAGGCTGCAGGGCCCCTAAGTGGAAAATGAGGTGTTGTTCTCCCAGCTTGCGCTGAACATTGCTGGAGCACTGCAGCAAACCTGAGACAGAGATATTGGCCAGAGTGGTATGTTAAAGTGGCAGGCAACTGGACGCTCAGGGTCATTTTTACAGGCAGAATGCAGATGTTCTGCAAAATGGTCACCCAGCCTATGCTTCATTTCTCCAACGTAGAAGAAACCACATTGTGAGCAGAAAATGTAGTAGATCAGATTATGAGAAGTGCAGGTAAAGTGCTGCTTCATCTGGAAGGTATGTTTGGGCCCTTAGACACTGAGGAGGGAGGATATAAATGGGCAGATGTTACATCTTTGGCAGTTGCAGGGGAAGGGACTGTGGGGGTGCTGTTGGGAATGAATGAAGAATGGACCAGAGTGAACGGTCTCTATATAAGGCAGAGGGGAAGGGAATGTGTGTCTGTTGGTGGCATCTTGCTGGAGGAGGCAGAAGTGGTGGCTGATGATCTTCTGGATGTGGACGTTGGTGGGATGGTAGGCAAGGAGGAGGGAACCTACCACTGTCGGGACAGGGAAGAGAGGGGGTGAGGGCGTAAGTGTGGGAGATGAATTGGACCTGTTGAGGGCCCTGTCAATAACAGTGCTGGTTGAGGAAGGTGGACATTTCACAGATTCCCTTGTGGAATTTGGCCTCATTGGAACATGTGTGATGGAGACAGAGGAACTGGGAGAATGGAATGGAGTTTTCACAAGAAACAGGGTGCAAGGATGTATAGTCCAGGTAGCTGTGGAAGTCAGTGGGTTTATTGTGGATATTAGTGGCCAGTCTATTGCCCAGAAATGGAAACAGAGATGTCAGGAAGGGAAGGGAAGGGTCAGAGATAGATCAGGTGAAAGTGAGGGCAGGGTGAAAATTGAAAGTGAAATTGATTAACTTTTCCAATTTCAGACGAGAGAGGGAAGTAGTACCGATGAGATCATTGATATATCAGAGAAATAGTTGTGGGTGGAGGCCAGAATAGGGCTGGAACAAGGAATGTTCCACATACCTTATGAAGAGATAGGCATGTCCCATGTGAGTACCCATGGCCACCCCTCTGACCTGAAGAAAATGAAAGGAGTTAAAAGAGAAGTTGTTAAAGGTGAAGATGAGCTTGGCCAAGCGGAGGGAGATGGTTCAGGCCTTTGCTGCAGGAAGAGATGGAGAGCCCTGATACCATCCTGGTGAGGGATAGATGTCATAGAGATTACAGCATGGAAACAGACCCTTCAGTCCAACTCATCCATGCTGACCAGATATCCTAAATTAAGCTAGTCCCATTTGTCAGCACCCGGTCCACATCCCTCTAAACCCTTCCTATTCATATACCCATCCAGTTGCCTTTTAAATGTTGTAATTGTCCCAGTCTCCACCACTTCCCACATTTGATAATGCCCTGAGATTTATCCAACTTTACATTTTCTAAGATCTCCAGCACCTCTTCTTCTGTAATGTGAACTGTTTTCAGATTATCAATACTTATTGCCCGGAGTTCTCTAGCCCATATTTCTTTCTCCATGGAAAAAAAGAAACTGACAGGAATATTCATTTAACATCACTCATCTTCTGAGGTTGACCTTGTTGATCTTTAAGGGGCCTGATTCTCTCCCTAGTTACCTTAATGTATTTATAGAACCTCTTTGGATTATCCTTAACCTTATCTGGCAAGACTCTCTCTTATTCCTTCTTTACCTTCCTGATTTCCCTCTTAAGAATGCTCCTGCACTGTTTATACACTTTAAGAGATTCATTTGATCCCAATTGGTCTATAATCGAAAATATGATTCTTCTTTATTCTTGACTAGAACCTCAGTATTTTTATTCATTCATTGTTCCGTAATCTTACCAGCTTTACTCTTCACACTAACAGGAACATAATGCCTCTGAAGTGTCTTTATCACATTTTTGAAAGCCTCTAACTTGTCAGTCATTCCTTTACTTGTGAATATTCTACTCCAATCTAACTTTGAAAGTTCTTGGCTCATTGTGTAAAGTGATTGCATGTTCATGGTAAAAAGGAGGTGGCTGGAGCCTGGAAAGTGGAAATTCCAAAACTGCCATAAAATGTCAGAGGAATCACGGATGTACATTGGCAGGGAACGGACCAAGGGAGAAAAGGTATGAGGAAATTATTTCTGTGGGGCAGGAGCTAGCTGAAACAATGGGATTGCCCAGGATGTCCTGTTTGTGTATTTTTGGAAGGAACTAGAATGAAGCTCTGCAGGGCTGGGGCATTTGCAGCTTGGGAGCAGTGAGGGGGGCATCACCAGATGAAATGAGGTCAGTGATTGTAGTTAATATGATGGTCTGATGTGCCATGGTGGGGTCATGGTCCAGGGGAAGATAGACAAAGGTACCTGAAAGCTGGCAGTCAGCCTCCGCAACGTTTTGATCAGTACGTCAGATTACAACAGCATCACCCTTATCAGCAGGCTTAATAACCAAGTCAGATTTGGATCTAAGAACACAGAGTGCAGTCTCTTCAGGAGAAGATTGATTGGATTGGATGAGGTGGGTGGGAGGGGACGGAGGGCAGAGAAATTGAGATGACCAATTTCACTTCGAGTCATTTTTAAAATTCTCGTTTCCTTTACCAGGGCAGTGAATATTTCCTCTGCCTCTTTGTCAGGCCACTGCCCAACTTTCAATCGAGCCTCAGTGACAGGAGGACTTAAGATGAACTTTTCAGATTTATGTGTAAACAGGCCATTGGACCCCTCTGAAGAACATCCCACCAATACCCATCTCCTTACCCTGCATTTCTATGGCTAACCCACCTAACCTATACATCCCTGAACACAATGGGCAATTTAGCACAACCAATCCATCTAACCTACACAATTTTGGACTGTAGGAGGAAACTGGAGCACCCAGCAGAAACCCATGCAGACACGGAGAGAACATGCAAACTCGACGCAGATAGTTGCCAGAGGTTGGAATCGAAGCCAGGTCCCTGGGTTGTGAGGCAGCAGTGCTATCCACTGAGCCAGTGTGGCACCCTAAAACCACGACTGTCCTACTACTTCATTAGAGGGAGATAACTGATGTCGATTTAACCTGAGGGTCACCATAATCAAGAAGACAGTTTGTAAAGAAGAGTCCTTCATAGCAACTAGAGTGGGTTTGGGAATTGAACCTATGCTGTTGGCATCAATGTGCATTACAACCAGCCATCTATCTAACTGAGCTAATCAACCCCAAATTTGAGTTTGAGCGATAACTAATCCAGCAGGAAGTAGTTTAAAATCTGCAAGATGAGGAAACGTAGTTGAGAGGGTTCAAACCTGCGAGGGGAGACCAAAGAATTTCTAATCTATTGCCTTAATCACTCACCCACGACTACATGGAAGAACAGTCAGTGCGCACTGTGTGTGACACAGGAGTATTGCAAATACCATTGTAAGATGAAACTTTGCCCACTTCAATCCTGGGTAAAGTGTTTGTGAAAGCGACAGTTTGTTCAAAGCTGATCGTTCTGAAGTGAATTTAGTGATTGAGTACATGTTAGAGGGAGTTGGGAAGAGGTGTCTGTCTATCTTTTTGAATGTTGGGAGGCAGTAAGAGGCATTTTGAAGATTGTTGTATGTGTGCTGGTGCTGTGAATAATTAAGATGGTGGATAGGGTGCTGAGCAATATAGTGTTTTGTCCTGGAGTGTCAGTGCCAAAATTCACAAGGATAAATAAAGTAACAATAGTGCAAAAATGGAGCACAGGAGTTTATATTTATTACTGTATTCAATTTTTTTTGTAATTACATAGATTTATCAAATATATTTATGATCCCTTTTATCTGGTGCATGTGTTAGGACCATATGAGAAGCACATGAAGGAATATGTTGGAAAATTAGTGGTCTTATAGTCTTAAAATATTGCACCAGTGGTCTTTACCTGCTTGTGCTGAGTGTGAAGGATTCAATATTTATGATTCACAATGTTTTCAAAAGAGGTAAATCCAATTGTTATCATACATCTGTTTTTAATAAAAGCAAATCACAGGCTCTGACAGACCTGCTGAGTTTCTCCAGTATTTCCCATTTTTACTTATGTCTTAAATATTCAATTTGAATCTTTTTGTGACACTAATAAACATTTCCCCCCCCCCCCCCCTCCACCCCCGAGACCAAAACACTCATTGTCATGGTTGTCATTGTCAGAATCTTTTTACCTATTTGTAATTATTATTTTGACCTCCATGCATGAAGGTTCAGAAGCAGCCACATGTCAGAGTGTCCTATACATTCAGTGTTTTTGTTGAACCACAATCCATTCCAAGAATTTGCTACAGAAAGAACACTGATGTTTCTTTTGACATTATCTGTGAGCTTGTCTCTATTTGATACATTTTAAACAAAAATAAACACTTCAAGTGCTACACTGGCAGACCTTACCATGATGTAAGACCATTTTCTTTAATAGAATCAATTTTGCTCATCCTATTTAAATCAAAATATATAATTACTAGTGTAGAAAACAATACCAAAATCCTGGTAGAAGGCAGAGGAAATGTATTTTAAACAAACTTACATAAGTGGCACATTTTCACTAAGAATAAGGTCCCAATGGATATATCTATGCCCAAGCACAATGATTCAGTGGTTAACTCTGCAGCTTCACAGCACCAGGGACTTGGGTTCAATTCCAGCCTCGGGTAACTGTCTGTGTGAACTTTGTACACTCTCCCAACGTCTGCATGGATTTCCTCTGGTTTCCTCTCACAATCCAAAGGTGTGCAGATTTGGTGAACTGGCTATGCTAAATTGCCCACAGTGTTCAGGGATGTATGAGTTAGGTGCATTAGTTGGGGTAAAAGTACAGTAATAGTGTAGGGGAAGGTGTTTGAGTGGGTTACTCTTCGGAGGGTTGGTGTGGACTTGTTGGGTCAAATGGCCCGTTTCCACACTGTAGGGATTCTATGAATTAGGCTACAAGATAAATCTAGAATGAAACAAAAAAAAGAACAATTTATCTTTATTAAATATTTATTCAATGTATTAAAGATAAGTTAGAAAAACTGTTTTGCAACAATAAATCAGTTAACAGCAGACAAGATAAATATCAGTCAACCTGTTAGCTTGGTGGTAAGTATGTGTGCAGTTGGGTGAACATGCAAAAGGTGTCTTCACTTTGTCATAGTTAGTAAAGTGTACAATTAGAGTGCATTTCTCTTTCTTCAGACTTGAGTACGTTGGAACCTGTTGGGCAAGTAAGAAAGGGTGATTAAATTACCCCAGAAGCAAAAAACAGAAATTGCCTGAAAAGCTCAGCAGGTCTGGCAGCAAATGTGCAGAGAAATCAAAGCTAACGTTGCTAGTCTGGTGACCCTTCCTCAGAACCTGAAGAAGGGTTACTGGGCTGGAAACGTTAACTCTGATTTCACTTCACAGATGCTGCCTGACCTGCTGAGCTTTTTCAGCAACTTCTGTTTTTGTTTCTGATTTACACAGCAGCTGCAGTTCTTTCTGTTTTGATTAACTTACCTTCCCTATTCTGGTCAAGTCACTGAATTTCTTGCTGTCCTTGGACTATGAAGATATGCAGTCCTCACTTTCTCCTATGAAGATACCAGTCAATACCTCTTGTTCTCCTTCCATGTCCACCTCCATGTGATTGGTGGGATGTGGGAAGAGGTGAGAACAGGTCCAACTTTCATTGATTATTGTTCTGGAAGGCAGCAGAACACAGTCCAGCACCATCTGTGCAAATGGATTATGAAATTAAAGCAAAACAGAGCACTCAAACACAAATGATTTTCATGTGAAATAGGTATTTTCCACATAACGAAGTGTTTTATTCCTTTCTTCCTGCCCTCTACCAACTCTTCCAGCAGTGAGAGCTTTTGAATATCAGACCATGAGAAATAGACATTCAGCCCCTTCAGCTTACTTCACCATCCAATTGGATTATGGCTAATCCACCATTCCTCATGCACTTTCCTGCCCTTTCCCCATAACCCTTGACTGTCCGACTGATCAAGAATCTATCTCAGCCTTAAATATACACAAGGAGTCTTCCCCGGAGTTCTGTGGTAAGGAGTTCCAAAAGACAGTCAACCCTTTGAGAGAAGAAATTCCTTTTATTCTGAAGCTATCCCCTCTGGTCCTAGACCCTCCCATGAGTAGAAACGTCCTCTCAGCGTTTACCCTGTCAAGCTCCTTAAGAATCCTATATGTTTCAATTATATCACTTCTCATCCTTCTATATTCCAATGAATAGTGTCCCATTTGTTTAGCCTTCAGTAATAAGACAATCCCTCCATACCAGGCTTCATCCAAGTGAACGTTCTCTGAACTGCCACCAATGAAATTAAATCTTTCCTTGAATAAGTAGATGGTGACATCTTGCAAAATGTCCATATTACAGAGGCAGAAGTGCTGGATCTCTTGAAATGCATAAAAGTGGATAAATCCCCAGGTGTACCCTAGAACTCTGTGGGAAGCTAGAGAATAGTTGCTGAGATATTTGTATCATCGATAGTCACAGGTGAGGCGCCGGAAGACTGGAGGTTTAGATTAGATTACATTACAGCGTGGAAACAGGCCCTTCGGCCCAACATGTCCACACCGACCCGCCGAAGCACAATCCACCCATACCCTTACATTTACCCCTTACCTAACACTATGGGCAATTTAGCATGGCCAATTCACCTGACCTGCACACCTTTGGACTGTGGGAGAAAACCAGAGGAAACCCACGCAGACACGGGGAGAACGTGCAAACTCCACATAGTCAGTCGCCTGAGGCGGGAATTGAACCCTGGTCTCAGGCGCTGTGAGGCAGCAGTGCTAACCACTGTGCCACCGTGCCGCCCACAGGTTGGTAAATGTGGTGACACTGTTTAAGAAGGGTGGTATGGACAAGCCAGAAAGCCTGACATCAGTGGTGGGCAAGTTGTTGTAGAGAATCCTGAGGGACAAGATGTACATGTATTTGGAAAGGCAAGGACTGATTCGGGATAGTCCACATGGTTTTGTGCGTGGGAAATCGTATCTCACAAATTTGATTGAGTTTTTTGAGGAAGTAACAAAGAGGATTGATGAGTCTATATGGACTTCAGTAAGGTGTTCAACAAGGTTCCCCATGGGAGACTGATTAGCAAGGTTAGATCTCACGGAATACAGAGAGAACTAGCCATTTGGATACAGAACTGACTCAAAGGTAGAAGACAGAGGGTGGTGGTGGAGGGTTGTTTTTCAGACTGGAGGCCTGTGACCAGTGGAGTGCCACAAGGATCGGTGCTGGGTCCTGTACTTTTTCATTTACATAAATGATTTGGATGCAAGCATAAGAGGTACAGTTAGTAAGTTTGCAGATGACACCAAAATTGGAGGTGTAGTGGACAGTGAAGAGGGTTACCTCAGATTACAACAGAATCTTGACCTGATGGGCCAATGGGCTGAGAAGTGGCAGATGGAGTTTAATTCAGATAAATGCGAGGTGCTGCATTTTGGGAAAGCAAATCTTAGCAGGACTTATACACTTAATGGTAAGGTCCGAGGAAGTGTTGCTGAACAAAGAGACCTTGGAGTGCAGGTTCACAGCTCCTTGAAAGTGGAGTCGCAGGTATAGGATAGTGAAGAAGGCGTTTGGTATGCTTTCCTTTATCGGTCAGAGTATTGAATACAGGAATTGGGAGGTCATGTTGCGGCTGTACAGGACATTGGTTAGGCCACTGTTGGAATATTGTATGCAATTCTAGTCTCCTTCCTATCGGAAAGATGTGAAACTTGAAGGGGTTCAGAAAAGATTTACCAGGATATTGCCAGGGTTGGAAGATTTGAGCTAGAGGGAGAGGCTGAACAGGCTGGGGCTGTTTTCCCTGGAGCATCGGAGGCTGAGGGGTGACCTTTAGAGATTTACAAAATTATGAAGGGCATGGATAGGATAAATAGACAAAGTCTTTTCCCTGGGGTCGGAGAGTCCAGAACTAGAAGGCATAGGTTTAGGGGGGAAATGTATAAAAGAGACATAAGGGGCAACATTTTCACGCAGAGGATGGTACGTGTATGGGAATGTACTCCCAGAAGATGTGGTGGAGGCTGGTACAGTTGCAACATTTAAGAGGCATTTGGATGGGTATATGAATAGGAAGGGTTTGGAGGGATATGGGCCGGGTGCTGGCAGGTGCGACTAGATTGGGTTGGGATATCTGGTTGGCATGGACAGGCTGGGCCAAAGAGTCTGTTTCCGTGCTGTACATCTCTATGACTCTAAACAATCAGTTATTACTTCCTTAATAAAAGATTCCAATTCAATGTCAACTATAGCTGTTACAACATTGATCTTCACTATATGGCTATTATTTGTGAGAATGGGTGTTGGAAGATTAATGACCACAGAAGTAGGGCAGTCACATCCAACAAAACAAATAAAAGTAACTGAAAAGAAATGAAGATGATGGAAGATTGTTGTTCATTAGGAATATACTGCTAGAAAATGCTATTTATTTCCCAAGCAGATAGTGGAAGAAAACTTATAATTCTTATTGGAAAGATGAACATATGCTGTTTGAGTTGTAAATATTATTGAACAAAGGCCAGACATAAAATATTTGATAACTATTAACTTAATCATGTCATAAAAGGGATGTATTAGAAATAAACTTTTGACTTGGATTGTGGACAGAAATAAATATAATTTGCCTTAGAGTTTGGACTACATGAAAATGTAGATGATTTCCCCTTTAATAGGAAACATTTTTTCTATTTAAGTCAACATGCTTGGATGTGTTATGATTCATCTCCATGGCTATCACATCCTGAGGTTGAGCTTGAACCAGGACTGTCTGACCAAGAGGTAGGGACACTACCACAATATGACAAGGTCTTCAAAAGAAAGGAATAGATGCAACAAGCCCCTGCTCCATCTTCCAGTTCCAAAACTCAATTTAAAACTTCATCCCCAGATTTGAGGATGTATCAGATATTAAACTGATAAAAATAGATGCTGTACTTGATCTTGGCCAAAGGGTTGAGAAACAAAGTCTTTCTTTCATAAATGACCTGTTTGGATTTGCTATACCACATTCTGAGATAAGGCTTGAAACCAAGTAATACAACCAAGAGACAGGGACACTACCACTCGACCACAACCTTCTTGGTTTGTTAACATCTAGATGATAACAATTACTAAATGTGTTATCAGCTTTCACCATTTTGCATAAATTCTATTTGTATTTGACACCTTTAGTAAAATGAATGACTTTTATTCCTTAAGGTGTGATGTGTTGTGTTAATTCAATAATATCACAAGAACACGATATGTTTTTGAAGTTGCATGCAAGTTATAGTATAAAATACTGATGCTTAGACCAACAAACAACAAAACTGTTAATATTCCCGAAGGGCTTGAAAACTTGAAATCTCTCAGTTGTTATGATCCAGGCCAGACCCCTCTGAAAAAAAAAAGCCATGGACTGCATAACCTTGTTAAAGCAGTTCTGTCACACCTTCCCCCTTAAAAAATGCACCATCAATATCTAAAGATGGCTTCATTGTAAAACCTCTTAAACCTAAATTGTTATAACTCATCATCTTGCAAGAGCACAGCACTGACACCCACATCACTCACATCGATAGCCACCTTCAATGGCTTTGCATAATTGGGTGTGGCTAATACCAGGACAGTGGTTAGCACAGCTTTCAGGCTGTTAATGCCTTTTGATAGTCAGCTGTCCACTGAAACTTATTGCCTTTCTTTAGCAATTCGATGAGTGCAGCAGCCACACTGGTAAATTTGGTACAAATTTTCGATAAAATCCACTCAAGCCCACGAACTGTAGTACGGGTCTTTTTGTCGATGGTATGGGGAACTTCCCGATTACCTTTGTTTTTGCATCCCATGGGGCCATTTGTCCATGTCTAATAACATGGCCCAGGCACATGACTTGGGCTTTGGCAAATTCACTTTTAGCTAGGTTTATCATCAAGCCTGCCTTCCAAACTCGATCGAATAAGTCTGATAAATGTTGTAAATGTTCCATCCATGTGTAACTAAAAATCACCAGGTCATCAACATATCATAGAATCCCTACAGTGTGGAAAGAGGTCTTTCAGCCCAACAAGTCCATATCGACTCTCTGAAGAGTATTCCACCCAAATCCATTCCCCTACCTAACCTACACATCCCTGAACATTATGCGCAATTTAGCATATCCAATTCACCTAACTTGCCCATCTTTGGATTGTGGGACGAAGCCAAAGCATCCAGAGGAAACCCATGCAGACACGCGGAGAATGTGCAACTCCACAGACAGAGACAGTTGCCCGAGGCAGGAATCGAACCCGGTCTGGCTGGTGCATTTTTCATATCATATGGCATGACTTTAAACTGATAACAGAGGTAAAAACAATGACTGCAGATGCTGGAAGAGCACAGCAATTCAGGCAGCATCCGAGGACAGGCAAAATCGACGTTTCGGGCAAAAGCCCTTCATCAGGAAACAGTCCATTTGGCATTATGAAAGCCAAAATTGCCTTTGCTCCTTCTGACAAAGGTACCTGCCAGTTTCCTCTGAGCAAGTCCAACTTAGAAATATGAGTTGATTGTCCCGCTTTCTCAACACAGACTTCCAAATACGGAATCAGATATGTATCAGTCTTCGTAACTGCACTGACTTTGTGATAGCCCACACATAACCGTTAGGTACTATCTGGTTTTGGCACCATCACTATGGGTGAGCTCCAGTCACTACTTCAGTTCGATTACGTCATCTTGGAACATATGTCCAATCTCCTTTTGAAATTGTGCCATTAGAGGGTTATGCCTAAGGATGTTGCTTAATCAAAATAGCATCTCCTATAATATACAGAATGCATAATTAGGTTGTACTTCCCAGCTTATTTCCACTTTTCTCCCCTTGTGATAGTAATACATTTTTCAAGTCATTTCAATTCTCCTCTGGAAGGTAACTCAATACTTTATCCCAATTTTTGACAACTTCCTCATTGTCCAATTTAATTTGAGGAATTCCTAATTCATAATCCTCTGAACTTGGTTCTTCCCTCCGTGTTGTAATCAATAATACATTCTCCTCTTGCTTTCCTTCCCTGTCAAAATAACTTTTGAGCATATTCACACAACACACTCAGATTTCTTTCTGTCTGGAGTCCCTATCAAGTAGTGTCCCTCACTCAATTTCCTTTCGACTTGCTAACATCCACTTATCACTGAAAGTAACACTAATACCTTATCCCTGATAGCAAAATTGTGAATTCTTGATTTCTTGTCTGCTTCCTGTTTCATTGTATCTTGTGATACTTTTAAATGCTGTCTAGCCAACTCCCCAGCTCTATTTAATCGTTCCTTAGAATGTGACACATAGTCCAAATATGTGGTTTCTGAATTCTGACTTATCAATTTCTCCTTAATCAATTTTAATGGTCCTCTCACTTCATGCCCAAAAGCTAATTCAAATGGATCTGAATTTGGTGCATCTCTGATTGCAAAAAGCTAAAATGGAATTCCCTTATCCCAATCATCTGGATAATCTTGACTCTCAGCCCAACATGGTCTCTTATGTCTGATGCCACCTTTCTAGCACTCCCTGCGATTCTGGATGGTATGCAGTAGATTTTCATTGTTTTATTCCTGAGCTGTCCATAACTTGTTTGAATAATTTTGATGTGAAGTTTGATCCCTTATCTGATTGTATCTCTGTCAGTAGTCGTATCTAGCGAAAAAATTGAGTAATTCCTCTACAATCTTTTTAGGTGTGATATTGCATAATGAAACAGCCTCTGGAAATCTAGTTGACACATCCATTATTGTTAACTAATACCGATTCTCACTTTTTGTGTGAGGTAGGGGACCTATGCAATCAATTAAGACGCTTGTAAAAAGATTTCCTCAAATTAGGAAATAGGTATTAAATAAAAAGGTTTTATTACTGCCTGTGGTTTTCCAATTAGCTGACTTGTATGACACATCTGGCAAAATTCAAATAAATCCTTATGCAGGCCAGGCCAGTAAAAATGTTTCTGTATTTTTGCTGGTCTCACTCAGAAATGACCCTCGAGAGGTAGCTCTTGCGCCATTCATTAAACTACCTTTCTATAATCCAATGACAACATGACTTGATGAAATTCTGCCCATTTCTCATCTGCCTGACAATGTGATGGTCTCCATTTCCTCATTAAGACATCATTTTTAAGATAACATTCTGGGATACATCCGGATTCTTTTTCTGTGTATACCTTTTGATAAAATTGCTTTAAATTTTCATCTTTCTGCTGTATCTCAGTTAATTTATCTGAGCTCAAGATGTCTGCATGGTCACCTATCTGCTCCTGATTTCTGCCAACCATCTGATCAAACAGGGTCACTGCTAATTCCATGTCAACTTTCTTATGTGTCCTCTTTGGTCACTCCTGTTTCAGATGGTGACTTTGTGACCTTGTTACCACACAGTCAGGAAAAAAATCCCAGAATGTGTCCTGCAATAGTTCAGTTGCCTGAGTTTCCACTGGCTTTTCAACCACAGCAGACAGCACTCCTACCGGTGAACCAGCTGTAAAATTAACAAGGACAAATTGTATTCTTGGAATGAGAGTTTGTCCAGTACTCCTACTATGAATTCTCCACTATTCACTGGATTCACTTCTTGCCTCACCATGAATTCCTGTTGATAGTACCTTTTCTGGCAATAGTCCTTCAGGAGTACATATCTCCTCATCTTTCAGCATCACAAACTGAGAGGATCCTGTGTCCCTTAATATTTACCTACTGCTCCTGACCTATACCAATAAACTTTACTTTCACAAGTATATGGTTTAAGAAGATCTGGCACTTCCTCCTTAATCAAACTCTGACCAGCTTGTACATTCTGTTGCAGCTTTCTAGCCTCCACCCTGCTTTCTGTTACCACTCCTACAAATTTCCCTGGCTTATCCTGTTTTCCGACATCTGGTTTCCCAGTGCTTCTCCTAACCCACCAACACTGCGATTACATGTGGCCTATTTTATTGCAGTGAAAACACCAGAGATTTTTAAACTTTCTCTGTCCCCTTCAAGGGTTTCCTTTTTACCCTGTGGTATGTTATCTTTATAATATTCAACGAGATCTACCTCTCCCTTTCCATGTGAGGATTTCCATTTCTCTTTTCTCCAATTTCTATTCTCATTTCCCTAATTTCTATTGATTCTGGAAGCCAAACTTTACTTTATGGATCAACTCAATTATCAGTCATTTCACTGTTAATCTTGCCATTTTAACTCTCTGCTCTTCCACAGGAGTTCTCACTACTTCAGAAAATAAATTTTTGAACTCCTAAGTGCCAATTTTTTAAGTTCAAATTTTCTCTTTCTTCCTTTCCTCTTGCTCCTTTTCTCTTTCCTCTGCTTTTAATTGTAATTCCTTGTCTTTTGCCTCTAGCTCATTTTCAACTGAATTTTAGCCATCTCTAAAGACTCCGATGGCCTTTCTAACACGTTTAAATGCTGAACCTTTGCTGTAATTGTATCTCCTTTCCCTCGGAAAGAGGCTGCTCCAAATTCAGCTTGTCTGCTAATTCCAGCAGCTTGGCCTTAATCACCATTTGTAAAACCCCCACGGTCACTTCTTCCACCCTCAGAAAACTCTTGCTGACTGAAAGAACCATTGCTATCCCAAACACTGTTTGAACCAACCAAAATCAACACCCAGAACAAAAGACACCAACACCTACACACACTGCCTTCGAGTCCAACAACTCTTATCCCAATATGGAATACAGAACAAATCCCATGAATAGCCTCCAATCTGATGGACCAGGACAGACCCCTCAAAACATTTCAAGAAGGTAGCCCAGACCCTAGCCTTGTTAGTTGTTTTAAGCAGGTATAACATGGATATTCCAGGAGTCATGCAGCTGGTCAAACCACTTAGTTTTAAACAAAACAGAATTTATTTACAAGATTACAAGAATGAAACAGAAACAGAAAAAAAATACTGAATAACTTATCCTATCCGAAAACCCAACAGACTATCCGAACTTAATGATGCTGTTCAAAATACTTGCAACAATCCCCTGGCACAAAAGGAAAAATTAAACACAGGTTCTTACAAGACAGAAGTCAGAGAGAAAAAGAAAACCAGCCTGGATCTGCTTCTTTGGGTCCAGCACCTTTTTTCACACTATTGTTTAAAAAAAAACCAGAAAACACTTGAGCTGGAAGAATTGACACACCCCTTTCACGATGCAAGTGTTTTTTAAATTGAAAGCCTTGTGCCTGAGGCAGTATCTGTTAGCTATAAACAAATTGGCCCTAAAACTCTTCAACCCTCATACTTTTTAGAGTTTGTGTCATTTCCAATCTCTCTGAAAAAGAATTCCATGTACTGCTTAACCTTAATAAAAGGAGCAGCTTTGACATACAATAAATTCGCAAAATTGAGTTTTTCCTACTCATGGAGTGAAGAATGAACGGTTGGAATGTTTTGGGTGTAACCCTTGTTCAGGACTGAGGGTGGGTGTAAAGGCAGTTGTAGATAGGGTTGGGGGGAGGGAGCAAGATGGTGAGGTCAGGATAAGTGAACACAGGTAGAGGGTAGCACCTGGTTGGTCAATGGGAGGAATCAATCCGGTTGATAACTGGAAGGAAAGGTCAAATCAAAGGAATGGAAAGGAGGGGTTCATGAAAAATCTGTAAGTTGTGGCTATAGGATTTTGCGCAATGTTTAATAAAATGCAAGATTTATGGTGCAACTAAATTCCACATGAAAATTCCAAAAGTATTGTCGTCAAAATCTTGTAAACCCAATAAAGATTCTCATTCAATGGAAATGCAATATTTCTTGACCCTTGGAACTGAATTTTGGTCACAAATTGGGTGGTGGCATGCTGAGCCCTACATATGTTGATGAAGTACATGATGATGCTTGGCTGACACTCTGTTCAAACTCTGACCAGATGGCCAGAAGAAAGTGAAGTTGCTATCCGTTTCCTAAATGAGCAACTTGAGGCTCTGGTGCAACGAGTAATGGAGGTGACAGCTGTCCTCTTGCATGCTGTCTGAGGAGGCCACACCACCAAACCCAACTAGCCTGGACAGAGATGATAATATGGAACTGCAATCGCTCCTATTTTAAAAACAGACACCTGGCAGTGTCAGAAGAATGTTATTTATCTCCTGTGCTCAATGACAACTTCATTGCAACCTTGCACTCACAGGGATATGATTCACTAACTGTACCACTGCACACATCTCACCAAGGCTGATAGGCAACCTTCAAATTCAGTGATGTGTGCAAAATTGCCATTGGAGAGCTCTCACCTAATTGAACTTGCCCTCTGGGCTTTCTATTCACTGGGGTTACCCTACCACCTCTCCCACCCATGGATATTCACTAACTGCTCTCACAGTTAATAACTTCTGTTATTCTTAATCCCTTAGTATCTCACTGCAGAAACAAAAGCTAAGAGGACCAAGACAGGTTTTTTTTAAAATTAAAACATGGATGTGTATGCATGTCTATGTCAGTGTCAGGATTCAGACATCAGGTTTCTCACTCCCTGCAAGACAGTCAAATGACTGGGGAGATAAAGGACTGCTGATGTGCTGACAGGGAGACAGCTATAGGGACTACCATTTGTAAGCTCCTCAGTGAAATGTTCCTACCTGATGACCAAAACCACTCATTCTTCTTCTGGTTGCATTTAGTAATCTTCTCCTGCAAGCATTTATCAATCTTCTCCAAATAAATCCTTCTTTCTCTCATGCATACAGTAGCAGCAGCTAGGGAACCTCCAAAATGAAGAGGCCACAGCCTGAGACCTTCTACCTCTGCAGAGAAAGCCTGTGGAACTTCAGATAATAGAACAAAGAATAAAAACACAAGAACATAAGAACATAAAAAAATAGGAACAGGTGTAGGCCATCTAGCTCATCAAGCCTGCTCAATTACATCATGGCTGATCTTATTGTGGACTCAGCTTCACCTAACCACCTGCTCATCATAACCCTTAATTCCTTTACTGTTCAAAAATATATCTATCCTTGCCTTAAAAATATACAACAAGGTAGCCTCAACTGCTTCACTGGGTTGGGAATTCTACACATTCACAACCCTTTGGGTGAAGAAGTACCTCTTCAACGCAGTCCTAAACTGCTCCCCTTATTTTGAGGCTATGTCCCTACTTCTAGTTTCACCCACCAGTGGAAACAACCTCCCTGCTTCTAATTTATTCCAGTTGTAATTTTATGTTTCTATAAGATCCCCCCTCATTCTTCTAAATAGTATAGTCCCAGTCTGCTTGATCTCTCCTTATAAGCCAACCCTCATTTCTGGAATCAACTTCATGAACCTCTTCTGCACCTCTCCATTCTCTCTCAAGTAGAGACCAAAACTGTACACGCTACTGCAGATGCAGCCTCAGCAGCACCTTAAACAACTGCAGGATAATCATCCCTATTTTTAAACTCTATCCCTCTAGCTACGAAGGACAATATTCCATTTGCCTTCTTAACCATGTGCTGCACCTGGTAACACAAGTAGGGTATTCAACTGATTCATCTGACTCTATTTCCATATCTGTAGATTTCCCTAGCATCCAAAGATCTATTGATCTCAGTAGTGAACATATTCAATGACTGGAATTCTTAACCCAGAGTATTTTGGATGCTCAAAAATTTACAACCCTCTGAAGAAATCTCTCATCTCAATCCTAAATGGTGTATCCTTTTTTCCCTGTGACTATGCCCTCCCAGTTTTAGATTCAGGTAGGCAAGAACAGCTCCCCCAAAAATTACCTTATATCAAACCCCATTTCAATGAGTTCATCTTTCAAGTTTGCTAAATTTTAAAAGGATGGAAGACAAGTATAGGAAGTCAGTTTGCTCAGTTGGCTAGATGATGAGAGTGTGGTGCTGAATAAAGCCACAGCATGGATTCAATCCCCATACTGGCTGTTAGTTTACAGAGACCCTGCCTCCTCACATGGCTCCATGTTGGTTGCAGTGGTGTTCCCTCAAGCTATGCATAACCAGTTATCTGCTTCTAATGGAGAGAGATGCCCTTGGTCCTTTGTAGACTATGGCTAATCACTTTTCAAGACAATTATGCTCAATTTCTCCTCCTAGGAAAACCCCTTCAAAGAGACTAATGCACAGAGCCCTCCTGAATTCTCCAACAGACAAATACTTCATTCCTATAGTACAGAAACCAAACCACACATAGAACTTCAGGTGATCTCATTAATGCCCTACAAAAGAACCTTTTGCTTTTGTACTCCAAACATCTTGCAAGAAAGGCCAACATAATATTTGCCTTCCTAATTGCTTGTGGTACTTCATACTACTGTGTAGTTGTGTTATATGCGCAAAGTTAATCTGCCATTAAAACAGACATGAGGGCTATTACAAAATGCATCACTCTTCCTCCAAAAGGAACACTACCCCTCTTGTGAATTCAACTGCAATCAAGAGACACACAATCAGTTTTGTTATCTTATGAATCAATAAGTTAAGCAATTTAAAGATTTCAGGATTGTGCACTGAACCCTCAAGAGGTGGGAGCAGAAGACCACAATGAATTCCTGTATAACTGACTTTGCTTTGTGGAATGATGGCTCAGTGATAATTGCAGTCATTGTATTTTACTGCAATAAAAGTTGGCTGAGGACAGCCATTTTGAAGAAATCTCTTTGATCAACATGAGTCAGATGGAGTTTAATTTAGATAAACGCAAGGTGCTGCATTTTGGGAAAGCAAATCTTAGCAGGACTTATACACTTAATGGTAAAGTCCTCGTGAGTGTTGCTGAACAGAGACCTTGGAGTGTAGGTTCATAGCTCCTTGAAAGTGGAGTCGCGGGGGATCTAAGATGGCGGCAATCTGAGAAGATCACACTGCAGAGCTTCGCATCGCAGCAGGAGCAGGACAGTCCTTTAACCCACCCAACCCAAGTCATCAGGATTTCTTGGGGTTTTGGAAAGATTGTGGAGCCCGAAGAAGCATTTAAAAATTGACTTAACTATATTTTCAGCTGTCCAGAAATGCTTAAAAAAGGGAGGAGGAGCATCTGAGGCTGGGCCTGCAGCTCAGCCTGCAGCAGCCTCAGAGCAGATTACCCTTCAGGTCCTGGTGAACCAGCTCTCGAAATCACACGAGATGTTGGGGAAACAGATTGAAGATAAGCTGGCTCCAGTCTCTCTCATGCTGCAGAAGCATGAGCAACAGCTGGGAGACCTGCAGAAGAGGACGGATGAGGTGGAGCACAGGGTCACAGTGGTGGAAGCTGATGCCAGTTCATTCAAGGAAGCGATCCAAGCCCTGAAGACGCAGGTTCGTAATTTGCGTGACCAAGTGGATGATCTTGAAAACAGGGGCAGGAGAAAAAACATTCGGATCATCGGTCTGCCTGAGGGTAAGGAGGGTGAGCGGTCTGCGGAATTTGTTGAAGATTGGCTTCCGAAATTCCTTGACTTGGAGACTGGCATGAGAGGATTGAAGATAGAGAGGGCTCACCGGGTCGCAGCACAGAGGTCGGTCTGGGTCAAAGCCCTCGTCCTTTCCTGGTGCGGTTCCATCATTACCGGGATAAGGAGTCATGGAGGCTTCCAGACTCCAGGGGACGGATCCAAAGGCCCTAATTTATGAGGGGTCTAAGATCATGTTTTTTCAGGACTTTTCAGTGGCGGTGATCCAGAAACGAAAATCGTATGATGGTGTCAAGAGAAGATTGAAGGAGCTTGGGATTCAGTACTCCCCGAGATATCCGGCAGTGCTTCGGATCACCTTAGATGGATCCATGCATTTCTTTGACACATCGGAGAAGGCAAGAGACTTTGTGGACAAACTAACCTAACTTAAACAATTGTAGTATGTATAAATATCGTTGCTTGGGTATACGTTTATCATTCTGTAAAAGAAATGGAGGAAATCCAGTTGGAGCTTTGTTTTCCCCCCTTATTTTTACCTCTATTAATAATAATTTGGTTCAAACTATGTCTGGCGGTGGTTAAGATGTACATTTTAAATTTCTAAGTCAGGACATACCAAAGGATGGGTGGGGTATTTATTCCCTTTTTTTTATAAAAGAATGTTTTTCTTTATTCATATTGATATTCTATGGGGTGTTTATTCTTTTTAGCTTGTGCTTGCGATGCGGCTCTAGCTGGGAGAAGTGAAGGTGGTTGAGATGGTTAGATGCCTATTTATGGGCAGTTCGGGACGGGTAGTTGCCCCCTCCGGGCAGGGGTTGAGTTCCCCTACTCAGTGCTATTGGCGCTTTATATGCTGGTTTTTGTTGTTTTTTATTTTTAATAATTTTGTATGTTTGTTAAATGTAGTGGTTTTAGTTTATGTAGTTTTTATATTTGGTGGATCATGCGACACTAAGGCTCAGCAATTTGTGGTTCGGGTTCCTCCTCTCTGGAATTTAAATGTAATTGGAAAAGATTATGGCTAATGATTTGATTAAATGGTGTACCTGGAATATCAGGGGAAGTCACTCACCAATTAAGAGGAAGAAGGTACTCTTGAGTCTTATAAAGGAGAAGGTGAATATTGCTTTGTTACAGGAGACACATTTGGATGACAAGGATCATCTGAAATTATAGCAGAATGGCTTTGACCGAGTTTATTTTTCATCATTTAATACCAGAAGTAGGGGAGTGGCTATATTGGTTAGGAAAAATCTCTCATTTAAACTGTTGGAATGTGTTAAAGACACATACGGGAGGTTTGTAATTCTTAAAGCCATGATAAATGGGGAAGAATATGGCATTTTAAATGTTTATTGTCCCCAGCTCATCCTCTTCAATTCTTGGTAGATGCTTTTTCTAAACTGATAAGTCTCAAGTCTTGGCACATCATTATAGGGGGAGATTTTAACTGCCTCATGGACCCCACAGTAGACAGGTTGCCTAAAGGTCCCTCGATACCCTCTGCACAAACTAAACAGTTATTGGGTTTGTGTGGGGAATTAGGAGGATGTCTGGAGGTGTCTCCACCCTACAGGTAGGGATTTCGCGTTTTTCTCCAATCTGCACAGATGTCACACGAGGATTGATTTTTTTTCTGACCCCTGCGGTAACCCTGGATCTGCTGGCATCCTGTACGATTGGTAATATTGCCATCTCCGATCATGCTCCAGTGTACCTCATGGTTAAAATTAAGGATGTTACAGTGGATTCAAGGTACTGGTGAATGGACCCCTTTATTCTCATGGACAGCAAGTTTGTGGAGTATTTCTCTAGGGAATTTTGGGCATTAATAGACATCAACATAGGCTCGGTTCATAGCTCATCTGTTCTCTGGGAAACTGCCAAAGCTTATGCCAGAGGGTTAGTTATTTCATATTCCACAAGTAGGAAGCAGCAGAAGGGTGAGCAGCAACGTCTCCTTGAAGCATGGTTGAAGGCAGCCGAGAAGGGCTATTTTGACAGATCCTTGTTGGTCAAACTACAGAGGATTACGGCACTGTGGTCTGCACTAAATTCCGTGCTCACACAGACGGCAAAGAAGGAGCTGGCTTTTGCAAAGCAAAGGTTATATGAGCATGGTTACAAGCCAGGCAAATACTTAGCATACCTTGCCAGAAAGAGAAGTGCTCCACAAACCATAACAGCGATTAGGGAACCTGGGAACCTAACATGTGATTCTAAAAAGATTAATGTGGCATTCCAGAGATTCTACTCTAAATTATAATCAGTCTGAGAATTGTTGTGAAGAATTTTAGTAAGGCGTTTGATAAGGTTCCCCATGGTAGGCTACTGCAAAAAATACGGAGGTATGGCATTGAGGGCGAGTTGGAGGTTTGGATTAGGAATTGGCTGGCTGGAAGAAGACAGAGGGTAGTAGTTGATGGTAAAGGTTCATCTTGGAGTGCAGTTACTAGCGGTGTTTCGCAAGGATCTGTTTTGGGGCCATTGCTGTTTGTCATTTTTATAAATGACCTGAAGGAGGGGCTAGAAGGTTGGGTGAGCAAGTTTGCGGATGATACGAAAGTCAGTGGAGTTGTTGACAGTGAGGAAGGATGTGTCAGGTTACAGCGGGATATAGATAAGTTGCAGAGCTGGGCAGAAAGGTGGCAAATGGAGTCCAATGGAGCTAAGTGTGAGGTGATTCACTTTGGTAAGAGTAACAAAAAGACAGGGTACTGGGCTAATGATCGGATACTTGGTAGTGTGGATGAGCAGAGGGATCTTGGTGTCCATGTACACAGATCTCTGAAAGTTGCCACCCAGGTAAAGAGTGTGGTGAAGAAGGCATATGGTGTACTGGCTTTTATTGGTAGAGGAATTGAGTTCCAGAGCCCCGAGGCCATTTTGCAGTTGTATAAGACTCTGGTATGGCCGCATCTGGAGTATTGTGTGCAGTTTTGGTCGCCATACTATAGGAAGGATGTGGAGGCACTGGAACGGGTGCAGAGGAGGTTTACCAGGATGTTGCCTGGTATGGTAGGAAGATCGTATGAGGAAAGGCTGAGGCACTTGGGGCTGTTTTCATTGGAGAAAAGAAGGTTTAGGGGTGACTTGATAGAGGTGTACAAGATGATTAGGGGTTTAGATAGGGTTGACCATGAGAACCTTTTTCCACGTATGGAGTCAGCTATTACGAGGGGGCATAGCTTTAATTTAAGGGGTAATAGGTATAGGACAGATGTTAGGGGTAGATTCTTTACTCAGCGAGTCGTGAGTTCATGGAATGCCCTGCCAGCAGCAGTGGTGGACTCTCCCTCTTTATGGGCATTTAAACGGGCTTTGGATAGGCATATGGAGGATAGTAGGCTGGTGTAGGTTAGGTGGGCTTGGATCGGCGCAACATCGAGGGCCAAAGGGCCTGTACTGCGCTGTATTTTTCTATGTTCTATCTTGCTAGGTTGGATATCAGAAACCCCCCCCCCCCCCAGGCCTGTCAGGTTGGCAGAAGATTGTTATGGAGCATATTCCCCTGGATTTTCTCACAAATATGGTACACCACAAAACTGAGAATTTTTACAAGACATGGCAACCCTTTTTGAAATACCTGGACACAGGTTTATCTGCCACACTAACAAGGGCTTTTATATAGCCGTAATGGTTGTTTTATGAGTCCAATATCCAGGGAGGAGGAACTGTGAATGTAGGAGTGTTTTGTTTGGCTGGGCTGAGTTATTACTATTTATTTGTTTGTTGTTAGGTATTTATTTAGTTAGTTAAATAGCTAGTTTAGGTTTTTCTTTAATTTTATACTTCTCTATATATGTCTATACATTCGTATAGGAAGGTGGGTTGGGAATTTTTTTTATTATTTTGGTTTAGTTTTGTACTGTTTTGAATTGCATTGTTTTGTATTTGTTGTAATATTTAAAAATCTTTTTTCATAATAAAAATATATTTAAAAAAGTAGAGTTGCAGGTAGATAGGATAGTGAAGGTGGCGTTTGGTATACTTTCCTTTACTGGTTAGAGTATTGAGTACAGGAGTTGGAGGTCATGTTGCAGCTATACAGGACATTGGTTAGGTCACTGTTGGAATATTGCGTGCAATTCTGGTCTCCTTCCTATTGGAAGGATGCTGTGAAACTCGAAAGGGTTCAGAAAACATTGACAAGGATGTTGCCAGGGTTGGAGGATTTGAGCTATAGGGACAGGTTGAATAGGCGAGGGCTGGTTTTCCCTGGAGTGTCAGAGACTGAGGGGTGACCTTATATAGGTTTATACAATCATGAGGGTTATGGATAGGGTAAATAGACAAGGTTTTTCCCCCAAGGTGGGGGAATCCAGAACTAAAAAGGCACAGTTTTAGGGAGAGAGGGGAAATATATAGAAGAGACTTAAGGGGCAACTCTTTCATACAGAGGGTGGTGCATGTGTAGAATGGGTTGCCAGAGGAAATGGTGGAGGCTAGTACAATTGCAACATTTAAAAGGTATCTAGATGGGTCTATGAATAGGAAGGGTTTGAAGGGATATGGGCCGGGTGCTGGCAGGTGGGACGAGATTGGGTTGGGATATCTGGTCGGCATGACGAATTTGACCGAAGGTCTGTTTCCATGCTGTACATCTCTATGACTCTATGAGTGAAACTAAAGTCCTCGAGAAACTTAGCAGGTCTGGCATCAACTGTAGAGAGAAGACCAGTTAAAAATATTTGAGTCCAATGAACCTTTGTTCGGGCTCAAAACCTTAACTCTGTTTTTCTCTCTACAGATGCTGCCAGATTGCTGCGTTTTTCTGGCATTTTTTCTTTTCATTTCAGATTTCCAGTATCAGCAGTTTTTTTCAAAAGATTCGATCTAAAGTAACTGCTTCTCAATATGGAGCCAGAGGGAGGAATCCAGGACAAACTATCCAAAGAACTTCTCTAAAAACCAAAAAAAAACGAATGCTGTAATTCATAAACAAAAACAGAAATTGCTGGAAAAACTCAGCAAGTCTGGCAGCATCAGAGAAATCAGAGCTAATGTTTCAGGAAAAGTGACCCTTCCTCAGAACCAGTTCTGGAAGGCTCTCCACAGATGCTGCCAGATCTGCTGTTTCTAGCAATTTCTGTTTTTGAAGATCTTCTGTAATGGACCAGGCTAACGCTATAATTAGCAAGACTGTAAAAGTCAAACAAAGCATCTTTCACCCACTCATGGGGCTTGTTATGCTTCATCCACTTGTGGGAACAATTCTGACTTCAAGTTTTAATCCTTTGATGTCAGTGACCTTGTTTTCATCTTCATATGGGTGGCACGGTGGCTAGCACTGTTCCCTCAGTGCCAGAAATCTGGGTTCAATTCTAACCTCACACAACTCAAATGGGCCAAATGGCCTGCTTCCACATTATAGGGAATGCCTGCATGGAGTTTACACTTTCTCTGTGTCTGCGTGGGGATCCATTGGTCAATCTGATTTCTTCCCACAATCCAAAAGATATATGTGTGTTAGGTGCATTGGCCATGTTAAACACCGTGATGTCCAGGGATGTGTAGGTTCGGTGGGTTAGCCATGATTTAAAAAAAAACCCATGCAGATGAGACGGGACAGGAAGGTCTTTGTGCTGGATCGTCTCTATCTGTACTGCACGGATTCTATAGGCAACTTCTATTCTCACTTGCTTTAATCTTTATATCTTAACTATTAACTTCATCACTTTTTACTTGAGAAGCTTTCAACATTTATTTAAAACTAATATTACCTTGATTTAAAATCACAAAGGTATACTGTTGGCTATTTTTAAAAATCAAAAGGGAACTATATTCAATATACTATAAAGGGACTATGCTGAAAATGTGTTGCTGGAAAAGCGCAGCAGGTCAGGCAGCATCCAGGGAACAGGAGATTGTTGCTGGAAAAGCGCAGCAGGTCAGGCAGCAACCAGGGAACAGCCCCAGCCTGTTCAGACTCTCCCTGGAGCTCAGATCCTCCAACCCTGGCAACATCCTTGTAAATCTTTTCTGAACCCTTTCAAGTTTCACAACATCTTTCTGATAGGAAGACCAGAATTGCACGCAATATTCCAACAGTGGCCTAACCAATGTCCTGTACAGCCGCAACATGACCTCCCAACTCCTGTACTCAATACTCTGACCAATAAAGGAAAGCATACCAAACGCCTTCTTCACTATCCTATTTACCTGTGACTTCACTTTCAAGGAGCTATGAACCTGCATTCCAAGGTCTCTTTGTTCAGCAACACTCCCTAGGACCTGACCATTAAGTGTATAAGTCCTGCTAAGAGTTGCTTTCCAAAAATACAGCACCTCACATTTATCTGAATTAAATTCCATCTGCCACTTCTCAGCCCATTGGCCCATCTGGTCCAGATACTGTTGTAATCGGAGGTAACCCTCTTTGCTGTCCACTACACCTCCAATTTTGGTGTCATCTGCAAACTTACTAACTGTACCTTCTTCAGCTTATGCCTGAAACGTCGATTCTCCTGTTCCCTGGATGCTGCCTGACCTGCTGCGCTTTTCCAGCAACACATTTTCAACTCTGATCTCCAGCATCTGCAGACCTCACTTTCTCTATAAAGGGACTACACAAATTCTGAGATAATGGGCCACTCCAAGGAAACCTTGACACATTGTTACAATATTGATGAGCAATGTTGTATCTTGCATAAAGACACCAAGGTCCATTTGAATTTAATGTTCAATAGTTCCTCAGCTTAATTTCTAAAATTATTTCTTCCTTTCAAAATGAACTTGAAACACTCCCACATAATACTTGATTGTCTAAGTATGTGAGCAATAATCTAGCCAATCTATATCTTTCTACAGATTTTGCATCTGAGGTAGAACAAGAAACAGGAATAAAAAGGTTACTTAGTCTAATAAGTGATACAATTAAAATAACTCATTGGGAAAAATACCTTGAAGAAACTAGAATCATTTTGATAAATATAAATCCTCTAGCCCTAGCTCTAGTCCTCATTCTTCCCAATTTATGCCCTTTCACATATCCCTATCTGCCCACATGGGCCCATGCCATCTCATATCCCCAGCCCTTAAATTCAACTGATATACTTTGAAAAGAATTTTTCTTCACCAAATATCCTTCAGATAGGAATTAAATTAACATACCGGATGCAACATGCGTGATTTTAAAGGACTGAACATTCACACAAAATGATCTTGATTTTCTTTATTTTTTTTTAAAAAAAGCCACATTTCCTGTAAAGCAAAAGGAAAAACGCAAACAGAACGTACATTGATGTAAGAAAGTTCACAACTCAAGAGGTACCCTATTGCACCCCAATTCCTTTCAAAGAGAAAAAAAAAACAAATTTTGTAACATGCTATTTCAAATCACTGAAAAGATAAAACTGCTCCATGAAGCTACAGATTAACATTAATTTTCTGGTTAAAGCAGTATGTATTTTGGAGATCCACAAACCAAAATAATTCTGTGGTTTCCTGTGCTGTTGACTATGGTGTCAAATTAGAGAGAGCTCATGTACCACATTTAGTGGTACAATAGCAGGAATGCTCTAAATTTGTTTTAATTAAAACATTCTTAAAAAAATAATCCAGGCTGGACGATGAACATCAATATCTCGAAAATACATTTAATAAAGCTTTTAAGTTGTTTGCTTACCTTGGAAGATACAAACTGACAAAAACTTGCAGAATATAGAACTTTTGATACATCCCATTCAATGGAGTAAAACAACCCAGGGTGCCATCATGCGAAATTTGACAGAACCACAAAAGGTATTAGGGTAGGTGATCAAGTTTAGTCAAAATAGTAGATTTTAAGGAAAAACTTGAAACTTGGGAAAAGGGTTCTGAGGGGGATTTCTGGAGTTTAATTTGTACCTGAATTTTAGTCTAGTACACACCCCAAAGTTGTATACCTTGGAACTGTGATGTATTCAAGACTTTTCATAAATTGTTGGAGTGAACAAGTACGCTTTTAAAACATTCTTCTTAGCACCAATTGTTGATTTATGAACATTTTTCTGGCGTTTCCATGATTGAATTCAACCAGTGCCGTTATCTGAAGCTGTATGTTTTTATTCCCTAGGAAAACAAAATCTACAAGTCTATACCTCCAATGAGCAATGGATGTGTGGAACAAGAACAACCACCAATGGCTTTTCATACAAGTATTTGTTAGATAAAATAAAATGCCTCTAGATTTTCTTTTTCAGCTTGGTGTGTTGTTCATTTTTCAGGTGATTTACACAACTTAAGCATAAAAATGATGAGATTTACAAAAAACACATCTATTTGCTTAAATTTCTGTTTCTTACACAAAATATTTAGAGCAAATGACACTCTTTGGTTCCTGACACAAATTAAATTATGAAAATGGTAAAATGTAAATACAAAATAAAGCTAACTGATTTGCTTATTTCAGTTCTTCAGTAAGCTCGTAAGAACGGACATTTATACACAAATATGTGTGCATCAGAATTAGATGCCACAAAAGCCCTATGAAAAGTCCCTTCAAGCCTATTAAAATATTTATTACCCAACGCATTTGACCCACTTATATCTCCACACAGAGGGCTTCATTTACCATTCCAACATGTTCTGTGTGATGCTAATTTTCTTTTAAAAGTAGTACACTTAAAATATTGCATTTAATGTTTTTAAACACAAGTCACATGTTTGACTCGAGATTTACTTCATTACATCAAGCATCACACAAGCAGTGTTGAAACTATGTCAAACAACATGTGCAATCCAGTTAAGCCGGAAATATTCCAGTAATCCAATGATGATGATGAAAGAAGAATTGCACCAAGTTTAAAGTGGAAAGGTTTCCGAACTACTAACTGTAGTTTTCATGCGTAAGTGTGAGAAACTTTGCCATTTTCTTGCCAAGTAATCTCAACAAAAGTGACATGGGATGATACGTAATGTACAATAATGAAAGACTAAAGTGGTCTTTCTGAATAAAGAGTCTTCACAATCCTACGGGGTTCACCTGAAATTCTGCAGAAAACCATGAGCCACATGTCTACAATTACCATTATGAAATTATATCAAGACAGTATTACTGTATTTACTGCATACAAACCTTAGAAGAACCTGTAAAAAAAAATGTGAAGAACAGTTCAAGATACTTCATTTCAAGAAAACTACTGTGATCTGCACTATTGCATCGTACAATAACTTCAAGGCCTCATCACAAAATACACCTGGGGGAAAAAAAAATCAATTCATTCTTTCAGAAAAATTGAGACAAAAGGACAAAGAATAAGGCAGACCATCCCAAATGTTTGATGAGTAGTCTCACTGTAAACTTTGTAATACTTAAAAACAAAACTGTAGCAACGAATAAACTGGAAAAGTTCTAAACTTAAGTGCATACATACAATTTTCAAGAAAGTTATCCAATTATCATTTTGACTTTGGAGAAGTTACACTATAAAGATGCAGTTTATATATTCTAGAGCTCTCTTCTGCCGATTGATTTCCAATTGGACTATTCTGAAGGATTATTACCTGCAGTGAAAATATGGCAAAGATGTTTGAATGTGTTATCGGTTCATTCAGTAAATATACCAGTCTTTGACCAACAAAGACCAAAGATGTCCAGATTCAATTCTCAGATTGCAACTGTAGACTTAAAGTGTGGACAGATATGCAGGAAAATTAATACAGAATATTTGCATTGAAATAATTAGATGCATTAAGGTTGTTCTTCATAAATAGGAGTGACAAGCAAACAGAATACAACTGTTTACCGGTTCATACCATCATCTTGTTCATGCCTATGTGCTCACACTGATCCCAAACATTTGGGAAAATTAATGCAGACTTTTCAAAATATAAAGACCTTTTGTGTTGATTTAAAAAAGGAAAAAAAAATTTTCTTTAGTAATATACATTTTGTATTTAGATCCAGATGTGTCGTTATTAAGAGTAAGACAAATTAGTTTACATACATGGTGACCTGCAATACAGAAGCATTCTTTTAAATACAGAACACACATTGTGCTTTTTCTTCTGTATTTACTACTATTACCTAGATTATGCTAATTTACAACAAAAACTTAAGCAGAAAGCAAATCTTCAGTACTTACAGAACAATTCAGGAAGTTGTGCATTACCCACTTATGCACAGTGTGTGCTTATATAATGGTAATTAGCTTGGTTTCTAAAATAGTGACATATGAGGTATTGGGATTATTTTGATGAAATTACTTGTTTAAAAAATAACAAGGTCAGCAAGTCCTTCTGCAAGTGGCCAGTATGTTTCAGAGACAGTGGTCTAGAGCAAATAGGTGGCTCATGAACCCCTGGAATATTAGTGGTGTAAGATATTGGAATATTTTACGTGAAACAGACAATAGAAACAGGTCATTCATGCCTTTTGGCCTGCTCTACTATTCAATATGAACAAGACAAATTGCCGATCTCAGCATCTTACTCTTACTTTCTCCTTATTCCCTTTAATCCCTTTAGCATAAAGAACTACATCTTACTTCTTCCTGAAAGCATGCAATGCTTTTGGTCTCACGGCAGCACAGTGGTTAGCACTGCTGCCTCATAGCGCCAGAGACCCAGGTTCAATTCCGGCCTCAGGCAACCCTGTGTGTGGAGTTTGCACATTCTCCCCGTGTCTGCGTGGGTTTCCTCCAGGTGCTCAGATTTCCTCCCACAGTCCAAAAATGTGCAGGTGAGGTGAATTGGCTATGCTAAACTGCCCGTAGTGTTAGGTGAAGGGGTAAAAGTAGGTGAATGGGTCTGGGTGAGTTGCTCTTCGGAGGGTCGGTTGTGGACTTGTTGGGCTGAAGGGCCTGTTTCCACACTAAATAATCTGATCACTTTGTGGCAGAGAATTCCACAGGCTCATTACTCTCTTGATGAAGAAATGTCTCATCAGCCATAAATGGCCTGCCCTCTTTCCTTAAGACTTTGCGGTCAACAACAGGTAAATACTAAAGGCCAGTAACTGGCTTTCAGTTCAGACTAACACGAATTAATTTTAGTTTAGCTTACAAAAGAGATTAAACTTTTGAGGGCAGTTTAACAGAGGCTTAACTAAGGTGGAAAGTAAGTTTAATTTTCTCAAGTGGAGGACAGTTCAAGAAAAATAAAGTCACTGAGATAGAAACATTCTTGGTAAAACCTGCAAACCTGGACAGCTTGGTTACATATCACCAATTATTATAACTGAGGAAGCTCAGGCTCTGAGGCATGGAAGAGATCATGTTGGCAGATTTTGTTTATGCAGACCATGGCAAAGAAATTGTCAGCAGCTTTTTTTAAAAAAAAAAGTCGAACATCCAAAGGCTTGAGAGATGTGGTGTGCTTTCTTTGAACTTAAATCTCTAAATTGCTGAGTTGGGAAATAGACTAGCAACTTTGTTTTGCTGTATGTTAAGATTTTTATGGTGTCCCACCTGTTCCAGAGGCATGTAATAAGATCTCTGAACTGGTTGTTGAGAAAAAAATTTTTGTTTAATATAGCTGCCAAAATTTGTACTCACTTAAACAGTAAATGATGTAACATTTTTGAAAAGATCAACGTGCTCAGGATTTTGTGACCCAGTGACTATGAATACTAATTTCCCAGGCACAAAGCCATATGGACTATCCCTACATTTTAGGGAATTAAACTTTAGCAGGACTTATGCACTTAATGGTAAGGTCCTCAGGAGTGTTGCTGAACAAAAAAGATCTTGGGAGTGTAGGTTCATAGTTCCTTGAAAGTAGAGTTGCAGGTAGATAGGATAGTGAAGGAGACACTTGGTATGCTTTCCTTTATTGGTCAGAGTATTGAGCACAGGAGTTGGGAGGTCATGCTACGGCTGTAAAAGACATTGGTTAGGCCACTGTTGGAATACTGCGTGCAATTCTGGGCTCCTTCATATCAGAAAGATATTGTGATACTTGAAAGGGTTCAGAAAAGAGTTACAAGGATCTTGCCAGGGTTAGAGGATTTGAGCGAAAGGGAGGGGTTGAATATGCTAGGGCTATTTTCCCTGGAAAGGAGGCTGAGGGTGACCTTGTAAAGGATTATAAAATCGTGAGGAGCATGGAAAGTCTTTTCCCTGGGATGGAGAGTCCAGAATGAGAGGGCATAAATTTAGGATGAAAATGCAAAGATTTAAAAGGGACCTAAGGGGCAACGTTTTCATGCAGAGGGTGGTGTGTGTATGGAATGAGCTGCCAGAGGAAGTGGTGGAGGCTAGTACAATTGCAGCATTTAAAAGGCATCTTGATGGGTATGTGAATAGGAAAGGTTTGGAAGGATATCGTCCAGGTGCTGGCAGGTGGGTCTAGATTGGGTTGGGATATCTGGTCGGCCTGGACAAGTTAGACCGAAGGGTCTGTTTCTGTGCTGAACATCTCTATGACTCTAATATGTTGAATTTGGACAGTGTATAACTTAAAGGTGATGACATTCTCAGGAATCTGCTCCCTTCAAGGCAGTGGTGATCATAGGCAGGAGAGCATCTCTAAACTAGTTTTGACAAACTATTGCAGTGGGTCTGTCTGCTGTGCACAATATAACCACGGTACACTGTACAGTTCAAGTTGGGGATTGGGAGCTGATCAAGTGCTTCATCCTGGATAGTGCAAACTTCACAAAATCTCTTTTATATTCATTTACTCAAATTGTGCTTTTCAATAATTCTTTGAAAATTACTTGTAAGTTCAAGGATCGATTGAGGTGAGCCAGTCACCATAATCTTTCTATTGTCTGACCTGTTCCAATTTCCTCATGTTAACTAATTATGTTGGTTGGTGGCAAATGCCCAGTGCTGCCAATGATGATGCCTTTGAATGTTATTAAAAGCGGTTGGATTCAATCTTGCCAAGTTGGCCAACAACTTGTTCTTCTAGAGAGCAGAATACATAATCTCGTATTAATGTCAAGGTATGTCTTCTAGCATGTGGGATAGGGACACCTTAAAAAATTTAAGCAAAACCTATCTGCAAGCACTACATGATATGAGGTAGTCACAAACTGAAGCTCTGGCAATAATGAGATTCTATCACTTGATCCAAGTAAACAGCACTGACGACTGCTAACTGTAGTGGTACCAGTGATTGCAATTTTCAGAACATTGAGGTTTAACCTGAATAATCGTTGAATCATATGTTTCTGTGACATTAAGTTAGCTAACAGATTAGCTTATAACAAGATAATGCTTGAAACAAAGGTTGCTGATTTGGATGTTTGATTTTTGCAGATCTCGTGCTCAGCACAGAGTAGACTGAAGCTGCTGATTAATTACTTGCTCTTTTCCATATCAGATGATGGTAAAATCCAACATGCCTACATGTCCCTATACCAAGAAACAAAAATTAAGTTCAAGCTTGCAAATGCTTTTACAGCAACAACTTTGATTTCAATGGATTCATCTTTAGTTTGGTTCAGAAAGTTTACATCTTCAGGATGGAGCACCCAGTCCCATGTGCAAAACATCTAGCAAAGTTTACCAATCTGCCCAATGAAATGATTAGCCAATCGCTGAACTAGATGACAATTAAAAATCTCAATACTAACCTCATGGACTGCCATGAACTAGCAAAGCAAATTATCAATATTCTTATCCTTGTTCCTATTTAATTGGACAATGAATTGTAAAATGTTGCCACTCCGGACTGTTTCCAGTAACAGTCATATGCAGACACCTGATAATGGGATCACAGCCAAATATCCAGAACAGTGTCTCAATAAGCAAGCCATATGTTGATAGCCAAGCAACTTAAGGTAGCGGGGACAAAACCATATTGCACCAAGAATCAACTCTGGAAAAACTAATAGGAATAAATCAAACGTATGCACCATTTACTCTGGCCAATCCCAGTACCTTCGCGCACTATTTCATGACTTATACCCGACCATAACTCCCCAGAAACAACCAATCTCATTTCAGCCAAATTATTTTCTACATATTGAGCATATTGTTGTTGACAAAGCATTATAAACAGCATATTAGTTGTGCAATTTCATATTTGCTGCTACCTTCACGAATATATTCAAATTATAAAAAGGCAAACCAGAGCAAGTTTACAAAGCATGATTAGCTGTAGCCACTGCTAATATTAATGCAAACTTTGGACAAATTCTTATTAAATTACAGAAATGAGAAGCAGACAGAAGGGAAAAATAAAAATGGAAAGAAAAAAAAACGTATTGCAAACAGTCTATTCAAATAGTGTTGAACCAAACTCAAATAGGCTGTTGAAATAATTTTCTTGAATAGAAGCAATTTAGGTGTACAGCAACTCACTGGATCCTCTGATTATATAAATGTAGGCCCAAATATCACATTTCTTAGCTATTTAAAAATTAGAGACTTTGTGGGTGTGTGGCGTAGGGGGCAATGATTTCTTGTTGTTCACCAGTTGAAGAGCACAGTAGAACTAGGATTTGCATGTTAAAAATACTGTATTATTTCCTGTGGAGTAAAAAGGAAGTCACACACAAATCGACAAGACAGTTGCATTTGATAAATTCTCCAAAGCAACCAATCAGGTTACAGTCAGTTATATTACGATCAGGCTATTAGGATCAATAGCGCTGGACTGGAAATTGAAGGACTATAGCCAGAAAACAGATCAAAATCTTCCTTTGTAATTAACATAGGATATCTTTATAACAAAACTTTTCAGCTGACTTGACACTATGCATATCATGATGCATAGCTAAAAAAACGTTACAGCTTAGAACCCTCCAACCACACAGCATCAACATTGATTTCACCAGTTTCCTCACTTCCCTTCCTCACCTCATCCCAGATCCAACTCAGCACTGTTCTCTTGAACTGTCCTTCCTGTCCATTCCTTCCCATCTATCTATTCCACCTTCCCCTCCGACCTATCACCATCAGCAACCCCCCACTTTCCCAACTACCTTCCCCAAGCCCCACTCTCACATTTATCACTCAGCCCCCTTTCCCCACACCCATATTTTCCTCGTGAAGGGCTTATGCCCAATACGTCGACTCTCCTGCTCCTCGGATGCCGCCTGACCTGCTATGCTTTTCCAGAGATCATCTTTTGACAGAGATAATTTAATTGCCTAGTCAAACCACCTCTATGACACAGCAAGACTTCAGCATGTTATTCTTCTACGTATCCATAGTAGTGGCACATTTTCATAAATTCCACACAATGTGGATAAAATTGATTAAGAATGGAGGGGCTGTGCACGCAGTGACTAGGCTCCCATAGCATCCAAGAATCTGTGTAGACTAAACAAATTTCACTTAAGTCCAGATCAACACATCTACCCTATTCCAATGTTTAATTATTTTTATTTAACCTATTTTTCTACTTAGCCAATTCAAAGGTTTTATTACACAACCCCTGCAGCAGGTGGGACATTAACCTGGGCCTCAAAGTCTAGGTGTAGGGACACTACCACTACAACACTACCATATTTCAAAGGCATGATGCTACCACTTGCCAATTAAATCTATGTGGCCCATTGAGGGATACTTTAAATTTGGTGTTTTATTATCAAATTGTTCAGCGTTTGGTTCTGTATACATTATGGAATTATAAATATTCAGAGTTACCTAAAGCATCACCAGAATTCACGCAATATTGATGGTTGGTGGACTGTCATGTTTGGAATGGTAAAACCCTCAGGGTTGTACCACTTCTCTTATCAAGCATGCGTGGGGGTCACTGTTGCAAGCTATGCTGCAGCTGACGTGGGTATAGAGAACACTGGCTAAGTTACACCTTCTTGTGATTATTAACGGGAGCTGGTTCCATTCAAAGTTGCGACCGCGTCTGCCCTGAAAGATTATGTCGGCAATCCAGAGCTCGTTGCAAAGCTGGAGATGGTATGTGATAATCTTAGCAGCTGTAACAACGCACACTGCCCACAGAATTTCTGTTTGCCCCAACATAGATACTGATATTATATAGGATAAAGGGTCTCTCACTATTTGAGCATTCCTTAACGCATTACAAAGGGAATCACAGAAATGCTCCTTGACCAAAATACTTGCTTTCAGTTGGCCCATGGATACATACGATGCTGAATGTACCTCAAATGAAAAATGGCTATAAACATCAAGAAAACCATGGGCTTGGGACAAGGTGCAGCATTTTTATCTTAATCACGTTATCAGTTTCGGTCGCAAATTCTGCTTCCTCACATCCACAGTGAGGATCTACTCCGAAAGCATAACTTGATACATGCAAAGGGAAACTGGGTACTAATTTGGGCTGACTCACCATAATTGTGTGGACCAAACTCACTCTTTGGATAAAGTTTATAATTGGCATGATCTTGATACTTGGTTCTATGACTATGAAACATGGATATCTTGCCACTTATGAAAAAAGCTTAAATTTCCATCTTTGCTGCATGCACATTAATATAACCCAGCAGAACAAAATAATGCATGCTCCCATTCTCATTAGCACTTAAATACAGATAGCATTGTTGGCTCAGGCATGCCTGAAGAATTAAAGATGGGCACATGATCAGTTATCTGTAAAAATAATAGGGTCTTAATGGTAGGGATGTTAACATTCCAAAAGTAGACTGGGACTGCCATAATGTAAAGGGGTTAGATGGAGAGGAATTTGTTAAGTGTGTTAAAGAAAGTGTTTTGATTCAATCTGTGGCTGCATACTAGAGAAGGTGCAAAACTTGACCGACTCTTGGGAAATAAGGCAGGGCAGGTGACTGAGGGGTCAGTGGAGTACTTTGGGCCAGCGATTCTATTAGTTTTAAATAGTGATGGAAAAGGATAGTCCAGATCTAAAAGTTGAAGTTCTAAATTGGAGGAAGGCTAATTTTGACAGTATTAGGCAAGAACTTTCAAAAGTTGACTGGGGGCAGATGTTCACAGGTAAAGGGACGGCTGGAAAATGGGAAGCCTTCAGACATGAGATAATAGGAATATAATTGCTCTGGATTTACGTTAGGGTGAAAGGAAAGACTGATAGTCCATCCAGCATTTCATATACCTAAAGAAATTGAGGGTTTGGTTAAGAAAAAGAAGGAAGCATCTGTCAGGTATAGACAGGATAGATCGAGTGAATCCTTAGAAGAGTATAAAGGCAGGAGGAGTATACTTAAGAGGGAAATCAGGAGGGCAAAAAGGGGACGTGAGATTTCTTTGGCAAATAGAATTAAAGGAAAATCCAAAAAGGTTTTTACACAGCTCATTCCACACACACACCACCTTCTTAGGTCCCTTTTATATCTCTCCCCGCTCACAGATGAGGTGCCGGAATATTGGAGGTTGGCTAACGTGGTGCCATTGTTTAGGTAGGGTGGTAAGGACAAGCCAGGGAACTATAGACCAGTGAGCCTGACATCCGTGGTGGGCACGTTGTTGGAGGGAATCCTGACGGACAGGACGTACATGTATTTGGAAAAGCAAAGACGGATTAGGGATAGTCGACACAGTTTGTGCATGGGAAATCATGTCTCACAAACTTGATTGAGTTTTTCTGAAGTAGTAACGAAGAGGATTGATGACAGCAGAGCAGTAGATGTGATTGATACAGGCTTTGACGAGGTTCCCCATGGGAGACTGGTGAGCAAGGTTAGATCTCACGGAATACAAGGAGAACTGGCCATTTGGATATAGTACTGGGTCAAAGGTATAAGACAGAGGATGGTGGAGGATTGATCTTCAGATTAGAGGCTTGTGACCAGTGGAGTTCCACAAGGATCGGTGCTGGGTCCTTTTTTTTTTGTCATTTATATAAATGATTTGGATGTGAGCATAAGAGGTATAGTTAGTAAGTTTGCTGATGACACCAAAATTGGAGGTGTAGTAGACAGCAAAGGTTACCTCAAATTACAATGGGATCTTGATCAGATAGGCCAATGGGCTGAGAAGTGGCAGATGAAGCTTAAATTCGATAAATGCAAGGTGCTGCATTTCAGGAAAGCAAATCTTAGCAGGACTTATACACTTAATGGTAAGGTCCTAGGGAGTGTTGCTGAACAAAGAGACCTTGGAGTGCAGGTTTATAGCTCCTTGAAAGTGGAGTCGCAGGTAGATAGGATAGTGAAGGTGGTGCTTGGTATGCTTTCCTTTATCGGTCAGAGTATTAAGTACAGGAGTTGGGAGGTCATGTTGCAGCTGCAAAGGATACTGGTTAGGCCACTTTTGGAATATTACATACAATTCTAGTCTCCTTCCTATTGAAAGGATGCTGTGAAACTTGAAAGGGTTCAGAAAAGATTTAAGGTTGTTGTCAGGGTTGGAGGATTTGACTCCATGACATGAGACAAGGATTTTCTGTACAATGAGGTAAATGGACCCAGGTGATCTTAAAGATCCATTCATCACCTTCATTGATACAAATTTGCTGACAAGGCATAATAGACAAACGCATTGCAGCACAAGGGATCAGTTGTTAGCACTGATGCTTCATGGCACTGGAGACCCAGGTTCAATTCCACCCTTGGGCAACTGTCTCAAGTCTGCATATTCATTGCGTCTGCATGGGTTTCCTGCAGGTGCTCTAGTTTCCTCCCACAGTCAAATATGTGCAAGTTAGGTGGATTGGTTATGCTAAATTGACCATAGTATCCAGGGATGTGAAGGCTAGGTGAATTAGCCAATGTAGAAATGCAGGGCTTTAGGGATTGAGTGGGATGATGAGTCTTGGTGTATGCTCTTCAGAGGGTCAATGTGGACTTGATGGGCTGAATGGCCTGCTTCCACACACTATAGATTCTATTATTGCTTTTTGTTACCATGAGTGCAAATGCACTCTGGTATCAAGGCTGCATTTTCAATTCCTTGAACTATTCTAAGATTGAAAAAGGTCACACCTCATATCTGTTGTACTGCAAGTTAAGATCTGCTGCTACCCACCTCCACCCCCAAATGAAAATTCATTAAATCACCTCACTACCAATAAATATTGTTTAAAAACACAGATCTAACATACATCATTTAGACTATATTTTGACATTTTCACTGACAGAAATTGGGCCCAGACTGAGATCAATGTAACAGCGTTTCCTAGTGATGAAGAAAGTTGCCGCAAAGTTCAATTAAACTCTTTTGGAAATCTTTCCAATGATATTTTTGATTCTGGCATCAACTCATACAGGATTTCCAGCATCCAGCAGTGATGCCTTCAATGAGGATAAATCGTCATTCATATTGAAGAATTCGGACACAAAAAGGAAACTGCAGTAACGATCCTTCACGAGTTGTAAATCTTAGTAAAACTTAAGCATTATCATTGGATTAAGATAATGGGCATCTTAAATTTTGAAAAACATGCCACACAAAAAAAAGGTCAGAGGGGTTGTTAGCAATAAATTACAACAAAAAGGCTGCAAAAAAAAAAACCCAAATTATATCTCATACAACATATGACTTCTTTCAAGGGGTTTGTACACCAAGACCAATAATAGCATCAAAAATTAAAGCCATTTTCAAATGCAGGGACATTCAAGAAGGCACTCCAGAAAAGAAAACCACTGGACAGAGCATTTAGATTTGCAGCTTTATCTGAAAATGCTGATGTCAGAAGCAGCCATCTGTTTCACAGTTATGATGGCAAAGGTTGTGCCATCGAGAACAAAATCCAGGCCAGCTGGACAAACATTTGGTCTAAAGTAAATTCTAAACTGAAAGTGTAGTCCAATAAAATTTAATCTATTTCCACAATCTAACCCATTGTTACTCTGAAGAATAGAATATTCTTTTGAAACTACACACTAGTTTCTGGATGTATTTTAACATCATTCAACTCCTTATTTAAATAAAAACACTGAATTTTATATAAAGCCTTTTATTTAAAAAATGGTGATTTAAAAAAGGTGTAACAAAAGTGCTTGATCAATAATTTAAAAGTAAAGAAGCAAAGCATCCAAATTTAATATCTAAAAATTTTACTTACCCGAGTCTTGTTTTTGGACAATCTAACTTTAAGAATAATTTTAGTAAATAGTCAACATTTTTCTAGTTACAAATCTCATACCTGTGGATTGGAAAATCTTATTGTGCTGTCTAGTTTCCTGGTAAACATAGTTGCAAGTGCAGCAAAGATTGACTTTCATACAACTATTTTAGCAAAATGCATAACTTTAAAGATGACATATCCAACCATAATGGTTCATTAATTACAAAAAAAGCTATGAGTTGTAGTTTCATGTTAAATGGCAATATACTCTTCAAGTAGTGGTTCAGAACAACAGGTTTTCAATAAACAAAAATAATGCTAAACCAAAAGCTGCTACTAATGAAAATGCTCTAGGTCCTTTTTAAGAATCTTGCGTAAAATTTTGCAATTATAATTACATGAAACAGTGAACCATCTGTTACACGAACTAAAAATTACATCAGTGCTGTACTGTCGACACCTCCTTCCAAAAAGGAACAAACATTGGTAATGGCTGAACTGTTAAAGTAACAAACATATCAATATTGTTAGCAAGTTATGATTAACGCAGCTATGAACCAAAAATAACTTGCAATATTCCAAAAAAATGTCAGCTACATTTGGGAATAAGATGTACGACCAGTCCCTTTAAAAAATGACACATTTACTCTATTAAATAAGATCATATTCAAATTATCCATTTCTACCACAAATTTATGAGTATGAACAATAAACTCCTACATAAATGCTCAGTCATGCTCCACTTTAGCCAAAAGGAAGCTCACTTTATGTAAAAGGATTAAATCTCCTAATTTTAAACCAGAGTCAGATCAATGATCATAAAAGGAGGCCCACATCTAGCTATAGGGAAGTCTTATGGCACAGTGGGTAACCTGCCTGCCTCAGTCTGAAGCTCCAGGTTCAACTTCCACCCCAAGAACTGATGGCCAAGGGAAGTGTGGCAAGTTTGTAAAAACAAGGTTGAATATCAACCTGTAATTCTTTCCAACACATAAGCAGCAGGCAGTAAGAACAGGAGATATGCCCGGTCAGCCATGGGACAGAAAGTAAATTGAAGCCCCTGACAAGCTTAGTCATATCTCCAGACTTGTAAAGTGCATGCTCCCACATGTGACCTCTAATACACTATCGCCATCTAACTCTAAGACACCAGGGAAACCAATCTAAAGGAAGCTGACTCCCAAGCCTGGGAACATCAGAACTTAAAACTAAGGCCTCTAAAGGGGAATTAACCACTAGAACTAGAGTAACCAGTCACCCACTGAACCATTATTTTTATTGTAACACTAAAAGACTTAAGATGTACCATTTTGCAACTGACAAATGTGCTTCAGACTGATCACAACCCAGCCCCAAAGTGTTTCTGTTAAAAAGTTTCACATTTTGTATTTGCCCAGTAGTTGAGTTTCACATTTAAACATTTAAGAACTTTTCAGTGCAAAAATAGTGCTAATATACAGACAGTCGAAACTGTGCTATCCTGGTTTTGTACTGGATTTGTACATGAATATTAAAACCATCAAAAGTTAATCTACACGAACTGCCCTTTTTCACCATATATGCTTTTAGAGACCTTTTTAGCTAATTTTCAGAAACTAAGGCCATTGAAAAATACTTGACATTAACTGCATTTTCTAAACAAGCTATAAGTCTGTTCAAAGTAAAAAGCAGTGTGTAGACGTTTTGGTGGTTTTCAAATTCAAACTCAAGACAAAATGAAAACATATACAGAGCTTTCAGTTTCAATTACTACAACAAAATCTTAGAACATGGGCTTCTATTTCGATATTCAGGTTGTTTGTACTGTCCTCATTTAGTTTAAAAAAAGTATTTGGCAGTCCCAAATAGTCTGTATTGAAATACAATGCAACTGCTGTACATTTATGTAAACCATTCCTCTCCCCAATTGAGGTAGCAGAGGCAGATAAAAATAATTAGCACAGAATTTAGGAAGAAAAAATCCTCTCACTAAAATCAGGATTTCATGTCCAACACACTACACTTTGACATACAGAATAGGAAAAATGTTTTCTTCTACACAAGCAATCACAAATTATATTGCTGAATTATTTTTAATTCCAAGACGTGAAGTGAACGTGTTTAAAAAAAGTCCCCAATCAGCCACATCTGGATTTCTTTATCATTAAGACGCTTCTGCATTAAAACTACAATGGAAGGTTGACTAACACAAGCTCCAAACCAACTGAGGCAAATTACACATTGGAATTTATCAAATTAAAACAAACATACAGCCTTCAAAAGGATTCAACATCAAGAAACTGAATTTGAAAACTTGCATAATCTACACAACCGTAGGCTCCATTTAACAGTTTATTACAACACTAATGGTACATCTATTTTGATAAACTGAAACTGAGCTGCTTACAGTCATTATTTGAACATTAACATTTTTGTAACAATTTTGGTAACAAGATGGAAAGAACTATAAAAACAGAGAAGCTAACAACTTTTAATTGTTTACATGTCAGATACTTCTAACGCTTAGAATACGAAGAGTTGCCAAAGCTTTTAGTAACTTTTAAGTCACAGGTTGTGTCCAAATAAAATGGTTAATCAAGCAACATAAAAAAAATGTAGAGCAATCAGTTACCATTACAGTGGATTTGCTTTATTCGTTACTGTTGCTCCGTTTAACCACGTAGCCTGAGAATTCCTGTTCAACCATGAAATTCCAACAGATGGATAAAGGGCAGTCCTTTCTGTGAAGAGCATTTGTTGTTTCTTTTATCTGGAGACGTTTCTCTTCAGACAGCTGTAATGTGTCAAAATTCATGATGTAGATTTTGTTCTTCCCTGTCTACGTTTGTACATACTTTACACCATCATACTGAATTTACTAAGTACATATTATAACTCATGCATTTGTGTATTAATATTGGTATCTTGAATACATTTTACCCTACTAGTATGCAAATACTACAGATCAAAGAAACAATTTAAACTCTTGTTCAGCACAATAGAAAAGTGTAAAATATTTTTCCACACATTTCAGAGAGGCCAGAATTTACATTAAGACCATTATGCTACATACCAGTAAATTAATTAATTAATTAATACACATTAGAAGGTTTTTTTCAGTCACATTTAGAAGTAAATATGATTTTTTAAAAAGCTCAAGCTTTGAACTTTCATCCATTTTAAAATATTTCAAGCATGAAAACCAAATCCAATTGTGACCTTTCACCAGCTGACTCAGTAAAACATTGGGAACAATTTGTCCACAAGTGCCTAGATGTGGCTGAGTTTTATTCAAAAGTTATTTCAATAAGTCACATTTTATTGAGTGCCCAATCATAGTATGTCACTTGACAACGACAGAGGTCTGTGTAGGTTTGT
The DNA here is from genome assembly GCF_037043375.1 of Chiloscyllium plagiosum. Classification (NCBI taxonomy): domain Eukaryota; kingdom Metazoa; phylum Chordata; class Chondrichthyes; order Orectolobiformes; family Hemiscylliidae; genus Chiloscyllium; species Chiloscyllium plagiosum. The sequence continues at coordinate 20,960,651 of NW_028270157.1, read as the reverse complement.
ACACATTTAAATCCATGAAAACAAAAATAAAAGGGGCCATAAGTGAAATGCTACAGTTTCATTAAAAAAAACTTAAAGCATCAGGGAACTTGAATACAGGTCAAAAGGTCACAACTGGGCTAATTTGCATGGAAATACTCTTTCAAACATGAAACATTTTCAGTAAAACATGAATTTATCAACAGTACTTGCTGGAAAAGAGTCAATGTATTGCACCTTACAAAAACAGAAAATTTTGTTCTTGTGTAACAACCAGACATGCATATATACAATGCTTCAAGCTAAAGCTCTCAACAATCTTCTACTTCAATGTCATCTAAAAGTTCATTCTGAATTAAAAACATTAAAGATAATTTTACAATTTTTGCAACAGCCACAAATTTCCCCATGCCCTGTGATTCATACTGGTTTCAAAAGTATTTACAGTAACTAATCATGTTGACAATTAACCTTTTGATTAAGAATCATTATTTAATAGCAATGGAGTAAATAACAAATGACTGCGTAAACTGCTCTTTAAACCTAGCTGATGCATTCACTAGAAATGTCACTGCACACTGTAAGCCCCTTAAGTTATCCAGAAGATTCATATTAATGTATCAGAAGTGACTATAAGCAACAGCTTTTCTACATTTCAAGCATATTCAAAGCTGATAATATTTATTTCAATGCCTAGTTGAAACAAATATAGCAGTCTATTAAACAGCAAGGCCATACAAAACAATTTCATAAAAAGTGAACCAATTGGAGTAAAATCTAGAAACGTTGCAATGCCACGCCTCATAGCATACTATATTATTAGCAATCATCTGGCTCTCAACTTGTTGAAGAATAAAGTTTTACACTCCATAAAACTGAACCCATATTTTACAATCTCCATGAGACAACATTTCCCCATGGCTGCACGTAACCAATCTCCACCAGGGACACACAAAAGGTTGTCCAAATTGCACCAACATGGATTAACTTTGAGTGTGTTAGTTTAGAATTTAAGACTATGTTCAAATTTAAAGGAAAAGATTATTTAATTGAAAAGATTAATTTCAACTATAGCATTTGACAACTATAATTCTACTGTAAGAGAGAGGACAGTGAAACTTCTTTAGGCATTAAAAACTAAATTCTCATGTATTTGAGGTCCAAGCATTCATTAACCAGTTAGTTCTGTTACCAGATTATGATGATACTGAGTGATGAGCAATTTAAAAATAAGCTTAACACTAATATTAATTCATTAAATAAAAGTTTTAAACATGGTAGATTTATTTTCAGTGCTATGCTAATACAATAGAAGACAGCAGCCACATCGAAAATTAATTTCAGTTAATCCAGAGTAAGACAGACTGCAATCACTGCTCAATCTAAAGCTCTGCTGAAGCGGCCATTTCCATTTGTGGGTTGAAAGGATAGGTACAAATCTTCTACCTGCTTTGGCACTGAGCAACTAAAGTGAAGCATAGATTTAAAATGGATAAATTTGCTGTCATCTAATACACAAATCAGTGTCTAAGTTACCACTGAATTGTTAACAAATTTACTGTAACAAACTGGAAAGTAACAAGAGGTCTCAGAATTCCAGATGACTGAAGTTTATTAGCTACTTTCAATAAATCCAATGTATTTTCGTCTTTCCATTGAGCCAATTTATTTCTTAAAACTTGAGACCAAACTGTTTACAATCTATATGAGCAATAAGAAACCTGGTGCTAAACTTTGCTCTCTTTGTTAGGGTAGGATGGGAGGTTGGTAGTGTAAGGGTGAGACATAGCAAGAGCGAGAGCCAGAGACTGCGACAGCCTCTCAGGACCAGAGGACTGAGTTAAACAACTTAGGGCAAGATGAGAACAAATTTTGTTTTACAAATGTTGGTGAATCTTTGGAATTCCCTACCAGGAAGGGCTGGTACCAGGCAATGAGTTTATGATATGTGCATCAATCATTTTTTCGGTATTACAAAATATCAAGTGAAATAGGGCTATTATCTGGATGAAAGACTGAGGCAGATCAGCCAAGATCTAATTAAATAGTAAACAAGGTACAGAAGACAAAGAGCTTAATCCCACTTCCCATGTTCCTACACAACTTGATACATTAGTAGTAAGTGATTACATATTGCTCGAAAGGTTCTTAGCTTAAAAGAATAAGGAATTTTTGAAATCGATAGTGGATGGTTAGCAGATGCCAGATTGTTAAAGTTCCTCAGACTGGTGTTACAACAAATGACAATAAATGGGTCAGAACCAGAACATTAAAATTGAAGGATAACAAAACATTCATGCATAAAATATATCAGAAAACAAAAAGTCTATTTTGTTGAAATCTAAAGAGGATTACAATTAGACACGGAGTGTTAGGTGCTGTTATTAACTACAAATATGGGATGTTAATGCACAATTTTCATATTTACAACTTAGCAAACTTATTTCACAAATACTTTAGTGCAACAGTTTAGTGCAACAGGAATTCTATTCTATAGAAATAATTAGAACAGAACAGACATAAGGATACATTTCCTCTGCTTCATTCAGTTGTTTGATTTATTTAGGCATGGATTCCCAAATGCTTCAACACAGCAATGGCTGCTATAAAGCTCAGACTACATTAAGACAGCGTAAGCTGCATTTCAACTCTGGTTTTCTTTTAGTGTTGGTTGTTATGTCCTAGTAAAACTGAAACTGAACTGCTGCTGCAAAAACAACATGGTTTTCAATTTCATCAACCCATTTACTTTTTTTTGTGGGGATTGGGGTTGAAGAGAAGAGAGACATGAGGAGAGCATGGACAAGGGAAAGAAAGGCAAACAGGACGAAAGAGAGGGAGAGAAAGGGGATCTTGCTTAAGGGGTGAAGAGAGGGGCTAGCTGGGGCAGCATCTTAGAGTGCACACCTCCCCTACAATTAAATACTCAACAAATAAAGCCTGCAACATTCAACATCTCTTCCAATCCTCACATATTCTCGAAGTGGGAAATGGTAAAAATCAATTGACTCTTGGAAGAGATAGTTGGCGTTGCACTGAATTAGGTCATATGCATTAGATTTAAGAACATTAAAAAGAGGAGGGAAAATATTGTTGGTCCTACCCTGCACTCAACTAATTTACATCACAACCTGGTTAAGGGTTACAAATGGTTTATTTCACCAGTTAAGATTCCAAAAGCATTAAAATATCAATTTTAAAACATGGCTTGGTGTGTCAACATTTTATTTAGACACCGACTGTCTAATTGCAATAATCCATTTGTATCAGCAAGACCAAAACTAAATTGTTTTCTACTGGTTATAGTTTTCCCATGTCCAAAAAACTCCACAAACCTGCAAAAGGAATGAAAATTACTCAAACACCCCTGAATGCTATTTAAAAAGACAGCTTTATAACATTTGAATATGCAAATAACAACAACTTTAGGTAGTACACACAGCAGCTGGACTATTGGCAATTAGGATAATCAAATCTACACTGCCATTCTGACTATGGGTGATATGATAATCAACAACTCCACTTTCCTGCCATTTCTCCATAACCCTCTATTTCCTTACTGATTAAAAAGGTGTCTCAGCCTTCAATATTCTTAATGATAGTCCCTTGCAGTAAGGAATTCTGACTCATACCCTCAAGAACTCCCTCATTTGTCCTAATTGCATGAATCCTTATTCAAGATTATGAACTCTGGTCCTGGATTCTCCAATAAAGGGAACCAATCTTTCTGCATCTACCCAGTCACGTCCCTTAAGAATCTTATTATCTTCCAGTAAAGTTGCCTCCAATGGGTACAGGCACAACCCACTCAACCTCTCCTCAAAAGAGAATTCCTCCATACGCAGGATCAACCTAGTGAACCCTTTGAATTGCCTCCAATGCTAGTAAATAGAGAATTATACAGCATAGAAATAGACCCTTCAGCCCAACCAGTCTATGCTGAACATAATTCCAAACTAAACTAGGCTCACGTATCTGGCCCATATCCCTCCAAACCTTTGCTATCTATCCTTATATAAAAGGAAATCTTAACTGTTCAGTGTTCTAGGTGCAGAGAACTTGTGCCTTGCATAGTTTTAGCAAAACTTCCCTATTTTTATACTCTTATTGCCTTTGAAGTATAGATCAACAATCTATTTGTCTTTCCCACTACCCTGTAAACCTGGACATGAGTATTTTTGTCATTTATGCACGACGGTTCCCAATTCCTTCTGTGCTGTAGCTTTCTGCAGTCTTTCTCCATTTAATTTTAATTGTAATGAAAGTTGCACAAACTCAATGCTGTTGTCACAATGGGAAGCTTAATTTCCCTTACAAAAGAAGGTCTGAAAATGATTTAATGATGGAAACCTCAAAAAAGTTCTCTTTTGAAGGGGTGTGCCCAATGGAGGAACTAAGCTTATTGCTTTCTGGGGATATTTTAAAATGATGTTACACTTGGATTGACAATGACATCAAATGCAAAATTAATTGTCAGCAAATCTAATATTTCCAAGTTCAACATATTTCCATACATGTGGAAGTACTTCATATTAAATATGCCTTTTCTTTGTCTGTGAGGTTGAAAGGATTTCAATCATATAGCAGATAACACAATTATGGTATAAATACACAGCCAATTGAAGTGAAATTTTGCAATACAACTTAAGCACACAATAATGGTGTTGCAGTGTATGCTCTGGTCCTTCACCGAAAAAAAAATGTTTTTATATTTCATTTCTACATGAAAATTTTGAAAACCTAAGTCTTTACAAGACTTGTTCTGAGAATGATTCCATCAATTTGAGATTATGCTCTGCACACCCACATCCACGTCATTAATGAAAATGAAGGAGATAGCAATGGTTCCAAATGTTGAGGAACCCTGACGCAGGCCTTGTTCTTGTTCAAACAGCATTCAATCACCACTTCGATTTCCTGTCATTAAGCATCTTTTTGTACAAACTGCTACTTTCCATGTGTTGTAGGCTTAAACTTTGCTAAGCTTTAGTGATAACTTGTACCCATTTCTGAAGTCCATTACACCACATTAATTCTATTTAATCTCATTAACTCTTAAGTCAAGTTAAATATGATTTGTCCTGGCTTGGTTGAATTAAACCAATTTTTTTCCCCCAAGTGGCTGTTAATGATAATAAAAACAAAAATTAAATACTTTTCAGCTATAGAGATCTTGAAAGTTCAAATCCATGTCTTGCAGTTTCCATATTTATCTTTGCATCATTTATGGACAACATATAACATTTGCAATTATCCAGTCATCTAGGCACCAGGACAATTGGAAGATTGTGTCTACTGCCCGCACAGCTTCCAGCCTTTCTTACCGAGTTGCATCTGGTCTGATCCCAGTGACTAAGTATGGTCAGCTTAAATGTTTCCTCTTTAAAAGGGCAAGAGATAAAATTTGACAGTGTTCAAATTTGCCAGGAGTCCAGACAGAATAGACAGGAAGCAACCATTCCCATTACTGGGAACACAGAACAGGACATCAATTTATGGGGAATGCAAAATAAACAAAGGTGACAAGAAAAATAAATTTAAATAAATGGCGGTTGGTTAGCATCTGGAATGCATCAATGACTACTGGAGGCAGATTCTTCATGGCTTGAGAGAACTGAGATAATTATGAGAAAATATCTGTAGAGCTACAGAAAAAAACTTGGCTCTCAAAAAACCAATAGTTATGATAGTCACAGAACTGCATTCTAGTGTTGTGAGAACAGCCTGCTTGTCAACAGCGCATAGTTCATTTCAGTTGATATTAATAAGCAACTTTGTACAGATGTTCTTATAGTACGTGACCAGCAATTGCTGGTTAAGACTGAATTCTAGTTCCTCTATGCACTTCATTTACACTCATGCACCAATTATAAAAATGATAGCACGAGCATTAAATCAACTTATCCTGGCTTCAAGAAAAGTTGGTGTCCAATGGATGTCACAAATTATGCCTAGCAGTATTAAAGCCAGTCCATACAAACATTTGATTGGGCTAATTAGATGTTACAATCTACTCAGACCAAAGATTTTAATTCTTACTACATATAGTAAAAGTGTCGAGTGTAATTTTAATGCATGCTGGAGCAATACATCTTTGGAGGTGGTTTTGTGGTGCAATGTGTTGAACACATTAAATGAATAAACCAACATGTGAAAATCACTTTCTACAACTTTATTAAGTGCTCTAATATGGCAAATCCACATACCAAGATCTCCAGATAGGAAATAATGTCTCATGGTGATTATATAGGTACTACCAATATTGAAAATGAAATCTCAACAAAGCTTGAAAATGGAAATACTTAGATGACCAGCTTTTACAATGAAAATTCTTCACAGTACAAACCTTTAAGGCACACGAATTCCAAAATACTCTATAAAAGGTATCATAGTGCATTTATTCAAGGTTTAACATCTATGGATACTTTCTACACTATTATTTTGTAGTGATATAAAACATTTGAAGAGTTGATGAATCTTGTAACGAAAGCAGAATGCATGAATATTAAGCTAAGAACAGCCAATAGGGAGAGCTATGTCCATTTTCTGGGCAATCTATCCAGCAAACAGGATTAGGAAATAGAGTAAAAGCAAAATACTGTAATGCTGGAGGTATAAAGATTAAAAAAAAAGTGTTGGGAGAAACCCAGTTGCTTGCCAGCATCTGTGGACAGTGAAATATTTAACAATCTGAAACCAAAGACTTGAAGAAAAGTCATGCTGCTCTTAATGTGTTCACTGCTTCTCTCTCCACAGATGTTGCCAGTCCTGAACTTTCTCCAGCACTTTGGTTTCAGTTGGGAATTACAGAATTCAAATGATTAAGCCATTTAAAAGGAATAGGGTTGAAGCTGAATCCAAATATGGGTCACAAAACAATGCACATAATTTCTATTCCACCAAAAAAGGATGTAATCACTGCAACTATTAAAGCTTTAAAAAGATTAAAACATTCACAATCCAGATATAATTAGGAAATCAATAATAAAAACACAATGAGAAATGGCACAAAACAACTGATTTGATATTTAGAATTTTGAAATAATAGGGATAACTGTATTTTTACTTGGCGATCACATTCGAATTATATTACAAAAGCAATTTTGCACACCCATGGACAGTTAAGTTTAAAATTGTATTTATACAGATAACAAAGCCAGCATTTTACAGCATTTACACAACATACAAAACTTTTACAATGGAGTATTTTGTACAAGCCCCTGCTTTTGATTACTGTGGATAATTCCTCATGCAATTTGTAGACTAAATTTGTGAGTACAAGACAACTATTATCAATACTTTATTCACCACATTAAGGCATTGTACCCCTAATTGGCTTATAAAGATGAAATAGAAATTTTCTGCAACTGTGAAATGACATAAGCAGCACTACAGGAGCTACCATTTCACAAAACAAAAAAAAACACCAGACAGGTTTCCTAAATTTGCAGGGAATGTTGATACAAGCAAATACTGAAAGGTGCAACACAGAACGTATTTAAGTGGGACATCTCACTGGAGTATATTTTGAAACATCTATATAAAACAAAAACTTTATTTGAAACAATTCAAGGCTCTGAAGCAACAAACTATTTTATTTTGAAATTAAGATTTAGTGAGGATTAAGTTGTTAGACTTTTGCTAGATACAGGACATGGCCAACTTTTCATTGTGGGGTCAGAGCAACTTTAGTTTTTCTCCAAAGGAAATCCAAGGGAAAATTTAAGAAAACCAACATTGAGAAATACTGGTGACCAATATGAAGGTCCAATTTAAAAGCTTATAATTGAGACCACATTCCAGATAAATATACACAGACTTTCAAGGAAAAATACAGACCATCTGATTCAACCTTTTATACAAGGTAAACAGTTTTACAGATCAGTCTCAATCACAGGTGCCAAACACCACCAAAATATATCACAAGTGTATGCACACCGCCTTGAATGTTAGACGTTTTTTGAAAGGTTTTATGTGCAAATTGCTCTGTAAATTTGGTGAAATTCTACAAGCTCGCATGAGATTGCACTTGAATCTTAGTCATTAATGTTTAACAAAACAGAACCAAAACGTTGCTAGCAAATGGGAAATTCTCGGGGAAGACTGTACAGCTTCAATTGCATATGTTTAATAAACATTTTAATCATCTTTCTACGTAACGTACAAAAAGATTAATGCCCCCTCCTGACAAAGAACCTCTTTGCACCCTTCCAATTGACACTCAAATCACATGCATGAATTAGAGTTGCCAGAGACATCTTATTAGCCAAAATAATAGTATAAAACTTTAATTTAACGTCATTAAATTTGACACTTGCAGTGACTATAACTATTTAATTTGAGAGACTGTTCAAGAATATACTGTGCAACTTTGTTACAATAATTTGTATTGCAGACAATTTACATGTAGTGATAGCATGCACAAAATAAAATGCAGCTGAGATAAGAACTTGTAACCGAATTCCATAATATTAAAATCATTATGAAGTTGTCCTTCAGTAACTACAATGAAAGTCAACAAAAACCCAACCTAGTGCCGAATGAGTGTAAACAGCTGGTTTCTTTTGGCATCATTGCTTTAAGGCAGCAACAGATAACTGCAGCACTAAAGACAGTTCTTAGAGAGGCAACTTATGGAAATGCATTGTCAGATGAAAAACTCAAGTCAACCAGGCTTCAATTGTACACAAATATCAGATTCAAGCAATTGTTCTTTCAAACTACAGTAAACTTCAAACTGTGAAACCTGTTTACACTTAGAAATTATCTCCAGCAACGATATTCAATTGAAGACGGAAATGAACAGCAATGAGGAGGATAATTGTCCAATTAAGGATAGTGAGCAAAAATATTCAAAAGCCAAATACAGCAAGATGAAAAATTATGATAAAGATGTTTGATTGCTTATTTTTCATCATATAAACCACTGATTGCTATTTATTATCTTTTCGCCTTAAGAGTTTAGGACTGATTTCCCTGTGGCTCAATTAGTACAGTTTAGTGCCAATATCTGGAAATATCACAAAATTAAACATGCAAAGCCTTCAGCACAACTACACTATTAACCTCAACCAAGTAAGTGTAGTAGACTTAAGCAATGTAACTCACAACCTAAGTTCCTGAAATGCTTCACATTAGAATCCTTGAATCCAAAATGTTCTTACTACTAAGCAATAGTGATTGAAGAGGTCTGTTGATATACAGCAATGTCTTTATGACTAATTTGCTACTATTTATCTCATGAACTTTGTAACTGCAATACTTGGGAATGACAAAAATCAGAGTTGCTTTCAGATTTCATTATGTGAAGTATATCAGCATACCACAGACATTCAGCATCTCAAATTTAATACAAAACAATTTGGGGAAAATCACTTAAATTCATGAGATTTACAGAGGGAAAGCTAGAACTTTATGTATGAATAATATAAAAACAAAACAGCTTTCCCTGGTATGGGTGTTTTTAAAATCTCACAAAAGAAACCATGAAAACATCCATGACATGATCGGTGATCGGGTACCCATCAAATTAAAAAACTGCAGAACAAGTTTTTTTTTAAATGAACAAGCCCATTTACCAAATATATACTGAAGGTCAAAAAGCAAAAAATTAGAGTTTTTCTAAAAATACCGGTTGCTGGATTCAGAAAAGTCTCTAAATAGTGTTATGGACCATCAGAGCTTTAAGTGCAAGTCAGAGGCAAGAATTTGAATTTACTTTTTAAACTAACTTTACAATAAACTTTGTCAAAAAACAAAAAATTCAAATAGCCCACTACTGTTACCAACTTATTTACCTGTAGGGAAAAAATAAACTGTCAACCAACTTGTAACTTTTTTTCCTGAATGTGATACTTGAAGACTGCATCACAACAAACATCACCTGAACATTTGTTTATTTAATTACTCATCATTGCTATGTTCCCTTTGCTTTGTCATTATGGGCCAACTCAAAAAAATTAATAAATGCCACAAAGGTTACGGCATAATTTATACTCAAGTCAAGACTTTAATGAATTGTAGTTTATTGAAAGCAAGTCAAAATGCCTGGACAAAAAGACGTAGAATAAAAAGGTCTTAACAAATAGCACATGTTCCATTTTGAAAATTAATCCAAGGTAATTATGCAGGATTGGCCTAATCTGGAAACTATTTACACTAAGTGTAAAACACTGGAAAGCTTTAAACTGAATATTTATCCAGGCAGCTGAGAAGAAAACCTATAAGACAATTTGTGGGGGTGCATGAAAGCATCTTGGAGGTAAAATACACATATCCGTCAGCTTCGAGTGCATAATACATTAAGTTGTTCTTTTCAGTAAATGTGCCAGAAACCTCCAAATGCTTCAAATACAATTCTCCAGTCTCAAGCACCACCCAATAATGCAAGGATTGCCAGTAAATTTATTACAACACCTTTTATAAATGCAGTCAGAATATGGGGTGGCACAGTGGCTAGCACTGCAGCCTCACAGCACCAGGGTCCCAGGTTTGATCCCAGCCTTGGGTGACTGTCTGTGTGGAGTTTGCACATTCTCCCAGTGTCTGTGTGGGTTTCCTCCCACAGTCCAAAGATGTGCAGGTTAGGTGAATTGGCCATTCTAAAAATTGTCCATAGTGTTAAGTGCATTAGTCAGAGGGAAATGAATCTGGGTGGGTTACTCTTCAGAGGATCAGTGCGGACTTGTTGGGCCGAAGGGCCTGTTTCCACACTGTAGGGAATCTAATCTATCATTTGTTCAGTATATCATGGTCTTTTACTCATCTTGTGGGGAACATGAACTTTGCGGCTTCATATGCTCAATGGCTTAGGATTAATTACTGTGGCCAATTATTTCGACAAAAACACACCACCCCCACACTCCCCCGATCTGTAAATTTAGCAATTAAGAAATGCTCAAGTTTTGAGTGTTAGGTCCCTGTAAAAATCTAATTAGCCATCAAGAGAATACGTATCAGAGCCCCATTCCCCCAAATATAGAAACTATCAAATAGCTACACAAAAGAAAAACTTAAAATTAGTGCATATTCCAATCTCAAAACAAATGGCAAAATTACAAGTACATCCTTTAGATATCAAAAACTTACTTCTGGAAAGCTGTTCGGTTTATATCAGAATTACTGACACTTGGAAGCATTTCTACAACATACTAAATCACCCAGAAATCTCTCTAGCTTAGGAACAGTAAACAGAGTTATAAAAGGGTGAATTAAAAACTGACGCCCAAATGGTAATCTTCCAAGCTGGAAGCACAGGGACAAGAGGGAGCTTTGTAAGAAGCCAGCATTCCTGCATCAATGACATTGGCATTGAACTTATTAGTAAAAAGAAGTGCTCCACAACATTTGTGCTGAGACAGGGGACAGAGATAAGGATAATGGGAAATAAAGAATCCAATAAAGACCATGATTTGATGCAGAACTTCACACTATCCAAGGAACCCATATTGCTTGATAATTACTTCTGCAAATGAATTTCAAGACATGGTTCTCGACCAAATTCTAAACTACAGCAGAAATTAAGAATAGAAGAATGAGCTGATACCCAAAAACTTTGAAAATTCTTACATGTAGAGCAATGAGTTAATCTGTAAGTGTAAATGAATTAAATTATAATTAATAATAAATTAGACACCAAAACATCTCTGGCAATAAATTCAGGAATACTTACCGAAATTAAGACTTATCTGACTGTGGTTAACAGGTTCTTTATAACTTAAGGTCCCAATCGAATGCTACTTCACAAAATTGAAGTGCCTTACATCTGCTTGTAAAATAGGCAGAAACGTAAAACATAATTTTACAGTTAAAAACAGATAAAACAGAGAAACCCACCTATTTAACGATGACGATACTCTCGTTCTCGGTCTCTCTCTCTGTCTCTATCGCGTTCACGATCACGATGCCTTTCCCGCTCTCTACTTCTTTCACGGTAATAGTCATCATGTCGGTCACGGCTTCGTGAGCGCTCTTTGTGGCGTCTGCTTTTCTCTCTTGATCTACTGTGGTCCCTCTCACGTGAACGTTCACGTTTTCTAAGATGGGTTTAAAAAAAACTGATCAACCTAGAGTTAAGTAGTCACATTTCATTCAGTGTTTTGCCTGGTTGAACAGGTTAATTGACTAGTTTCTATCAGTAGTAGTGTCACACCCTGAGAACTATTTCTAGATTTTGTTTTGGCTAGCTGTTCATGATCAGCCAAAATCTTTTTCCTTCACCTAAAGAAGGATGTCAGTACCCTGAGGCACTATCTGCCTCCCTGTTTCTGAACAGATAGTTCTCCTATAATGCCGTGGTTGCGTTCCAGCAAAACCTTAATAGAAATAATGGCACTTATGGGAAAAGTGAGTTTAAGGACAGACAGTAAAAAAAAAACAGGCAAAAGTGAGGTCTGCAGATGCTGGAAACCAGAGTTTAGGTCAGAGTGGTGTTGGTAAAGCACAGCAGGTCAGGCAGCATCCGAGGAGCAGGAAAATTGACGTTTTGGTAAAAGAAAATCACTCAATTCCTCAAAAAATATCCAAAAGTCTAATGCAAAGCATAGCACTGCGTGATTGAAGATTGAATTCATATTCATTATGAAAAAGTAAATTTAACACTGTACATATAAAAAATGTTAAGAAAGCTGCTCTCTGTAAATTATCTTTCACAGAAAACTGCTGTCAGCACCTGACATCGGTGCATGCACAATATGGCACGAATACCAGAATTGAATGTGCGCACGCAGAATGGTGTGGACACCAGCACATGTGCAAAATGGCACAGACACCAGCGCATGTGCAGAATGAAGAGCATGAACAGACCCCTGCTGGAATCACGCTATTACAAACAAGGATGAGCGCTCTTGAAAATATTGTACCCTAATTCTTCAGCAATGTTAAGCCAAACCATGCTGCCATAATGTACGTTATCCCAGAACTACCTGCATTTGAACTTAATGTATAAAATGATATAATGCATATCATGGAATTTCCAAGAACATTCCAGAAATTTCCACCTACAAAGAATCAACATCTGTCAAGAAATCATTGATATTTATCTAGAGAAGAAGCTAACTTCTGGATAGTTGTATGTTAAACACGAAGCAGAAATGGCAATTAACAAACTTCTTTTTGTTCACTATGTGCTCAGCTAAAGAGATTTACAATGTTCAATCTATATCAACCTCATCTCAAGTTTTATCCTCCACTTTTCCTGAGCTGGAAGAACCTTTGAAAAGCCCTCACATGGTTTTAAACCTCAACCTTTAAAAGGATCTTTCATCCCAATTCCTGAAACTACCCAAATCTTTAGAGGGACATCTGCAAAATGAAATGAATGGTTAAACCTTGTCTTTTACTTTGATGAAATAAGGCATCCTTAAATTATAATTTTCCCATAAGTTCTTAATTACTTTAAATTAGCTATCGTTTTCCTGGTCTAATTCTGGGAATGCAATTACATGTTGGTTATCAACTAGGATGAGGATGAGAAGTTGGCATACTAACTAGCAAAATGGAAAAAAACATCCAGTTTTATTTGGCTCCTACCAAAAGGCACCGATTCCTGCATAAATCACTGGAGCACCATGTGACGAGACTTTTTATACAATGTATTTAAACTAAAACATGGCCTCCAGTTAAACCAGTACAGGTTCACAGAAGCAGACGTTAAAACTAAATAAACATTACAGTTTATTTAATTTTATCACAAGGTCTGAAACTGATTACACAGCATTCCATTTCAGCAAATTTTCTCCTTTCCACACTTTCCCTAATACTTTCTTCACCTCATGAGGTCCTGGTCGATTTGAATCCAAAATTCAAAATCCTGAATTCAAAATTTGTAGACTTAAAACCAAAAATTAAATATGCTCTTAAAGTCACAGATGTACAATACAGAAACTGACCCTACGGTCCAATTCATTTGTGGGCGGCACGGTGGCACAGTGGTTAGCACTGTTGCCTCACAGCGCCGGAGACCCGGGTTCAATTCCCACCTCGGGCGACTGACTGTGTGGAGTTTGCATGTTCTCCCTGTGTCTGCGTGGGTTTCCTCCGGGTGCTCCGGTTTCCTCCCACAGTCCAAAGATGTGCAGATCAGGTGAATTGGCCATGCTAAATTGCCCTTAGGTAAGGGGTAAATGTAGGGGTATGGGTGGGATGCGCTTCGGCGGGTTCGGTGTGGACCTGTTGGGCCGAAGGGCTTGTTTCCACACTGTAATGTAATGTAATCTAATCTAATCCATGCCAACCAGATATCCCAACCCAATCTAGTCCCACCTGCCAGCACACAGCCCATAGCCCTCCAAATTCATAGGCCCAACTGCCTTTTAATGTTGCAATTGTACAAACCTCCACCATTTTCTCTGGCAGCCCATTCCACACTGCACCAGACCCCTGCGTGACAAAGTTGCCCCTTGGGTCTCTTTTATATCTTTCCCCTCTCACCCTAAACCTATGCTCTCTAGTTCTGGATTCCCCCAACCCAGGGAAAAGACTTTGTCTATTTAGCCTATCCATGCCCCTTGTGATTTTATAAACCTCTGTAAAGGTGACCCCTCAACCTCCGACGCTTCAGGGAAAACAGCTGTAGCCTATGCAACCTCTCTCTAGCTCAAATCCTCCAACCCTGGCAACGTCAGTGTAAATCTTTTCTGCACCCTTTCAAGTTTCACAACATCTTTCCAATAGGAAGGAAATCAGAACTGCATGCAATATTCCAACAGTGGCCTAATCAATGTCCTATACAGCCACAATATGACCTCCCAACTCATGTACTTAATACTCTGGCCAATAAAAGAAAGCATACCAAACGCCACCTTATCTATCTGCGACTCCACTTTCAAGGAACTATGAACCTGTACTCCAAGGTCTCTTTGTTCAGCAACACTCCCTAGGACCTTACCATTAAGTGTACAAGTCCTGCTAAGATTTGCTTTCCCAAAATGCACCACCTCGCATTCATCTACTTTTCTAACCCCATCTGCCATTTCTCGGCCCATTGACCCATCTGATCAAGATCCTGTTGTAACCTTCTTCGCTGCCCACTACACCTCCAATTTTGGTGTCATCTGCAAACTTACTAATTATACCTTGTATGCTCACATCCAAATCATTTATATAAATGATGAAAAGTAGTGGACCCAGCATCGATCCTTGTGGCACTCCACTGGTCACAGGCCTCCAGTCTGAAAAACAACCCTCCACCACCACCCTGTCTTCTACCTTTCAGCCAGTTCTGTATCCAAATGGCTAGTTCTCCCTGTATTCTGTGAGATCTAACCAGTCTCCCAATGGGGAACCTTGTCGAACGCCTTACTGAAGTCCACATAGATCACGTCTACCGCTCTGCCCTCATCAATCCTCCCTTTGTTACTTCTTCAAAAAACTCAATCAAGTTTGAGAGACATGATTTCCCATGCACAAAGCCATGCTGACCATCTCTAATCAGTCCTTGCCTTTCCAAACACATGTACACCCTATCCCTCAGGTTTCCCTCCAACAACTTGCTCACTGTCAACGTCAGGCTTACTGGTCTATAATTCCCTGTCTTGTCCTTACCCCCCACCTTTCTTAATTAGTGGCAGCACGTTAGCCAACCTCCAGTTTTCCGACATTTCATTTGTGACTATCGATGATACTAATATCTCAGCAAGAGGCACAACAATCACTTCCCTAGCTTCCCACAGAGTTCTAACGTACACCTGATCAGTGGGGATTTACCCACTATTATACGTTTCAAGACATCACGCACTTCCACCTCTAACTTTGGACATTTTTCAAGATGTTCTTTAGGAAACTCAAGCTTATACGATTTAGATAGGCACTTCTGTATTTCCACGGTATTTACAACTGTTTACCCTCAATAAATCCATGCTAGTGCCATGCTCCACAAAATTCTCCTTCCAGTCTTCATCTAACTCACCCTCAAGTATTTACCAAACTTACTCAACACGTTATTCATCTCATCATCTCTTAGAATCACAAGTTTTAAGAATGTAGCAATACTCCACAAAAGTGGTCTTTTTTTAATTTCCTACTGCATTTATCAGAGTTGCAAATGGTAGCAACTCTTCAATTTCAATGAAATTCTTTCATAACCCTGAATGCCTCTCCGATTAGTTTCACGGCTTCTCAATTTTAGACAAATAAGAAGGGGAGTCCTGGCATCATGCTAGCATTTTATTTTTACACGTTCCACAACAACTCCAGATAATATTTGTTACAGAGACTAAAAATGTTTGTGATACTCTGTGATCCAACACAGATTCCACACAAGTTTAATCTAACATTTCACTTATAATTATATCCTTTAGAAAAGATACTTTTTAAAAAAAAAGTAAATAGCCTACTCATCAGAGGTAGTGATCGGTTATCTGTTCTCCAACTCATTCCTTATCTTCTAAAGGAAAAGGCTTGGCACTGCAACTGCTCTGCCCAGGATAGTAAGAAACAACTCAGTCACACAAGCCAACCTTCCATCCACTGATTCCATCTGTACTACTTGCTGCGTTAGGAAGAGAGCCAACATAATTCAAGACACCTCCCACCCCATTTATAACTTTTTTCAACCTCTTCTGTCAGGCTGAAGATACAAAAGCTTAAACATGTATCTACAGGTTCAAGAACAGTTTCTTTCCTGCTGTTAAGACTTCTGAATGGACCTCTCAAATTTAATGCTGACCTCACTCTGTTCGTTTTCTATAGGATTGTATTCCACATTCTGTTCTATTACCCTTATGCACAATGGTGCGATCTGAGTGTACTGCATACAAAACAAAAACAGTTGCATTGTACCAAGGTACATGTGACAATAAAATCAGATAAGTTGCCTCATCATTATAAAAGGGTGCCACTTACATTGAAGCTCAGTTCCCTTCAGCAATCATATACTTTGCAGCCCAATTCTGCATCATTATTTGCAATAATATACTCAGACAATGCAATGACATACATAGCCCAAGACAGTATTTTTGTAGTATGTTCATGCTTAGAATGGATGACTCAGCTACAAGATTATCAGACACCATACTCCAATTTTACCCCAGGCCTACCTAGAATTCCAACAGGAAATTAACCATCTATTTCAATTTGCTCTCTCCTCAGTTGATCTCTCAAAAACTAAGATAGCCCCTTTGGAGGTAAATGTCAAATTTGATATAACCTCCCACCCTTTTCTCACTGCATAGGCTTAAGGACAAATAATTCTGAACAGCATCGCCAGAGAATGTAACTGAAGTAAATACCTTGGCGGAGCGGGGGTGTCGAGTGATATTTTTGAAATGGAACAGAAAGTGAAATTGACACACACACTACTGACTACTACGTTACCAAAATAATTATTGATTGTACTTTGAATCATCAGAAAATAATTTTTGTTATTTATTAACCTCAGTTAAATTGCTGAACTTTAAAAATGGCAATTATTGCCTTACCGTGACCCAGAACCATATGACTTTGATTCTATTCCATGGAGACAATCCTGTAGAGAACTTATGAGAACTTTGCAACGGTCGTCTGCAGATACTTTAGATTGCTTTATCAAAGAAATAGCAGTAACCAGGGTTTCAATAGCACTCCCGTAATCACCTGAAATCCAAAAAAAACCCATTAATCTATTAAAATTGTTCAGCTTTCCAGAGTTAACTAAAAGTTAAATTCACGTTGAATTTTTTACTTACAGCTACTGCGCCTTATTTAACCCAAGCCCTGCAACTTTAACTTTGATCTTACATTCTGACATTTACTTTAGCCTAAAAATAGATCAACTTCAGTTCAGTTCATGGTCCTATTGATAAAATCATAAGAAAAAGAACAGGAGTAGACTGTTCAACTCGTCGAGCTCACTTCACCACTCAACATCACAGCTGATCTGACAACCCTCACATCAACCTTCCTGCCCTTTCTCCATAACCCTTAATTACGACACTGTCAAGAATCAATCTTCGGATTCTGCCCGCTCAGCACTCTGCAGCACGGAGTTCCCAAATCACTCAACCCACCAAATAGCTAATGCATATAGACCAAAAGGGCCTTAATTTAATCTCCAAGCACATTCCTATTTTCCCATCAATTTGTTTAAGTCATGTTATTACACATTGCTGAAACAAGTGGGACTTGAACCTGGGTCTCCTGGCTCAAAAAAAAAGAACACTATTACTGCATCACAACAACCATTATCTCAAGATTGCTCAACTTGCTGCATTAATTAATCTCAGTTAGCCAATCAACTGGATCTACAGTTGAAAACTGCTTTGGTTGGAGATTAATGGGGAGCAGGGGAGAATGCAGTTGCAATGTTTTGGTTCTACTGCTGAATGCCCAAAAGATTCCTACTAACACAAACATCATGATAGTGAGTCAAATAGTACATTTTCATACATAATGCACATACTTTCTGAAGATCGATGAATCAACTGAGTCTCAATTAAACAGGCAAAGCACTATGTGGTTTATAGTATCAGTACAATCCTGGATAAACTTTTCAGAATAGAAGCAGTATTGAGGGTGGATTGAGAAGTAAAGAATCAAATTGCTCCAATTTACCAGCACTAGCGTCTGACACAGCCCTTGATATTGCACTACTAGAAATGGCTCTGTTTCGATTCATGATTTCCTCAAATTCTGCTTCACTCAGTGGAGTCCTTGAAGAATCCATGTCTCTGTTATAGAAAGTAAAGCAGACAAAAGCAAGCTGAGCACAAATTTATTTTTTGTAATCACAGCAACAAAACTGATACTTTGCCACTTTCTAAACTGATCTATTGGATAAAGTAGAGAGGAAAAACAAAAGAAGAAAACCATTTCTGGCAAATTTCTTTGTGCATGCTAATGCTGGAATTTCTTTCCCACTCACGAATGATAAATGGTGACGTCAAAATTCAGATGAAGCCTTAAGTTTTACACACCTTACTGTGTTTGGACCTAATTTCTTAAGATCAAATCTACTTTTATCCAATTGTATTTTATCCATTCAATTATCATTACTGCCACCTGGAGTATTATTACACTTTATTGTAATTTCATTGCTTTATGAGTCAAAACTTAACCCATGTTCTAAACAGAGCGCAATGAAACTTTACAAACGGTGGACAGAGAAAGGACTGTTCTAAAACAGAGATTTATCAGGATGGCCACATGATTTGACAGCAAGTGATTTAATATCTACTGTGTACTTTGTGAAAGAAAACCAAACATCAAAGGATGTGGATAGCTGAAGATGGATCATCTCAACATCGGAACCAGGAAGCAAAGTCCACTGAACTGACACCAGTTTTTTTTCTAGCTCTGCTAATAGTGTATCTTCTCTAATTGTTTGTCTGTGAGTACGCATATATTTAAGAGGCACTTTATAACTTGGTCTGTATTTTCTATTAACATTGATCTAAAAGTCAGGTAAACTGGGATAGGGTGCATACTTCAATAAATGAACACATCAGGAATAGCAGGGCTCAAATTACAGTAGGTTGTAATACTTTGATAAAGAATCAAATCACATCATATTTCCTGTTACACTACACAAGTTATCGAACTTAATGTCAAAGTTAGTTCATTTGTTCAATCAGGTACTTTGAAAAAGGAGAAAAACTAACTTCCATTTAAGACAGAAGTTCACCACCTTTTGCTGTAAATTCATATATTTAAGTGCTATAATATGCCTTTGCCTATTCACGCAACGACAAATGCACTCCTCTCCAAACATGCAAGAGTAACATTGATTGTCATCAGGCAGAAGCCAATTTAAACAAGAGTTTGTATGGCTGAAGCCAAACCATATCAACATATTTAAAAGACCACCAACAGATGCAACAGAGCTACAAATTAACGACAGTTTAACATCACGCTGGGGAGAGAGTTTAAATCACAACCTCTTTTCAACAGTCAACCATTAGTGGATTTTCACCCAAGTCTTAGGAGTCTACATAAAATGTAATCACCACAGTCACTTTATCAACCATACACATTAATAACTGACAATTTGCAAAGCTAAACTAAGATACACAAACATTACCTGCCAGCAGGTCCATAGTCTCCTCTATCATATGGTGGAGGACGCCCGTATGGATCTGATGGAGGAGGTCCACGGCTGTCAGATGAGGGAATTACATTACTTGCTGGTGGTGGGAAGAAAGCAGGATTCACATGAGGGGCTGGAGGTGGTGCACCAGGTGGTGGTCCAGGGAGATGGGGAGGTGGAGCAAGATTAATTGGTGGGCCAATTGGGCCTGGAGGACGTGGTGGAAAGGGACCAGGTGGTGGGGGTGGCCCTTGTTGGGGAGGAGGGGGGCCAGGGGGAGGACCGTAGCCTGGAACAGGAGGGGGAGGACCAGGAGGGAGTGGTCCCATGGGAGGTTGCCCAAACGGTTGTCCTGGAAACAGAACTGGGGGCGGAGGACGATCACCACGGTTTGGTGGCCCACCTAATGGAGGAGGTAGACCTTGTCCAGGTGGAGGCGGACCCGGGGGGCCTGGTGGACCAGGAGGACCTGGAGGTGGTCGTGGTGGACCTTGCCCTGACAAAAATAAAAAGATGCTGTCACATTCAAAGAAATGCAATTTACATGATTCACTTGATAGTCAAGATTACATGGATTACATTTAGATCAATATTTAACACTAATAACTTTGCATTACAATTTCTTTAAGTTTAATAAATGCTCAAAATAACATCAAAATGGAAACAGCACTTGAACATGTCAATCAGCATTTAAAAAAAAAATTGCCTTGTCAGCTATTCCATCTATTTACTAATTGAGAAACTGTCCAACTGATACTTATAAAACATATCACTTAATTGGTCACAACATCATCCCAAGCGCAAAGAATGCCAAAGTAGCTAGAATACATAACACATTGCTATTTGCAAAATTTTGAGACAAATTGCTTTCACAACTAAGATTAGGCTTGACGCATGTTCTCAGTACTTGTTATCCATCAGGGATGAACATGGACTTCCCGCATAAAACAAAATTCCAGAAATCACTCCTATGTAACACAGATGGTGTGTGGATTTGAGGTTTTCAGCCAACTTTTCCAGTTGTTAGATCAGACATCAGCAATAAGTGACCTGACGTGAGTGAAAAGCAGTGTCTGAAACAATGTAAGGGGAGGGGGGAGGCATTTAGAGTATGAGAATGCATGCATGGAGCATGAACTCCTAACCTTGATGAGCTGGATGATATACCATGGAAACTATCTAATACTGAAATGAACTCTAAAAACGATTTGGACCTATGGGGCTTTATTATCACCTTAACCTGTGCTGTTAATTAGTTTTGCTCACCAGGAAAAGGTGGAGGCCCTCCTGGTCCAGAAGGCCCTGGGAATCTGTCCCCACCAGGGCCAGATGGTGGGAAACGACCACGTCCTCTTCCACTCTGAGAAAATGCTAATCGACTGTTAGCTCCAGGCGGGCCAGCTTTCCCTTCCCCTGACATTTGGCCAGACTGAGTAGCTGCAATAATTATAAAACACCAATTATTTTGCTAAAAATTACAACTTAACAAACAGAGCAAACAAATATCAAAACGTTTGGTCAAGTAATAGCTTTTGAGATCAGATTTACAGAACCTACAATTGACGGGTAATACATCTGTACTTCTGCGAGCATGTAGTACCAGAGAGCACACCAGGTGATGCCCAAATTCTCACATCACTGAACAGATACAAGTATAAATTAAGTGCACTTGGATTTCAAATGCACACGTTTTCAAGTATGCACCCTACATTGCGTCATGGAATGACTGTGTCAACCAGTTTTCGCTTAAAATCCAAAGTTTACATAATTTTAGATTCATGAGCTACAGATTGTCATTGCCCGTACACAAGAAAGCATGACAATCGATGCGCACAACAGTGCCAGAAACAGCATGCTTTCTTTTGGTTTAAAGTAAACTTGGCCGTCAGATGACAAACTTCTTGCTCTTGATAATGATGTGGGATTTTTCATTGTCACCTCAACAGGTAGGAGTTTCTATTAATCCGTATCAGATATTGCACCACCAATAAGACAGTCTCTTAGTAATTACACAGACACATTAAGGTGAGTGCTCAAATTTTAAGAGTGGATGTAGGATTCAAATCATAAAAGATAAGGTTTATTGCCAATTAAATCAAATTTAAAATTAGTATTAAAGACACAATTCAATCATACAAAGTTAAAACTTTTATATAACTTCTAACAGAGCACAAAGATGCTAAATAATGTTAAACAGTGCATGTATTTATAGACTCTTACATTTTCTAGACTGCATTTCAAACTGACTGAGTGACTGTTTATTGCATGGTGTGACGATAGGATTCTGTCCATGCATATCTCGTTTGGGCAGCATATCCATCAGTTTTTTGGATGAACTTTCTGATCCCACACAAATGAGGGCAAACCTGGTTTAAAAATAAAATATAAAATAACCACACTTAATTGCATTTTGCCTTTTAATAACACTAAATGCTGTTTGTCACTTGTGCCAAATCTTGCTCCATACATTATTACACAATTTTGTACAATTTGTTTTGACATATTCCAATATTTGTAGGATTTGATATGACAAGTTTCTGATGAATTCTCCCTGCATTATATAGGTTTTACTCATGATGTTAGAATTACAATTCACCGCAGATCCATTTTTTAGACTAAAATAAATTACAAATAGAACACTACTAAGTTGTTCCATAAAGCAAGGCATGACAGATGGAGTTAAATTTAGAGAAATGCATTGCATTTGCCTTGCATTTTGATAAGGCAAACCAGGGCAGAACCTATAATTAATGGTAGGGCTTTGGGAATGTTGCCAAAGAGACCTGGGGTGCAGGTGACGAAGGCAGCATTCGACACTTTATTGCACTGGTCAATGCATTGCGTCTAGAAGTTGGGATGTCGTATTGCAGTTGTACAGGACACTGATTATGATATTTTTCAAATACTGCATTCAATTCTGGTCTCTCTGCAAGAAGAGGGGGGATATTGTTCAACTTGAAAGGGTTCAGAAAAGATCAAGAAGAATGTTGCTAGGATTGGAGAATTTGAACTGTAGGGAGAGGTTGAATAGGCCGGGGCATTTTCCCCTGAAGCAGAGGCCGAAGGGTGATTTCGAGAGTCACAAATGTACAGCACGGAAACAGACCCTTCGGTCCAACTCATCCATGCCAACCAGATATCCTAACCTAATCTCGTCCCATTTACTAGCACGTAGCCCATCTCTCTCTAAACACTTCCTATTCATAAACCCATTCAGATGCCCTTTAAACTGCTGTAATTGTACCAGTCTCCACCACTTCCCTTCATAAAATCAAAGGGCATGGATAATGGGAAGTCAAGACTTTTTACCCAGGGTAGAGCAGCCCAAAACTAGATGGCATAGGTTTAAGGTGAGGGGGAAAGATTTAAAAAGGACCCGAGGCGCAACTTTTTCTTGGAGAGTGGTGCATGTATGGAACAAGCTGCCAGAGCTGTAAGAGGCTGGTACAATGACAACATTTAAAAGAGGTACATCAACATGAAGGGTTGAGGGGGATGTGGGCCAAACGCTGGCAAATGGGACTAGATTTATTTAGGATATCTGGTCAGCATGGATGAGTTGGACCGAAGGGTCTGTTTCCATGCTATACAACTCGCTTACAAGGATTTTAAAAAAAGAATCCATCATGTGCTCTCACCCCTTTGACTGTCCATTAGCCCGGTTCTCAAAGAATTTGATTTCTAAAAGATCAGTTATGCCCATTGAATGGAGAGCTTCAGTCAAATCCTCATCTGTGGTCCACTGCAAGACAATATGGGGAAAAATGAATACTTGAAAGACACATAATACATTAAAACAGATGATTTGAACCGCATTCAGATTCTAATTTAACTGCTGAATTTATACAAGATGCTTGACCATCAAATATGGAGGAGTGAAAGACGTAAATTACATCAAGTGTAAACATGAGGATTTTCAGAGTACACCACAAATCCTTCAATATAATCAGACTGAAATGCAGTTTTTAAAAACAAATCTATAAAGTTTTGTTTCCTAACTGCTGAGAATCCTAGGCAGCATCTGTTACACGTAACTAATGTTCGTGTTTGAAATTCTCTAAAACAATAGATCGGACACATTTGTTTGTCACTAGGGACAAGTTAATATATGTTTCACATTGGATAGCTAACTCATCATTGCAGATCCCATAGGAGCCTGTACATCTCTCCCTACTGGGATAAATGGTGGAAACAACTGTCACAAGCAGATGGGCTTGACTTTTAAATTGATTCACTGCTGAATATATGCAGCAACTTCTTGTGCAAAGCAGCAGATTTCACCCAAAATATTCTGTCTAACTGTTACTGAGCTGAAACAGGAACTTTTGTAATTTTAACTAATTATATTTACTCGGAAGGTGGTAGCATACTGATAATGATGCTCCAACTACTAACTCAGGTTCAAGTGAATAGGTGAGACACTGTCAAAACCCACCATATCTGCTGGTGGAATTGAAGTACTTTTTAAAAAAAAATTAACATCTGCAATCAAAACCTTCTATCAGGAATGGTGACCATGAAAACATCATTGATTGCTGTTAAATTAATAACTTTCTGATCCACCAGTCTTCTTTAAGGAAGGAAATTTGCCATCTCAACTATTAAATCAAACTCTTAGCAAATGTCAAGGCCAAAAAAAAACTTACCCAAGTCAGATTTCCAATATACAAAGCTATTCTCTTGCCAGTATACGTATATACAATATTTGGGCCCAATGAATTAGGAGTTTTGCCACCATCATCAGAGACAGACTGTGGCATGCTATCCATGTAATCACGATCTTCTGGTGCATCTCCATTATTGGCAGATGGTGATATGACATCATCATACAAATCTATCTGATCATGACCACTGTATTCTGTCTCCTAAATAAAGAACAAAGTTCAGGATTTTTATTAAAGTGTTTAATTGTGGAAATTTTTGCTGAATAAAAAAAAGTGTTCTGTATGAACATAAACAATTTGATCCTGAAAAATGAACATTTAAGTGTAGGTCAATGACTAAAGATAGCCTATCCTATAACATTATGATCTCCTTTCAAACCAATAATTTTTTAAAATGTGAATATTAAAAAAGAATTACAGAAGCATTTACATTTCAAACAAAACCTTGAGTGTATAAGAGTTGAACACATCAGTAACAGCTCTTTCACAAACACATACTTAATAACCAGTTTTTATTTTCACCTCAAGAGATCTGTACCTTACTGTACCTGAAGGGTTCCTTCCCTTCTCTTGGGACCAAAGGAGGTGTACCACTGCTAACAGATTCTCTTCAGCGATCTTGCTATGAGATTTCTTGGGGAGCTTCCGACTTTCCTTCAATAATTCATAATTGTAAATTCCGCAGATTTCTTGCTTAGTTACGCTAAGCCAGTGAACACCATTGATCTAGGATAGCCCTGTGCCACTAGTCTGTATTTCCTTTACTTGTCTCAAACCTGCTTCCAGGCTCCAACTGCTTCCGAGAGAAAATAGATGACTAAATACAAAACATTAAAACCTAACCCCACAACAAGGTGATCTAGGATATACCAGATACAAAATTTTGTCACATTACTGACTTCTACCTTGTAGATGGTGGTCAGGTTTTCAAGAAACAGAAGATGGTTACTTGCTGCACATTTCCTACCCTCTGAACTGCTCTTGTAGCCATTGTACTTATATGGCCAGTCCAGTTCCATTCAATGAACCCACCCAGATGTCGAGGCAGTCACTCATGACACTCTGAAGTTTGCCCCTACTTTGTGTCCCTTCATTGATCAATACATCATCTGTTTTAATACCCTGAAATCAATCATGTCTCATCTCATATTCAACTTTTGCGTAACACCTTATGATACCTTTTAGGTATCCAAATACTTTATGTACTGCTTGCAATTTACATCTTCAAAGCTACCAAAACATTTGTCAAACATTATTGCCCTTTTGAAAAACCACATTAACACTCTTATTGCACTATGGCTTAAATACAGAAACACTAACAACAGATGGTGTATGCCATCTGACCCTTCAAGCCTGCTCCACTGCTCAATATCTTGGCCGATCATCCAACTCAGTACTCTATTCTCACCTTCTCCTAATGCTCTTCAATTTCTTTAGCCATAAGAATTATATCTAGCTCCTTCCTGAAAACATTCAAGGTTTTGGCCTCAACCATTTTCTGGGACAGAATTCCACCGGCACACCACTCTGGGTGAACAAATTTCTCCTTAACTCAGTCCGAAATGGACTACCTGACAACCTTACCAATCATGACCCAAGACATCGGGAACATCCTTCCTGCACTCATCCCGACTTGTCTTGTTAGAATCATAAAAGTTTCTATGAGATTCCCTCTCATTCTTCTAGTGAAAATAATCCTAACCAATCCAGTCTTGCTTCACATGTTAGTCCTACTTTCTTAGGAATCAGCCAGGTAAATCTTTATTGCACCCACTCCATAGTCATAACATATCCTCAGATAAGACAGAAACTGCACACAGCATTCCAGGTGTAGTTTCATTGAGACCCTATACAACTGAAGCAAAACATTTGTACTCTTGTGCTTGAGTCGCCTCACTGCAAAGGCCATCATACCATTTGGCATTTTCACTGCTTGCTGCACCTGTATTCTTACTTTTAGTGACAGTACAAATACACCAACATCTTATTGCATCTGCCCTTTTCACAATCTATGACCATTCAAATATTAAATCAGCCTTCCTATTTCTGCTAACATGGACACATTTATCGACTATGTACTAATGTTCTGTTAATAACAGGTTCCACAATTTTCCCAATATTATGCAGAATAGGTAAACTAACAGCTTAGTTCTTCTAAAGAAAAGTTTCTGAAAACCTTTGCGTCCACCAAGATGAAAGAACTTCAGTCAGCATGGTGCTCAACACAACATGCTTTCAACCTCAAAACTAGAAACCAGTCTCAATTCTGGGCATTAACTTACTGGCATAAATCTAGGGTGCTTGTGAATCAGCCTTTAGTACAGACTCAAAAATGCCAGAAGATTTCAGAGGATGCTGTGGAGGAGCCGATGTTGATATGACATTAATGTTTTGCTATAAGAGCTATGTCTTATGAGCCTATACTCCACAACCATCTGATGAAGGAGCAGTACTCCGAAAGCTAGTGCTTCCAAATAAATCTGTTGGACTACAACCTGGTGTTTTGCGATTTCTCACTAATTTCGGAGGATCTTAGCTGTACAAACAATTGAAGAAATTCAAACAGCGATGTTCAAGCACAAAGTGAGCATACTTTGGCAATGCATGAACTTGAACTGAAATAAGATGAAGCAATTTGTGACGCATTCCCAAAAAAAAAGGCTTGAATCCACAGTCTATCAATTGATAGATATAGTTCAAATCATTGAACAGGTACTGATAGTGAACAGATTTAGGTATTCCGATTTAGGATTTCTTCACCAATGAAGAACGAGTGTGAAAGAAAAACAAAAATAAATTTATCTGCATTGATTTGTCTTGCAAATGTGCAATTTCTAAAATTTGATGGACTTCATGGTGCACAGGTTACATGCTGAAGGCCTGACATAAGATAATTTATTAACACTGAACTTTCATTACAGTTTTATACAATAAATTCCCACCTTCAAAAGGATGTCAAGAAAAAAAATGGAGATGCGCATTTTGGGAAAATTTCATTTAAAGAGCCAATCCTTGAGAAACGAATGTCTTACGTAACAGCAATTATATTCCTAAAATAGTTCAAGGTCTCACTAATAGCAGACCAGGAATTCTGCCAAATATATGATGTCATGTTAAACTTAACTTTAATAGCGGCTGAAGGAATTGATGACTAGCCTAATTTCTTCTGAGAAAGTGGTCAGATCAACGACGCAGCATTATCCCCTTCCACAGAAAAATATTTCACTAAACCAAAATAACCCAAGTTACTGAAGGAAGCTACTTAATCCAGAGCCTGTATCGATTATTTCAAGAGCAATCCAGTTGGTTATGCTTTCCCATATCCCTGCAATATCTTCTCTTCCAAAATATTCCCTCTTGAAGGTTACGATAATCTACACAATAACCAACCAGGTGGCAGATTCCAACTTTTTACCAGCAGTTGCATAGCAGCACCCTGATTCCACGGTCCATCTTAAGTTGTGCTCTCAAGTTACTCAACATCTGACATCATAAAAGTTAGATATTTACTAAACCTTTTTGATTTTAAAAGCATCTATTAAATTTACTCAGCCTTCTCTGTTTTAAGGAAACAAACCCTAGCTTCTCCATGCAAGTATCTGTCAAGTAAGAACCATTCCAGAATCACATACCAAATGTTTGGATTTTCTATGTTTCCCAGAAGTAATGGTTGCTGCTTTTCAGTGTATAACAAAGTAACAATAAAACTAATGGTTCACATGGAAAATCTTTCCAAGCTCCCTGTCAAACATGGTGAGAAGTTCACTTTTGAAGCACACAACAATAATATAAATATTATGCAAGTCAGTTTAACCCTTCAGCTTCATTGGGCCAAATGCATTGTAATGTGAACCATAACTCTGGATTATAGTCAGGTTCATCTTAACTGCAAAATTATACTAAGCAGTTCACTGACAAAGAAATTGTTTCATGAAAATTGACAAAGCCGGTGAAACAGGCCAATTAAACCAAAGTGATCAGAAGAACTTATCACTTATTAATGGCCACTGGTAGGCATGTTTGATATTCATTACTTGAAAAATAGGGAGCACCAAATGGAAACGACAATGCCGGAGTGCAACGAAAAATGAGAACCAACGTGGTAATCTGGTGATGGTGGGGTGTCACTGCTATCTTCTTGCCAACCAAGCTATAATGTAGATTAACAGTCCAACTATTGAAAGAGTACTTTAAACTGTCAGCTATTTAACAAGCAAAGCTTAAACTGGAATTGAAGGTCAGTTCGCCAAACCAGTTGATATTTTTGCTAACATTTCATCCCCCTACTGGGCGACATCTTCAGGGGTATGTGGCCTCTGGATGAAGTGCTGTTGTTATGATCTGCCCCGAATTTATACAGTTCTCTGTCAGGGAGGGTGGTTCTATTTTGGGTTTTATGTCATAGTGGTCTGTACATGATTATTTCACTACCTCTGTTAATGGCCCCAGTGGATGAATACCAGGCCTCCAAGAATTCCTGAGCTGTCTTAGTTTTATCTGCCCCAGCTGAATCAGTGTCCTTCATTGTCAGTGCGTATTGACATAAGGGAGAACTGGTGGTATCATTTTGTTGCAAGCTGATGCTCATGCTTTCTGGTGATGAGTTTTCTGCCTGTTTTTCCTATGTAATGTTTTGCGCAGTTGTTGCATTGTATTTTGCGCATCACATTCAACCTGCACATTATGGATATCCGGTCTTTTGTCTTGGAAAGTAGCTGACCAAGTGTGGCTTTTGGTTTGTGCGCGGTCATTATTCCCAAAGGATGTAAGAGTCTTGTAGTCAGTTCGGAGAAGTTTCTAATAGATGGTCAGTATGTTAGGGCACACAGTGTCTTCTTGGTGCTGTCTGCATGCTAGACACTGGTGGATGAATTTGTTAGGGTATACATTATGAGCAAAGATTTTGTATAGCTGTTCCTCCTTTTGACAGGCTCTGGAGCCTTGACACAGCTCTGTTTGTGAACACTGTGATTACTGTTGTAATTAAAAATCCACTCTGTATGTGTCGCCTTTCTGTACACTTTGGTAAAGTATTCACCACTTAGTTCGTTCTACCAGAATAACGACAGCACACAAATAGCCATACTTCACCAGGTACTATTCAAGACAAAAGCCCCCATACCCACTACACACAGCAGGAATGTGATATACCAAATACAATGCAGCAACTGCAAGAAACATTACATAGGACAAACAGGCAGGAAACTCACCAGAGTACATGAGCATAAATTTGCAACAAAACGAAACAACTAGCTTTCCCTCATGTCAATACATGTTGATAATGATGGACACCAATTCAAATGGGACAGGCAAAATAAATACAAGCTCAGGAATTCCTCGAGGTCTGGTATTCATCCACTGGTGCCATAAACAAACATGTTGAAATAGATCCCATCTACAGACCACTACAGTACAAAACCAGAAATAACTACCCACCATCACAGACAAAAACCATACAAATTCAGGTCAGATAACAAAAACAACCAGAGGCTATTCTGTACTGAAGATGTCACCTAGTAGAGGGGCAAAATGTTTAGAGATAAAAAAACCAACCAACCACAACCTGAGCTACAGATCTTCACAAAAACATTTAACAGCTTAAACTGCTCAGCAGTGGCAGTTATCCATCAATAAATTGAATAGCTGTTACAAATAATTTTGAGTGGCTTACTTGGAAATTTGGTGCGTGTAAAATACTCCACAAGTAAGGAGGTGCTGCTTTTTACACACTTTTTCAGCATGCAATTGCTGGTGAATGCCTGAAGGCATTAATTTGGTAAGTAGTAAGACTTGGTGAGTTCAAGACTTTATCCCACAGGCACAGTCGTTTAAACTGCTACTGGGGAAATACAATAATGTATTAAGTATATAACATGTTATAATTATTAATGTAGATGTCAGCTGAATAATTAGATTTTATCTTTTGGAAATAGTTAAATAAAACAATAAAATAGTAGGGAAGGTGATGTGTGTCAGTTGTAGCACATGTGGACTGGAGGAGACAAGTGATCTAAGGCAATCACATCTGCTGAAGGTGCCCACAAAAGGAATTTCAGCTCAGAGTCAGGGAGCTGGACTATGGAAGGAATTACCTGGACGCGGCTTTTGGAAGTAGTCACAGGGAAACAAATGAGCAATTAAGACTCAGCTCTTGAAATTGCCTAACATATTCAAGGTTCTTGCATTTTGTGCAGGACAAGAGCCAAAATTCCAGGAAGGATAAACAATCTGATGAGTGTCATGGTCTAGGGAACTATTTAAGTGGAGAGAGTGAAAAGGAATGCAGTTGCAATCGGGCAAAATCAAAATGTATACTGGTGTCTGCAATCTAAAACAAGTCTTGGAAGGGTGGACTGCCTAACTAATGCCAGGGTTAAGAATATCATCTTCAGGTGGAGGGAAATTGAGAGTGCAAGAGAAAAGATCCAATTACCATGGATTAGATAGGCAACAATGGCACAAATAGGATGAACAGTTTCTGCTGTGGGAACGAGCAACTTGCAACCATATTGAAATGTAGAACCACAAAGATGATAATGTCTGAATTATTAACTATGCCACAAGCAAACTGGCATAGAATAAGTATGATCAAAATGAGTTGGTTGCATGAATGAAAAACTGGTTAGGGAGAAATGGGTCGTGATTCATAGGACACAGGCTCCAGTACTGAATAAACAAAAAGCTGACCATGGGAGGTCTTCAGCTAAACTGCAACAGGACCAGTGTTCAGGGGCTAGTGAAATAATCAGGGCTGAAATTGTGTGGACTGGACAGAGAGAGAGATTTGAAAAGTTAGAAAGTTAGGACAAGACAATCAAACAGCATAGTAATAGTAACCAGAGTGTGACAGGAAGGAACAGGGTATGCAAACATAAGAATGGACCAACAGATTGGTAATCAACTAACAGAAGGGAAAATGATTTAGGGTGGAGGGAGATTCTAAAGATGAAAGTTGAGGCAAATAAGTGTATCAACAGGAGTAAAGGCAAGCTGAGTGAGACAGGGAGAGAATTTCAAATGTAATAGTTCAGACAGCAAGTCCATGTACTGAATTGTTTAAAAAAGGTCACGACCTGATTATGCATAGTTGCCATGAGTAGATAGATAAACAAGTAGCAAGAAGAGGCAAGAACAGAAATTACTGGAGAAACTCAGCAGGTCTGGCAACATGTGCAAGGGGAAAGCAGAATTAACATTTAAGTCCAGTGATTCTTCATCAGAATGCAGATGCTGCTAGACCCAGAGTTTCTCCAGCAATTTCTGTTTTTGTTGCAAATCAAAAAGGTTGCACAAGGGCCAAAAAGAAAAAAATTCAGCACTCTCAATTTTAGATCATAACGACACTAGTGGTGTCGATCTAACCTCACTGAAGAGACGTATTTACAAGGTGACCAAGATTGGGAAATAAATATTCCAGTACATAAAATACTTCAAAGTTGGTCAGATAGAAAAGGAGGCGTAGAAAGGTATGAAGATATAATGGCATGAGAGGAAATCTTGGCTCAGAAAAATCATGAAGATATAATCAGCATGGGTAGAGATCAAGGTCAGCAAAGTTGAAAAAATGCTGGATTATTAGTTAGAGCTTAGCATAGATAATTAAAACAAGGAATTATTGGAGCTTAGTAACAAAGGTAATGTAATATTTGTTGAGAATGTTAATCTTCATATAAATTGCATTAAACAAATTGGTAGTAATTGTCTTCAAAGAGTTTACAGGACACAATGGCTTTGAGAATTTCCTGGAAGAACATGCAATGGGCAGGGTTAATTAGAAATTTCATTGGAAAAATTCACTGACAAATAGTGATCATAACGCAAATGAATTTAACATCAAACTTGAAATCAACATGCTTCAATCTCAAACAAGAATCTTAAACTAAAGAAAGCCAATTACATAAGAGGAAAGCTGGCTATGATTAGTTGCTAAGCAGAATTGCAAGAGCTTCTGCAGGAATATGAAATGGAGAAGTCATCCAATGGAAACGTTGGTCCTTTTGAAGTAGGAACAGGGGAAATCATGGGGAATGAGAACACAGCAAAGGCATTGCACAAATAATTCTGCTCCACAGCAGAAGACTCAAGTTGCATATCAGAAAAGGTTGCCCTAGGGCCAAAAAGAAAGATAAAAATTAAAAGTAATTAATAATACACAAAAAGCCCTGCAAAATTGCAAGGGACTAAAATCCCCAGAACATGATCAACACACTCAGGTTAACTGATTCACTATGATTTTCCGAAACTCCCTGGATCCTGGAATAGACCCAGAAGACTAATAGGTAGTAAAGATAACAGCTTTATTCAAGATTGAGTGTAAAAACAGGAAACGACAGGCCATTTAGCCTCACATCATTAACTGCGAAGTGTCAGAACCTGTTATTAACGAAATCTTATAGTATGATTAGAACAAGGCAACATTTTTATAAGTTTTTGGAAACGGATATCCAGCCAACAAATTTATTAGGAATGTAACTATTACAGTAGATAATGTGGAACCAGTACATGTAGTATACTTGAATTTTGCAGAAGGAACTCAATAAAGTGCCAAAGATTAATACACAAGTTAAGGATTCATGGAGCAGGGACTGAAAAAGCATGGATTAAGAATTGGTTAACAGACAGGAGGTTGAAAACAAGGACGAATGGGACATTGGCAGTTCATGATTAGTGGAGTAGAGAAAAAAAAATTCAGTGCCGGGACATCAGGTATTTTTAGTCCATTTTAATAACTCAGATGCAGAATAAGGTATCTACGCTTGCTGAGAATACAAAGCTTGGTGGAAATGCAAGTTGTGGAGATTAAGAAATACAGACAGGTCAGATCTGTGGGCATTGAGAATAGGAAAGCAGATTTGTTTCTTTTAAAACAATGTGTTAAGAGACTTGGGTGTGACTCTGCATGGAACTTCATAACATAGCATGCACGTACAGCAAGCAATTAGAAGTATTTTTTCCAAAACCAGCAGCCTCCCAAATGAATATTGCCAGCTTTTATATTTTGCCTGTTTTCAGGCTGCACTTCAACACAGCAACCACTCAACACAGCAAAACCAATTATTAGTCCAGAGACTCTCTTACCGATGCAGCATCATGCTGAAAAAGCTGGTAGGTTACTTTATTAATTTAAAATGAATTTTAATTCCTATTTGGCAGCTTATAAAAACACCCAGGTTTGAGATGCTTAAATTGAGACCGCATAGCTTTAGCATATCGATCTTTATTACAAGGGGACTAGAATACAAGAAAAATTGAGAAACCTTGCTACAGTTGTACAGAAATTTCATCACTCAGTTGTGAAATTTTAGAAGTCGCTACCCTAAAATATTGTGGATACTCACTGAATATATTTAAGTCAGAAATAGATTTCTGGTCTCAAGGAATCAAGCAATAAGGGGAGCAAGCAGGAAAATGCAGTTGAAGCCTAAGATGGGCCATATGATTTTCTCCTGCCCCTATTTATGTCATTCACCCAAAAGCATCAATTTGTAGTGTTACATATGAAATAGAAAGAGTACTGAATTTCAAAATGAACTTTTCAGATAGCATCTGTGGCCTAGAATGTTTGCTTTCCTCTAGTAAACTATGCTTACATAGTCATCGACAATAATTTCCTGCTCTACTTCATAAATTCTAAGTTGCACGTTATCGTCTTTTCCCTCTCAAGCCTCTCCTCACCCCAACCATTCTTAACTCTTCACCTGGTAAACAAAATATATTTTCTCTTATCATTCTCTTTGTAAATTTAATAACCACATTTGTACTAAACTTCTGTGTCTTCAAATGAGATGCCCCGAGAACTTAGTTTTAATAAAAGCATGCAGATAAATATGGAAAAGCTTATTTAATTGAATTTATGGATTTGTCAATGTCTATAAGTGCAGTTTCTATATAAATGCAGAGATTAAAACATAATTGTCTACAGCTTATGGTTGTACTATCAGTTCCAGTCCTACAAGGGAGGGAGCTGCACTGAATCTTGTACAGTACTAGGAAACAAGGCAGGCCAAGTGAACAAATTTAGAGTGGGAGAGCACTTGGGAAATAATGATCATAAGTTTAAATATTATGCTGGAAAAGGGGGGAAAAAAGTCAGTCGATGATTAAAATCTCAGACTAGAAAAAGGCTGGTTTTAGAGATCAAAAGGTTGAACCAGAGCTGGGTGATTGGAAATGCATTTTGGTGGATAAAAGAGTGGATGAAAAATGAGAGTCTTTCGAAAGAGAAGGAATAGGGTGCAAGCTAGTTGAGAAATAAATGAGTTATCTAAAGATATCTAGTTAAAGACTACCTTTATTTGTAGTTGACTAAAGATATCAATGAGAACATAAGGAAGAAAAAGGAGGCACATGGTGCATATTGGAATAGCAATAGAAATTCAGAAGGAAAATCACAAATGCAGGAGAGGAGTTACGCCTGGAATAAGGATGTTGAAGGTGAAGCAGGCTGCATTAAAATAAACATGAATAGTAAAGGATTAGTGAAGGATAGAATGGGACCAATGAGGAATAAGGAGGGTGAGCTGCTCACTGAAGCAAATTGTATGGCAGAGGTATTTAATAAATACGGTACTTCTGTCTTTACCAATAAGAAAATGGTGACAATGGCACAGTTGAAAATGTGGGGGTTAAGCAATGAGTAGTATAGTGACAGATAAACAGAAGGTGCAAAGAAGGCTGGCAGAACTCCAGATCGGGAAGTCGTTTGGTCCAGATGGGATGCACCCTCGATTGCTGAGAGAGCAATTTGCGGAGCTGTTGACAGACATTTTCCAGGCTGGGGAGTTGGAGGATTGCAAAAATGATGCCATTGTTTACGAAAGGGGTAATGATAAGCAAGACATTACAGGTTTGTCAACTTGATATTAAGAATGGACAAAACTGATAGAAGCCATAATACAGGATAAGTATACACAGAAAAAAATATGGAAACGTATAGTTTACATAGCTTTGAGAAGGGCAGTTCACGTCATAGAGATGTCCAGCATAGAAACAGACTCTTCGGTCCAACCCGTCCATGCTGACCAGATATCCCAACCCAATCTGTCACCTGCCAGCACCCAACCCATATCCCTCCAAACCCTTCCTATTTATATATCCATCCAAATGCCTCTTAAATGTTGCAATTGTGCCAGCCTCCACCAGTTCCACGGGCAGCTCATTCCATACATGTACCACCCTCTGCGTGAAAAAGTTGCCCCTTAGGTCTCTTTTATATATCTTTCCCCTCTCATCCTAAATCTATGCCCTCTAGTTCTGGACTCCCCGACCCCAGGGAAAAGACTTTGCCTATTTACCCTATCCATGCCCCTCATTATTTTGTAAACCTCCAAGGTCATCCCTCAGCCTCCGACGTTCCAGGGAAAAAAGCCCCAGGCTGTTCAGCCTCTCCCTCTAGCTCAAATCCTCCAACCATGGCAAAGCCCTTGTAAATCTCTGAACCCTTTCAAGTTTCACAATATCTTTCCGATAGGAAGGAGAGCAGAACGGCATGCAATATCCCAACAGTGGCCTAACCAATGTCCTGTACATCCACAACATGACCTCCCAACTTCTGTACTCAATACTCTGACCAATAAACGAAAGCATACCAAACGCTTTCTTCATTATCCTATCTACCCGCATCTCCACTTTCAAGGAGCTATGGACCTGCACTCCAAGGTCTCTTTGTTCAGCAACACTCCCTAGGACCTTACCATTAGGTGTATAAGTCCTGCTAAGATTTGCTTTCCCAAAATGCAGCACCTCGCATTTATCGGAATTAAACTCCATCTGCCACTTCTCAGCCCATTGGCCCATCTGGTCCAGACCCTGTTGTAATCTGAGGTAGCCTTCTTTGCTGTCCACTACACCTCCAATTTTGGTGTCATCTGTAAACTTACTAACTGTACCTCTTATGCTCACATCCAAATCATTTATGTAAGTGACAAAAAATTGTGGACCGATCCTTGTGGCACTCCATTGAAGTTGAAAAGTGTGGAAAAGCGCAGCAGCCCACGCAGCGTCGAGGAGCAGGAGAATCGACGTTTTAGGCATAAGCCCTTCTTCAGGGAAAGGCAAGGACTGATTAGGGGTAGTCAACATGGCTTTGTGCATGGCAAATCATGTCTCACAAACTTAATTGAGTTTTTCGAAGTAACAAAGAGGATTGATGAGGGCAGAGTAGTAGATGTGATCTTTTTGGACTTCAGTTTATATACAAAGTAAAAGAGTATAAAAGCAAAGAGGTGATGCTACACCTCTATAGATGTTGGGTCACATCACAATTGAATTATTGTGTTCAGTTGTAGGCACCTTACTTAAGCATGTTAAAGCCTTGGAGAGAGTGCAAAAGGAAATATTAGAATGATGATAGTAATAAGAAATTTTATATTCAAAAAAAAAGAGAGATTGGGATTATTATCCTCAGCAGAGAAGTTTAAGAGGTGACTTGAGCTGATCAAAATTATGAATAATAAAAAATTTACAACAGTATAATCATAAGCTGTAGACAAATTCAGAAAGGGAGAGCATTTGGGAAATAAAGATGCCATATTATGTTGGAAGAGGATTTTAAAAAGTCAGTAATTGAAATCCCAGACTAGAAAAAGACAGATTTTCAGGGTCAAGTAGCTCCTGAAGAAGGGCTTATGCCCGAAACGTCGATTCTCCTGTTCCTTGGATGCTGCCGGATCTGCTGCGCTTTTCCAGCAACACATTTTCAGCTCTATATTTGGATATTTCACAGACTAGAGACAGTTGAAAGTGAGATATGTAGGATTTGGAATGTACTGCCCAGGGGAAAGGTAGAGTTAGATTTCATCAGAAGTTTCAAAAGAGAGCTCATATATTTGAAAGTTATTAATTTAAAGCATTACAGAGATAGGGCTAGAGAATGGGACTAGAGCTGGAAATGTGTTGCTGGAAAAGCGCAGCAGGTCAGGCAGCATCCAGGGAACAGGAGAATCGACGTTTCGGGCATAAGCCCTTCTTCAGGAATGCTTATGCCCGAAACGTCGATTCTCCTGTTCCCTGGATGCTGCCTGACCTGCTGCGCTTTTCCAGCAACACATTTCCAGCTCTGATCTCCAGCATCTGCAGACCTCACTTTCTCCTTAGAGAATGGGACTAGTTGGGTAGCTCTTTCAGGAGCCTGTACAGATATGATGGGTTGAAATCACAGTAAATTTCAATAATTCTACTAGGAATATATTTTGTATAACTTCAGGACACCAAAAACTACCTCAGTAAATTACCTTTTCAAAACAAATGAACTGATTTAACTAAATTACGTAAAGAAACAAGTAGAACAGCTTCAGCAACAAATGTGACGACTGATCAATGGCTGCTCGGACAACCTGGACTTGGGAGAGGAGGTGATAATAGGATTTACAATTTGCAAACTCAATTTTGGTGATGCTGAAATTGAAGAAAATTTGGAGAATTAATCATTTTGGTAGTGGCATAATTTAAAACTGTACTTTGGCCACTTCACATGCAGGTCGTACAACATTAAAGAAGTGTTAAATTTGTCAGACTAGACGTCGAAAACAGATTGACGGAAGACTGCAGCCAAGAGTAGAAAATAACAAGACATTCCAGATCATTTAACTCTCCCCCTCCCCCATTTCACTTCAGCGCCATTTCTTCTCCTACTCTAACAATTTGAGATCTTCCCACCTTAATTGCTCAACCTTGTTTTGAGATAAATGAAGGATTTTAAGTAACATTTGTTGGTAGACGGGACTCCAGGAATGTGCTGGGTAGGGAATACGCAATAAATAGCTGCTGTTTACTCGCCCGCCTCCCGCTCTCGGGCGCCATGTTGTTATGTTTTGTTCTTCCAAAAAAAAGCAGCGCCTCGCTCGGCAGCGCGGTATCCACC
Source organism: Chiloscyllium plagiosum (assembly GCF_037043375.1). NCBI lineage: Eukaryota > Metazoa > Chordata > Chondrichthyes > Orectolobiformes > Hemiscylliidae > Chiloscyllium > Chiloscyllium plagiosum. Next base: position 20,922,148 of record NW_028270157.1, on the reverse strand, counting down.
GGTTACGAAGAGGACTACCAGAGAAAATACTACCCAACGCGATTTTTAAAATAACCAAGCACCACTGGGGGTGGACCCTCGGCCGGACGAAGAGCATGGGGGGGGGGGCTGAATGGGAGGAGAGAAAGGGAGCTCTCGGCCTAGTTTCTCACTCTTCCCTCCTTCGCTTTTGAGGGAAGCGGGCCCGGGACCTCCATCTCCGAATGACGATAAGGAGCCCGGTGCCGGCTGCTGGGGGATGGGCGGCCCCAGGAGAAAGGGGTCCTGGGAATCTGTGTTCCCGCTGCACTCCTCTTCCTCCCTCCTTCCCCGCTCAGTGAACCGAGGCCGACTTCACCGTTCCCTCCTACTCTCCTTCGATTGTGTAGCAGCGAGCGATGGCCACAGTTTGGTTGCGGGGGGGGGGGGGGGGGGAAGCAATATCTGGCCAGCGGCGGCCTCGCTCCAAGGCTCACCGATACCGATCATTACCTGATTAAACTCTTCGCCGACATCGGCGTAGATGTCGATGTGATCCACACCGTCGGCCATTTCACCAACTCTCTCTCTCTGTCTCTGCGCCTCGAGCGGCCGTTTGAAGGGTCGCTGCATCACTTCCGGAAACAGCGCCCTCCTCCTCCCCAGCAGGCCGGCGTCGCAATTACACCCTCAACCCTGCGCACCCTTGACAGCACCGGATAAGCAAGGCCATTCCACCATTTTAATTTGGGGGTAACCAAAGTATTTCCATTCTGTGTCAGATTGCACTCCCCTCTTCACCCCCCCCCCCCCACGTCTGCTTTCTTAACATGCCAAATTACATGTCCTACATGTCCAGTTAACAACTAAATTGAAGAGCATAAACCAATTTAGAGCAAACAGTGTGTTGAATGACAAGATCCTGTCAGAGACAAAAAAAATCCAGATGCTGGAATCCAAAGTAGACAAGCAGGAGGCTGGAAGAACACAACAAGCCAGGCAGCAACAGGAAATTAAGTCCTCAACATTTTGGGTATAACCATAAATCAGGATTCCTGTAGACGGGTTGTATCCAAAATGTCGACTTCTCCACCTCTTGATGCTGCCTGTCTTGCTGCATTTTTCCAGCCTCCTGCTTGAATGACAAGACCCTAGCAAGTATAGAGGATCAGAGGGACCTTAAAAGAAATAAATATCCGCAGATGCTGGAAATAGGAAGCAAAAACAGAAATACTTGGGAAAACTAAGCAGGTCTGACAGCATCTGTGGAGTGAAAGCAGTGTTAACCGTTCAGGTCCAGTGACCCATCTTCAGAAGGACCATGGTGTGCATGTCTGTAGATCCTCGAAAGCAGCAGGACAAGTGGATAAGGTAATTAAGAAAGCACATGGGATACTTGCTGTTACTAGTCAAGTCGTTGAATACAAGAGGAAGGAGGTGATGATGGAACAAAAACAAAAATTATTGGAGAAACTCAGCAGCATTTGTGGAAAGAAACTAGAGTTAACATTTCAAGTCTGGTGCCTCTTCATTGGAACTGCGATACCTAGGATAAAATGATTTTAATCAGGAATGTGGCTGGGAGCCTCGGGGGTGAAGAGATAAATGGGAGGGGAGTGGGACTGGGGAGAAGGTAACTGAGCATGCAAAAGATGGATGGAGGTGGGGTAAAGGTGATAGGTTGGAGAGTAGGATGGAGCGGATAGGTGGGAAGGAAGATTGACAGATGGGACAGGTCATGAGGGTGAGCTGATCTGGAAGGTTGGAACTGGGGTAAGGTGGGGAAGGGAAAATGAGGAAACTGGTGAAGTCCACATTGATGCCCTGGGGTTGAAGGGTTCCGAGGTGGAGGATAAATCATTCTTCTTCAGGCGTCGGGTGATGAGAGGGTGACGATGGAGGAGGCCCAGGACCTGCATATCCTTGGCAGAGTGGGAGGGGGAGTTGAAATGTTCAGCCACAGGACGGTGGGGTTGGTTGGTGCGGGTGTCCCAGAGAACATCTCTCCACCCCCGAGACACCCAGCCTCATTCCTGATGAAGGGCTCTGGCCAAAAACGTCGATTTTCCTGCTCCTCGGATGCTGCCTGACCTGCTCTGCTTTTCCAGCAACACACTCTCAACTCTGATCTCTGGCATCTGCAGACCTCACTGTCTCCAAAATGATTTTCATGCTGAAGTTTAAGTGGGGGCACGGGGTTGTGGGAAGGGGAGAGGTGAGTGGCTAGGTGATGACAGAGCCCAGGGAGTGAGAGATATGAAAGGGATAGGTAAACAAGGACATAATGGATAGCAGGTCAGGACAGAAGAAAAGATGAATTGGAACCAACTGTGGCATGGGTCAAAAAAACATGGAAGAACAATACATTCTTTTCTGCTTGGGGACCCTGCAGCATCAATACCCTCAACATCGAGTTTAAAAACTTTAATGTCTGATTCCCTCCTTCCATGTTTTCTACCCACCCCACACCCAAACCTATGCTGACATAGGTTGCTTTTCGCACAAAGATATGGTTCTTCATTATCAATTATTCAGCTTTTCTTCTGTCCAGGCCTGCTGTGCTTGTTTTCCTACCGCATTCACATCTTCCTCTCTCTGGGCTCCGCCGCCACCTATCCACTCACCGCTCACCCCCACCCTTCATTTCAGCTTCAGCATAAATACCATGTTTTCCTAGTTACTATCATTTGTAATGAAGAGTCACCAGACTCGAAACTTTAACTCTGCTTTCTTCCCACAGATGCCAGATCTGCTGAGTTTCTCCAACACTTTCTGTTTTTGTTTCAGATCTCTAGCATCTGCAGTTCTTTGTTTTATTTTACAGGTTATGATGGAGCTGTGTGTAACTGTACTGTGTGTAGTTCTGGTCACCGCACTGCAGGAAGGATGTACTTGCATTAGGCAGAGTGCAGAGGTGATTCTGGGCTGGAGCAATTCAATTATGATGAGAGATTAGATAGGCTGGTATTGTTTTCCTTAGAGCAGAGAAGACTGAGGAGGAACCAGACTGAGGCGTACAAAATTTTGAGGGCTATAGTTAGGGGAAATAGGGAGAAGCCTTTCCTTTTACTAGAGACTCAATAACTAAGGGGCACAGCATTGAGGGAAGAAGTAGGAGGTTTCGAGAGGATTTATGAAGTCTTTTAACCAAGAGGTTTTTGGGAGCTAGAACTCATTGCCTCAAAGAGTGGTGGAAGCAAGAACGCGAAAGGCATATGAGAACTATTTAAATGCACAATTGAAATGTGATAGCATGCAAGGGTGTGGGCCAAGTGCTGGAAAATAGGATCGGAATATAGAGATGATTGATGATTAGTGTGGTTATGATGGGACACAGGATCTCTTTCCATGCTGTAAAAACTCTGACTCTATGAACCTCCTCCTGTCACTCCTCATCGCACCCTATCAACATAGGGTTGATAGGGTGCTTATCCTTTCTTCCAGATGTGCTTACCCTGCCTACCTTAAATGTATCTGTCACAGGTTGATTATAGCACAGAGCAGGCCATTGTCATGTTGCACTTTTTGACTTTGCCATTTGACTCAATTACTCCTTCAGGTATTGATCTCCATTTTCTTAATAATCTCAGGAAAGTGATTTCTCATGGCTGTATCTATGGTCAAGGCCACTGCAAAGTGGAATAGCGACTACAGTTATGCAGAAACATGGGCTTGTAGTGCTACAAAACTGCAAAGTGAAGTAATGGCAGCTGCCAAGAACAAATTTTAGTGTCAATGGTGAATCACAGTAGTCCCAACATTGTTCCCTCTGAAGCACCACTTCCCAAGCAGCTCTTCTAAACATCCTGTGAAGGGAGACGGAGGCAGAAGTAGAAATCTGTTCTTGTGTTTTTGCTGTCAGTTTGCTGTTCAGCCTGTTTGATCTGCAAGGCAATCCAGGTCAGCTGTATGCAAACAGAGGACAGTATTTTCTGGCTTGATAGCTCAATGTTTAATTTATGCAGATGGCAACCATGGTGGCTATTCACTGAGATATACAAAGGAATATAGGAACAAGAGTAGGCCGTTCAGCTCCTTGAGCCTGTTCCATCATTCAATGAGATCATGGCTGAGCTGTGGCCTAACTCTATATATCTGCCTTAGATCCATATCACTTGATACTTTTGCTTAACAAAAAAACTCTCTCAGATTTAGAATTAACAACTGATCCAATACCATTTATGGAAGAGAATTCCAAACATCTACTATCCTCTACATGTAGAAGTGGTTCCTAACATCTCTGCTGAATGGTCTGGCCCTAATTCTCAGACTAGTTCTACAATCCCCAATCAGCAGAAATAATTTACCTTAATCTACCCTGTCTTTTCCTGTTAATATCTTGAAGACTTCAATAAGATCACCTCTTAATTTTCCAAAATTAACTGGCCTAATTTCTGTAATCTTTCCTCATAACCTGACTCCTGAAGTCGAGGTATTATTCTTGTAAACCTATGTAGCGCTGTCTCCAAGGCCAAAATATCCTCCTTTATGCATGGTGCCCAGATCTGCTCACAGTACTCCAAGTGGAGTGTAACCAGGGTTTTGTAAAACTGCAGCATAACTTCTGCATCCATGTACACCAGTCCTTTAAATTTAAAGGCCAGTAGTCCATTAGCTTTCTTGATTATTTTTTGCACCTGATTGTCACATTTTATAGGTCTAAAGATCTCTTTGGACATCTATTGTATTTAACTCCATACTGTCTAGAAATCACCCTGATCTATCCTTTAATGGTCTAAAATGGATAATCTCACACTTGCCTATGTTGAACGCAATCTGCCAGAGTTTTGCCCATTCACTTTGTCTATCAATATCCCTTAGTAATGTTATGCTATCATCTACACTGTCGAAAATTAATTTACTTTGCGTCATCAGCAAATGTGCACATATAACTTTCAATGCCATTATCCAAGTCATTGATAAATAATGTGAATAATTGACCCACTAACACAGATCTTTGTGAGACATTACTGGTCACATCCTGCCAATTTGAGTACTTTTTATCCATTATCCCTACTTTTTGTCACTTGCCACTCAACCAATTGCCCAGTCATGTCAGTAATTTGCCTTCAATTGTGGAGGCTTCTACCACAGACAACAGTCTCTTATGTAGGACTTTATCAAATGTCATCTGGAAGTCCATATAAACAACATCCCATAGACATTCCCCTGTCCAATGCCTTAGTCACCTCTTCAATAAAATTTACTGATGTTTACCAGGCATCCCCCGCCTGTCATGAGTCCTTACTGGCTCGCCCTGATTAACTGAAATTGTCAAGACGTTCAGTCAGCTCATCCTTGATTAGAAACTCCAACAATTTCCCCACCACAGATATTAGGTTAACATGTCTGTAATTCCCTTGTCTTCCTCTTTCATCCTTCTTAAAAATCAGATTGACATTTGCAATTTTCTAATCACGTGGACAACTCCTGTATTTGGAGAACTCTAAAAGGCTGTAGTTAGAACGGCAGGTCAGGCAGTATCCAAGGAGCAGGAGAATTGACGTTTTGGCATAAGCCCTTCAATCAAGATTCCTGATGAAGGGCTTCTGCCCGAAACATTGATTCTCCTGCTCCTCGAATACTGCCTGACCTCTTATCCTTTTCCAGCACCACACTCTCGACTCTGATTTCTAGCATCTGCAGTCCTCACTTTCTCTGAGGTTATCGTTAGGGCCTGTACAATGTGCTCCCCTATGCCCATTAACACCCTCTGATGGAAACCATCAGGACATGGGGAATTGTCATTCTTTAATATCATTAATTCCCTCATTACTGATGTATTACATGCTAATTTTATTCAGTCCCTGTTCCTAATCCATTATTAGTTTCCTTGGGACATCTGACAAGCTATTTTCTCCCATAAATACTGAGGCAAAGTAATTATTCTGCCATTTCCCCATAGTCATTGACAATATCCTCGCTTTCAGTCTTAGTGGGTCAACGTTGCTCTTGACCATGGAATGCAGGGAGAACTAGCTATTTGGATACAGAACTGGCTCAAAGGTAGAAGACAGAGGGTGGTAGTGGAGGGTTGTTTTTCAGACTGGAGGCCTGTGACCAGTGGAGTGCCACAAGGATCAGTGCTGAGCCCTCTACTTTTTGTCATTTACATAAATGATTTGGATGCGAGCATAAGAGGTACCGTTAGTAAGTTTCCAGATGACACCAAAATTGCAGGTGTAGAGGACAACGAAGAGGGTTACCTCAGATTACAACAGGATCTGGACCAAATAGGCCAATGGTCTGAGAAGTGGCAGATGGAGTTTAATTCAGATAAATGCGAGGTGCTGCATTTTGGGAAAGTAAATCTTAGCAGGACTTATACACTTAATGGTAAGGTCCTAGGGAGTGTTGCTGAACAAAGAGACCTTGGAGTGCAGGTTCATAACTCCTTGAAAGTGGAGTCGCAGGGAGATAGGATAGTGAAGAAGGCGTTTGGTATGCTTTCCTTTTTGGTCAGAGTATTGAGTACAGGAGTTGGGAGGTCATGTTGTGGCTGTACAGGACATTGGTTAGGCCACTGTTGGAATATTGCGTGCAATTCTGGTCTCCTTCCTGTCGGAAAGATGTTGTGAAACTTGAAAGGGTTCAGAAAAGATTTATAGGAATGTTGCCAGAGTTGGAGGATCTGAGCTATAGGGAGAGGCTGAACAGGCTGGGGCTGTTTTCCCTGGAGCATCGGAGGCTGAGGGGTGACCTTATAGAGGTTTACAAATTATGAGGGGCATGGATAGGATAAATAGACAAAGTCTTTTCACTGGGGCCGGGGAGTCCAGAACGAGAGGGCACAGGTTTAGGGTGAGAGGGGAAAGATATAAAAGAGACCTAAGGGGTAACTTTTTCACGCAGAGGGTGGTACGTGTATGGAATGAGGATGCCAGAGGATGTGGTGGAGGCTGGTACAATTGCAACATTTAAGAGGCATTTGGATGGGTATATGAATAGGAAGGGTTTGGAGAGATATGGTCTGGGTGCTGGCAGGTGGGACTTAATTGGGTTGGGATATCTGGTCGGCATGGACGTATTGGACCAAAGGGTCTGTTTCCATGCTGTACATCTCTATGACCATCCAGTTTCCCTTTATGTTATTATAAAATTCCTTCTTATTGATTTTGATGGCCCTGGCAAGTTTCCTTTCATTATTCTTTTTGGTAGCTCCTATAAGCTGTTTTGTGGCCTGTTGTCTCTTTTTCTTTCAGCAGGACCTGTGCTTTTTTCTGTATTTTTGTAAGCCCTTTCTTTTTAGCTGTCCCTTATCTCCTCAGTTGTCTATGGTTGTTGTTTCTGCAAAGTGGAGATTTATCTTTCAGGACTATAGTTAGGTTTGTACTTTGTTACATGTTTCAATTTTATAGCAAAACTATACTTTTATTCATATATAAATTATCTGCAAGTACAGACAAAGGGTTCTCACTCCTTTCCTTTGCAGAGAGATAAGAGAAACACAAACAATATGTTGGAAATTAACATCCTACATAGCTACTGTGCAGTTGCAAAATCAAAGGCATTCTTAACTCATGTGGAAAAAATATTTACATATATTTTGAGGTCACAGGGGGTATGAGAACTGACTGGACTCTCATTATACTTTGGCAGAAAGGCCTTAGACATTGACCTTTCCCCAATGTGCCTTGGCTAAGATCAGTTTGATTTGTGTTAAATGTTAAATGTTTCTTTACACATCTTCTACTGTTCTTCAGTTATTTCACCCCTTAGCAGATTATCCGAGTTTACTGTGGTCAATCTCTGTCTCATCTCGTTAAAGACAGCCTTACCTAAGTCTAAAACTCTAGTAGTTGATCCATGCTTTTCACTTTTAAATGCTACTCAGTCATGAACACGACCACATTATGATCACTATTTGATAAACATTCATACACAATTACATTGCTAATTAAATCCAGTTCACTACTAACTTCAACATTACTCCTCCCCTTGTTGCATCCAGGACATGTTGCTGTTGGAAGCTATCCCAGACACACTCCAGAAATGTACTACCTTTCTGACAGGTGCTTGTCTGTCTCTTCCAGTCTCTAAACTGGCTTTGATACAGACTTGCTTAGTTTCTGCATTTATACAATCTAGCATTTCAGACTTGCTGCCAGAGGTACACATCGATTACAGTTTTAGATCCTTTACTGTTCCTCAGCTCCCCCATTCAGTTTCCACCGAATGCTTTCTCATTATATCCTCCCTCACCATTGAAGTAATTTTGTTTCTAATATTTATATACAGCAACTACAAGAGAAAGTCAGAGGTTAGGAATACTGCAGCGAGTAAATCACCTCCTGACTCCTCAAAGCCTGACCACCATCTATAAGGCACAAGTCAGGAGTGTGATGGAATACTCTGCACTTTCCTGGATGAGTGCAGCTTCAACCACACTCAGGACGCTTGACAAAGCAGCCCACTTGATTGGCACCACATCCACAAACATCCACTCCCTCCTCCACTGACACTCAGTAGCAGCAGTGTGTTATATCTACAAGATGCATTGCAGAAATTCACCAAGGATCCTTAGACAGCACCTTCCAAACACACAAACACTTCCATTCAGAAGGATAAAGACAGCAGATAACTGGGAACCACCATCTGCAAACTCCCCTCCAAGCTACTCACCATCCTAATTTGGAAATATATCGCTGTTCATTCACCGTTGCTGGGTCAAAAACCTGAAATTATCTCCCAGGGGGCATCGTGGGTCATCCTACAGCATGCGGACTGCAGCAATTCAAGAATGCAGCTCACCATCACTTTCTCAAGGACTGCTATGGATGGGAAATAAATGCTGGCCAGACAGTAACACCATTGTCCCATGACTGAATAAAAAAAAATCCATAAGGCTACTCCAGCTCCTCCACCATTTTCCTCGTCATAGAGTCATAGAGATGTACAGCGTGGAAACAGACCTGTCGGTCCAACCCGTCCATGCCGAACAGACATCCCAACCCACTCTAGTCCCACCTGCCAGCAACCGGCCCATATCCCTCCAATTTAGTTTATTACTTACGATCTTTTTATTCATACATGGAACACTTATTTGGCAATACACTGTAACCTGTCTCCCTCAGCACTGATGTGTTATTCACCTGCTTATTATTTCTCTTGTCTAGTTTAATCAATACACTTCTTGTATTTTGTGATGACCTGCTGTACCTAAGTAGGAGTCCTGACTGTTTCTTTACTCTCTGTTATGTTAATTGTTTTTTAAACTGTATGGACTTCCTTCTGAACCCTCCCTCTGATTTACTGATTTAGAGTCCTTGTGACTATTCTATTTAGCCTTTTTGCAAGGACAGTAGCCCCAGATGGGTTCAGGTGGAACCCATCTCAGTAGTACAGTTCCTTCCTGTTCCAATAATGATGCCAACGCCCTACAAAATGGAACCCCTCTTTCCTTCACCACTCCTTTAGCCATGCATCTGTTTTCTTAATTTTCTTATCTCTCTGCCAATTTGCACATGGCTCAGTGGGACGGCACGTTGGCTCAGCGCCAGGGACCCGGGTTCAAGTCCCTGCCTTGGTGACTCTCTGTGTGGAGTTTGCACATTCTCCCCGTGTCTGCATGGGTTTCCTTCTACACTCCAAAGATGTGCAGGTCAGGTGAATTGGTCGTGCTAAATTACCCATAGTGTTAGGTGCGTTAGTCACGAGTAAATATAGGGTAGGGGAATGGGTCTGGGTGGGTTATTTTTCGGAGGGTTGGTGTGGGCTTTATGGGCCGAAGAGCCTGTTTCCATACCGTAGGGAATCTAATCTTTATAATCCAGAGATTATAAGCCTTGAGGTTCTATTCTTTAGCTTGTTCCTCATTCCTGATATTTCTCAAACCTCTTGCCTATTCTTGCCAATATTGTTTGTCCCACATGGACCACAACAATTGTAGCTGTAGAGAGTGGCTGAATAGGCGGGGCATTTTTGACTGCAATGTCTGAGGCTGAGATGTGACTTTATAGAGGTTTATAAAATTATAAAGGGCATGGATAGAGTGAATAGACAAGGTGTTTTTCCCAGGATAGGGGAGTTCAAATCTAGAGGACATAGGTTTAAGGTGAGAGGAAAGAGATTTAAAGAGGATCTGAGGGACAACTTTTTCATGCAGGGGATGGTGTGTGCATGGAACAAGCTGTCAGAGCAGGTGGTGAAGGCTGGTATAATCACAACATTTAAAAGGCATCTGTATGGGTATATAAATAGGAAGGGTTTTGAGGGATATGGGCCAAATGCTGGCAAATGTGACAAGATCAGATTGGAATGTCTGGTCAGCACAATGAGTTGGACTGAAGGGTCTGTTTCCATGCTGTGTAACTGTATGACGACGCTGAAAATGTGTTGCTGGAAAAGCGCAGCAGGTCAGGCAGCATCCAGGGAACAGGAGAATCGACGTTTCGGGCATAAGCCCTTCTTCATTCCTGAAGAAGGGCTTATGCCCGAAACGTCGATTCTCCTGTTCCCTGGATGCTGCCTGACCTGCTGCGCTTTTCCAGCAACACATTTTCAGCTCTGATCTCCAGCATCTGCAGTCCTCACTTTCTCCCCAACTGTATGACGACTCCTAGTCCTGTGTCTCTAAATTATTTAATTAGTTTTAAGTTGGTATTTTTAAACTTCCAACGGGTCTTTAGTTTTTAATCTGTAAAATATTCATCCAATGTATCCACAATCTGAAATTTATCTTGAAAAGATATTTAAAATAGCATTCACTTACTAACTATTGAATTTACTTTTTTTCTGTCATGTCACTGTTTTTCTCACTGTTTCTGATACCAGACTCTCTTCCCCTTCTGAGTCCTCTTTTCCCTTATGCCCAAATATTGTAAGATTTTATTAAAGAGCAGAAATAATCACCAATGAAAGAAAAGAATGGGCTGATCACCTGCTTCCTCTTTCACCTAACTCCCTGTTTCACTCCAGTTACAGTCTAATGCAACAAAGCAGCAAGCCAGGGTGGATATTCACACAAGGCCACTGACATACAGGGTACTTCCTGACATGACTAGAACGTTAACTATTGTGTCATAAACTGCCAAGACATCTCTAAGAAAAAACCCGCAACTTTCTCACATCCAGTAAGAAAACGTATTAATGACTTTTCATTTAACCTTTGGCATGGACAATAGACATTTATTTATCTACAATGCAAGCCTTTATTTCAATGTTAACCGTTTCCCCTCCACTTCCCACCAAAGAAATTTGTTCATATGACTCCCACAGCACTAATCCAAACTGCCTTTTAACTTTTCCATTTTGAAATAGCAGTCAAGTCAGGGACCAATGGACTCGACTGATGATATCAAAGATACTGACTTCATGACTCCAAGTTAATAAGGAAAAGTCTTCAGCTTATAAAGAGCAACCAGCAATCTATATTTTTGTTATTTGCAAGTAATCAAGCTTCTTTTGTCAAAACAGCAAAACATTGTAGGAGTATTGCTCAGAAGACCCACAATGATATTTTGAAGAGAAGAAACTGTTTACTGCTGGCTAGTCAATCAATCATTCATACAAGTTCCAGTCTGTACATACGAGTGTGTGGACTTGTGGGTTCCACCTTAAAAGTTTAGACATCAATCAACTGGAATCCCTCAGTTGTTGCTCATTGAATATATCTTCTTTGATCCTGTCTCTCCTTGCTCATTCAAAGTTTGCCTATTTTGTGAAGCACCCCAGCCCCATATTTGAAATAAACCCTGATTCTGATTGAACTTTACAACAGTGTTGTTGTGATCTGTACAAAGTCAAAGAGATTAAGAAATTACACCATCACTTTAAAAAAGGGGAATAATTTATCCCAATCTGTTTATGGACAAATGGTGAGACTAAGGAACACGATTCATTTAAAACTCATAGTCTGCCCATAATACTGCGCTGTGGGAAAAGGACAGAAGAATTAGGCCAGGAGCTTTTGCACATGATGGGCTAAATGTTTCTAACTGTGTTATAACCATTCTATGACTCTTTTCTAGTGAAAAGAGTGCAGTGTGTTTGTCATTTACAAATACTATATCACTTTAAATCTCATGTAGATGTCTCTATATCCTTTTATAACATGATGGGCAGTATTTCAATTAGGTGCAACTAAGGTATTGCATAAGTTTAGCTTAAACTCTCTTTTATGTTTACCGTGGTGGGGAATTTGAAAAATATACTTGCAGCTGCTGAGCTTGCAGTTGTTCTGTCATGATACACTTGAGCTGAAATGTATGCAAGAGTGATCATTTTGCATCGCAGTTGGTCTCAATTACACAAATTTCATGGTTCATGAAAATGTAAGAACAAGGCAGGAAATTCAATAGCTATCTGGTCCCGAATACAATTTTATGGAATTCATATTTTCTCTAATATTCAGAAAATTAGACAATGAAATGGCTGAATAAAAGCTGAAAGAACTGCGGATACTGTAAATCTGAACGAAGTTCTGAGGAAGGGTCACTGGACCGAAAACATTAACTCCGATTTCTGTCCACAGATGCTGCCAGACCTGCTGAGATTTTCCAGCAATCTCTATTTCTGTTAATGGAATAGCTGACCTTATTTAGGCCACTTATGATGGAATTTGTGGAAAAGGAGCTTTTGAGATCTCAGCCTTTTGTTATCTTTGATACTAGTGCAATCAACTCAGAATTTTGGCATTTAATTAATATTTATGAGTACCAGTGATCATAATTGTGCTGTATAATTGAAGTTAGGTTCCATACGTATACGAACAACATCACAAATCTACAGCTTCCCTGAGTTATTTATGTTCCAATCTTCCAAAAATAATATATCCAGGTTTGCTGATGATACCAAACCAGCTGGGTATATATACACCAAGAACATATAGACAGGTTTAGTTTGAGGGGTGGCAAAGACGGCAGATGGAGTATAGTGTGGAGACATTAGGAAAGCAAGTGGCGTGATGATCTTTATTGCAGTGGATTGAAGCATTAACATAAGTACTGCTGCAATTGTAAAGGACTTTAGTGAGATCAATGTGGAGTGTCGTGCTCATTTTGCCTCAATATTTAAGAAAATATATCCTTGCATCAGAAATGAAACACCAAAAAGGTTCACGAGTTTAACTGCTAATACGAAAGGGTTGGCCTATGATAAGAACCTGAGTAGGTTCAGCCTACAGTATTTATAAGAATGAGTGAGGAGCTCACTGAAACATGGAACATGTGGAAGGCATTGACCGGGAAGGCATTGAGAATGCGTTATTTCATAAGCTGTGGATTCTAGAATACATGTCACAGCCTCAAAATAAACAGTCAATCATTTAGAACTGAGATGAGGAGAAATTTCTTCACTTATAGTGTTGTGAATCTTTGGAATTCTTTACCTCAAAGGGCTGTGGGTGATCCACTGTTGAGTATATTTAAGACTGGAATAGATGGTTTTTTGATCTTTCAGTGAATCATTGGGCACAGCTGGATAGTCCACACTTGCATTGCTATTTCTTATATTCTCACCCTACACTGTAGTTAACCTTTCCAATTCTTCCATTGTACTTGTCACTTTTGCTGCTATCTTCATGACTTTGCTGATAACTCAATCAATGACTTTCTCCATATTCCATCCCTCCACCCTTCCCACCCCGCCACCAAACAAGGTCTTTGCTATTCATGTCTGCATTCTGTTTCATAGACCAACATCCCTATGTTGAATTAAGCAGCAAAAGCCTTTCAAAGATTTACAAGGGTTTTATTGTAAATTTTTAGTTTGGTACAAACCCCAGTTTCCACCTTCCCCTTCTGAAGCCTTTCCCACTCCCTCTCCTAGGAACCTGGGCAAGGACATAGCCGTGGAAGAGAAGCCGGCAGTCAGGAATTATGACCCCCTCCACAACCCGCTGTTGGTGGCTGCTTTAGCCAGGCCCCGGAGTAGGCCCACAGAAGGAGGACCTCAAACTTGCCTGACTCCTCTGCAAGGGGGGATGCATAAAGATCAAGAGGCTTAAGTGCAATCAAAAGAACTAAAACAAGTTTTTTAAAGTAACTGTAAACACACTACTAAATTGCCCACTTAACAAATTAAATAATTAACAAATATGAATGATTGAACTGAAATCTTGACAGAAGCACATAGCGGCAACTCCTTGCTCCCCTCTATCTATACTTTCCACAACCAGCCCCACCCAACATGCAGATTAAACTGATTAGTTGATCTTCATATTTCTTAGAACAACATTTTTTTGTAACATTGGCATCATATTATGATTAGATGATTAGATTCCCTACAGTGTGAAAACAGGCCCTTCGGCCCAACAAGTCCACACCGATCCTCCGAAGAGCAACCTGCCCAGACCCACTCCCCTACATTTACCCCTGACTAATGCACCTAACACTACGGGCAATTTAGCATGGCCAATTCACCTAACCTGCACGTCTTTGGACTGTGGGAGGAAACCAGAGCACCCGGAGGAAACCCACGCAGACACTGGGAGAATGTACAAACTTCACACAGACAGTTGGCCAAGCCAGGAATTGAACCTGGGTCCCTGGCACAATGAGGCAGCAGTGCCAGGGAATCATGACTGGGAGATCGAAAAACTCGAGCAGCGCATCAGAGGGGCGGAGCAACGGGCCACGGTCTCGGAGACTGCTGCTGAGTCATCCGTGGGTCAGGTCTAGGCTCTGGACCAGCGAGTCCGGACCCCTGGAGGAGCACATCGACGATCTTGATTCTCGAGGTCGTCGGAAGAATATTCGGTTGCTGGGCATTATCGAAAGGGAGGAGGAAGGCCAGCTTGTGGATTTCTTGGAGCAATGGCTCCCATCATTATTGAAGTTGGAGTCGGAGCTGGGCCGGATGTAGGTGGAGCGGGCCCACCGGGTTGCTGTGCGCAGGCCCAAGTCGGACAAGCATCCCCGCCTGATCTTAATCCAACTCCAAGGAAAAACAAATGCTCCTAGAGGCCTCCAGAGTCCAGGGGAAGAATCCCCAGGCCATTGTGTACAAGGGCTCCAAGATAATGCTATTTCAGGACTTCTCTCCAGTCGTGGTCCACAAGAGAAGAGCACTCGATGAGGTGAAGAAGCGTTTGTGAGACTTAAATATTCAATACTCCATGCGATATTTGGCAACGCTGCGCTTCAGCCATGGAGGATTCGTTTACAACTTTGGATCACCAGAGTAAGTAAAAGAATTCGTGGAGTCTCTCAAACAGACTGCGGGACTTGAACTGTATGGATAATGACTTTATTTCCCCTCCCCCCCTTTGTTTACCCTCTTTTCTTTCTCCATTTCTCTTTTACTCATCTTTCCCTGAGGGTGGGGGGTGTGGTGGGCTTGTTCTTTACTCTTTCTTTGATCTCCTTTTTGTAGCTCGTGCAGCTTATTTGATTTGTGGGGGAGATTTTTCTAGAGTGGAGTTTTCTTTTTTCTTCTTATTTAGTTGCCTAATACTTGCTTGGATTGTAGTTTCGTAACTTTATATATTTCTATTCTGTATTGTTTTTATTAAATGTATCCAGGTGTTGGTGTGGGGAATGGGTGGGTCACTCACTTTTAATTCCTGTTTTATAAGACACTTGAATTTATTTACTCCATTTTGTAATGCCTGGGCTGAGAGGAGGGCCCCAGCTGGGAGAGGTTATGGTGGGGTTATTCATAGATAGTTATGTCCCCTGGGAGCAAGGGGGAGAGTCTCCTTTCAAATATGTTTTGTGTTATTTTTACTTAGGAGTAGTTCTTAATTGTGTTGATTCAAATGTTTTAAAGCGTTTTTTACATCTGAATTTTCTATGGTCTTTATTCAATGTCTTTTGGGTGGGGTTCTTCCTCCTGGGGGGGTCTCGGGCTTGTCTGGACGATCATGGCTAGCCATTCGCTTAGGTGGTGCACCTGGAATGTCAAGGGGAGCCATTCGCCAATCAAAAGGAAAAAGATATTATCGAGTCTTAAAAAGGAAAGGGTTGATGGAGCTCTTTTACAGGAGGCTCATCTACTTGATAAGGAGCACTCAAAGCTACAGCAGGGTGGGTTTGGTCAGGCGTTCTTTTCATCTTTCAGCTCAAAAAGTAGGGGAGTAGCCATTCTTATTCGGAAGAAGCTTCCTTTCCAAATGTAAAGCCAGATAAAAGATGAGTCTGGACGGTATATATTGATCAAAGCCCTAATATACGGAGAGGAATACAGGATTTTGAATCTTTATTGTCCCCCTGCACACCCTTTTAAATTTGTAACTGAAGTGTTCTCTAAGTTAATGTTCTCTAAGATACTTCTCTCCCGCTTTCGGTATTTTCAAATACGAGACTTTATACAAAAGAAGACCACACTGATAGTCAATCCCTACAAATCGGATAGGGAAAGGAGAGTGCTATGCTATGGGGCCATCCTCAGCCAGTACTCTTTATCACTCACTATACAGTAAGGTGTCGAAGGACATGGAGCGATTATATAAAACCTGGAACCAAGAATTAGGGTTGGAAATCTCTTTAGAAATGTGGGAGGATGTCTGAGAAAATGCCAGAAAGATCTCTATCTGTAACAGAATTCAGGCTACTCAATTAAAGATACTTCACAGGGCTCACATGGCATCTGAACGACTCGCAAAATTCAAGGCAGGAGCATCCCCAATGTGTCCTAAATGTAAAATAGAAGTTGGCTATCTCACGCATTGTCTAAGGACATGCCATAAGATCCATAGGTTTTGGCATAGAGTAGCGAATGCCTTGGCAGAGATTTTGTGTACAGAGGTTGGATCGGATCCAACATCCTGACTTTTGGGCTCTCTAAATTTTCCCTCCCTGGATGTATACGGGAAAAAATTATTTACTATCCTCTCCTTTTGTGCGAGGAAAAATATTTTAGTGAATTGGGTATCCGAAGGACCCTCAGGACTTTCAAACTGGCACAGGATAGTCATGGATTATATCCCGCTTGACTTCCTCACGAACATGGTGCACCAAAAAATGGAATTATTTTGTAAAACATGGCAGGCCTTTTTGAACTACATCGACACAGTTATTTCGGCCATATTGTCCAGGGTTTTTGTTTAGCTGTGGTAATGGTTCTGGTTGGTTCGGGGGCTCCCGGGAAGAGGAATCCTGTATAAATACGGGTTCTATTATGACTTGATGTAAATCTATTTTGAGCATGTATCTAGTTATTTAATTACTTTGTTGTTTACTGTTAGTAATGTATGATATCCTTTTTTATGTTTTGGTTGTTTGTAGAATAGATTAGTAGTTAGTTGGATTTTTATTTATTTAATTTTATATTAGTGTTACTATATTGTTAAGTGGAATACACTAGTTTGTATTATTTTTGTAATTTTGCAAAAAAATCTTTAAAATTTTCTTTTTTTCAATAAAAATACCTGTATAAAAAAATTGTCTTTCAAGGAAAGGCTTAATAAATCGGGCTTAGACTCATTGGAGTTTGGAGGAATGAGAAACATATAAGATTCTGAGCATGCTTGACAGGATAGATGTTTAAAGCATGCTTCCTCTTAAGGGGAATTTAGAAATAGGAAACACTTGAGATGAAGAGACAATTCTTTCCTCAGAAAGTTGTTTATCTTTGGAATTCACTTCCTCAGAGAGCAGTGGAATTTCAAACTTTGAATATATTCAACGTTAAGAGAGACTGATTTTTGATTGACAAGAGAATCAAGAGATACGGGAAAAAGGAATAAGGTGGAATTAAGGCTAAGTCAATGCAGCCATGAGTATGGAATCAGGATCTGGGGGGAGTCAAATGGTCAATTCTTGCTCAAATTTTTATGTTCTTATGATCTGGTGGTCACAAACATGTGTCATTTCTACTGGAATCCACTGAATAGGAATTAGATTTAACATCTTACGTTGCTCTCTACACCATAGCACAAAGGCACACAACGCATTGTACTGGCTTCAGCATGTTCCTGAGATTAGTTTACGCAGTGAATCCAGACAAGCAAGCCTTGAACTTTGTGACTTTATTTCCCATGATGAAATATATTTACTAGTTGGTCATCAGGGAAATTTTTAATATGTGACCATTAAAAGCACAATCAAGTTTCTCCATTTTCTGCATTCTCCTTTTTGCCAATAAACACTGGTATGCATTTCAATAAGTACCTTTGACCCATGTTACAACACAAAGATGAACCCCACAATTAATAAAACCAAACTCCCAGAAAAGCTCGCCTTGCTTTGTACACTGTTAAAATATGAGTGACAGAGAACATATAAATTCCGTTATTTAAAGAGTATAACATCAATTTATTTTTAACTCTAAAAGTCAACATTAAATAACTATTCACAATTCTAAGACCCCCCCCCCCCCCTTTCTCTTAACTGCTCTTTCTTCTTCTGGCTAAGGGTGTCCCTGAGTTGTCTTTCTTTTTTTACTGCGAGTATGTTTTACGTGAAAACGTACCTTTGATAGACAGTGTTTCTTAATTTTTTGGAGAGCAAAATGGTAGATCTCCAGGTGTTTCTGTCTCTATGGCAGTTGCTCTCTGTCCGATTTTCAAAATGTCTGCGTTTATATACCTCCAACATTGGATCATCTCATTGATAAGATGTTGGCAAAACAATAAATTCAAACTCAATTAGGTTTTGACATCCTGGGGCATAATTTAAACTGATTGGTTACATTTGATATGTTGTCAAAACAGCAACCAAAACCCAGGTATCTATTTCACAGCCAAATGTTTCAGATTTTCAATTTTCCAGTACAATCTGGGACTTCCATCTAGTTATACACACAGGTGTTTGTAATTTCTTAATTCAGAATAGCATTCACTGTCTCTCAAAGGTACAGTACACACTTTCAACATAACACCCAGCACAAAGCAACTTACCTCAAGGAATACTTGTTAATTCATCTTTTATTCACTACTGTGAATTTATTTCCACAAATACCTTTCTGATCAAGGAATCCACATGAGTTATGATGTTATCTTACATTAATTTCTTTCTTAGTGTGAATAACAATTAGGTTTCTTGAAATATATTACTATAAGTTATGAATATAAACTGCTATGTCTTCAGTGTTAAAGTTGATATCCTTTGACGTCTTACAAAAGTTTTAAAATAGTCAGAATCATTACATAACATAGTTTCATCATTTTCATAAGTGACCCACTTTTACAAGTCACAATTTAATATCAGATTAATTGAGGAAAAGTCTTCATGTGGCAAGTTTTCTGAGCTCCCTATTCACAGTGAAAGTGTGTGGAACACTTTTCAATTTGCCTTAAATACCAAGCCACAGAACTCTTCCAGCTGCAATTTATTTTTAGCAAGCAGCCAAAAGGCTTTGAAGAACATAGTGCCTTTCAGAACCTCAAAAGTCCTCAAGTACTTTATAGTCAATGAAGGACTTTCTGAAATATAGTCATTGTTACAATGTCAGACATACAAAAGTAGTATAAATGCAATAGAAATAGGTGTGTGTTCTGATCATTTTTTCAACATGTAATTTGTGCACATGAATCAACAATTTGCCACCCTGTACTGGCACTTGACTCATAGTTAAATTGCAGGGAAAAAATGTTTTGCTCCTTCAGGTCAGTTGTATATCGACAAGAAATTTATATTGACCAAGACATTGAAGTGTCTTGATTATTGTGCACAGTATTGATTGCTTATGTAAGGAAGTATGTAAATGCATGAGAGGCAGTTCAGAGAAATGGACAAATATGTGGAATGGCAGGGTTATCTTATGAGGAAAGGTTGATCTGTACTTGATGGAATTTAGAAGGATGAAGGGGATTTCATTGAAACTTACAGGATACAGAGAACCCTGGATAGACTGGGTGTGGAGAAGATGTTTCCACTAGTAAGAGAGACTAGGATCCAATAGCACAGAATCAGAGGGAAAAGACATGTTATTACTGAGGTGAGAAGAAATTTCTTCAGCTCGCCAATGGTGAATCTGTGGAACTTATTGTCACAGTAGGCTGTGGAGGCCAAGTTATTGAGTACATTTAAGACAGAGATAAAACACATTAAAAACTTTCATTGTGGTAACTGGCCCCTTATATTGCTTCTTGGAGAGAAACTAAACATGTTTCTGAACACAACTTTTTTTCTGAAATGAATTTTTAAAAATTGCTCAATCCTATGTGACTGAAAACACAGCCAATGGCCTTCAATATTTATCTGATTTGGCATAAATCCAACAGCATAAATGTCTTCCCACGAACACCACAGTGATCTGCAGTCACATGCTTTATAACAACTGCTCGACTAAAAACATTGTTCCAAAGGACTCTCTGAACTCTTTTGTTACAAAATAGAAAATCTTCACACAGAATCTACACCCAACTGCCTCTATTTTGAAATCCAAAGCCCAAAAATTATGTGAATGTGATATAAATATTTTACCGTTCACGCATGAAATGCTGAGGCAAATATCCAGGGATAGCGGGAAGAGAAAAGAAAGACTAGACAGCGAAGAACTGTCCCTGACCATTAAAAGGAGGGAATCAGACGACAGATACTGTGAAACTGTCCCAAGTGCCTCCACTGTGGGAACCAGGGATATAAAGTAAAACTGGACTACAATAGTTCAAGAAGGTGACTCAGCATCACCTTCTCAAGAGCAATTAAGGACGAACAATAAATGATGCACACATCCCATGAAATATTATTTTAAAATTCAAAATTAAATGAACAATTATGCCACCATATAAAATCCAGATGTCAATTCATTAGAACAAAAATGTTAGGAGAGGCATTAAAATTCAAATTTTTGAATTTGAAAGTATGTCCAAAAGTAGTTTTTGAAATAAACTATCCACATTTTTTTATTCATTTAGGTGGGCTTTGCTGGGTCAGCTTATGTATGTTGTTAATCTTTAATTATGCAAAGGGTAGTTAAGAGTCAACTATGCGTCGTAAGTCAGATCAAGTAAGGGGAGCAGATTGCCTTCTCTCAGGGGCACTGATGAACTAGATGGATTTTTTAAACAATAATCAGCAGTTGCCATTAAGCTAGCTTTTAATAAATTTGTTTTAGCAAAGTATATTGATTTCAAATGCCATCATCTGCCATAGGGCATTTGAACCCATATTCCGAAAACATCAGCTGGTGTGGGGGGAGGTGGGGTTTGGGGGGGGGGGGGGGAGCGGTGTCAGACTGCTAGTCTGGTCATTTTACCATAACACCGAGACCAGTCCCATATGAAAAGGGAATTAATACAAACTTCTGATTTGTGTGAAAACCATTATACAGTGCAACCTGGTGGTTGAAGTGCCCAATTACTGGGTTGAGAGTTTCTTTTGCAAATGTGGAAGTAGGAATCAGTCAAGACTGACAATTAAAAGTAATGTTGAAGATCTTCTGAAAGATAGAATCATTGCAGCAGGATACTTTAGGAGTTGTGCTTCAGTACTATGTGAAGGTCTCCACACATCCAAATCAGAAAGTTCAAACTGGGAATTGGATCCCTCACAGGGTTCTGAGTGACATAACTATTGTTACCCAGGAAAATTAGATGAATTAAATTCTGCCCTAATGCATGGGTAACTATTAAACTGACCCCACAAACTCAGCACCAACACTGCCTATAGTCCCCTACAGACTCCTGAGCCCGGTCAGGAGCCCCAGCAGTCTCATCCCGGACCCAACACCCATTGTGAACCAAAACCTAACCCCTCACACCCACTAAATCATCCTGGAGCTGATTCCGCCACAAACACTCATGCCTTGCCCTGCTGTACACCTCACCTGGAATCCAACAAACACCAACAGACACTGGAAAACTTCCTACTCTCAGTCATGGACCCCCAATATCCATTTTCCCACCTGACAGTCTACACCTTTACCCATCAGCCGCCATGTACCCATCCTGAACCCAGCTGCTAATCACTTACCTTACACAGCAACTGCAAGTGACTGAACCAGTGGGGAAAGGAGCTGAAACAGCTACCTATCAAAGGGTTTTTAAAGTGAAAGGATATCGGCCACAGGCCTAGGCAATGTGCAGCACACAGGCACACAAGCTGCCTACTCCCTGGTCATAGAACTGTATTAACCTCATCTGTTTGATGCGCCTCCATGGCAAGGCCACTAGTGCACAACTCATTGACAGCTATATCTTTGCGCCCAGAGTAAGGTGAAAAGTTGAGAAGTTAAATGAGGAGGAATAAAGATATCAAGTAGACCCAATGCCATTCATCTCATTCCTTTCAAATGGCACAATAGACTCTCTGTACAGACCTCCATCCATTGAGCCTTTGTTGTGAGAATGAAGTGCTGCCAGGTGTTGTGAAAATACATTTAGTGCTTCCACAGAGAGACTAACATTCACATTTTAGTTAAAGTCAGCAACATTTATACATAAACTGAGAATAACATACAAGCCATTTCCATAAGTGACACCAAAGTGTCTTCTATACATTTTCTTCTTCCTGTCCCTCTCACTATGTCTTAGCGCACTCTGCAGAACAGCAACTGGTATGGGGGGAGACAACTTAGTTGTGGAATCCATTGGACCTGGAGATTTATTAGGGCAACTCCAAGGGCTTTTGGAGATTAAATAGGCCAGACATGCCAAGGGTTTTCTTGACATGAGCAGGTTGACTCCCCTCCCACGTGGTCAACAATGCCTTCCAGTGCATCACCTCCACTTCCCGCAACTCCACCCTAGGACTCCACCCCTCCAACTGCAACAAGGATAGAAACCCCCTGCTCCTCACCTTCCATCCCACCAATCTCTGGATACAATGCATTATCCTCCATCATTTCCACCACCTGCAGTCAGACCCCACCACCAGAGATATAGTTCCCTCCCTACCCCTATCAACATTCTGCAGAGACCATGCTCTCAACAAATCCCTCGTTAGGTCCTTGCGGCTCCAACACCCCCCCCCCCCCCCCCCCCCCACAACAAACCCACCTTCCACTCCTGGCACTTTCCCTTGCCACCATACCAGATGTAAAACCTGTGCCCACACCTCCCCCCTCACCTCCATCCAAGGTCCCAAAGGATTCTTCCACATCCAGCAGAGATTTTCCTGCACACCAAACACCTTATTGCCCGTGTCCATCACTCTTAATGTGGCCTCCTCTACATTGGGGAGACAAGACACTAACTTGCGGAACATGACTGAGAACATCTCTGGGACACAAGCACCAAACAACCCAATGGTCCTGTTGCCGACCATTTCAAATCCCAAGGACATGCAAGCCCTGGGCCTCCTCTATCGGCAAATCTAGCCACCCAATGCCTGGAGGAGGAATGCCTCATCTTCCACCTTAGGACCCTCCAACTACACGGCATCAACATCACTTTCACCAGTTTCATCATCTCCCCTCCCTCCACCTCATCCCAGATCCAACCCTCCAACCCAGCACTGCCCTCTTGAAGTGTCCTACCTGTCCATCTTCTTTCCCACCTATCTGCTCCACCCTCCGCTTATCACCCCTACCTGCATCTACTTATCACCTTCCAAGCTACCTTCCCTCCAGCCCCACCCCTCCTCCATTTATCTCTCAGCCCTCTTCTGCCCATCCCACGTTCCTGATGAAGGGTGTATGCCTGAAATGTTGACACTCCTGCTCCTTGGATGCTGCCTGACCCGCTGTGCTTTTCCAGCACCATACTCTTTGACTGTGCAAGTTGACTCTACTCAGCTTAAACTTTCCCAAATAGAGGAAGCAGGCAGGATGGAGGCCTGGTCATTTCTGCTGTATCCTGAGTTGAAAGTGCAGAGGACCCAGTGTGTTTTTCCTACTCTGGCTGAATGCCCCCAGCACTGCACTGTTGCCTTGTGAGGAGGGGAGACCTGGACTGGGGTCAAGGTTCCCTGAACCCCCGTCACCATACCTTTGGTCCTGGGGACCAAAGACTGGGGCAATGGAGTACAGATGTATGCATATCTCCAGCAGACCCTGAGGGGTTGAACCTGTGTTTCTATGGCAGCTGCCAATCTGTCCATGAGAGCGGTCAGATAGTCACATGATTTGATGCATGGGTACGTTTTTTGGGACTGAGAGCCATTGCAACCCCCATACCTATTTGCTGCTTCTGCTCTTCCCTTTGCATGTGGATGAAGTCTCCAATTGATGACACCACATGGTCTTCTCCTGCCTGGGGCTGAACTAGTGCCTGATTGAGTTTAGGGTGTTTTGTGAATACCAGTCTTGGGATATTTTGTATGGAGATTAATCAATTGATTTCCCATACCCTGCACTATGAGATTGCTTCTATCTTATGGTCTTTTCTTGTTCTGATACCAGCAGCCGAGGTTGCAATGTACGGAGAGCAAATCTTTACAAACAACTTTCAGATGCACATTGGGCGTAAAGTTTTGGTCTGGGCCATGGTGCAATTGGGGAGGATATCTAGTCAGGGACATCATGAGACAGAACAAATTTACATCCATACACCTCCAGCAATAGACAAACTACTTTCCAGTGAGATAATATTGTGAATGGATCTTCTCTATCTTGTTTAATGGCTTCCTGAACACAGGGATCATGAATGGCAGACCCTGGCTACATTAGGAACACCACACTTTATGCCTTTAACTTGGTTATCAGTGGAAAACACAGCAAAGAAATAAGGTCTAATATCTGCTGAGGCCCAAGGAAAGAACCCCATTTCCAGCCTGGTGAAAAATAGTTACAACATAAAGGGTTAAATATCTTACTGCATCAGAGTTAATTTAGGATCTCCAGATCCACAGTCCTTTGCTTTTATTTGAAAGTTTAATTCTTGTTGCAGTCAAAGATACCTTGCAGTTATGTTTTCATTCATCGAAGTTTCCTTTATTTTCTCCATAGACGAGTGACTTTAAGTTATTTTTGCTCCCTACTGGCAGAACTGGGTAGATGACATTCAATCTATGTGCAATGTTGTATGCAACTAAATTATATTGGTCAGGGATTGGTCAGGGTTGTTGGTTATGGCTGTAGTCCAATGTCACTGCCACAGACTTCAGGCCCAGGAATGGTAGCCTAAATACTGTTCATTTCCTATCATTTGGGAATCTGCATTGCTCAGAATGCTTCTTCCAATATTGAACTCATTTTGATTCTTTGTTTCAGATGTTTCAACTCATTATTTCCCTCAAAGAAGTTCCAATCATGGTGTTTTTTAACTTCTAGAAAAGAATTATCAAGACTTCCTTGGTTTTGGGTATTTAATCATTTAAATTTAATAAGGAATTAGCAGTCATATTTAGCCAGAAATTACTAACAATCATGTGGGGAAAGAAACAGAGTTAAAGTTTCAAGTCTTAATTTTCCAATTCATACTTGATAGACTTCTGGACTGATGGAATAAACAAATATAAGGCTATGAACTCTATCCTCTTTGGTATTTTCTCCCACATTGAATGTATCTTATTCTCCTTTTTCCTTTCAGTCAGAGTTGACCTTTATTCTGCAGTTAAAATTTACTCTGGACCAATACTTGATTTATTCAGTACAATCATTACCACTCTCTTGGCCTTTTGTTCCACAACACTTTTGATGTCTAATCTCTCTTGCCTTCTACACATTCCCTGTGAGCCCACACTTTCTAACAGCATAAAACCTATCACATTTCCACCTCACTTAAGGTCTGAATACAAATCATGTTAGACGTGAAATGTTAGCTCTGATTCTTTCTGCCCAAATGCTGCCAGGCCGAGACCATAGTACATAAGAAGCAGAAGTAGGCCATTTGGCCCATCGGGTCTTCTTCACCGTTAAAGGAAATCATTGCTGATTTGATAATCTTCAACTCCATTTTTCTATTTTTCCCAATAACCCCTGATTCCCTTATTGATTAAAAATCTGTCTATCTCTGCCCTGAATATATTCAATGGGTCAGCCTCTGCAGCTCTGTCTGGTAACAAATTCCACAGGTCCACTAATCTCTGAGAAAAGAAATTCCTCACCATCTCTGTCTTAAATGGGCCACACCTTACTCTGAGCTTATACCCTCAGGTATTAGACTCTCCCACAAGGGGATTCTAACTCTCAGCATCTACCCTGTTGAAGCCCTTAAGTATCTTGTATGTTTTAATAAGATGACTCTCATTCTTCTATACTGCAATGAGTACAGGCCTAACCTATTCGACACCTCCTCATCAAACAGACGCTCCATGCCCCAAATCAACCTAATGAACCTTCTCTGGACTGCTTTGATTCCCCATAAATTGTTAGAGTAAATTTGGATTTTTAGACTGTAATTATAAGGTTTAAATGGATATTTTCATGGTACAAGTGAAAGCAGACTGCTTGTCCCGATATTGAATCAACCTTATGAATTCTCGAAGA
The DNA here is from genome assembly GCF_037043375.1 of Chiloscyllium plagiosum. Lineage (NCBI taxonomy): Eukaryota > Metazoa > Chordata > Chondrichthyes > Orectolobiformes > Hemiscylliidae > Chiloscyllium > Chiloscyllium plagiosum. The sequence goes on along the minus strand of NW_028270157.1, from coordinate 20,895,997 downwards.
TAGTGTCAGCTGGAATCTTGTGGGAATTTGCATAAATAGGAGGTAATTGAGACAACTCCATGAAGTCTGGTATCCCGTCACCAAGTCACCCTTTATTTACATGTGCATAGTACATAACACTGACCCAGTTAGCACTGAACTGGCTCTGAGAGTGAACAGAACGCCTGCCACTCTTGTTTATATCTGTCAGCCAGGACTTCCTGATTGGATTGGGTTACAGTCCCAATCAGAGAACTCATATTCTATGGTGTGTGTGTGTGTGTGTGTGCTGGGAAGAACAGAGAGAGAGAGAGACAAGAGTAGGGGTGATATTGACAAAGAAGAGGAGACAGCAACATCCAGGATAAGATTGATTACTCCCTGGCTGAGTGAAGGAAACCTTAAAAACATTGACCTGTAATGTAGAAAAGGCACATCTGCATCTTTAGTTTGTCTGAAGGAAGATCAGAATTTTAAAGATACCCAAATTTTCTGTATGGCTCAGAAATTTCAGTTTGACTGAGGTCGATCACTCCCTGCATCACTTGAATAAAACATTTGTAAAAACCTATACTCAGTTGGATTGATTCAGTAATGAAGATAATACTATCTTTCCTTAGGTAAGAGAAATGAAACTTTTCACAGGTATAGTTTGGTTAATGCCTTATATAGTCTTAACCAGACTTCCCTATTTTTATACTCATTCCCTTTGAAATAAAGGTCAACATTCCATTTGCTTTCTCTATTGCCTGCTGAAATTGCATGGTGGCTTGATGTGAAATATGCGCGAGGACTCCCAGATCTCTGCAGCTTTCTACAGTCTTTTTCCATTTAATCAACACTCAACTCCTTTATTCTTCCTGCCAAAATGCATGACTTCATATTTTCTCTATTTTGTCCTCCTCAATCCCAACTCCCTACCTTCTACTAGTTTGCCAATTCTCTATTCATGTCAATATACTACCCCCAACACCATGGGCTTTTGTCTCATTAGGCTGTTCTCTTAACCTTATGAGCAGTATCTTCTTGAACGTCTTTTGGAAATCCAAAGTATAGTACATATATCAGTTTTCCTTTATCCATACTGTGTGTTACCTCCTCAAAGAATTCTCACAGATTTCCCATTTATGATACCATGTTGACTCTTTCCAAATAGATTATGAGCTGAAGCTTACATTTATTTTGCTGCGTTGTGTTCAGCTTTTGAAGGGTTTTTCGCCATGATGGCTGAAGAGTTTTCTTGGCAAACATGACTAAACCCACCTCATTAATTACCTACAATACTCTTTCTGACATCTCTCATATCCAACTTCTTCCCCATCCGACCATGTACTGTTCCTGTAATAACTCAGTATATATCACTGCAAGACCAGCATCCCTTGCATCCATGCCATCTTTCAGAGGTCAGTAGGTGAGCACTGACATTCCAAAACTGCCATGCTGGTTTACAGAGTAGAGATATGGCAGAGAAGGGGAAGGTGGCGCTGTGATTCTCTTTCAGGGATTTGGAGGTCCAGAGGAAATGTATCTTATTCCCAGACCCAAGGTTGCTACCTGTGTCAGTGCTATCTCAGGGTGTGGAGAGATGCTCATCAATGCCACAAAAGCATCAGTGAGTTTCCCCTGCTTAGCAAGGGTAAGTGCTGCTATTACTTTGCATTCACTCTATCTCTATGAATACACCCATCTCCCACCAAGGCACATACTCTGACATTCTCATTTTTGATTAGAAGTTTGATTAGATTCCCAACAGTGTGGAAACAGGCCCTTCAGCCCAACAAGTCGACACCGAACCTCCAAAGAGTAACCCACCGAGACCCATTTCCCTCTGACTAATGCACTTAACATTATGGGCAATTCAGAATGGCCAATTCACCTCACCTGCACATCTTTGTGACTGTGGGAGGAAACCGGAACACCGCTACGCAGACACAGGGAAAACGTGCAAGCTCCACACAGACAGTCACCTGAGGCTGGAATTGAACCTGGGACCCTGGTGCTGTGAGGCAGTAGTGCTAACCACTGAGCCACCATGCCGCCCCATATAGCAATGACATTTTCTCACTCTCAACCCCTCCAACCTCTCACACCACTAAACATGCATGCCCTCTACATTGCCTCCTTAGTCCTTTGGAATATCTCACTAGCTTATCCCTATATTCATCAGCACAAATGACTGTGCCACCCACTGTTATCTCACTCATTTCCCCTTTCTGTCATTACAAGAGAAGACAACTCACAGTAGGGTAAAGTGAGTCCATGTGGGTGACAGAAATCCTGAAATCCAGTCCTCACCCTTTACAAGGAGAGTATCCTGGTCCTCGTAGGAGAACACCAAGAGCACTCCATGGGCATACCAAGACTTTCATATCCTGCCTAACAACAAAGCACCCTCTTCATTCCACTCCAGCTCTCCTATTAACTGGGCTCTCAGTCTCAATCATTGGTCATGACTTCTAACCACTGGTTGTGAAGCTTTCTCTCTCTCTCTCCCTCCCTCTGTCTCTCCCTTGTGTCTTTCAGTTTCTATTAGCCACCCGATTATCTCTGTGGAGAAACACCTGGCTCTTTGAGCAGTGTTTGGACCTCTGAGGGTGAAAACAGTGAGGCCTTAGAGGAAGCATCAACAAGCATTTATAGCCTCCTGCTGACAAATACTGACATCTTTGGGGTTAGAGATGGGGAGAGCCTTAAGCACAGAGAGTCTGGTGAGCACATCACTGTGACAGCTCTGCAGTTGGCCGAGGTGAAATAACCCAGCCTGCTGGAACTCTGAAGGCTGGCAGAGACCAGGCACAAGTTCAGCCCCAGGCAGGAGATGACCATGTGGTGTCAGCAACTGGGGACTTTATCCACATGCAGAGGGAAGAGCAGAAGCAGTACACAGGCATGAGGAATGCAATGGAACTCATCTCCAAACTACATCAGTGTATGAGCTATGTGACTATCTGATGGCTTCTATGGACAGGTTGGCAGCTGTCATGGAGACAGAGGTCCAGCCCTCTCAGGATCTGCTGAAGATGCACGCATGCCTGTACCCCATTGCACAGCCATTGGTCCTCAGGACCGATGACATGGTGACAGGGAACCTTGACTCCAATCCAAGTGCCCCCTCCTCACAAGGCAATAGTGCACTGCTGGGGGCACTCAGCCAGAGTAGGAAACACACACTGGGCCCTTTGTACTCTCCACTCAGGATACAGCAGAAATGACCAGGCCTGTACCCTATCTGTTCCCTCCCACCTGCGAAAGTTTAAGACAAAAAGAGTCACCTTGCTCTTGGCAAGAAGACCCTTGGCATGTTTGGCCCACCTCAAGAACTCTTGGGGTTTCCCCAGCGAACCTCCAGGGCCAATGCACTCCACAACTAAAGAGTACCATAGCAGCTGCTGTACTAGGTAGTTCACTAAGACATAGTGGGAGGGAGAGGAAAAAGAAAGCATATTAAAGGCACTTTGGTGTCAGTCAACGATATGGCTTGTATGTCACTCTCAGTTTATGTATAAATGTTGCTGATTTTAATGTATATGTGTATGTCAATCTCTCTGTGGAGGCACAAATATATTTTCACACCATCTATGCTCACCACTTCATACTCAATGAATGGAGTTCTGTGCGGAGAGTCTATTGTGCCATTTGGAAGGAGTGGGATGCATCATAAAAATGGCATTAGGTCTAATTGATATCTTTATCCTTCCCTCATTCTGTTCAACTGATTGTCCACCCTCCTCTGGGTACAAAGGTCCTGCTGTTATTGAGTTGTGCACTGGAGACGATGCCAGGGAGGTGCAACAAACAAACAAACAAGGTTAATGCAGTTGTATGACAAGGGAGTAAGCAGCCTGTGTGCCTGTATGTTGTACATTATATAGGCCTGTGGCCAATATCCTTTCGCTTTAAAATCACCTTGATAGGTAACTATTTCAGCCCCTCCCTTGCTGGTTCAGTCACTCACAGTTGCTGTTTAAGGTGAGTTTGGAAGGGGACATGGTGGCAGATGAGTGAAAGCTTGATTTGAATTGATTTGGCTTAATGTAAGTCACAAGTACCTAAGTACAGTAAAAAGCTTTGTTTTGCGAGCAGTACAGGCAGATCACAGGGTGCTTTGATGGAGCGGGGCAAACAAGGGTTACGGCTGGACAGGAAGTGCACAAAGCAAGACCAACATTTGCAAGATCAACATTATTTGAAGTTAGAGAGTCCATTCAGCAGTCTAATAATGGCAGGGAAGAAGCTCTTCTTGAACTTGGTACATGTTTTCAAGCTTTTGTATCTTCTGCCTGATAGAAGAGGTTGAAAGAGAGCATTATCGGGGTGGGAGGGGTCTTTGATGATGTTGGTCGCCTTTCTGCAGCAGCAAGAAGTGTTATGAAATCAATGGATGGGAGGTTGGCCTCCATGATGGTCTGGGTTGTGCATACAACTTTCTTATGGTCCTGGGCAAAGCCATTTTGCCCCTGGATAGAATACTTTCTATGGTGCATCTGTAAAGGTTGGGGTGAGGGTCCATCTGGACAGGCCGAATTTCCTAAGCTGCCTGAGGAAGAAAAAGCGTTGTTGTGCCTTCTTGACCATCACATCTACATGGGAGATCCAGGACAGATTTTTGGTGATCATCAGTCCTAGAAACCTGATGCTCCCGATCATCTCCACCTCAACTCCATTGATGTGGACAGGGGTGTGTCCTCCTCCTTTCTTCCTGAAGTGAATAATCAGTTCTTTTGTTTTGCTGACATTGAGAGGGAGGTTGTTATTATTGCACCATGATATCAAGCCCTCAATCTCCTTCCTGTATTCTGACTCATCATTGTTTGATTTCTGTCCTATCTCGGTGGTGTTGTCAGCTTTTGTTCCATGTAGGCTGTCAGTTTGGAAAATGTTATTGGGAGTCATGCCTGAGGGTAGGAAGTTGGGGTTTGTAGGGTTCCAGGGGAGGTGTGCTGGGGTTTGAAATCAGATCCATAAAAATTAATGGCTGTCAGGGGTTAGGTTGGTTCACAGTGATTTTAGATTTTAAGTTTAGATTTTATCGCTACATGTACTCAAGAACAGAAGTACAGGTGACAGTGAAAAGTGTATAATGTTGCCACACACTGCACCAGCTCAGGTGAAAAGGTACCTGGTTACAAAAAAAACTGAAGTACAAAGTTGTAAAAGAAACAAAGTTTAAAAAGGTTAAGCATTACCTTCATTGAATATGTAGAAAAATAAAGAAATAAGGTAATAGTTAACCTTAAAGTCCTTCTTAATATAAACTAGAAAAATAAAGAAATAAACTCTTCCTGCATTGGGCCATGCCGCCTCCCTAATCTCCTCCTGTTGTCTCCAGAACTTCCCAGGACAGGACTCACTCGCATGATGAGATACAGCTATGCTGGGCCAGGAGACCATCACGTGTTGCCAAAAAACTGGGTCGAGAGACTGCCATGGGGCAGGCTGGGCCAAGAAGATGCATTGCCAGGTCTGCGCCTAGGCTGGCAGTGAATGAAAGAATAAAATGAACACCAAGAGTGAAAAAAACAGAGGTTAAAAAGAAAGAGAAATAAACAGATGAGGTCCAGGGTGTGGGTGCTGGGGCCCTGAAGGGGTTCAGGTGTCTGTCAGGGATTGAAGGGGGTGTTGGTGCTGAGTTTATGTGGTCAGTTTAATAGTTACCCATGCATTAGGACAGGTTTTAATTCTTCTAGTTTCTTGCATAACAATTAGCTAAGTCACTCAGAACCCTATGAGGGATCCAATTCCCAGTTTGGAACTTTCTGATTCGGCTGTGTGGAGACCTTCACATAGCCCTAAAGCTCAACTCCTGAAGTATCCTGCTGCAATGATTCTACCTTTCAGAACATCTTCAACGTTACGTTTAATTGTCAGTCTTTACTGATTCCTACTTCCACATTTGCAAAAGGAACTCTGGATCCGGTAATTGGGCACTTCAGCCACCAGGTTGCACTGTATAATGGTTTCCCCACTAATCAGAATTTTGTATTAATCCCTTTGCATACGGGACTGGTCTTGGTATTGTGGTAACGTAACTAGACTAGCAGTCTGACACCCTGCCTCCCCAGCTGATGTTTTCGGATTATGGGTTCAAATGCCTTTGTGGCAGATGATGACATTTGAAATCAACATACCTTTTTAAAAAATTAATTAAAAGCTAGCTGAAGGGCAACTGTTGGTTATTGGTAAAAATCATCTGGTTCACCAGTGCTCTGAGAGAAGGAAATCTGCTACCCTTATCTGTTCTGACTCCAGACCCATAATTGACTCTTAATTAACGAGTGACAACAATTATGAGCTAAGCCAGCAAAGCCCACCTGAATGAATCAAAAATTTAAATAGTTTATATCCAAAATTTTTGACATAGTTTCAAATTCAAAAATTTGAAATTTAATGCATCGCCTAACATTTTTGTTCAAATGAATTGACATCTGGATTTTATATTGTGGAATAGAGCGGTGTTAGTCTTCATTTAATTTTTATTTTAAAAATAATATTTAATGGGATGAGGGCATCACTGGCATCATTTATTGTTCATCCTTAATTGCCCCTGTGAAGGTGATGGTGAGTCACCTTCTTGAACTATTGTAGTCCAATTTTCCTTTACATCCCTGGTTCCCACAGTGGAGGCACTTGGGGCAGTTTCACAGTGTCTCTCATCTGATTCTCCCCTTTTAATGGTAAGGGACAGTTCTTTCTCTCTTTTCTCCTCCCCTTGTTCCTCGATATTAAGAGTCATGTGATGAAAGATAAAATGTATATATCATGTTCACATCATTATTGGACTTTGGATTTCAAAACAGAGGCAGTTGGGTGTTGGTTGCCTATGTAAAGGGTTCAGTGAGTTTTGAGAAGATTTGTAGCTCAGGTTGAGGTTCTGGATGTAGGTTTGCCTGCTGAGCTAGAAGGTTCATTTCCAGATGTTTTGTCACCTTACTAGGTAACATCTTCAGTGGGCTTCTGGGTGAAGCACTGTTGATAATTCCTACTTTCTATTTCTCTGTTTGGGTTTCTTTGGGTTGGTGATGTCATTTCCTGCGATGATATCATTTCTTGTTCTTTTTCTCAGGGGGTGATAGATGGGATCTACCAGTCCGAGAAAAAGAACAGAAAATGACATCACCACCGGAAATGACATCACCAACCCAAAGAAACTCAAACAGAGAAATAGAAAGCAGGAATTATCAACAGTGCTTCACCCAGATACCCACTGAAGATGTTACCTTGTAGGGTGACGAAACATCTGGAAATGAACCTTCCAGCTCAGCGAGCAAACCTACATCCTGTGTGAAGGGTTTTCTATTTTTTACTAAAAAAGGGTCAGAAAATCCTTTGGGACAGTGACTTCAATTGAGCATTTGTTATAAAGCAGTTGACCGCAGATCACTGTGGTGTTAATGGAAAGACATATAACTGTTCGATTTGTGCCAGATAAGATAAATAATTAAGGACATTAGCTCTGTTTTCATTGCAGAAAAAGGTAGGATTGAGCAAATTTTAAGATTCTGTTAAAAAAAAACAAGTTGAGTTCACAAGCAAGTTTAGTTTCTCTCCTAGAAGGAATGCAGGGAGTCAGTTAATACAAGGGAAGTGTTTAATTTGTAATGTTTCCAAACCAGGAGAGATTGATTCATAAGGTTATGAGAACTGAGAACATTTAGGCTCTCCGAATTGGCATATGTTCATGCTGGCAGAATTAGAAAGGACTCATTGAATTGTCTTCACAGTCCATGGAAAAGTCTTTGTCAGGAGTTACTTCAATAGAAACTTAAAACGTTGAGGTAGGTGTGGAATGTTTCTGGACTTGACAGTCTGTAACAAACAAAACTTTGATTAGAGATCTTTTTACCCATCCTCTTGTTGTTAAAGAAAATCTGCACCTTTGTGCGAATGTCATTGTGACTAACCACCATGTTAAATCACTGAACAACAATAAAATTATCAAATGCAGAATGTTAGGGAGAAATGATTTTGAGGGATGGAATGTTTAATAATTGATTAATGTCTATTCAATCCCATACTAGTCAAATTAAATAAGATCATTCTTCTGCCTCCTCCCTGTAATTTTTGAGCCCTTTACTTATCAAGAACCTGTCTATCTCTGTATTAAATACATTCAATGACTTGGTCTCCACAGCTTTCTGTGACAATGAGTTCCACAGATTCACCATCGGCTGGCTGAAGGAATTCCTTCTCATTTCAGTTTTAAAGGGTCATTCCTTCCCTCTGATTCTGTGCTCAAGGGTCCTAGTCTCACCAACTAGTGGAAATATCTTCTCCACATCCAGTCTATCCAGGGTTCTCTGTATCCTGCAAGTTTCAGGATGAAACCCCCTTCATCCTTCTAAATTCCATCAAGTACAGATCAACCTTTCCTCATAAGATAACCCTCCCATTCCACATATTTGTCCAGTAAACCTTCTCTGAACTGCCTTTAACTCATTGACATACTTTCTTAAATATGCAACCAATACTGTACACAATATACAAAACACTTCAGCGTCTCGGTCAATACATATTTCTTGTCTATTGAAAGCTGATACAACTGACCTGAAGAAGCAAAAAAATTGGTTCCCAGCCATTTAATTATGAGCCAAATGCCAGTGCAGGCAGGCAAGTGAGCCCATTGCACTGAATCATGTGCACACCTTATATGTTGGAAAAATGATCAGACCACACATCCATTTCTACTACATTTATACTACTTCAGTATGTCTGACATTGTAACGATGACTATATTTCAGAAATTCCTGCATTGACTATCAAGTACTTGGGGACATTTGAGTTTCTGAAAGGCACTATGGAAAGGTTAGTTATTCCTTTGTACTTCAAAGTTTTTTAGTTGCTTGCTGAAATTAAATTGCAGCTGGAAGAGTTCTGTGGCTTGGTATTTAAGGCAAATTGAAAAGTATTCCACACAATTTCACTGTGAATAGCAATCTCAGAAATCTTGTCACATGAAGACTTTTCCTTAATGTGGCAATTAATCAGATATTAAATTGTGACTTGTAGTAGTGGGTCACTTATGTAAATGATAGAACTGTTTTATGTAACCATTCTTGTGGTTCTGTTCACCGAGCTGGGAATTTGTGTTGCAGACGTTTCGTCCCCTGTCTAGGTGACATCCAGAGTGCTTGGGAGCCTCCTGTGAAGCGCTTCTGAGATCTTTCCTCCATCATTTGTAGTGGTTTGAATCTGCTGCTTCCAGTTGTCAGTTCCAGCTGTCTGTTGCAGTGGTCAGTATATTTGGTCCAGGTCGATGTGCTTATTGATTGAATCTGTGGATGAGTACCATGCCTCTAGGAACAGTCAGGGAATTCCTAGAGGCATGGCACTCATCCACAGATTCAATCAATAAGCACATCGACCTGGACCCAATATACCGACCACTGCAACGGATAGCTGGAACTGACAACCGGAAGCAGCAGATTCAAACCACTACAAATGGCGGAGGAAAGATCACAGAAGCGCTTCACAAGAGGCTCCCAAGCACTGAGGATGTCACCTAGACAGGGGACGAAACGTCTGCAACACAAATTCCCAGCTCGGCGAACAGAACCACAACAACGAGCACCCGAGCTACAAATCTTCTCACAAACTTTGTAACCATTCTGACGATTTTGTGGTTCAAAGGATCAAAGGATATCAATTTTATAACTGGAAGCATTGTAGTTCATGTTCATAACTTGTTGATATGTTTTTCAGGAAACCCAATTGTTATTCACTCTATATAACAATTAAATTAATGTACAATACCATAAAAACTTGATACCTTGATCAGGAAGGTATTTGTGGAAATAAGTGTACAGTAGTGAATAAAGGATTAATTCACAGGTATTTCTTGAAGTAAGTTGCTTTGTATTAGGACAAAAGAACTTATTAGTCTACATACCTTACATTTGTTGCTGTGTTACCTGGGAGTAATCAGGCACATATAATAAATGATAGAATTGAAAATGTTGTAAAAATAAGTGCAAGTTCATGACTGTCAGCATGGGGTAGACTTTCCACTTTGGACAGAGTTTTGAATCTGGAATTGTGCTGATTTTAATAACTGATGCTAAGGCTCAAGTTTCTGCTTAAAATCATAATTGTGAATGTGAACCCTGTCATGAAACAGTACATTTAGTCAATGTAAACAAAAACAGTTCACATTTATATGATGCATTTCACTTACTACACATCATAAGATACTCAACCAGAGCATTACAACAATAACATCAACTTATATTCCTTTAATGTAAAAAAATCCCAAAATCCCTTAAAGAAGCACTAACTGCCACAGAACCAGATGAGAAGGTGTTTGTTCACATTATTATGATAGTATCACTGGACAAGTCAAATTCCAGAATGAAACCTAGCTTGATAGACCGTATGTTCAATTTGTTTTTTCTTAATTAATATGGTGGATAGTCACTGAAAAATATTTGCATAAGGCTGCACATGTTTTTAAACAATAGAACTTAGGTCTATTCCACAGAAGAAAACAAGCAACTAAGTTATGAGCATTAGATCTTAACACAAGTTCAACGTTTCCCAAGTCTCTCCCTACTCCCCTATCTTATTATGTTTCTATTTTTTTGATTAGATTCCCTACAATGTGGAAACAGGCCCTTCAGCCCAACAAGTCCACACCCACCCTCTGAAGAAACTCAGACCCATTTCCCTCTGATTAATGCACCTAACACAATAGGCAATTTAGCATGGCCAATTCACCTGACCTGCACATTTTGGACTGTGGGAGGAAACCTGAGCACTTGGAGGAAACCCATACAGACACAGGGAGAACGTGCAAACTCCACACAGATAGTCGCCCGAGGCTGGAAACAAACCTGGGATAGTGGTGCTGTGAGGCAGCAGTGCTAACCACTGAACCACTGTGCCACCCACTTACCTGACTCCTTCCAGGATCTTTCCAGGGGATTGTAGACACGATTTAGTGAGTCTGCTGTCACGACCTTTTCACAAAGCTGAGGGCCCCTAATCTTTCTCAATTCTAATAATTTGGAGATTTCTGTCTAAACTTTCCAAGCCTCTCTCAAACACTACATACTTCTGATGGAGTAAGCTTCTGTGAACTGCCCTGAGTTCTTGCTAGAGGACAAACCTAAAACTTGCTTCTGAATTCAAATCTGGTGTTTTCTTATGTGGAGGTGCCGTCGTTGGACTGGGGTGGACAAAATCAAAAAAATCACACAACACCAGGTTATAATCTAACAGGTTTATTTGAAGTTAAAAATCACATAACACTAGGTTATAGTCCAACAGGTTGATTTGGAAGCACTAGCTTTCGGAATGCTGCTCCTTCATCAGGTGGTTGTGGAGTATAAGATTGTAGGACACAGAATTACATTACATTACATTACAGTGTGGAAACAGGCCCTTCGGCCCAACAAGTCCACACCGACCCGCCGAAGCGCAACCCACCCATACCCCTACATTTACCCCTTACCTAACACTATGGGCAATTTAGCATGGCCAATTCACCTGACCTGCACATCTTTGGACTGTGGGAGGAAACCGGAGCACCCGGAGGAAACCCACGCAGACACGGGGAGAACGTACAAACTCCACACAGTCAGTCGCCTGAGGCGGGAAATGAACCCAGGTCTCTGGCGCTGTGAGGCAGCAGTGCTAACCACTGTGCCACCGTGCCGCCCATTTATAGCATAAGTTTACAGTGTGATGTAACTGAAATTATATCTTGAAAAAGACATGGATTGTTTGTTAAGTCTCTCATCTTTTAGAATGACCATGTTGGTTTCAGTTCTTTCATATGTGAAGCCCAGAACTTTTTTGAAGTTACATTCTCAAGTGAACTTCAACAATAGGTGCCATGTTGGCCCAGATAATGCATTGAAGGTGTGAGATGTCCTATGTGAGGCCAATGTTCAGACTGTTTCTAAATGAAAAAAGTGATTTACAGAATCTTACATGGATTCATGCAGTTTTTGAGCAAAATAAAATGTAATTCTGCAAGTACAAATTCACCCCACAAACCTCTATATGTGTGTGTATGTGGGTGTGTCCGTGGGGGGAATATGAGTGTCTGCGAGAGAGTGTGTATATTTGTGTGAGTGTGAGTGAGAGGTATAGGTCTGTGAGAGGGTTCGTATGAGTGTATGTGTGAGTTTATGAGAGAGGGGCTCCGTGAGTATATTGGTCTGTAGGAATGTGTGTGTGTGTGTGTAGTGCAGTGGGGGTCACTTGTAGTATGACATGAACCCAAGGTCCCTGTTGAAGCCATCCCCAAGGGTACCGAACTTGGCTATCAAGTGAACTTGGAATTCACTGTCCAAAAGGATGGTAATGGCAGGAATCCTCATAACATTTAAGTATTTAGAGGAACACATGAGATGCCAAGGCATACAGGACTATGGGCCAAGTCTCAGAAATGGAACTATGGTAGTCAACTGGTTGTTTTTGACCCATGCAGTCTTGATGGGCTGTAGGGCCTTTTATGTGCTGCAACCCTCTATGAATCTATGACTCTAAGATCTTCATTGTCTCTGTTTTAAATGGACAACCACTTCTGAAATTAGTTAGTTTGGTCCTAGACTCTCCCACTAGGGGAACCATCTTCGACACATCGACCCTGTCAAGTATCCCCAAGAATCTTATATATTTCAATAAATTTGCCTCTCGCTCTTCTAGACTCCAATGATGTCAATATTTTAACCCTCTTCTGAAAAGTCCTCCCTACTCCTGATCATCCTTGTGAACCTCCTCTGGACTCTCCAATGCCAGTATATCTTTCCTTGGATAAAGGGACCAAAATGAATAGAATAGCAATTAGCAATTTATAGAATAGTAATTTATTGTCACTTGTAGTTTTTACAAAAAAATACGGTGAAAGGTGTTTAAGTCGTCATAGTCTGGCACCATTGTAATAACAAATTATATTTATTTAAAAAAAACATTAAGACAAAGTCCATCTTAGTTCAATACACGGCTCCATGACCCCTGAGGTCGAGGAAACCCACCACCTCAATAAATCCCTGGCTGAACACACCATGGTCCCGAACAAGCCGCCGCAAGAAACCCAGGCCAGGTTGGACCCTCAATACTAGGTAAAAACAATGACTGCAGATGCTAGAAACCAGAGTCTAGATTAGAGTGGTGCTGAAAAAGCACAGCAGTTCAGGCAGCAACCGAGGAGCAGTAAAATCGACGTTTCGGGGAAAAGCCCTTCATCAGGAATACTGCCTGAACTGCTGTGCTTTTCCAGCACCACTCTAATCTGGACCCACAATACCGTTGAACGGCCGCCAAAGCAGCGCAACCCATCGTAGGACCCAAGGGAATGTAGCCACGAGGAACGGCTGGATCTATGATTTGTAGATGCCAATGTTGGACTGGGCTGTACAAAGTTAAAAATCACACAACATCAGGTTATAATCCAACAGGTTTAATTGGAAACACTAGCTTTTGGAGTGCTGCTCCTTCATCAGGTGGTTGTGCTACACCGCATTCTCCACTGCAGCACAGTCTCCTTCCCTAAAGCCATCAAAAGAAGGTAGGGTGAATTTTGATGTTAAAAAATGATAATAAAGATGCGGCAGACCTGGTGATCAGAAGCAAATGGAGGAGGAGCTCGAACACTTTATATCCTGCCTCCGCCAATGGTGTGGGTTCTAGGTGTGGTCTGAATTGTGACTTCCCAAGATTTAGATTTTTGGATTCAGATTTTATTGTCACATACCTGTTTAACTTGCTCCTGATATTTATATACCCAAGTCATTGGAGTTTAAATTTGCCTGATGACTTTACAGAATACTCCTATCATAATTTATATGTGCTTACAAGACAAACAGTAATAATTGGCGTCTAAAAGTAAAGTGTATTTGTGCAGTATGTGTACTTTAGAATCCCTCGTGACAGTTTTGGAAAAGTGCAGACACTGCCTTCTTTCAATGATGCCCCGCCCCCTCTATAAACCACACCCACTCGCCGAAGCTCGCGTTGTTATTGGCTAATTCGAATAGCGCTTTCTGCCGGATCAAGGGCGGTTCAACAATGAATGAGGTGCGTGGGAGGGAGGACCCTGGCGGAGTCGAGCCCAGCGCAAACTGACAGGAGGTGGGTAGTGAGGGATTATCCAGTCCGGAGTAGGGCGGGAGGACAGCAGGACCCTGGAGGAGCCGGGGAGCGCGGCCACTGGCGGATCTTCAGGTGATACTTTGTCTCTTTCTCTCGTTACATTTTAGAGACAAAGTTTCTGCCGCTCCCCGGGAAGGAGTTACTATAAACGCTACAGGTGAAGTTACCTGTGGGGTTCAGGATGGTACGGCGGAGAGCAGCAGGTGGTCGGAAATGGATATGTAGGAAGGTACACAGGGTTTAGTGAATACAGAGAAGTCGTATGGGGGTTAACGTGGATATAGCGAGGTGATTTGGCGATTATTATGGGTATAGTGAGGTTATTTGGGGATTAATGTGGATATGGGGAGGGTTGTAGCAGATACGGGGGAGATATAAGTTTGGTAAAGACAAGTACAAAGTGATTTGAAGGCATAAAAGGGAGGTAGAGGAGGGTAGAGTGCGTATGGGATGATACAGGGGTTTAAAGCAAGTGCAGGGAGGGTATAAGGTTTACAGATTGAATGCAGGAGAATTGCAGTAGGATAATGAGGATCCAGGGGCTAGATGGGGTACAGGGGAGTTTATAAGATGGCTAGAGGGGTTAGGAATGCAGAGGGTTAGAGGGGTATAAGGGATGGAGGACTGCTGTGGATATGCCTGGGTGGGGAGTAGGTACTCAGTGTTGAAATTTCCAATCTATTACTTGTGGGATTGAAGTTGTAGTGAAGCTCCAACACTGGGTGATGCCAATCAGGGCAATTGTGTTTGTGTTTGAGCTGGCACAGATTTAGGAGCTGGAATGTAGGATAGAGAAAAGAAAGGTGAGGTTGAGCCTTGTTATCATGGATTTGTGAATTTAAAACACTGAAGAACAGGTAACAAGTGGATAATAGTGACATTGGGAGCAAGGGGTGAGAAGGGATGGATGGGCTTTTACTGGGCAAGGCTGGGGGGTATGGGGAAAGGTCTAATTGTGAAGATGAAGCTACACAAAGGCTGGGCAGGGGATTATTGTATCAAGCAGCAAAACATTATATTTTAAATGAATGTTAAAATTGCATTCTAGTGCCTATCCATGCCCTGTTAGTGCAATTAAGTTTGTGCCTTTGAGTGCTGTAAATCTGTCTAAATATTTTTACATCTGCTATCCTCTGTGATATTTTAAATTTCTTAAGTTTCACCTTTTCAGTTGATGATGTCATAATAGACAAAGTTACCTCTACTAACTCAAGTTCCCAAACTTGGGTTCCTCAAATCAATACCTTGCATTTGAAATATAAAGCTACTTAAAAGGAGCTTGTGTTGTGACTGCCTTTTGAATGCAGTGGGGTAAACCATGTGGATTTTAGAATGAACAGAAAGTCCTCTTTCACTCTGACCCCAGATCATCACTTGTGAAGCTTTACCCCTTTTATACTCTCTTCCCCAGCTTTTGGTCACTTGAACTAACAGTCTACTTTTGTGCCTTGGCGTCAAACTATTTCTGATTAGGCACCTATGAAGAACATTGGGGTTTTTACCGTTTTAAAGGAATGAAGTTATTTTCTTTCTTTCATGGAATGAGAGAGTCACTGGCAAGGCCAATATTTTGCTCATCCCCAGTTGCATTTGAATGGAGTAGTTTGCTCGGTCATTTGAGTGCGTTTAGGAGTAATCAGTGTTGAGAGTGTGAAGTCACAGGTAGTCAGATTAGGTAAGGTCAGCAGTTTTCCTTCGTTAAAGTGCATTAATGGACCAGGTTCTTGTAAACATCTGAGTCATTTCTATCTGCCATTACTGATGGATTCAGATTGGCTTTAAATTAAATCTGCAATGTATTAGTTGAAATTTAAATTCCAATAACCACTGGAGTCATGTCTCTGAGTAATGAGCCAGTCTTGCCCCAAATACAGATGCAAGATGCAGTGTTGTTTTGGAATAGAAAAAGTAGGGGCTGGAAGAGACCACGAGACCCCTTGCTTCACCATTTGATAAGTTCAAGATAATGAGCTGCCTGAATCCGCCTTCCTGTCTCATTCCTATATCTCCAAATTCCTTCAGTGTTCAAAATCCATTGATCTCAGTACTAAATATATGCAACAACTGAGCATGCAGAGCTATGTAGGATAGGGAATTTGAAAACTTCAAATCTTTTTGAATAAGGACAGTGTTCGATTGCCTGTATGCAGGCATATCCCTTTAAGGCTACAGCACTTCAGTTGATAAGTGAATGTTGGGTGATCTCATTCAGAGGTTAATTGCTATTCAAAGTCTGGATTTGTGAGTTGGAAAATCATGCTGCAGACCTTTCCTGCGAATTGCAAGGTACAGTCTTTGTTAAATACTTGAGTACTTTTGTACTGTTAAATGCTGTGACAGACCATGTACTGTGATGTGCCAAGCAGGCATATTTTGTTAATTGGGCATTCTGTACCCATTAATGGTTACTAAACACAACACAAAATTATCGCAGTCAGGTTTACGTGATGCAATAGCATTTCAGTTCTTGCCAAGTTTCAGTCATGCCTCCTGTTCAGTGTTCACTGTTGTATATGGCTGCCAATAAATCAAAAATTAACTAAGTTCATTGTGTATAGTCCAGGATCAAATGGAAATTGTCTTTTGCTGTTTTTGTTTTTTAAAACGCTTTTGTCCCTTCACTCCTGTGTATTATATTGAACAGATTAGTTTACAGGGAAAGTCTGTCTTTTAAAAACAAAACTGTACGAGCTGTTTGGCCAGATTAATGAAGTAGATTTAAAATCTCTAAAGAGGGGAGAGAGAGGTGGACAGGGAATTTGAATGTTTAGGGTTCAGGCAATTAAAGTGCAGCTGCTAATTTTGGAGTGATTGAAGTCAGGCATCCTCCAGCAGTCAAAATTGGTAGAATGCAAATACCTTAGCTTGCAGGGCATGAAGTTACTGACAGGAGGGCTGAGGTCATGGAGGGATTTGAACAAACCAATGAGAATATAACACTAATCAGTGCAAAAAGTTCCAGATTTCAATTAATCCATGCAGAAAGACTTGTTTCCTTAAGCATGTATCAAGGCACATACACTTTGTTCTGTTCTTCAGTTTTGTGCACTTGGATCTTTCTCCTTTTCAAACAGCTAAGAATTTATTTTTGAAAAAAGGAACTTGAACATTCTTCTGGTTGTCGTCATTACAAAAATGAGTCACGTTTGTTCGTCTGTGCAACAACAAATTTGCCTGTAGCCTAACCACTCCCAATCTAATGTGACAAAAGACAGAATTGTTCAAGGGCATATAATGTTTGTCTATTGGGATAGGAATGAAAATAAACACGTGTTGTAATCATAAGTGGCATGCTGGCTCAATGAGGAGCAGTTTCCCTCTCTTAAGTCAGAGGTTGTGGTTGAAAGCCCTGCTGCCCTTTACTTTTAGATGGTCGTGGGTTTGGAAGGTGCTGTGGAAGGATCTTTGGTGAATTCCTGCAGTGCATCTTGTAGATTGTACACACGACTGCTACTGAACATTAGTGGAGGGAGTGGATGCTTATGGATGTGGTGCTAATCAAGCGAGCAGCTTTGTTCTGGATGGTGCCAAGCATCTTATGTTGTTGGAACTGCATTGATCCAGGCAAGTTGGGAGAATCTAATTTACTTCAAGTTTGTTGTATTGTGTGTGGTGCAGTGTAGTACAGAAATATTAATTTCTATTTTTCATAATTTCAACATTCACAAATATAAATTCCTGATATTTACATGCATTTTGGTGAATGTTTTCAATGATGTGAGATATTGTGAGCTGTATTGATGGGTTTAGACTCAGGATGTGCTCTATTGTCCGCCTTAGCTCAGTGGGTAGCACTCATCTAACTGAATGCAATGGGGTTCAAGTGTTTTCATAAAATTGAGTACAAAGTGCAGACTGACACTTTAGTTCAGTGATGTCAGAATGTGGCACTTTTGGAGGTGCTGTCTTTCAGGTGTGACCTTGCCTGCCCTCTTAGTTGGTGGTTAAAGGTTCCATGCCACTCCTTTTGAAGAGGAGGTGGTGTATTTTCCATGTTATCTTGGACCTTATTTTATCCCTCAGACAAGGTCACGAAAACAGGTTGTTGGTTGTAAGAGCTCGCTATATGCGGGTGAGATGATACTTCCCACATTGCAATAGTGACTATACAGCCAATTGTTTTTTGGCATTGGTGAGCCCAGACTTTGAGTACTGTGTGGAGTTTTGGTCTCCTTATTTGAGAAAGGATGTTTTGGCTATGGAGGGAGTGCAACAAAGGTTTACCAGGCTGACTCCTCGTATGGCAGTACTGACGTATGAAGAGAGATTTGATTGGTAAGGGCAATATTCATTGGTGTTTTGAAGAATGAGATGGGATTTGATGGAAACCTATAAAAGTCTAACAAGACAAGATAGGGTAAATGCAAAAAAACATGTTCTGATTGACCTGGAAGTGCAGAGCCAGGGACACAGTCTGAAGATACAGGGTGTACAATCTATTTAGGATGGAGATAGGAAGATTTCTTCACCCAGAGAGTGGAGTGTGTGTAGAATTCTCTAACAGTGATTGAGGCCAAAATGTTGAATATTTAAGAAG
This sequence comes from Chiloscyllium plagiosum, assembly GCF_037043375.1. Taxonomy (NCBI): domain Eukaryota; kingdom Metazoa; phylum Chordata; class Chondrichthyes; order Orectolobiformes; family Hemiscylliidae; genus Chiloscyllium; species Chiloscyllium plagiosum. Next base: position 20,877,387 of record NW_028270157.1, on the reverse strand, counting down.
GGATCATATATATGGGTTCTTAGGGCTAAGATCCAAAGATGTGGGGAGAAAGCTGGTACAGGCTACTGAGATGGATGACTAGCTACGATCATATTGAACAGCAGAGTAGGCTTGAAGAGGCAAATGGTCCACTCTGACTATTTTCTACTTTTTTTTGGGACATTGAGTTGATTTGTGAATGTAAGACTCTTCCTCAATACTTCATGATGGAGATTTCACAGGCCATGGTGAATTTCTAGGCTTTAAAGTGAGGATTATAAAGTTGAATCCATGGCATGCATTCAATTGCACATGAATACTCAGCTCTTGGTATTGTCAAATTCATAGAAGTTTACCACTGTATATTTCAAGATCATAGCTATTTTAGATTTAGTGATGAGAGCAGGACTAGGCCAGTTAGCCTTTGTAGCTTGCTGCACTATTCATGATTGATCTGATTGTGGCCTCAACTCCACTTTCATACCTGCATCTCAGAAACCTTGCCTCACTTGTCAATCAAAAATCTATCTCGCTTAAACATTGGATTTAATACAGGAGAGAATGTTGATGGGGTGAGATGAAACTGGAATGGAGGATGCTTATGTAGATCATGTATTCTGCCATAGACCAATAGGCTAGTTGTCTGTTTCTGGGCTGTCTCTTCTGTAAGTCGAATGCTTTTGTTTTCTGCATGGCTGAGATCTTCAAAATACACTTAATTTTCCTTGATAATTTTCAGGGGAATGATCCTGAATTTGTTAAATGCCTGTGCAAGGTTAATGTTTCTTTGGCTAATGAAAATTAGTGAGGGGTTCAGGGTGAAACTTGAAAGGGTTCAGAGAAGATTTGAGGATGTTATGATTTGGAGGTGCTGGTGTTGGACTGGGGTGTACAAAGTTAGAAATCACGCAACACCAGGTTATCATACAGAGTGCTCCAAAAGCTAGTGCTTCCAAACAAACCTATTAGACGATGACCTGGTGTTGCATGACTTCTAACTTTATACAAGGATGTTGCCAGTGTTGGAGGATTTTAACTATAGGGAGAGGCTGAATAGGCTGGGGCTGATTTTCCCTCGAGCATTGGAGGCTGAGGGGTGATCTCAGAGGTTTATAAAATCATGAGGGGCATGGCTGGGGTAAATAGACAAAGTCTCTTCCGTGGGGTGGCAGAAGTCCAGAACTAGAAGGCATAGGTGAGGAGAGAGATTTAAAAGGGACCGAAGGGGCACTTTTTTCCACGCAGAGTGGTGCGTGTATGGAATGAGCTACCAGAGGAAATGGTGTTGTCTAGTAGAATTACAACATCTAAAAGTCATCTGAACAGGTATATGAATAGGAGAGGTTTAGAGGGATATGGACCAAGTGCTGGCAAATGGGACTAGATGAATCTGGTTGGCATGGACGAGTTGGACCAAAAGGTCTGTTTCTATGCTGTACATCTCTATCTGGTTATGACTGAGATAACAGCATATGTGACCTGCATTTCAACTTTTGATCAGCTTTTTTCAGTTTTGACAGTACACAATTGAAGGCTTAATTTAGCAAGGTGCAAAGTGGCCCAGATGTAGCACCGAGAGATGTATTGTTGATCTCGCTGGCATTTGCCCATCTGATTGCCCTCCTGAATATGACAGTGAACCTAGGCCTCAAACTGATGCAGTCCATGTAGCATCGATCCATGGTTTGGGAGAGTGTTCCAGGAGTTTGACCTAGTGACAGTGAAAGAATGATTATAGTTCCAAGTTAGAATGGTGTGGGCTTTGGAGGGGACCTTGCAGGTAAATGTCTCTATGCATCTACTGTTCCTGTCCTTCTAGCTGGTGGCCAAGAATATATTGACTTGTTTTGAAAGCTGTTTGAGGTCATTTATAAAACTGATGTATTAGAATCATATGATAAAGGAAGCTATTCAGCCCATTGTGCATGTGCCAGCAAATTGGTACAGCTATCTTGTTAGCCCCTTAGAATCCCAAACCACTTGAGCCATTGGATCTTTCAGAATCTCAAATGAAGAATAATATTGGGAAATAGCAAGAGTTTACTCTTCTGTTCAAAGAAGGAGACAGACAAAGCATGAAACTATAGGTATAATGTCTGTCATGGAAAGATGGGAGAATCTATTATTGAGGAAATTATAATAAGGCACTTGGAAGATCATAAGGCAATCATGCAGAATTAAAAGGGTTTTGTGATAGGTATCAGCTTTGACTAATTTAAGGTTTTTGAAGAAGCAGTAAGCTATGTAGAAGGCAGGCTTTGGAGTGTATACTTTGGGAAGGTATTTGACAAGATGCCACATCAAAGATTACTGCACAAAATAAGTATTCACTTCTGGGAAATCCAAGATGGAGGGTGGGAAAAATTTCTGGCTGTAACAGCTGCTCCTTTTTTTTTTTTTTTTTTTTTTTGAGGTATTTTAGGTGCTGGAGGTGATTTCCTCAAATTCCAGGAGCAGCAATTACTGTTTTATATGCTGTTGCATTGTTTTGGAACTTTGGGAAAAAAAAAGTCAAAACAACAGCAGTTTTAAAAGGGAGAAAAGCAGACAAAGGAAGCATATGGTGAGGACAGTGCAGGAGAGAGAGAGAGAGAGACAACCTGCACAGTTACTGCCTTTGCTGTTTTTGAATGCATATATCGCTGGACATCAGAGTGCGTCTGGGAAAATTAAGTGAAATTCGTAACTAATCTTGGAGGAACCTGTTTGGACGAAGTTCACAGCACAGAGTCAGATAAGTTAATCGTTGTTTTAAGTGTGTACAACAGAAAGGCTGCAGTAGTGAGTAGAGTGGGTTCTTTCTTGATTATGTTTTTGGAGATATGTCTCTTGATTAAACTTTAAAATATAAGGTATAACTATTAATTTAACCTGGGGCAATGTTTTGTAGAAGAGTAAGACGGTGTTATTTCTGGGTCTGCAGATAGTGAAGGAGCAAAAATGGCCTTTAGTACAGTAATATGTACTTGTTGTCAGATGTGGGAATCTAAAGAGAGTTTAAGGGTTACTGCAGATTATATCTGCCATAAATGCTGTTGGATGTGAATCTTATCAGATCGGTTGGACAGACAGTTAGAAGCGATGAAGAATTTGCAACAGTATGTGATGGATGGCAGTTTTGGAAGGGGGGAAAGTCTCAGATATAGTAGCATAGATGGGTTAACTCCAGGAAGGGTAAGGGAGGTAGGTACCTAGGGCAGGAGTCTTTTGTGGATATACCCATTTCAAACAAGTATGCTGTTTTGGAAAATGTAGGGGGTGATGGATTCTCAAGGGAACGTAGCACGAACAGCCAAGTTTCTGGTATTGAGACTGGCTCTAATGCAACGAGGGGTACATTGGCTTCCAAGAGATCAATTGTGTTAGGGGATTCTGTAATCAGAGATACAGACAGACGTTTCTGTGGCCAGCAGAGAAAAAGCAGAATGGTGTGTTGTTTCCCTGGTGCCAGGATCAAGGATGTCTCAGAGGGTGCAGAATGTTCTCATGGAGGAGAGGGACCAGCAAGAGATCATTGGTTCCAATGTGGACAATGACATAGGAAGGGAAAAGGTTGAGATTCTGAACGGAGATTAGAGACTTAGGCAGAAATCTAAAAAGGAGGTCCTCAAGGGTAGTAATATCTGGATTACTCCCAGTGCTACAAGCTAGTGAGGGCAGGAATAGGAGGATAGAGCAGATGAATGCATGGCTGAGGAGCTGGTGTCTGGGAGAAGGATTCACATTTTTGGATCATTGGAATCTCTTTTGGGGTAGAAGTGACCTGGACAAGGATGGATTGCACCTAAATTGGAAGGGGACTAATATACTAGCTGGGAAATTTTTGTTAGAGCTGGTCTGGAAGATTTAAACTAGTAAGGTGAGGGGGGTGGGATCCAGGGAGATAGTGAGGAAAGAGATCAATCTGAGACTGGTACAGTTGAGAACAGAAGGGAGTCAAACAGTCACGGCAAGCAGGGACAAGGTAGGACTAATAAATTAAACTGCGTTTATTTCAATGCAAGGGGCCTAACAGGGAAGGCAGATGAACTCGGGGCATGGTTAGGAACATGGGACTGGGATATCATAGCAATTATGGAAACATGGCTCAGGCATGGGCAGGACTGGCAGCTTAATGTTCCAGGATACAAATGTTACAGGAAGGATAGAAAGGGAGTCAAGAGAGGAGGGGAGTGGTGTTTTTGATAAGGGATAGCATTACAGCTGTGCTGAGGGAAGATATTCCTGGAAATACATCCAGGGAAGTTATTTGGGTGGAACTGAGAAATAAGAAAGGGATTATCACCTTTATTGGGATTATATTATAGACCCCCTAATAGTCGGAGGGAAATTGAGAAACAAACTTTTAAGAAAATCTCCGCTATCTGTAAGAATAATGTGGTGGTTATGGTAGGGGAATTTAACTTTCCAAACATAGACTGGGACTGCCATAGTTTTAAGGGGTTAGATGGAGAGGAATTTAAGTGTGTACAAGACAATTTTCTGATTCAGTATGTGGATGTACCGACTATAGAAGGTGCAAAACCTGACCTACTTTTGGGAAATAAGGCAGGGCAGGTGACTAAGGTGTCAGTTGGGGAGCACTTTGGGGCCAGCGATCATAATTCTATTGGATTTAAAATAGAGATGGAAAGGATAGACCAGATCTAAAAGTTGAAGTTCTAAATTGGAGAAAGGCCAATTTTTACAGTATTAGACAAGAACTTTCGAAAGCTGATTTGGGGGCAGATGTTCGCAGGTAAAGGGATGGCTGGAAAATGGAAGGCCTTCAGAAATGAGATAATGAGAATCCAGAGAAAGTATCTTCCTGTTAGGGTGAAAGGAAAAGCTGGTAGGTGTAGGGAATGCTGGATGACTAAAGAAAGTGAGGGTTTGGTTAAGAAAAAGAAAGAAGCATATGTAAGGTATAGACAGGATAGATCGAGTGAATCCTTAGAGTATAAAAAAAGTAGGAGTATATTTAAGAGGGAAATCAGGAGGGAAAAAAGGGGACATGAGATAGCTTTGGCAAATAGAATAAAGAAGAATCCAAAGGGTTTTCACCCATACATTAGGACAAAAGGGTAACGAGGGAGAGAATAGGGCCCCTCAAAGGTCAGTAAGGTGGCCTTTGTGTGGAGCCGCAGAAAATGGGGAGATACTAAATGAATATTTTGCATCAGTATTTACTGTGGAAAAGGATATGGAAGATATAGACTGTTGGGAAATAAATGGTACATCTTGCAAAATGTCCAGATTACAGAGGAGGAAGCGCTGGATGTCTTGAAACGGGTAAAGGTGGATAAATCCCCAGGACCTGATCAGGTGTACCCGAGAACACTGGGAAGCTAGAGAAGTGATTGCTGGGCCACTTGCTGAGATATTTGTATCATCGATAGTCACAGGTGAGGTGCCAGAAGACTGGATGTTGGCTAACTTAGTGCCACTATTTAAGAAGGGTGGTAAGGACAAGCCAGGGAACTATTAACCAGTGAGCCTGAAGTCGGTGGTGGGCATGTTGTTGGAGGGAGTCCTGAGGGACAGGATGTACATGTATTTGGAAAGACAAGGACTGATTAGGGATAGTCATCATGGCTTTGTGCATGGGAAATCATGTCTCACAAACTTGATTGATATTTTTGCGGAAATAACAAAGAGGATTGATGAGGGCAGAGTAGCAGATGTGATCTATATGGACTTCAGTAAGGCGTTCGACAAGGTTGCCCATGGGAGACTGATTAGCAAGGTTAGATCTCATGGAATACAGGGAGAACTAGCCATTTGGATACAGAACTGGCTCAAAGGTAGAAAACAGAGGATGGTGGTGGAGGGTTGTTTTTCAGATTGGAGACCTGTGACCAGTGGAGTGCCACAAGGATCAGTGCTGGGCCCCCTACCTTTTGTCATTTACATAAATGATTTGGATGCAAGCATAAGAGGTACAGTTAGTAAGTTTGCAGATAACACCAAAATTGGAGGTGTAGTGGACAGCGAAGAAGGTTACCTCAGATTACAACAGGATCTTGACCAGATAGGCCAATGGTCTGAGAAGTGGCAGATGGAGTTTAATTCAGATAAATGTGAGGTGCTGCATTTTGGGAAAGCAAATCTTCACAGGACTTGTACACTTAATGGTAAGGTCCTAGAGAGTGTTGCTGAACAGAGACCTTGGAGTACAGGTTCATAGCTTGTTGAAAGTGAAGTCTCAGGTCGCTAGGATAGTGAAGAAGGCGTTTGGTATGCTTTCTTTTGTTAGTCAGAGTATTGAGTACAGGAGTTGGGAGGTCATGTTGCGGCTGTACAGGACATTGGTTAGGCCACTGTTGGAATATTGTGTGCAATTCTGGTCTCCTTCCTGTCGGAAAGATATTGTGTAACTTGAAAGGGTTCAGAAAAGATTTACAAGAATGTTGCCAGGGTTGGAGGTTTTGAGCAAAAGGGAGAGGCTGAACAGGCTGGGGCTGTTTTCCCTGGAGCGTCAGAGGCTGAGGGGTGACCTTATAGAGGTTTACAAAATTGAGGGGCATGGATAGGGTAAATAGGCAAAGTCTTTTTCCTGTGGTTGGGGAGTCCAGAACTAGAGGGCATAGATTTAGGGTGAGAGTGGAAAGATATAAAAGAGATCTAAGGGGCAACGTTTTCACACAGAGGGTGGTACGTGTATGGAATGAGCTGCCAGAGGATGTAGTGGAGGCTGGTAAAATTGCAACATTTACGAGGCATTTGGATGGGTATGTGAATAGGAAGGGTTTGGAGGGATACGGGCCAAGTGGAGATGGGACTGGATTGGGTTGGGATACCTGGCTGCATGGACGGGTTGGACCCAAGGTCTGTTTCCATACTGTACATCTATGATTCTATGTATTTTTTCTTTGGAGAAGTTAACTGATGCATTGGCATGGAGTGAAGATTGGTTAGTTGACAAGAAACAAAGGATGGAAATAATTGGGCCACTTTTTGTTTCACAAGCTGTGACAAATTGTGCCCAACAGAAATCAGTATAGAGGTCTCAATTATTTACAATTCCTATTAATAAAATGGATGAAAGTACTGAATGTATGATTGCTAAATTTGCTGATAAGAAGATAGATAGGCAAGTGGTTTGTGAAAAGGATGCAAGGGGTCTGCAAAAGGAATGTAGATGGGTAAGTACACGGGCAAAAAATTGGCAGGTGGAATATGAAGTGGGTAAATATGAACTTGTCCACTTAGGCAGAAAGAATATTTATTTATTGTTAAATGGAGGGAAACTCTGTGGTATTCAGGGATCTGGGAGTCCTGGGTATGGAAATGATCAACGTGTTATTCGGTACAGCAGGAGATTGGAAATGCTGTAGATTATTGCAAGGAGGAATAAACATCAAAGTAGAGATTATTTGTATACTGTGGTGAAATCACATCTGGGAATACTGAGAGGTTTTGGACACCCCATTTAAGAAAAGGTGTAAGTGCAGTTCAAGGAAGGCTTGCTTGACTGCTTCATGGGTTTGGGACAGTTATTCTACGAGGCAAGGCTTGACAGGCTGGGCCTGTATCTATTCGCATTTAGAAGGATACTTTGAAACATATTTGATTCAAAAGGAAAATACTGCAGTCACTATATTGGAAAAGTTACTTTGATTTTGAGGTGGTTTGTTATATTAATTAACAAATTGGTCAGTATTGTTTGACAATGGGTTTGCTGTGAATAATGAGTGATTATTCTAATAGAAAGCTTGTTTGACTACTAAGATTTGAATTATATTCAGTATGAAATGCCAGTCACTATGTTAAGTAATGCTGTGATCATGAGGATAAGCAGGATTTCCTCCCTGTTCAACAGCAACCAGGTGATCTAATCATTGTCACACTGTGATATGTGGGAATTTGCATTATGCAAATGAATTGCTGCATACTGAAGTACAGGTACAGCACTGGAACATCCTGGGGTTGTGAAAGACCCAAATAAATGCAAAAACTTGTTTTCTTTCCTATCTGAGTAGCAACTTTTCAGACTGTTATGTTCTGCCTTGTGGGCATTTCTCAATTCGCTCCATGACCTCAGCTGAATCAGTGCAACAAGGCCAGAATCTGTTGCTGAACAGTTTTTCTTTGGAAAAAAGCCTACCGAATGCCAGTCTGAAAGCTGGTCAAAGAGAATTTCTCTCTGTCACAGCTGTGTGGCACTTCAGAAAAGACAAAATTGCATTTCAGTAGCACCTTTTCACAACATCAACATGCCAAAGTACTTCAGAGCCAGTGATGTACTTCTGAAATGTAGTGTAATCCCAACTGTTGGCACCTCAGAACAAGTCAGATCCGAGACTGAAACCTGAATTGATAGATGATATGTTTTTGTTTACTTAACATGGTTACTCACAGCATATTCACAATAGGCTGTAGATATTCTTACACAACACAAGTTTATTACACAAAAGATGAAAAAGCAAACAAAAAAATTCTATATCTCGGACAGTTAGATCTTGCAGCAAACAGCAAAAGAGAAAGTTTCAACCTGTATCCCAACCATATCTATTACAGAAACTCCAGTCCAGAGAAATTGTCTTTCTTCTCCAATCTTAAGTTTCCAATTGACTGGTGCTGTCCAGTTTCTTTACTGTGGACTGCAGAGACAATTTTGCACTTGGCATAAACCTTTCACAGTTCTGAGGGCTTAAATTTTTCCGTTCTAACTACTTGAAGACTGCTATGCAAGCTTATCCGGCTTGGAAACTCGAGGCGAGAAAGAACTTGACGTGAATGGCCAACTGAACTGAATTAGTTCTCCTATTAAAAGAATATTGTTCTCCCTTCTGAATTAATCTTTCTTTTCTCATCAGCTGGACAAAAGAAAAACCAAAGATTCATGGATGCTGGAAATCCAAAACAAACAGAAATTGCTGGAGCAATCCACTCCATGATTGGTCCAACAATATTTTAAAAATAAAAACCTGAACTCTCTTGCTCTGAAGTCAAAGCAAAACTAGTGACTTTGTTCTGTTTACTCTGTGCATCAAAAAGTCATCCATTGTAACTTTCAAGACATCACTGCAGGCATATTCTGCCTTATTTAGGTCACTATCCAAATGACTTACTGACCTTTCTTTAAAAAAGACTTGAAAGACCTAATAGATCTCTCAATTTTAAAATTAAAAGTTGCTCTCACTCTTTATGCACCTTCTCTGCAGCTGTAACGTTGTATTCTTAGGTCTGTTTGATTACCCTAATGCACTTTGTATGGTATGATCTGCTTGTACTGCACACAAAACAAAACTTTTCACTCTCCCCAGGTTTATGTGACAATAATAATAAATCATATCAAAATCCTTCTGCCTCTCTCTTAAAATCCACCTTCCAAAAATGATTTTTTAAAATATGTGATGTGGTCTTTGTTGGCGAGGACTGCATTGATTACCCATCTCTAATTGCCCAGATAACAGTTGAGTCAACCACATTTCAGTTGGTCTGAAATGAAACCAAGGCCAAAGTGGTTAAGGATGGCAAATTTCCTTTCCGAGAGGACTGGAGTGAGCGAGGTGGGTTTTGATGACAATAGACAGTGGTCACTAAAATAAATCACAACTGTGGATGGTGAAGATCTGAAATGATAAAAAATGCTGGAGAAACTTTAACTCCACAGATGTTGACAGACCAGTTTATGTTTTGTGCCTAGTGACCCTCCTTCAAAATGTGAATGAGGGCCACTGGATTCAAAACATCAACTCTGCTTTCTCTCCATGGATGCTGCCAAATCTGCTGAGTTTTTCTTGCAATTATTTTCTGCTTTTATTATATGCTTATTGTTAGGCTAGTTTTCAGTTATAGAATGTAAATTTCACCATCTGCTGTGGATCCATGTCTCCAGGTGTTCTGGGTTCCAGTGACATTACTACGAGTTTGTCACCACCCCCGGTTAGACAGCTTTCAGCATTATTAACCATTGTTGTGATATAAGAAACATAGGAGTCAATTTGCACATGTCAAGTTTGCACAGACAGCAATCAGACGATCCCCCAACAATAGCCTAGAATTTAAGGGGCAATGATGGTGAGTTTAATTGTGCTGCCAATATGCAAGTCTCAATTTGTGAGGTAGGAATTGTGAATTCCTTGTGAAATGCTACACAATTACTGAATATTTTGTGCAATTCTGTCATTAACATCAAGAAAATGACGGATCTCTCCCAGTCCCCCGTCCAGTTTCATGAAATTGCATCTTATTACAACCAGGTGAGGAAGGGAGTGCACTCCTCTATTTTGAAACACAGCATGCTCGCCTGCACTGAGTACTTTTATTTCTTTAGATTAGATTAGATTATGTACAATATGGAAACAGGCCCTTCAGCCCAACAAGTGCACACTGACCCTTTGAAGAGTGACCCAGCCAAACCCATTCCCCTACCGTATATTTACCCCTGACTAATGTATCTAACACTACGGACAATTTAGCATGGCCAATTCACCTGACCTGCACATCTTTGGACTGTGGGAGGAAACTAGAGCACCCGGAGGAAACCCACGCTGACACTGGGAGAATGTGCAAACTCCACACAGACAGTCGCCTGAGGCAGGAATTGAACCTGGGTCCCTGGTACTGTGAGGCAGCAGTGCAAACTACTGAGCCACCGTGCCACCCCTCTCAGTCTGGGTCAACTCCTTGTTCTGGAAGACGAAGTTTCAGGTCGACCAAAGAGCACCTTTCACAGAATTGATGGTCCTCCAGGCACAGTTGGTTTTTGTCTCGGGCAATAGACCAGACAGCACAGACTGTCACATCATGGAGGTGATCAGGATGAACCTCAACGCAAACCACTGCATCTCTGCAAACTCTACAAAACAGTCACCTGAGAATGGAATCAACTCAGGTTAGCACAGTAAACTAAAATGAAATTGACTAAACCAAAATGATGTGTCAAATTACAAAGTGAGCTTTCTTGAGTGAAAGGAATTTTGTTAACTACTGCTGCCACCCCAAAATTCTGAAACCATGACTTCAAACACAGCCACATGTGAAGGGTAGTGAATGGTTGGAGATGTCTAGTATATCCAGGAAGGTGAGGGCAGTTGCACTTTCTTGTTCTTAATGTCCTTGGGTTGAGAATGATCTGAGTCTCATCTGGAACTTAGGAAAGGGAGTAGGCCATTCAACCTCTCGAGACTGCTCCACTATTCAGTGAGATCATGGCTGATCTGTAGCAGAAAGCCACTACTTGCTTTTAGCCCATATCCCTTAATTTATTTCTTAAGCAAGAAGTTTTGTGTCTCAAATTTAAAATTAACAGCTAATCCAGCACACACTGCCATTTGTGGAAGAGATTTCCAGACACCTACCGTCCTTTGTGCAATCAAATGCTTCCGAACATGTCTCCTGAATGTTCTGGCTCTAATTCTCAGACTATGCCCTAATTCTAGAATTCCCAATACTTTAAATGTTGTAATTGTACCAGCCTCCACCACTTCCTCTGACAGCTCAATCCATACACGCACTACCATTTGTGTGAAAAAGTTGCCCCTTAGGTCTCTTTTTAAATCTTTCCCCTCTCTCCATAAACCTATGCCCTCTAGTTCTGGACTCCCCCCAACCCAGGGAAAATACCTTGTCTATTTATCCTATCCATGATTTTATAAAACCTACCCCACCTTTTCCTGTTTAATACCTTGAAGACTTTGATCAGATCTCTCTTAATCTTCAAATTCTAGAGAAAAAGGCCTAATTTTTATAACATCTTTTCATATTTTAACTCCTGACATCTGGCTATCATTCTCCTAAATCTGTTCAGTTGTCATCGCATTTCTTCAACAGTGGCAAAATTTGCAGGCACCCTTGAGTCCCTGTGAATAATCATTTCCAAGTTGCATTTTCACTTGTTGCTAGTTTTTTTGAGGTTAAGGGACACAAGTGTGGGAGAGACTTTAGAGGAAAAAAAATTACACTTCCTTTGTGGATTTTAGTGTCTGACATCATTGTATTTTTGTTTAAAGCTGAATGATCTCCACGTGTCTTTCATCCCAACGTGTACCTTCCAAAAGGTCTGTATCAACCAAGTGACACAGATCTCTGCTTCAGTGTCCTTAATTTTTATTTAAAAAAACATAACATTTGTGGATACTGGAAATCTGGGAAAAAAAACAATCTACTGGAGAAAGTCAGGTCCGGCTGCAGAGCATTAGTAGAGAAAGAAAGAATGTTAATGTTTTGAGTCTGATATGATATCTTCAGTATGTTTCAGTGCTTTAGAAATGTCCTTTATAACTAAACTTTATGTTGTTTGTTTAGGTGATCACAGCAGCCATTTTGGGTCAGTTGTCCTTTTTTCAAAGTCTCTGTACTTCATGAAGGTCTGGTGTATTAAACTCAGACAATAAAAGTTGTATGTCAATAGTGAAAGAAACAATGGATTGGTACTTACCTGTTGAAAGGCTGTTTTAATTGAAGGGTTGCTGTTCATGTCGCATGACCTTTACCTGGGAAAGCTACAATTGAAACTGTGAAGTGTCACTGTTTTTCTCAGTTTGACCAATTTCATTGGATAAGGAGATAATGATGGTCCCATCATTTACTAAGCTCCCAGATGCTCTGTTGTCCCCACTGTACACTCATCATCCCATACTCCCAGCAAGTTGTGGCAGAAAAACATTTTGAACTGAAATGTTAAGGAAACAAATCTAACTAAAAGGCAACACTGTGTGGTGTTACACATGAATAAAATCTAAGCCTATGTCTCTGTTTTTATAAACAAGTATATTCTGAAGACAAGAAATGCACTATTGGGTGACTGAACTTTTAAAACCTTTCAATAATATTTTTAAAAATAAGAAATAAAGTACTACATTGTGGTTTGAATCATGTGTTAAACTTATGGTGTGTTATTTTTGTTGCCTGTGATCAATGTTTATTGCAGCTTGGTGTTCCTGAAGATGCAGAACATGTTTGTAATGTCTGAACTTGGCATTTTCTGTCTATGCATGAATAGTGTGCTCTCGACAATGTGTTGCCTTTGTCTCATTCTTGGCAATGGCTGTGCTCCAGCCCCTTTGGTTTTAGTGAGACTTTTGTTTGGTCGAGTGCAATGTCTTCTGGCCTTCTCGCTTCCCCTTGTTCACTCTACCAAACCGTGATTGCATGGGTTCATTCTGCTGGTGTCTGACACAAAGGGTTCACTGTGCTCCTCTGCATGTTGCTTCGGGAAGGAAAGATTTACTCCTACTGTCACTACACAGTCAGGACAGCCCACGGGTCAATCTGAACCTGAGCCTCTTCGCTACAGTATGCAGCATGTTAACTGTTTCCAAAAGAGCAGCCTTTGATTTGTCCACTTCCCACCCAGGATACTAGTGACATTCATTGTTTTTTTTCTTAATTTTGCATATGCAAATATGCCGAATAGGATCACGGACTGGATTATCATATGAATTTTCAATGTGAGCTGACTGGAGAGATTTTCATCAGGCTCTGCTAGTAAAGTGTTTTGGCAGACAACTACAGTCAAGACTGAAATAACTTAATGCTGGTAAGTTCAGTGGTTGTTTTAGGGATGTGTATATGTGGATTGGTCCAACCACTGATGTCAAACAGAGCTGTATGCAAACCCTGAGCTTAACACTGGTATATGTTGTATGCTCAGATCAACTTTATTCTTGAAAATTCAGCATTTTATCCAAAGATGAATTGTAATCTGTGTGTGGAATTTAAAATAAAACATTGTAGCATTCTGCGCTGGGATGGCCATTTGATTTGTTATACCTGTATGGAGGATTTGAGCTAGAGGGAGAGGCTGAACAGGCTGGGGCTGTTTTCCCTGGAGTGTCAGAGGCTGAGGGGTGACCTTATAGAGGTTTACAAAATTGAGAGGCATGATCGGGTAAATAGGCAAAGTTTTTACTGTGGTGGGGGAGTCCAGAACTAGAGGGCATAGGTTTAGGGTGAGAGGAGAAAGATATAAAATAGACCTAAGAGGCAACTTTTTCTCACAGAGGGTGGTACAGATATGGAATGCGCTGCCAGAGGAAGTGGTGGAGGCTGGTACAATTGCAACATTTACGAGGCATTTGGATGGGTATATGAATAGGAAGGGTTTGGAGAGATATGGGCCGGATGCTGGCTGGTGGGACTAGATTGGGTTGGGATATCTGGTCGGCATGGACACGTTGAACCGAAGGGTCTGTTCCTTTGCCGTACATCTCTCTGACTCTATGCAGTCCTCTGAAAGCTCACATCAATGAACCTCCCATCCTGCCTCTCTTCCCAAGGCCCTGGTAAACTGCTCCCTTCAGCTATTTATTCTATTGAATGTTCCCATTAAGTTAGTTTTCACTGCCCTTTCAGGCAGCATGTTTCTGAGCGGCATAACTGCCTCTCATCTCCCCTCTGATTGTTTTGCCAATTATGTTAAATTTGTCTCTGCTTATTATATGTGGTGGTGGTGGTGGTGGGGGTGGAGATTTTGAAGAAAGGAACTTTGCAATTTTAACCATTTTTGTAGCCAAAGGCTAGATGGAGTTTAAAAAGGTGACTTTGTACAGTCTGTCCATTAGCACATGGAAAATCCTGAAATGAGTCTCATTTAAAGTTCATTAAAAAGATTACCCTGGAAGAGGGAGAGGATTTTATAACAATGAAAGCTGAATTCTTCTGCAGAACAGGCATACTGGATTTAAACCACTAATTCTCTTACTCCACTGGAGATGTCTTGGTTAATTTGTTTCATCCTTTTTTTTTTCCAGGGTGAGAGTTGGAATTGTTGAGGAGGAACAATGGCTTTGAAGAAAGGTCTTGAGGTAAAGTTCTACTTTTAGTAGAATAGATGAATTGTGATTTTTACTAATTAAATGTAAAATGTTTTGAGGGCAGAATGTTGGTATTTATTTTTGACTGAAAGCTTCAGGTGGAATAGGGTATTGCAGCATAATTATTCATTCCGCACTTAGTTCAAACGTCACAGTCCAGAGTCAAGTTAGCTAGCATAGCCGAGGAAAAGGGAGAATATTGAAAATATGCAGCAGGTCACAGATGTGTTGTGATTTTTAAAAAAAATTTGATGTCATACTTTTCATGAGTGGATCATGTGAACATACAAATCAGCAACTGAAACAGGTCATTTGGCCTTATGAGCCTGCATGCCAGTTAATTAGAATTTGGCTAGTTTGATTGTAGCTTCACCTCTGTATTCCTGCCTATTTATGACAACCATTGACACAGTTGTTAATCTAGAATCTTATCTCCTGTATCTCTGCCTTAAATACATTAAGTGACCTCTGTCTCCACTGCTGTTTGCGGATGAGAGTTCCAAACACACTCTACCTCTGAAAAAGAATCCTCCTTATCCTCGTCTGAAATGGAAGAGCCTTGTTTTTTAAACAATCAGATTGTAACTTAATTTTTCTAAAATGCTGACCATCTTGTGTACTTCCAGAAACCTTTAGCTTTGTTATTATTTACTCCGTTTGAATTACCTCTGAGTTGTCAGCGGTAGCTCACTGGTCCTATCACCCCTTAGGTCAGAATGTTGAGTGTTCTGGCTTTGCTACAGGGATTTAAGAATAAATACCTTGGCTGACGGTCACTTTGCAGCACTAACAAAGTGCACAGCTGGTGGAGGTATTACCTTTTAAACCAATGACCTGTCCACCCTCTTGAGTGGCTGTAGAAAAACCTCACATCATTTTAAAAACACCGTTGGTCACCCTAGTGTTCTGGCCAATGTTTACTGTGAATAAGCAGATTGTGTTGGATATTTGGCAGAGTAGTAGGCTCTTTGATCCACCAGTCCATGTCTTCACTCCCCATTTTTCCCCTTTTTTCACTACCACATGTCTCTATGCTGTTTGCTTCACCTGCCAGAACTCTCATCCCACCTTCATATCTCATTCTGTGAAGAAAATTAATTTTGATTTCTTTTTGGTTTAGATATGAAACTGTACCCCATGTACATCATCAAACGGAAACACAAGGTTCTGTTGCACTTAAGATCCCTACAGAGATTAATAATGTTGAAAAAGATTTTATTTCTTGGTGGGATGTAAAGGGATCACATGACAAGGCTTTTACTGCATCAAACAACTTAGAATAAACATTGGCTAAACATTAAAGTACAACAAATGCTGGAAATCTGAACTGAAAATAGGAAATGCTGCAGAAACTCTGGTTTGCCAGTATCTTGGAGAGAGAAAGTTAACATTTCCATTCCACTATCATTCTTGCAGAGTTTCTTCGGAATGTTCTGTCTCTAAGGGAAATGACTTTGTCTATTTATCCTATCCATGCCCCTCACAATTTTGTAGACCTCTATAAGGTCACCCTTCAGCCTCCGACGCTCCAGGGAAAACAGCCCCAGCCTGTTCAGCCTCTCCCTCGAGCTCAAATCCTCTAACCCTGGCAACATCCTTGTAAACCTTTTCTGAACCCTTTCGAGTCCAGAAGGGGCAATGTTTTCAGAGGATGGGACGTGTATGGAATGAGCTGCCAGAGGAAGTGGTGGAGGCTGGTACAATTAAAAGGCATTTGGATGGGTATATGAATAGGAAGGGTTTGGAGGGATATGGGCTAGGTGCTGGCAGGTGGGACTAGATTGGGTTGGGATATCTGGTTGGCATGCACTAGTTGGACTGAAGGGTCTGTTTCCATGCTGTACATCTGACTCTATGACTCTAAACGTTTACTTAGTTGGCAACTAATGCTCAAAATACGAAACTGATATTCATTATTAGTTTCTTGAACCCACATTGCAGTTATTTTTTATATTTTACTCTCTACAGAATTTATCATCTTTACAGGAATGAGAAGCAGTCCAGAGTTACTCTTATTCCCCTACCGATCAAACTTCATTTGAGTCATAAATCAAATCCTTTCCCTCTGACTCTTGAATTACTGAATTGGCTTTGGCAACAATGCTCACACCGATCAATTTGTTTCTCCCAGCTTTGCAGGGGTTGAGTATTTTGATGTCCTTATTTCCACTGGCCTCTTCAACCAGTCTCTCACCTGCGTTCTGCCTGAACTAACAAAGAACAACCTTTTTTCCCTGCTGTTCACAGCAACTGCTATTTTCCTACCTTGCTGTCAAGGGTTTTTCACTTGGGCCGTTCAGGAATCTGTGTCTGTTCATGGCAAAGCTAGCTACTCTGCGTTTTCTCTTCAGGTGGTAAATCAAATATGTGGGATTCAATAGCACCTTACTGTAGTCTGTCCCTACTACCACGAGGCCATTTGTTCTTGTAATTTAGCACACTAAATAGTTTGCATGTCCCTTTCTCATTCATTTTACCTTGAATGAAAGAGTGATTTTCAACCATAAACTGTAACATAACCTTGGAGCATCTAGCAGTCACAATGTTCTGCAGAAGAGCAGTAGAGTTATCATCTAAATCTTCACTAATATTTAGCCTTCCTCACAAATATGTAAAGGATTTTTGTGCCATGATCCCATTGCCTGGATTCTGGAAGCTTGCTGTGTAATAATGGTTAAAACCAAAAAAAAAGGAAATTGCTGTAAATGAGAAACAAAAACTGGAAGAACAGTTCTGAGGAAGGGTTGCTCAACCTTAACTCTGATTTCTTTCCACAGATGTTGCCTGACCTCCGAGCTTTTTCAGCAATTTCTGTGTGTATCTGTTTGTGTAAAAATGGTTGCTATTTTTCCTAGATTGCAGTTGTAAACACACTTTAAATGCCCTTCATTTTCTGGGAGGGATTTTGGGATATGTTGAGGCTATGTGCATGGTGCTATTTCATAGAATCTCTACAGTGCACATAGGGGTCATCTGGCCCATCGAGCCTCCACTGATATTTGATTACAAATTCTCTCTCTCTCTCATATTTCTGTAGATGTGGTTCGGTGATTCACCCACGTGCTCCAGAAGCCCTTTGATTCCCAGGCATGGACCGGGACTTGCGGATGTGACTCAGTACGATCAGTGGTTGGCTGTGCGGCATGAGGCCAGCCTAGTGCCAATGCAGGAAGACCTGTCCATCTGGTTAAGTGGGATGCTTGGTGAGGTTCACTTCAGCATCGGATCAGCAGTGCATACTCCAGCCCCTCGAACCTGCTCAACCATCAGGACAGTCACAGCTGCCTGTCATTTCTCTTCTCTTTATTTCACTTTCTCACTTTAACACCAGAAACTTTGGTTCCTTAAGTGTTCAATTATCTATCATTCTCAGTCTTGAATGTGCAGCTGTCTTGGGTGGTGAAGACCAAAGTTTCACAGCTCTCTGTGTGGGAAAACCCCCTTCATCTTTTGGTCTTAAGAGCTGATCACTTCAACCTGACTGTCACCTTCCTCTAGGCTCTAGAGACAGGGGAAGTTTCCTCTGTGTCTACCTCTCCACGTCCTCTAAGAATTCAATGTGCTTGGGGAGGGGAGGCACTGACTACCCATCGCAGACGTGAACTCCTCCTTGGGTGCTGAGCCTCTCTACCCTTCCCTACCCAACTACTTTCCCAAGCCTTCCCTTGCCATCTTCGGTACTGATCCCTTCAATCCCCTTCACTCCCCTCCCACGTGCTAGCTGTAGTCCCTCACTACTCCACCCAAGGCAAAAAAAAGTCTCTGGAGAATGTTTTTGTTTGGTTTTAAATTTGTGGTTGCTTTCTCTCTCCATTCCCTTATCTCAAACTCTCCCAATGAGACGAGGAATTTGTATTCTAGGGAAGGAGGTGCGAGCAGCGAACTTTATGGCTGAGTTGGATAATGGAGTCGTGCTCTGTAAACTGATTGGTATTCTTCAACAGAAAGTAAAGGAATGTGGGAATCGAGAGTATCAACAGGTGAGTCTGAGTGGTGTTCTTCCAATCTCTGAGTAATTGGAATTCCATTCCTGATGGAGATAATGTAAAAGGGAGTGTCGGGCATATAATTAATGTTGACGAGTTTTTAAGTGATCTTTGTTATGGGTACAAGGTCCAAAGAAGTTACTAATTCTGAAGGAAGATAAAATTCGTGTTATTGATATATGGCAGGGTTTTTGTTTTGTATGATCAGGGAATTTTGCAATAATTTGCGTAGTCAAGCTTTGAATCTTCCATGAAGCAATGAATTGCTTTATAAAACAGCATGTGCTCAACACAGATCTGTGGATTGAAAACCGATACAGACTGTACTGAGTCAGGCTTGCTGAGTGTTTCTTGTGGTATGTTAGTAGCAGCATTCCCTCTCATGTTGTTTTCTTCTCTGATCCGAGGTCTGTGCCTGGCAGCAGCCTCTAGAACGTCAATTCAGTGCTACGATTCATGTCGGCAGAATTTTGGAGCGGCTGCACCTACAGCTAAGCAGCTAAGAGGGAAGTTTGATTAGTAGTGTTCTTATCTCTGGGCCAGGAAGCCTGGGCTCAAGTCCCGCCGATGTGTTACAACTGGTCTGAACAGTCCAAAAATATCTAAGCTTATGTTTTGCTATCAATTGATAAAATGTATTTTGTGCCATCAGCTGTCCCAGGGTCTGGAATACCATTCCTAAGATCCTCTCCCTCTTGGTGAGTCTCTTTCCTCATCCAAAATATTCCTTGAATTCTACCCATTTGACTGCATTTTTGATCACCTGTCCACATATTTCCAGAAGTGACTCACTATCAAAGTTTGTCAGATAATCCAGTGTTGCCAAGAACCTTGTTTACTATGCTAATAGGTCCGATATAAATACAAGCTGTTGTCATCGTATCAAACCCACTGTCAGTCTCTTATCTAGGTGGGCATGTTATCACCAGTGTAGGCTTTCCCTTAATTTTGTGATCCAAACCAGGAAGCTGTCCGGTTCCCATCAAAACTCAATTGATTTATTAATATCCTTTGAAGGAGGAAAACCTGTTTTCCTGCGAGTGACTCCAGTACAACATGGCTGACTATTAATTGGCATCTGAAATAGCATTGAAAGTTTGAGGACACTGTGTATTGACTTCGAATTTTGAAGTATGAGAGATGATCTCACCAAAGCACACAAAATTCTTTGCAGGGCTCAACACGGTAAATGCTAGAAAAATATTTCCCCTGAGGGCTGTGATATTTGGAACTGGGCACAGTCTCAGGATAAGGGGCAGGACATATGTTCTCTCCTCACTCGGATGAGGTGAAACCTCTTCACTCGAAGAATGGTGAATATTTCGAATTCTCTACCCCTGGTAGCTGTGGAAGCTCAATCAGTTAACATAATCAATGCAGATTGAGAAATGCTAATAATATTGCTGGATAGTGGGATTCTGTGGGCATATGGCATGGAAGGTAGAATAACAATGATCTAGAAGGGCAGAGCAGACTTGAAGGGCTGAATGGCCTATCACTACTTTTATATTGCTATTGCAGTTGTTCAGGAAGGACTACCATCATCTCCAGGACAATTGGAGTTTGCAATAAAGGGCAGCCTTACCAGTGACACGTTCTGAGGATTAATTGTAATTAATAAACAAGTGGCAGTGCAGAAAAATCTTGTTTCTTCTGTTTTATTATTGAGGATATCTTGATGCTCCAAGAGCTTTTTTTTGCATGTTTCTACAAGTCAAACCTTGTAAAAGTTTCCCAACAAAATATTAGCAACAATGAGTAAATATTGTGATTGAATAATTTATAGGGGAATATGATGGCATAGAGTAATCTCACTGGACTCGTGATCCAGAGGCCCAGAGTAATGCTGTGGAGCATGAATTCCAATACCACCATGCAGGTGCTGGAGTTTAAATTTAAGTTAGTAAAACCTCGAATTGAAAACTGGTCTCAATAATGGTGACCACAATAAAGATCATCAATTCATTCTTCTGCTTCACTGGTTAGCACTGCTGCCTCACAGCACCAGGGACCTGGGTTTAATTCCCGCCCCGGGCAACTATCTTTGTGGAGTTTGCACATTCTCCCCGTGTCTGCATGGGTTTCCTCCCACAGTCCAAAGATGTGCAGGATAGGTGAATTGGCCATGCTAAATTGCCCATAGTGTTAGGTCAAGAGGTAAATGTCGATGAATGGGTCTGGGTGGGTTGCTCTTCGGAGGGTTTGTGTGGACTTGTTGGGCCGAAGGGCCTGTTTCCACACTGTAAGTAATCTAAACTACTTTTTTGAAGAAAATCTGCTGTTTCTACCTGGTCTGGCCTACATCTGACTCTAAACCCACAGTAATACGTTCATCTCTTGTCTCCCCTCTGAAATGAATGAGCAAGCCAATGGTCATGAGGGACGGGCAATAAGTATTTGCCACTCATGCCCACATCCCATGAAAGAATTAGAACAAAAGCAATAGCAGACAAAGCGCTAACAAGAAGTTAGATAGGACAGTCATTATTACTTCGAGGATGGTGAGCATTAAGTGGAGGCTAGACATGTACAAGAGGGAGAAAGGACTGGAGGGTTAACTGATGGTTGTAGATGAGGAAAGATGAAGGCGGGTCAAATTGAGCATCTGCTTGTTTCTAAGCTGTAGATTTTGTGTAATACTATTTAAGAGCACTGGAGCTGATATTAATTAGGTGTAATGTGCACTTTAAATCACGAATCGCAACAAACCCTGGCTTGAGTATGCCTTCTTAGTGCATTTGACGAGAATCCAGTCTGCTGTGTATGTGAAAGACTATGGATATCCAGGCTATGAAGTGGGAGATCATCCAGGTGGATCCCAAAAAGATAAATTTCAACAATCTCTCTTAATGAGATTGAGAACTGTGGAGGAATCAACGGGATCTTGGCATCTCGGTACATAAAGCACTACAAGTGCAGGTACAACATCTAACCAAAAGTTCAATTGAATGTGACCTAGCTTTCAAGAGGTCTGGAACTAAAGTGGAGGTAGTGTGGTGTCAGTCTGACAGAACCTTGGTCAGAATGAGTTTCGGAGCAGAGTTGGACCATTCGATCACTGTTGATACATTTCTTAACCCCATTCTCTTGCTGCCTTTCTGTAACCTTTGATGCCCTTGCTAATCAAGAACCCCTCTATCTTTCTTAATTTCACCAGTGGTCACAGGATTTGAGCCCACGTCACCAGTGTATTAGCCTGGACCTTTGAATTATTATGACACTACCAGTATGCTCGCATCTACGCTAAGATGATTTGTTTTTGGAGGGGGCTGAGGGTTAAATTATGGCAAAGTTTCAAAGTCTGGCCTTCTGTTTCTGAGTACACAGACTAGATCAGATTCCGCTATAGTATGGAAAAAGGCCCTTCAGCCCAACAAGTCCACACCTACCCTCCAAAGAGTAACCCAATCAGACCCATTTCCCTCTGACTAATGCACCTAACACTATGGGGCAATTTAGCATGGCCAATTCATCTGACCCGCACATTTTTTGGACTGTGGGAGGAAACCGGAGCACCCGGAGGAAACCCACGCAGACATGGGGAGAATGTGCAAACTCCACACAGTCACCCAAGGCTGAAATTAAACATGGGTCCCTGGCACTGTGAGGCAGCAGTGCTAACCACTGAGCGACCGTGCCACCCCAATTGTGATCTAATTAGGATCTTTTAGATGGTTGAGTTTGATAGGATAGATGAAGAAATCAGTTCATCTACTGGCAAGTCCAAAACAAGACAAGTTAGTCAGGATTCTTTATATTAAAGGTTCTAAGTCTGGAGTGCTCTCCTCCCATTTCATTGACAGGCTATGGATATTGAGGATCAATCAGTTGAAGTTTTTAAGTATGGGTTCAATAGATTTTTGCTGTAGATAGATGATTAAAGGTAGCTAAATGGAGATAAGCGATGAGCTAATTGATTGACAGCATGCACAATGGGCTAAATGGTCTCCTCCATTCTCGTGTTCCCAATATACAAATTGCTCTCTGATATCTTCTAGTGTTTCTTTGCTCCCTTTTTTAATTGGATTGTTATCAATCTTTCAACAAATATGCACTAACCCTTCTGCAGTGCTCCCATTGAGCACTGAAAGGCAGTGTTTATTATCTCTCTCATACCTGTCACTGTTGATCACTGACTGGAACTTTGGTCTGTTAGCTAGCAGAGGAATATTAAATGCTCTTCACTGGAGACTGGTAGTCCAGTGGTTTCCACAGAGTGGTCAGTCACAGAAATGTAATGAGGTTTGATTAAAAGTGTAATTAGAAAGTTGTAAAGTTTCTGTGTGGAGATAAATGAAGCTTCTGAATGAACAGGCCGAGGGTGTTAATTAAATTGTGCGACAGATGGTGATTAGTTATTGAAAGCTCTTCTTTGCAGAAGGCAGCTTAGGCTGTTGGGATTGTGACTTAAATCCATGTGCACATGTTGACCCTTTGCTGATGGAATGCCAGTGAAGGAGTCTTGTGACCATTCAAATGTATTCCCTTAATTACTGGGGGAGAGGAGGGCAACACAGTTGGAAACCCACTGACTGTTCCAGACATGAAACTTGCACTATATTCAGTATAGGAGATTACTGCATAATAGTAATGTCACAAAGCAGCTGGTGATACTTAATGCCAGAATTTTTAAATTAATCTAAAAGCTCATCTCCGCGTCCATGAAACTGTTGGCAATTCCTTTTTGTTAAAAAGACCCACCTAGTTCGCTAATAATCCTGAATGAAGAAAATCTGCCTTTCCACAGTCTGGCTAACACATGACTCTGGACGCACAGTAATGTGGTTGAGAATTGATAAGAAAAGGCAGGTTGGTAAAGCTTGTCACCTTGCACTTTTCAGGTGCATGAATTTCAGCGCCAGTGATGTCAGTTGTAGGCTGTACTTGCTAAAGACTGACTGATCCCATCAATTAGCATGTCCCTTCAGCTGCTCACAATGAGCGAGGTACTGATCATCCCTAATCAGATGGTGCTTGCAAAACTTGCAACACAAGATCCAACATGAAATGTGATGCTTGTGTAAGGGATGGTTTGTCTGGATAGCACTAAAGCAATACTTTTGACTATTTTGGTACATGTGACAATGAATCACATCAAATCAAGTTAAATTGGGCAATATTTGTTGGATGAATGTGTGAAGAATTATACTGATCACCAATTGAAGGTTGCCTGAAGAAGTGTCACTGGACCTGAAGTATTAACTCCTGAGTTCTTTCCACAGATGCTGCCACACCTGCTGAGCTTTTCCAGCAACTATTTTTTTGTTTGTAATTTAAGATTGTCGTTTGGTCTCAATGTGGCTGATTTCGGATCTATTAATACACAGACCGAAGTAACATGTTGCACCTGTTTCAACTCAAAATACGTGACAGCCATTCGCTAGTTTGTTTCTCGGGTCGAAGCCCTGACTGACTGGATTTACCTAGTCCAGTTTGAAATTTAAGCAAAGCTTGGCAGTTAAGAGTCAAGCATCATTAACTACTGTATTCCCCATGGCAACACCTCTACCAGTTGGAGTTCACTTGACAACCAATCCGTACTGACCTCTCATTCAGTGGTGGTATTGGGATCTCCCTCTGCTGATATTCTCTTGAGTTGTTCCAATGAGTGCACAATGAAAATCTTTGGCAAAATGCTTTCATTCAGCAATCCTCGAGCCTTAGCTGCCCTCTGAAATGGCCCTAGCAAGCCATTCAGTTTATGGGCGATTATGGATGGTCAACAAACACTGACCTTGTTAGTGACGTCCATATTTCAGGACAGAATGAATAAAAATAATCTTTGTTCTCTCTTCCTTTCACTGGCCCCTTTCCTACTTCAGGTGCCCCAGTTTAAAATCAGTATTTTTTAAAAAAAAATATACAACTACTGATTTCTGGATAGATTACCTTGAAGGAAAATTGGAACGATTTGCTTTGGTTTCTAATTTGATACTGCACTCTACAAATATTCTGGGTGTTGTTGGCTTGGCCAGCATTAATAGCCCATCCTTTGTGGCCCTTGAAGTGATGGTGAGCTGCTGTAAACCATGGGGAGTTACTGGTCTCCAGGGAGATTGCCAGGATTTTTACCTGGCAGCACTGACTGAGCAGCTGTATATTTCCAAGTCCGGATGATGAGTTGCTTATGGGTGGTAGTGTTTCCCTGTGTCTGCTGGTTATCCTTTTGAGCTGCATTGTGGGTTTGGAAGGTGCTGTCAAAGACCCTTAATGCATTGCTGCAATGCATCTTGTAGATGATATACATTGTCATTATACATCAGTGATGGAGCGTCTGAATGTTTGATCTTTTTATATGAAGTCCTCTTTCTCAATGCAAATTATATTAACTGGTCTATATTTGTATTGATAATTCTCTTTATCTTCAATTATTTCAGCACTTTACAATGAGGAAAGTTCCATGTAAAACTGATGCTCCGTCTGGTTCATTTTTTGCTCGTGACAATACTGCTAATTTCCTTTCGTGGTGCAGAGCAGTTGGTGTTGACGAGACGTACCTGTTTGAGTCTGAGGGCTTGGGTAAGTAACCAGCTCTTCATGATTCAATCCTAGCAGATGCCCTTCCTGTAAATCTATGCAAAGCTCTTGTCACTCAGTCTGTAGGTTGACATTGCTTGTCATTAATGATACAACCTTTGTCCCTAGAGTTGTGGAAATGTGGCTGCTTCTTAACTTGGAGTCACTTGTACCAAACCTCAAAACTGTCAAGAAAATGCAGTAACTATTTGCATGGGAATATTTTATAGGGTTAACCTGAAAGAGCATGTGCAATAACAAATTGGTTAGGTCTCTAACAACTGGTCTTGGCACAATGTGTCTCATGGCTGCTTGTGCTGCAGGACTGAAGAACAAATTATGTTGTATTTACACAGGCCATTTGGCCTGTCAGCTTTATACCTGTGCTTGAGCCTGTGTCCACATGACCACCAACTGTTCTATTCATCTCAGCTTATCCTCCTCCTCCTTTCTCCCTCAAGCGTTTCTAGATTCTCCTTAAGTACATCTAACTTGTTAGATAATAATTCTTCAGGAACAATTTTGGGAAGCATTTAATCACACAGGAAATCTGGAACTCTTATCTGCCACAAAACTGCTAAAATGGGAGTACAATTTCCAAGTTGAGACTGCTACATTTTTGTTAAGCATGAGGAAATGCTGCAGGTCTGTGCAGTTGACCCGCAAATGACCCGCAATTCACTTGAACGGTGGAGCAAAGTCCTGTACCCATTATTTCACCGAGTGCTGCTGAAATGGATGCAATAATCTCATTGCAGCTTGCAGGACCTTGTTGCATGCCATTGTCTTTTATGCAGCATGATTAGCATAGAAAATCATCCCAATGTGAACCACTTGGACAAGCACAAGGAGATGTTGGGCGAGCTGAAAGTTGCTAGAATTGCTCTTTGACTCAACTGTTTGCCAGCTTACAATCCATTTCCTTGTATCCATTTCAATCTGATTGCACCTCTGTTTTCAGCTCTATAGGTGCTATGTAAATGCACATTGTTCGTTTTGTCCTTTTAATCTCACTTGACACAGAAGGCCCTCTTGTGCACATGCTCTTGATTGGTTCATTGACTATTGCTTCCCGCGGTCTTGCTGAATGATTCTATTCACGCATGCCCTTCTAGTGTGACCCGCAATTTCAGATTAAATTCTTTCCCAGGTCAACCCACTGAGTTTTGTCGTTGAATCAAAAGGCTTAATTGCTCGTGTGGAATGATAGCTTTTAGGCCAATACAATGCTGCAATGTTTGTAGATTGTGGGGGTGTAGAGGCTGTCAATCTCTTAAAACAGTCAGGGTTAGTGGATTGGACTGTAAAAGGACAAGCTTAAACTGTCCTTTATTGAGCATGGAAGGTCACTCTTTGTACTGGAGCCTTGATAAATGGTTCAATGTGTCCCCTCCATTCAGAGTTTTTTTTTGCCTGAAATGGAGAACAAAGAACAATACTGAAGTTCTGACCAGTGGATGATGACAAAAAAAAATTAATAAAAATTACATCTGGTCGCAAGTGACAGCTGTACCTCCTCAGTGTTGTGAGGAAACGTGGAAATCGCAGTCTGAGTCTGTCACTTAGCCCTTCCATCCTGTTCGAGTGAATCTGTGATGCACTCTATTTCTATCCTTCCTGAGGTGTAGCGCCCAGAACTGACCATAATTTGTCCAGATGGACCCTAATTCTCCAATTCTTTAACAGAATTGTGAAAGTGGGGGTGGATCTATGGGAGTATTTTTGGGTCGAGTTCCTGGAATAATCTTACAAACAATAAATGGTGAAAAAATACTTCACCACATCAAGGAGATGCTACAGTGAGACCCCATTTTGACTGCATAGGCAAATTTGTCATTTGCATAATGTGTTAGACTTTTTGATGACTGAAGTTTGCATTGAAGTGAACGTGGTGTAACTTTTTTGTTTGTGCTGTGGATGTGGGTGTTGCTGGCAGGGCCTTTCCCTGTTGCCTGTCCCTAATTCACCTGGAGAAAGTAATGGTGAGCTATTTTCATGAACCACTGCAGTCCATGTCGGGTGGAGGTGGGGTGGGGGGCGGAAGGTGGAGTTCCAGGGTTTGACTCAGCGACTGAACAATTGGTAACATATTTCCAAGTCAGCTGCTGAGTGCCTTGGAGGGGAACTTGCATTTGTTAGTGTTCCCATGTTGATCTGCTGCCTTTGTCCTCCTCAATGGCAGAGGTCACGGCTTTTGAAGTTAAGGAGCCTCAGTGAGTTTTTGGAGTCAGTTCTGGTTGCCCTGCTATCGGAAGATATTATTAAATTGGAGAGAGTTCAGAAAAGATTGACGAGGATGTTGCTGGAAATGGAGGGTTTGAGTTCTAAGGAGAGGCTGGGATCTTTTCACTGGAATGTAAGAGGTTGACAAGTGACTGTAGAGGATGATAAAATGGTTGTGCAGATAAGTGTGGGACCAGTGATGAAGAGATGGTGTCTAAGGGGTGGTAACTCCAATGTTGGATGGTCTGGTGTAGGTGGTGTTAGTTGACTGGTTCAGGACTCATGGAAGTGGCAGGTATTTGGTACTAGATGATGGTGACGGTTGAAACTTTTCAATGTATTTTACTGTGTTTGTTTAGAGTACAAGTGACAATATATCATCAGTCTCTTATTTACAGCATGTCTGTGTCCTTGCCACCTCTCAGTCCTTCCTCCAATTGGTGGTCAATGTGGAGTACTGAGCTGTCAGAGAGGGGCATTTGTGTTCAGTGATCATTGACTCTGCAACAGATCAGTTTTAATTGTATTGAACGGTGAGGCAAGCTCAAGCAGCCAAGCTGCCTACTCCTGCTCCCAATTTGTATGTTTGTGTGATACTGCACAAAAGGAATCCACCTCGCCTTTAAGCTGATGCCAGCCCTTGGGTAGAACTAATCTAATCTAATCTCCTTCAGCAAATTACTGCAATTGCTGGAAATTGGAAATAAAAGTTGGGTGCTGGAGAAACTCAGCAGGTCTGGCAGCATGATTGGAGAGGAAAACCTATATAGAATCCCTGCAGTGCAGTAAGAGGCCATTTGAGTCTGCACTGACCTTCTGAACAGCATCCCACCCAGACCCAGGCCCCCATCATGTCCCCATAACCCTGCATTTACCATGGCCAATCCACCTAACCTGCACATCTTTCTCCTGTGAGAAGAAACTGGAACACCTGGCAAATACATACAAACTCAAGCCAGACAGTGGTCTGAGGCCAAAATCGACCCCAGGTCCCTGGTGCCGTGAGGCAGCAGTGCTAACCACTGTGCTATCGTGCTGCCCAAACAGTTGACATTTCTGTCCTGTGACCTACCGTTAGAACTCTTACTCCCTTCTCATTCCCCATGACTTGGTAAATGACTTTTTTTTTGTTTCACTATTATCTAATTCCCTTTTGAAAGTACTGATGGAATCTGCTTCCCTCAGGCAGCACATGCCAGATCGTAACTCGCTGTATCAAAAAAAACTTTCCACATGTTACATTCGGTTCTTTTGCATTTGCAACTGCTAGTTATTTAATGTAACCATTTAACGTACACAGATGTATTTCAATGCATATTTCCATTGATTGAGCATTCACTGTTTTCAGAAAGACATTCAGTCAATTTTGCATGGTCTGGGACTTATTGTGTATGGTTGTATCGAAGCTAACCCTCCCCTTCTTGCATGAGTCCAGTATGACTCTCCTCTTCAGAACTGACAGCTCTATTGAATCTGCCTTCAATTTCCTTTGATTCACGGAAAATGGCACAGCTTCCCCGACCCAATTTTTCGTTAGAATCCCCCATTACTTCATCCCCACTATCAGCATCCTGGGGGGCATCATGGAACAGAAACCAAACAGGACTCGCTATGCGAATATCATGACTACTGACGCAGGTCTGATGCTGGGAATTCTGTGGCAAGTATTTGAACGCGTGGCTCCTCAAAGCCTGTTAACCATTGACAAGACACAAGTCAGGAGTGTGATGAAAAGCTCCCCACTGGCCTGGATGGGTGCAGCTCCAACACTATCAAGAAGCTTGACACCATCCAGGACAAAACAGCCCATGATTGGCATGTCTCCCCCCACATCTCCTGATCTGGAAATTTATTGTTGTTTCTTCAGTTGCTGGATGAAAATCCTGGAATTCCCTCCCTAACAATATTGGGAATGTCCCAATGCAGCAAGGACTACAGATATTCAAGATGACAGCTCACATGTACCTGTTAATACCCACATCTCATGAACAAATTAAAAATAAAATTCTCTAAATGGTCTTTGCGTCCTCTAAGACCTTACTATCCTTAAGTGTGGTTAAAGCTTGCTGAGCAGATGTTACCATTTAAGTGAGCCCTATGTTTAACGGAATTCTTTTATAATGACCACATCTGTTTTCTTTACCTTTTTTTTTCCAGTTTTGCACAAGCAGCCGAGGCAAGTGTGCCTGTGTCTACTTGAAATTGGGCGAATAGTCTCTCGGTGAGTGGGATCGGGTTACTTGTTTACTCATCCCTCTGATTGTCACAACACAGGAACCAGGAAATCCTTCACTGCTGTTCAGTTAAACCATGACTGATCTGCATTTTAGCTCATTTTACCTGCTTCCTTTCCACCTCTCTTAATACCTTTGAACACCAATTTATCGATCTTTTTAAAAATTTTCAAGTGACTGCTGGTCATGAGCAAGAAATCTGTAGATTCCTGGATATTAATGGAGACTTTGAATCCTGGGATTGATTCGGAACATGATATCAAAGTAGGAAATCTGTTATAATCTTATTAATGGATAGACTGGGACTTTTTTCACTGGAGCGTAGGAGGCTGAGAAAATCTGCGAAGTTTATAAATGAATGAGAGGTATAGATCGAGTTGATAGTTGTCTTTTCCTTAGGATGAGGGATTTCAAGACGAGGGACACATTTTTAAGAAGAGAGGAGAGAAATTTTAAAAAGACATGAGACAAATTTTTGTACACCAGGTGCTTCATGAATGGAATGAAGTTTTGAGGAAGTGATGGATGTGGGTACAATTACATTTAAAAGACATTCAGATGGATATATGAATGGGAAAGGTTTGGAGGATATGGGCCAGGACTAGTTTAGCTTGGAATTATGTTCGGCATGGACTGGTTGGACCAAAGGGTCTCTTTCTGTGCTGTATGACTATGATAGAATGATGAATTGGTGTGGCGTGGTGGGTCAATGGTTAGTACTGTGCATCTCCGCACCAGGGACCCAGGTTAGATTCCAGCCTCCGGTGACTGTCTCTGTATGGAGTTTTGTACCTCTGCAACTTGTCTGCATGGTTTCTTCTGGGTGCTCTGGTTTCCTCCCACAGTCCAAAGATTGCAGGTTAGGTGGATTGGCAATGCTAAATTGCTCAGTGTGTTCAGAGAAATGCAGACTAGGTGGGTTAGCTATGGTAAATGATGGGTTACAGGGGGTAGGTTGGGGGTGGGGGGAGCTGTGGGTCTGGGTGGGATGCTCTTTGGAGGATCACTCTGGACTCCATGGGCCAAATGGCCTGCTTCCACATTAGGGGATTGTATGATTCTTTGAAAAAGGTTGAGAGATTGAAACAGCACCATCCTGTGTTCTCAATCTTTTGGGAAGGGGGTGAATAGTCTGTGGGGTAAGTTCCAGATTTACAATGATCTTTGTGCAAAGCTTTCCACATTTATCCCTTGCTGGCCTGGCTCTGACTTTAAGATTCTGCCTCCTTGTTCCCTCCACCAAAGGAAGTGATTGATATCAATTTTCTTACTGAATCCCTTCAACATCTTAAACATGTCGATTCAGGTAGAGTGGTTACAACTGATGGGGAGTCCATTTTGCCCATTGAATTCATACTGGCTCTCCGTGGGAGTGATTCACCTTGTCAGTCCCCTGCTGCTAGAGCCACTTAATCTTCTACGCACACAAGAATGTTTGAGCATCTTGTCTTCCTAACTTAATCCACTTAGCCCCAGTGTCATTCAAGAGTTCCACACGGAGATTAGTGTTGTACCCTTAAAGCTCTTGAATCATCTTTGGGATAGAGGTGTCATGGCAAAATTGGCATTTCCCACTTATTGCCCACTGGTAGAGAATCAATGTGACTGAGGGTATTCTAGGACACATCAAATGGTGGTTAAGTTTCAGCAAGTTGTGTGACTCTGGCCCTCAACATTATAGTTGCAGTCTGGGTAAGGACCCATGTTCCCTCCATTGTGTGTTGTCTCAGACAGACAATCAAGGTACTGTGCGAGTCATGTACAAGTACCATTCCACTAAAGATTCATTCATGTTTGGCTGGTCAGTAATCTTGAAAGGACCACACTGTGCAACAAATAGTAAAGAGAAACCAGAGAGATGGGGGTAGAGAATAAACTGGAACAACCCACATTTTAAAATCCGAAGTCCTGACTTCACAAAATACTCTGTCCAAGACCGTGTCAAACGTGTCACGGCAGGTGAAAGCTCATGTCTGTTAAGTTGATGCATCATCTAGAGGTGGATGGTTGTAATGACATTGTGACAAGTTTAGAAATTTGGGACAAGGGAATTCATAATCCAATATTTTTAACATTCACAAGAGTTGTTTATATAGCAATACATAACATCCCAAGGCACTTTAGTCTTCATTCTTTCAGTGAATGAGCAGGTTGTGGGCAATGCAGGCTTTTGTCCTTAATTGTCCCTGAACTGAGGTGACTTGCTCAGCCATTTTACAAGGCGGTTGAGTCAACCACATTGCTGTGGGTTTGGAGTCACAAGTAGGCCAGACCAAGTGAGGATGACAGATTTCCAACCCAAAAGAGCACAAATGAACCTGACAATCGGTGTTGGTTTTACAGTCACCGTCACCTGAGACTAGCGTTATACTGTTGTGGCAAAAACAAAAACCAATTTAGACCCTCGAAATAAAACAGCGTTTAGACTACTGAAACCACAAAGAAAACTGGGGAAGTAAATTAAAATGTCATTGTTGGGAAAGTTCCTACACCTAGCCCCCTATTCCCAACAGCTTTTAATAGCTTGGAATGTCCTGTCAGACAGTGTGTCCCTTTCTGAGGACAGTGAGGCGTGTGCATAAGTGAGAAAGAGGGCAACTCCGAAATTACCACCCTTCCACACTTAACTTCTAAATGGCCACTATAGCCATGTAGTGGAGTGATTGACATGTCAAAGGTTAGACTGGAGGAGTGCGGCGTTCTTGCAATGGGGCAGGAGGGAATTAGAGAGTGAGAATGAGTACATACAAGGATGAGAATTTTAAAATTGAGATGTCAGATTAGGATCCACTGGGAACCAGCAAGCCCATGGCTGATGGTTAAATGCGACGTTGTGTGAGTCAGGTTACAGGTTGCAGAGTATTTGGATCTGGTGGATTTAATGCATTGACAAAGACCGAACTCTCAAAGAAAGTGGTCAGTGCAAGTTCAGATAAGCGACTTCTGTTGTGATTTTTGACCTTCCTACCTACACTTGTTAATTTTTTATTCGTGGGATATGGACAGCATTTATTGCTCATCCCTAGTGCTCTTCAGAAGGTGGAGGAGGACAGGAGGAACTGTTGCCGTTCATTTGTTGTAGGTAGGCCATAATGCTGTTCTGGAGGGAGTTCAGAATCTTAATTTAGTAACACTGAAGGGGTGTGGGGGGTGAAGAGTCAGTGCTATTGAATACTAAGTTGAATGTTCTCTTGATGAAGATTGTCATTGTCTCATATAAATGTTACTTGCTACTCGTTACCTTAAGGTGGATGTGTCAGGTATGACTTCAACCTGTGGGAGTTTGCTCTCTGATTCCCATTGACTTCATTTTTGCTTGGGCTCCTTGATGTCATCTCTGTCTAAGGCCTTGATGTGAAGGGCAGTCAATCTCGCCTCCCTTGAATTCTGCCCTCTTACCCATGTTTGAACTACAGCTGTAATGCGGTCAGAAGCTGGTCTTGGTGGAGCCCAAACAGATGGCCAGTCAGCAGGTTATTGCTAAGCAAGTTCTGCTTGATAGTACCGCAGATGACGCTTTCCATCACTTCACTAATGATTGAGAGTCATTTACTTTTCGTGTACAGGACATACCTGGACAATTTTTCACATTGTTGGGTAGATGCCAGTGCTGTAGCTGTCCTGGAATGGCCTGGCTAGGGGTATGGCTAATTCTAACCCAAAGGTAGGTGCACAAGTCTTAATTTAAGTCTGTTTTAAATTTGTAATAATACGGGGGATTTGTTGTCACAACCAAAAGGTGCAGTTAAAACTGGCAGCAGGTACGTGTAAGAAAGAACCAGATAAATGCCTGAGCAAACAGGGACAGAAAGATACGCTGCTGGGGTGCAATAACGTGAGTTGGGAGGAAGCTTGTGTGGTGTAACACTGACGTAAAACAGTTAGGCCCATTGGCCTGCTTCTTAACTGTAGATTTTGTACAGTTTGACCTCTAAGCCATTTTTTGCACAGCGTTTAGAATCTTTGCATTGAAATTTTATTGTCCTGGACTCCTAGTTTATATTGGCTTTATTTGAAATTGCAGCTATGGCGTGGAACCTCCTGTTTTAGTAAAACTGGAGAAGGAAATTGAACTTGAGGAAACTCTGTTGACCACCTCTGAACATCTAATTCCTGTTGAAAGTACAAAGCCATGTTGTCAGAATAAAGAGCTTCACCAAGCTGTAAGTTGATCTTAATCTCTATCCACTGTCTGGTTATTTTAAATAAAATCCAATTTACAAATGTGTGAGAAACTTCATCATTATTACATTACATTGTGTCTGCCACACTTTAGGAGGTGGAGGCTTTATAGAGAGTGCAGAAAAGATTCACAAGAATGGTTCCAGTGATGGGGAACTTCATTGACGTGGATAGATTGCAGAAGTTGGGAATGTTCTCCTTGGAGAGTAAAAGATTGAAAGGCTATTTGATAGAGGTGCTCAAAATAATGAGGGAGAAAGTGATCCCTCTGGTGGAAGAACTGCAAACCAAGGGGGGACAGATTTAATTGCCAGAAAACTCAATGGCAAGTTGACGAAGGACCCTATTTTTTGCCAAAGTAAGTGATTAGGATCTGGATTGCATTGCCTGAACATGGTGGAGGCAGATCCAATCAAGGCTTTTGAAAGGGAATGGGAGGGTTACCCAGAGTGAGTGTGCGCGTAGGGATATGGGGCGAAGGAGTGACACAAAGTAAAATGCTGATTTGGGGAGCCAGCACAGACACTATGGCTCCCTCTACACTGTAATTCTAAAATTTCAGGTTCAGAATGAAGATTTTGTGAAGTTCAGCTAATTGACTAAATTTATTTACTTCCTGAAAATCTGAGCCGCTCTGAGCAGACTTTCCCCTCCTAATTATGTCGCTGTCTCTTCACCAATATGACATGGAGAGTTAGCATGTCAAGAGGGAAAGGTAATTTTGATGTGTGGTACCCAAAGCTTTCTCGTAGTTGTGCTTTCCTTGTTATGGCTGTGTCAGTCTTGTCTTAATTGATTATACCATCACAGCGCAGATGAGGCTATTTGGCCTATCATTTTTTTTTGTGTTAGCTCTTTTGAAAGAATTCTCCAGTTAATCCCACTTCCCTACTCTCTGCTCATGGCTCTAAGTTTTCCCTTTTTGTTTTGAAGTATTAATCTCACTTTGTTTATTCCTATTCTTTTCGAAATTAACGAATCTGCTTCCAACACCCTTTTAGACAGTGAAATCCAAATCACTGCAACTCGCTTAATGAAAACAAAACTTCAATTGCTGTGATGGGAGATTAGATTACTTACATGTGGAAATAGGCCCTTCGGCCCAACAAGTCCACACCGACCTGCCGAAGTGCAAACCACCCATTCCCCTACATTTACCCCTTTACCTAACACTACGGGCAATTTAGCATGGCCAATTCACCTGACCCGCACATCTTTGGACTGTGGGAGGAAACCGGAGCACCCGGAGGAAACCCACGCAGACACGGGGAGGATGTGCAAACTCCACACAGACAGTCGCCTGAGTCAGGAGTTGAACCCGGGTCTCTGGTGCTGTGAGGCAGCAGTGCTAACCACTGTGCCACCGTGCCGCCCAGTTTGAGCTCCAGTTTCGAAATGATTGTTGCAGGTCTCTGGATTAATAGTTAATAATGTGACCACTATGCTAACATACTCCGTAAATATCAGCATATTTGTCGGTCCTTTGAGATTTCTTACTGCAGTAAGTTGTAGTTTTCATTGGATCATTGTCAGCAGTCTAATTATTTTCCTTCCAGGTAAAGATCATTGCTGCTGATCCTCCATGCAAATGTTCACATCAGTTCTCCATTGAGTTCTTATCCGAAGGGCGTTATCGGCTGGGAGGGAAGATTCTTTTTATCCGAGTGAGTATTTAATCGTGGGAAAGTGCAGAAATACAGGACTGAAATAAATAAGGACTAACTAGGTGTGTTGCAGTGAAACAAGTGCGAGGTCTTTTCATACTTCTAATCACTAGCCAAACTAATAAACACACAGGTTCAAATCTCGCCATGACAACTGGTGGAATTTTGTATTCAATTAATAGGGTTTAAAACATTAACTCTTGTGATTTCTACAATTGCTGACAGACATGCTGAGTTTCTCCAGAACTTGTCATTTTAAACTTAGCAATTTACTTCAAGGTAAATCCCCACTTGCTTGGCAGAACAGAATGAATACTTTATCATGCAGATTTTTTTTATCTGCAGCATACAGTGATTGTGATTTCTGCCTCTCTGTGAGGTTAAGAAACAAGCTCTACTTGAAACACGGTTGAGCCAGTCTGATACAGTAGTTGCAGGGGTTTGATGTTTTGTCTGCACCTGCTTTTTATGTTCTTGTGAAGCAGACAGATGGAAAAACAGGTGTAGCCTAGCAACAGCATAGAGAGGCCCGACTTGGAGGCACTTGGGGAATAACTGGTGGGGGAGGCCTGGAGTGTACACAGCATGCCCCATGGCACTTGAGATCAGAACCAGTGGAGCCATTCTGTTATCATGGCTGATCTGTGTACAATGGCAGAGCAAAGTTGATATTACTTTAGAATTGGCACAAGCTGTTCAGCCATGGAATCAGGCTGTGTGTGTGTTTGACACCAACAGTACGCTGGAACTCTCTGCAATCATGGGCTGTCGATGCAGGGTGTCAGTTGTAGCTTTCACCCCTGAAGTTGATTTTTTTTTTGTGTGGACCAAGGCAGAGAGTGAGGTAGAAACTTGGCAGTTGCGTTGCAGAGCGTCAGTGATCTAATGAATTGGCAGAGCAGGTTCAAGGGGCTGACTGGCCACCACCTCCTGTTACTGTTAGTGGATTCACCATGATAAATCTTTTGTCTTGTCTATGGGCTATACCTCTACTATGTTCTTATCTTAGAATGGTAGAACATGTAAAAAGGTAAATTATGATATAGTTTGTGCTGAAGCTAACTCTTTAACTGAATATTGTCTACTTTATTCTAATTTCCCTGCCCTTCTTTCTTATTGTACCATCTCTCAATATTTAGCTAATTCAATTTAAAATGATGTTGCAGCTTCAGCCTCAATGGCTCCTTGATTCCATGTTCTAATCACCCTCTGTCTCTCACTCCGCCTGAGTTCACCCTTTGTTCTTCAGCCGATAATTGTCTGTACCCTCTCATTTGGTAACAAGTTAGAACAGTTTCTCATTGTTCACCACCTCGCTAAAGCCTTTCAAAGCAATGAAAACTGAGTAGATTGACTAGGATCCTTTCCTGATTAAAATCTCAACTTTCTTCTTTTATGACTATACGCTTTCTTTCCATTTAATAATTCCCGACTGCAACTCTGCAGAATTCTGACAGCTTTAAAATGGAGTTTCCCTTATTGAACAAGTAAGATTCAGTAACTTAAAAACCAGAAGAACTGCAGCTGCTGGAAATCCGACACACAAACCATTTGCTGGAAATACTGAGCAGGTCTGACAGCATCTGTGGAGAGAAATCAGAATTAACGTTTCAGGTTCAGTTTTGAGGAACTGTCACTGGACCTGAAATGTTAACCAAGATTTGGTGACTACTTATGAAATATTGTTGAGTTTTGGATGCTGATTTTATGAATGGCCAGTGCTGGGTGGGGTAGAATGCCATTTGCAATGACGCGCAGGACTTAATGGTGCCCAGTATTAACTTGTTCTTGAAATGTTTGTTTGTAGATGTTACATGGTAAACATGTGATGGTGCGTGTGGGAGGAGGCTGGGACACACTCCAGGGCTTTCTTCTGAAGCATGACCCCTGCCGAGTGTTGCACTTCACCATGTTGGAGGAGAGGATTATGGCTTTTGAGAAGGGCATCTCTCATGATTCTAGCAACACCCCTAACTTGCTGGCAAAATCCTCCAAACCGCCTCCAACCATGAACCTTCCACCTGGTATCAAGATGTCACAACCCCTGGCTGCACGCCCTGGGTCTCCCTGCATGCCATCTTGGCCCATGTCCAAAGTCGCCAGTGTCCACTGCAGGTGCCCGTCCTCACCAGTGCTGCTATCTAAATCGGGGTCCCGTCCAGCATCTGCCGAAAGCGGGCATTCATCTCGTGCGATGCCAGGTTCATCCTCCAGAGGCGCCAAATGTCCTGCAGCAGGATCGCAGCTGTGCCCTCGGCCTCCACAATCTCCAGTCAGTCAACCCAAAGGCATGACCCAACCTGGGAGGAGCAAGGAAGTACAGCCCTCTGCCAAACTTCACAGAACCCCGTCAAAGGCTCCCGGTGGCCACTTTCAAAGCCGTTCAGGCAAATGTCTGCCAGATCCTGACACCGATCCTAAGTTGACCCCCAAAGTCCCCGCCAAGTCCGCTCTGGTTTCCTCCACACCAGTGGCACTTGGCTCTCTGCAGACCCCAGGGAAACGCACCCAGCCCACTGGTCTCACATCGCCGTCTGCCTCCAAGAGGCCACTAACTCCAGCCAGAGGCCCTGTCCCAGGCTCCACGCCGATCCCCCGTGCGCTGGACTTCGCACAGAGGAACCTGGTCAGCACGACCAGGGACTCTCCTCGCACCGAGAAGAATCGGAAGGCATCAGCGAAGACCCCTTCGTCAAACAGTAAGAAGCCACCACGCAACCCTACACCTGCCCCACGGACTCCATTGGCCGTTGTCAAACTACCACAGTCCAAGGTGGTGACCCCACAGTCTCCACGGATACAGTCTCCTGTAACCAAACCCACTCCCAAGGTGGTGAAGGGTGAATCATGTCTGGGGAAACAGCCTCAGTCAAACAAAAAGAACGCATCGGTGGCCTCGTCCGCTCCTTTAAGGAACCTGGCTGCAAAATGCTGAAGGGCAGATGTTGACTTTACCATTAGTAGAAGTGACACACACACAAAATAATAATACAAATAGTTTCTTGGTGGGGTTGGTGCTACCTTTGTAAGTATGAATTCTGTTTGTGTTGAAGCGAACGTCAAACAGTTATTGAGATCTGCTGTAGTCACAACATTGTACAGTCAGTGGAGCATGAGCCTTTGTTCTCTATCTCCAGGGTTTCCTCCCATGTTTCCCCTGTCCTATCTCCTGTTCCAACGTATTTTTGACAATGTAATTTGCTCATTCAGTTTTGTATTATAATGAAACCCAGTCGCTCTTTTCTGTTCGGCCTAAACCATCCCCAGTTTTCGGTGAGAAGTCCTCAACTTGGAGAGTGGGGGAGATACTGGCAGAAATATGATCAACTGCTGTAATGTAAGTTCCCCAATATTCTTCGATCTGACCTTATTGGTGAGGTGTGTGACAAATTCAGCAGTTACCTCACCCCCACCATGTGCCCTCCGTTTTGAATCAGACAACTCATTTCCATTTGTCTGGTTTATCTTGAGCTCACGGCTGAATTTCTAATCGAGAGAGGGGTTGGCTCTTCATCTGTAGGATTCCATTTTCATCCAATTTTACAGCTCTTTCAACACCTGCTTTTATATTTGTCCAAGTCCTTTTCTAATTCCTCATCTAATAGTGTTTTAGGCTTAGCTTCCATTTGTATCTGTGGCCGAACAATCCCCAATCAAGTTGGACCGGATAGTTTGAATATTGATTCACATCAATTCCCATTGCACAATAAGGTTCACTCTTTTGATTAGTTTTGCCCACGTAGCTGTGAGACAATATGAATTTGACTAGATCCCAGCATTACACACAAGCAAGGGACACTCCAATTAGTTGGGGATATTCCTCTTGTGCCCATTTGTTAAAGCCATGCTTCCTATACGGTTTTGCATACTTTTGTCTACTTTGCTCTAACTTATTTGACTGGATTTTTCTGGGGGTTGCAATCAACTGGAGTTGGGAGTGTAAATGGGATAGTCTGTGGTCCTGCTTCCTCCTTGCTCTTCATTGAGCACCTCCCATTCCTCTCTGATGGAAAGCCACGTGAGTGGATGTTGGGATTGATGTCAAGATGCCTTTGAAACCTCCCCAATCTGGGCTAATGTGAGATGGAAGGCTCACCTGAGCAAGATGGCAGAGGCTAATGGCACTGAGGGCAGTGAAGAACCAGTGGTTAATAAGACAAAGTGACAAATTGCTGAATGAGTGCAGTTCATGAATGTAAGAAATTTATCCATTTTATCCCCTGTTTCTCTGCAGAAAATGATTTGTATTTCATGGCCATGACTAGCTTTCCTGGTCAAATTTACTCTTAATTGCTAGATGCACTTCTGAATGTAGCTATGATATTATGACCAATCCAAACTACTTCACTCCTGAAATGTCTCCATTCCCTGATCATTGTAGTTATAACACTGTATTTAATTCCATTTTATTTGATTCACTGACGTGATGGATGCTTAAAGTATCATTTTGGGAAAAGAAAACACTGACTTTTTAAAAATGTTAAAGAATTGCTGAAAAAATACAGACTTTGTTTAGAAAAAAGCTGTAAGCTTTTCATCTTGCAGATGTCAGGACAATTCACAAGAAATACAAAAGAAAAGTAAAGGGAAACCAACATTTGTCCTGGTGGGGAGTTGATTTGGTAGAGGGCTTGCCCTATGTCAACTCAACAGAGTGCATAACAGCCATTCACTGATTCATTTCTAAGCGAAATATCTTGAACTAATTAGAATCATCTCTAAGTTCTAAGCAAAAAAACATTTGGCAGTTAACGGTCGATCATCATTGACTGATGCATTTGTCACAGCAACACCCCTATCCGTCCACTTGAATACCATTCAGCACTCCTCTCTTATGTCATGCAAATGCTTTCTTTGTTTTGGTATTTCTTGCAAATTGCTGTGATGAGTGCAAAATGAAAAGCTTTATCATAAATGTCCCTTTTCAGCAATGCACAAATACTGTATTATCAAAAAACTAAATGTATTTAGGTTGTATTACAGCTAGATAAGCTTCAATATTTTCAGTGAGCTTGAGCACATTAGTTCTTCCAATACTGCACCAAGGTGAGGGTTTGCATTCCTACCTGGTTTACAGCAGAAGTCAAATTGCAGATGTAAGATTGCCAACTTGATGCCATGTGGGTTCAAAGTTTCAGTCCAATGAGTATCTTGCCAATCATTCTGACAATCCTACTGAATACTGTATTCAAAATTCTTCTGGTTGAAGCAACAGGTCTTTTGTAGGTTTTATCATTGCTGTGTTCTGGTTAGCTTACTGATTAAGTGGCAGAATGTTCTGTTTACATACATGACACTACAACAGCACTTGTATATTGAGTGTTTAATTAGGTGAAGTGCCTGTTCCTGACAGGTTCACCAGTATGCTTTATTGATCTCAATGGTGGTGGAGAAAATGTGGGAAGGCACTTTAGATCTTGCATTTATATTTGTTTATTTGTAATTAAAGACGTTAACTCTATAGAATGTGTAACAATGCTCTCCTGAGAACCCAATGAGGGAGTTGGCTGCAGTGTCAAAGGCTTTTGAAACTTGCTGTTGTAAACTGGGATTAAAGTTATTTAACAAAGGGTGGAAACAACTATTTTAAAAATATCTCCAACTCCAGTATTTGGAATGTACTGAAGGTGAAATGCATGGTGCACCGGATTTACACTTTCACCAACTTATGTTACCTTTTGCTGTAAAGGAAGTTGGGTCAAGTGTAGCTTGTCCAATTGGATATCGTCCATTGCTCACTTCCTTCCATTGACTGTTCATGATTTGATGTTAGGAGTTCCACAGTAAGTCAAGAGATTTTCAATTTTTGTTAGATTTTTGAGTGAAACAATGGCCAGGCAATGGTTGCAAGCCCTATGGCTATACCGGCTACCAAACCACCTGTCATTCAGATCCCAGTTCTCTATATTTGCAATTTCCTGTGAAATAGACAAGAGGTGATTGCTGCAGTGTAATATTGGAAAACAGGTTATACACAAGTGCCTAAAAAAGCTGTGGGAGAATGGATTCTTATAATTTGTTTGCATGAACTTGTATTTATACAGAGCTTATAATCCTGAGCAACTTGCTAATTTGGGGATCTATTAATTAGGAAATGGAATGGGTTGGAGCTTTGGCTGCTGTGGGGTCTTTAGTTGCTGACCAGAGTTGGGAGTGAGGAGTTTGAGGGGACAGCAGCTCCCCATGCGTTTGTAGGATTATCATCAAACTGTCAGAGCAGCTTGTCGTTGCAAGCACTGGTTAAAGCTGCACATGTCCTTCTATCACTCCGTGAAATCGATTGAATTTCCATGACCAAATGTCATTCCACAATGTGTTCATATGTATGTAAATATAATACATGGCCAACCACACTTTTTCAAGGCAGGGTGGTGAAAGTAGAGTACATTCACATGACTAGCATAATACCATTATGCATGTGATATGTTCCTGTTGTGTAAAAGGCTCTGTTGCCTTAGTTTTGTGTTACGATGGTGAGATAACGGTTCCCTTTGACCAAAGAGCAGCGCGAGGCCATTGTGCTCCTTGACTCTGCTTTGTAACTTGATTTGATAATGGTTCATCAGTATCTCGCTCCTTGTACCCACTTTGACTTAATATGCCTTCATACACAAAGATACAGGAAATGGGAGCACAAGTAAATCATAGTCTTTGTAGCCTTCTCCCATTAATCAACACAATTGTGACTGATCTTGGGCTTCAACTCCATTTTCCTGCTCAATTCCTGTGTCCACTAACTCCCAAAGAAATCCAAATTCTCTCTCTATCCCAGCCTTAAAGTATGTCCAACAGTGGATCATCCATAGACCTCCATGGTAGAGGATTCCAATTATTAAAACCATTGTGTGAAATTCTCAACGTCTCCTGGAAAAATCATCTAAGTCTCAAAAATAATTATCCCTTTAACTGAGAATGCTAACACACCCCCATCCCCAATTTCTAGTTTTTTTTCCCCCACTTGTGGCATTCTCTGACTCAGTGCCATAGACCCAACAAAAATTTGTCCTGGATGTTACTGAAAAGACTGTTTTGTCGAAGGTTTTTGTTCTGCATCAATCGGGGCAATTTGCAATTAGAGAGGAAAACCCTCCTCAATATAGGTAGTCATTTGCTGGTATATTTCTCAATCTGCTTAGTTAAAACCAGGCAGTTAACTGTCAATCATTATGATTGGTTCTCCAGCACCTCTACTAGTCAGAGTTAATTTGCCAACCCATAAATGTTGTATTTCCCCTTTAAATCTTTATTGTTGCAAATTGTCCTGATGAGCGCCAGACAAAGCTTGTAAAACATGCTTTTTTTTCCAGCAATACTCAAATTCTGTACTACGAACTGACTAAAAGTCTATCCATTTAACTTAATTTTGAATGACTGTTGGTGCTCTCATAGATTTTCAGATTTTCACTAAACTTCCTTTTGGAAAAAGTTATTCCTGAGGCCCTCTTTGAACAGTCTCTCCCTAATTTTAGTATTTGCTCAGTATTCTGTATGCCCTGCACTAACACAAATAGTTTATCTGTATTAATTTCATTTGATTCCTGTTATTATTTTAAATCCTTCAATTGGATCACTCTATAACTTACTAAAACTAATTGGAGTGCAAGCTGTTAATGCTATCCACTTTAGTATTTGCCTAGTATCTGATTTGTTGTCTAGGCATCCTGAGTTACTCCGCAGTCAGTTATGACTAAGTATTTTATGACTTAGATTTTGAAGAGTAGCCATTACTTTGTGGTAAAAACGTGTACTTCAATCTTGAATACTTGGCTTAGCAACGTGGTCTCTCTGTAAGAGAGCAATTGAGTCACCTAACAGTGAATGTTAGAATATTGTTGACTTGGGTAGCTTGTGGTGGAAGGGCGTGGGGGTTGCTTTCTTTGGCAATCATTTACTTGGAGCACCAAGTGTTTGCTTTGTAGCTTGGTGGAGCGAACAGCTGCATTAATGTTGCTGTTTGACAGACAGTGACAGTTTGAGGGGATGTTTTCCTGGGCAATAATAACTGGAAGGCAGCAGGGGTTATTGGGACCACTGTACTGCTCCTTTTGAGTCAAAAGAAACTTCCATGCTGCAAGTTTGTTTAAGAAGTCGATGTGCTGAGTGGTGGTAATTCTGTTAAAGTTGGAAATTCCTGTGCCTAATATTACACCATTATATTCCATTCTGATACTAACCTTGAAACTGACTTGATGAAATGTACCTCCATTTCAAACATTTGGGTATCAAAGTGATAAAAGCAATAAAAGTATTGACTGGAATTTGTTGAATGAAATTAAAGTTTTTGTTTTGAAGTCTTGCTCCTCGCATTTCTATATACCTGTTGCTCCATATTCTAACGATTGTCATCAGAGTGCAGGCTCAGATTGTATTTGTCTTGCACTTACCAAGTTGGGATTATGATTTATTTGGTTTCATGAGAAGCTCAAAGGACTTTTGGTATTAAAAACCAATGCAGAAATGTTTTTTTTTAACATAATCCCCCAACAGGGGTTTAAATTAAACATCGAGCAACTGCTTGGTAAACAGCCTGGCTGAAAAGAGAGGATTGTACTAGGTTCTGCAGTTTGCATCAATTGCACTTTACAGATGTTACACACTGTCCTGTATCTATTTTAATAAAATGTACCGCGCTCTGATTTGTCCTGGCTTGTCTTTTTTTTTCTTGCTTAATTGTGGGTATTAGATGCTGGGCCACTGTTGGTTCTACATAGAAACGGAATATGCTATTCAGCCCCTATGAACCTGATCCACATTTAGTATGACCATAACTGATCATCTATCTCAGTGGCACTTTCCTGCATCCTCATACTCTGCCTTTTAATATCTAAAAAAAAATTACCAATCTTTTTCTCAAATGTACTCAGTGGCTTGACCAGCAAATTCCACAAGTTCAGTACATTTTTTTTGTGTGAAGAAACGTTTCCTCATTTCAGTCCGAAATACCTCCAGAAGTTTGACCCAGCGACACTGAAGGTATATTTCCAAGGATGGTGAAAGGCTTGGAGGGGAACTTGCAGAGTGGCGATGTTCCCATGCATCTGCTGTCCTTGACCTTCGAGATGGCTGTGGGTTAGGAAGGTGCTATTGGTC
Source organism: Chiloscyllium plagiosum (assembly GCF_037043375.1). Classification (NCBI taxonomy): domain Eukaryota; kingdom Metazoa; phylum Chordata; class Chondrichthyes; order Orectolobiformes; family Hemiscylliidae; genus Chiloscyllium; species Chiloscyllium plagiosum. The sequence goes on along the minus strand of NW_028270157.1, from coordinate 20,832,769 downwards.
TATCTCTGAACTGTTGGGATTGACATTGGGCTTGCAGCTATGTAAAAATAAAGCAACCTGTTACTTGTTATCCTGCATGGAAGCATCGTCTTTGTCATGGGAGCTCACTGACCGGATTGTGTCTACGAAATGAGTTCAATTGGGGATTACGATGCAACGTTTGTATCAGGGCTTGGCAATACTTGCCCATCCTTTGGTAATGACAAGTTTCTGAAGTTAAAGGTTTTGAGATTGAGAGGGGAGGACAATAAGTGCATTTGGTGGCAACATAGAGTTTGTGAAAGTTGTATTGATTCCAGTAGCAGGGATCCAGTTGAAGTGGGGAATCGGTGAAAAATCAAGAAATACCATGAAGTTCTCACCACACCAGTAGAAAATAGCAGCTAGACTGTCACCATCATAACAGGAAGAGAAGCAGCATAAAAGTGAACTGAATGGTTCAGATCTTCAGCATTTAATTCTGGCACAGCTGGAATCCCTGTGGAATGGGTTGCTGAATTTCAAAGGCATTCCCAAGTTGGGAACTGCTTCACTTTGGGAGTTGAGAGATTGGGATTAATCGGATTCTATTCAAGAATGAAAGCAATGGTTGAGGGAGTGGGGTGAATGCACATCTATTGGAGAAAGGATGTTGGTTAAGACAGGAGCACCTGATGTGGTCAAATTTGTACCATGTCAACAGTCCTTCTCTTCCACCCAACATTTATGAAATGAACAGTTACCACGACTTTAATAGTTATCTTGGAAACTGAAGAGAAACACCATTTTTGAATTTTTTTTTTGATCTTTAAATAACTGAAAGCAGCCAGTTTGTGCAAAGTAGCTCACATTCCAATGAAATGAACTACCAGATCATTCTATTCTGATGCAACAAAATTGACTTGAGACATGAACAGTTTCTCTCTTCACAGATGCATCTTCAATTGTGTTCTCCATCTTTTACTTTTGTGCTGATTAAGGGATACATACTGGGCAGTAATCTTTTAAGTTTGAGCTACAGCAGGCCATTCAGTCCATCAAGCCTCCTGAGGTATTCAGTAAGATAATGGCTGATCTGATTGTTATCTCAACTTCACTTTCCTGCAACTTGTAACCTTGATTCCTTTGTCAATCAAAATGTTGCCTTTTAAAAAAATTTATTTTGAGACGTGAGTGTCACTGGCTGGTCAGCATTTATTGCCTGTCCCGAGTTGCCCTTGAGAAGGTGGTGAGCTGCCTTCCTGAACTGTTGCAGTCCACCTGCTGTTGGGTTGACCCATAATGCCATTAGGGAGGGAATTTCAGGATTTTGACCCAGTGACCATGAAGGAATGGAGATTATATTTCCAAGTCAAGATGGTGAGTAGCTTGGAGTGAACTTGAATGTGGTGGTGTTTCCATATCTGTTGTCCTTGTCCTTCTAGATGGAAGTGGTCGTAGACTTAGAAGGTACTGTCTGAGGAAATTTGGTGGATATCTGCAGTACATTTGTAGATAGTACACACTGCTGCTGTGGACTGTTGATGGTGGAGGGAGTGGAAGCTTGTGGATACCATGCCCATCAAGAGAGCTGCTTTGACCCAAATGATGTCCAGTTTCTTGAGTGTTGGGGCTGCATCCATGCAGGAAAGTGAAAAGTATTCCATCAAACTCCTGACTTGTGCCTTGTAGGTGGTGGACAGGCTTTGGAGATAAGTTACTTGCCACAGTATTCCTAGCCTCTGACCTGTTCTTGTATAGGCACTGCATTTATGTGCTGTGTCCAGTTGAGTCTAAACCAGTTTTTGAATATACTCACCCAGCCTCCATCTGTTTGGGGAATAGAATGCTAAAATCTTATGATCCCTGAGAAGAAATTCTCTGCTGAATGTTTCCTCATAATTCCTTCTCCATGAAACAACCTGGAGAATCTTTCCAGAAATGCTTCTAATACAAGTAGATCCCTCCTTAAGGAGACTAAAACTGAACTTGAATTGCAGTCTCACCAATGTTCATTCAGTTGTAGCAAGGCTTCTCCAGTGTCACACTCTGTGGAAAAACAACAGTCTCCGAGTCGGGGTTCAATGACCGAGTTTATTGCACAAGGAAATACTGGAGCTCCGGGGAAAGAAAGGCAGCATCAGCACAGTGGTCAGCTATGCGTCTTCTCTCGACCCAGAGCACATGTCAAGAAACTTTTATCCATCTTGTGATACGATAGGTCAGTGATGAATTTATTGTTATTGTAACATGGTTTCTTTATGGTAATCATTGCAGAATCGTTGAAAGTTTCAATATAGTCTGTCAGTTCCAGTGCAGCTGTTGTTAATTTCAGCACGGTTGTTGTCAGTTTCAATGCAGACATGATCAGTTTCAATGTCTGTGTGGAAGTCCATTGCTGTAGTAATGGGCGCTAATCGCTCTTCCTGAGAAAGACGATTACTGCAGTCCTGGCTATTAGCAGTTCGTACTGAGTCCGTATCACACTGTTAGCATTTCTGAGGTGTTGGCTGGACCCAGACAGTTGGGCGAACAGTGTTCATTACTCATGTGTATTATCTTCCCCCACCCGCCTTAAACTAATCAACTAGGTTGTAAGTGCATTGTGCTGGCATTCTGGTGGCCCCAGGCAGTGTCTGTATCTGCTCTGCTGTTTCTCCTCATTGTATCCGGCTGCCATCTTGTATGTCAAGTTGGCCAACTGATGGCTCAGTGGTCATCTTGTGTGTCCGTGTGCCTAGTATCACCTTGCCTCATACCATCTCCCTCTTCACCACCATCTTTGTGGTCAAGGAGGTTACTTTGGAGATCTCCTGTAGACCACACAATTTTAAATGTAGAGGTAGGTAATCTCTAGGAGCTCCCCATCCTGTGGGGTGTCATGAAGTGCTAATTTCATTGGGGGGCTCTTCTGTGGTGACACTCACTGCTGGTATAGTTCTTGTCAGTAGCGCCTTGCAACAGAGCTTTAAACATGTGAGGCCCACACAGAATACCAGCATGAGTGCAATGAGGAAAACTATCCCATGTGCCAAATAGGGTCCCCAAGATTTACCCAGCAACCAATTTAGTCAGCAGTCTGTAATTGTGGCTCCCTGTTGAAAACTGTCTATCTGGTCTCTGATATTCTTGATGGCTTCTGTAATATTATAAGAGGCAACATGGGTGATGCAATTTTCACCAATAATTGTACAAATTCCTCCTTGCTGTGCTAATTGATAATCCACCACATAATGTGTCTGTGTGTAGAGTCTGAGTTCAGCCAGCTGTGTTAATTGCTTCCAGAGCTTTTGAGATACTGTTGCCTAGGATAGTCAGGCCACATACAAGATAATTTCGGTTTTTAGCGCTGACTACTCCTGCTATGTCCCCCAAAGATAGAGATCCCAGAAATCCATATCCCAGTGATGACCCCAAAGTGGTGGGGATCTGCCAGTCAGCACAGAACTCTTGACTGATGGAGCGGGTCACTATCCTTCTCCGAATATGTCCCCCGCTGGGGCATGGTACAGTAAGGGGTGCAATTGTCCCTATTGCGAACAGGTTTGGGAGGTCTGGGGTATCTGTCACAAGTCCCCTTAAATAGGAAAATAAAGCCCTTCGCTGCTCGGTAACAAGCATTGTCCTGTCCTTCTGTTTCTGTCCACCCATGTCGTCCCCAAATTCCCTTGCCTGTAAGTATCGAATGGGTATGTCCATGTGGCAGCTGTCATGAGTGCCATTGCACTGACCACATATGAACTGTTTGCTGGCTGTTACATTCAGGCATGCCCGCTTGCTACAGGTGCAGATAAACTGTCCCCTAGTGACTGTACAGTGTTGGTAAATGCACAGAGTCTGGACGCATGGGTCATTTTTGGGAACTAGGGCATAAGCACATCCCCATCCCTGCCCTGTGAAACAGAATGGGTAATTACCAGGTTTAAATGGGTCTTCCCTTCCCTTGGCAAGGGGGCCTGGCCCCATGGGCTGGTGGTCCTGTCCAACTGCACACACCTACCCTGGAGTCCCCGTTTGTATTTCCCTATCTGTCCTTTTCCATGGCGCTCCCAAGATCATGAGGGATCCACACCCGGGTAGCCACAAATAGTGATTCCACTAATCACGCCAGTGCGTAGCGGACAGTCGGTTCCCATGCAAGCTTAGGTGGGTTTTATAGAAGCGTTAATCCTCAAAAGCTGACATGCTCCCAACACTTGTGACACTTAAATACAATGAAATACAGATAACTGTATTTTAACTGCAACATGTATATACCTAACAGTTAAAGTCTTTCCTCCATTAGGAGGTGCAGTTGTGCCTTGTTCTGTTGTGTTTTCGGTATTTCCCCCTGGGATGACCATCTTGTCTGCTGCTCCTGTTTGCACCTGGGGGATAGTCAATGACATTAGTTTGGTCACAGGAGTCTTTAAACTGTTTTAGTTGGGTCCAGTGCTTCCATGTGCCTTTTCCTTGACCATCTATGCAGGCACAGGTGTCCCCACCTATTACCATATCATATGGCCCATTCTATTTAGGTGCAAAGTCTGGTTTGTCAGCTAATGCTCTCACTCGTACGCAGCTTCCTCCTGCTGGGACTTCAGGGAAGACTTAGAGTTGTCCTGCCCTGTCCTGCTTGTCAGCTACAGATTTCTGCATCCCTTTTCAATTGGGCGCTTAGTTCAATCACATATTGCCAGATTTTGTCTTTTAGTGGACCCATATCGGCGCCACCTGTGATTATCGTCTCTGGCAATTGCGTTGCTCGTCCAGTCATTAATTCATATGGTGTTAGCCCAGTTGCCTTAATCTCATTAATATGGTTGGCAGACTTTAGCTCATGTTCTTTAGCTAAAACATTTTTGTGTGCTATTCGTTCCCTCTACCATCCCTGAGCTCTGGGGGGGGGGGGGGATAGGGGATGTGGAATTTTTGTCTAATGCCGAGTAATTGGCATACGGTCTTCATGATCTTGCCTGTAAAGTGTGTCCCTTGGTCAAAGTCGATCTGGAGGGGACTCCCCTCCCTCCTCCAACCTCTGGATTACCACCTCTGCTAATATTTTGGCCACAATGGTCGCAGTGCAGCTTTTGGTCGGGAATGCTTCTACCCACTGGGTGAATTGGTCTATGATGACCAGACAGTACATTTTCCCACGGGAGGGTCATCGTGGCCCTGTAAAATCCACCTGAAGGTGTTCCCAGGGTCCTCTAGGTCTGGTCTGGTGTCCCATCCTAACTTCTATGGGTCTCCCTGGGTTATGTTGCGCACAAACCATGCATCTGCGGCAGTACTTGGCCACATCTCTTCCCATTCCCTTCCACCACCACTCTGTCCCTAGGCTTGCTATCATGGCCTCTCCACCTGTGTGAGGAGCCCGTGGTGCAGTTCAAGCAATGTGTTCTGTTAACACGCTGGTGCTACCACCTTGTTTGCTCTCCTCCAGACACCATCTCCCCCTTTGAATGCCCCCTGCAGTTCCCATTGCTCTTTCTCTTCCTGCGGGGTGTCTTCCTGCAGCTGCTGAATTTGGATAGCATCTTTTGCTAATTCAGTAGTGGCTATTGCAGTCTCATTAATGGCTGCTTGTTCCAGGGCTTTCTAAGCTGCTCGGTCTGCTGCTTGGTTTCCTTTGAATTGTAGCCAATTTGGGCTTTCTTTTGCTTGTTCTTTTTGATGGGCCTTTATTTTTATTACTGCACCCTTTTGGCTGTTCACTGGCACGCAGCAGTGCCTGAATTCTTAATTAGTGTCTGATGGGGGTTCCCCCTGCAGTGGTGAACCCTCTTCTGCCCCATGCCACCATGTAGTCATGGGCTACACCAAAGGCATATTGACTGTCTGTATATTCACTGTTTTTCCTTTTGCTAGTTCCAGTACTTTGGTGAGTGCTACCTGTGTGGACTGACTTCCATCAATCCTCTTGGACATAAGTTAGAAACAGTTATCATTTACCACAGCCCATCCTGTTTGGGGTGACCCTGCTATGTATTTTTGTGACCCATCAGTGAAGAGGGTCTCCTCAGCTGTGTCTAGGAGGTTTCTTTCGCTTGACCCCTATCCTCATCCCCATCTATATCCCCTGTGCGGTTCCCCTGCATCTAGAATTCCCTCAGCTGGGTTTTCTCCTGTATCCCTGACAATTACCATGGACTGACTTGGAGGTAAGAGAACTGCCTCCCACTTTGCCCTTCTCATATTGGAAATACCCCTCCGTTTCCCTGTGTTTAGCATCTCTACTAGGATGTGTTTAGTGTGGAGGGCGACATTCCCTGTCATTACCATGAGCTTGCTAACCCTTCTGGCCCAAGCAGCACAGTCTAAGGCTGCTTTGCACCTGGGCAACCCAGTGATTACTGGCCCTTCTCTAGTTTAGTACCCTATGGGCCGCCTTCTGCTACCGTGGTCTTGGGTGACCACTGCAGAGTAAAACCCTCCCTCATGAAGGACAGGTTGCATCTGAACTGGAAAGGGACCAATGTCCTGGGTGGAAGTTTTGTTTGAGTTGTTCAGGAGGGTTTAAACTAGTATGACAGGGGGGTGGGAACCTGAGCAATAGCTAGAGGTAGCGCAGCCAGTGGGAACGAATTTCTTGGGAAAGATCCAAGGGATCGGTTAAAGTGTGTTTGCTTTAATGCAAGGAGTATCGGGAATAAAAGTGATGAACTGAGAGCATGGATCAGTACCTGGTTCCACAATGTTGTGGCCATAAGAGACGTGGGTTTCTCAGGGGCAGGAATGGTTGCTGGATGTTCCAGGGTTTAGAACATTTAAAAAGAATAGGGAGGGGGGAAGAAAAGGATGAGGTGTAGCACTGCTAATCAGAGAGGGTATCACAGCTACAGAAGTTACCATTGTCGAGGAGGGTGTGCCTACTGAGTCAGTTTGGGTGGAAATTAGGAACAGTAAGGGAGCAGTCACCTCATTAGGGGTTTACTACGGGCCCCCCAATAGCAGAAGGGAAATTGAAGAAAGCATAGGTCGGCAGATTTTGGAAAAGTGTGAATGTAATAGGGTTGTTGTAATGGGTGACTTCAACTTTCCCAATATTGATTGGAACCTCCTTCGAGCAGATGGTTTGGAAGGAGCTGTTTTTGTAAGGTGTGTTCAGGAGGGTTTCCTAACTTAGTACGTTGACAGACCGGTGAGGGGAGAGGCCATTTTGGATTTGGTGCTCGGCAATGAGCTGGGGCAGGTGTCAGATTTTGCGGTGGGAGAGCATTTTGGTGATAGTGACCACAACTGCCTCACATTCTACATAGCTATGGAGAAGGAGAGAAGCAGGCACCAATGGGAAAAGGAAACTATGATGCTATCAGACGTGAGTTGGGAAGCATGGACTGGGAACAATTGCGCCATGGAAAGGGCACTATAGACATGTGGAGACTGTTTAAGGAACAGTTGTTGTGAGTGATGCACAAATGTGTTCCTCTGAGACAGGCGAGAAGGGGTAAGATAAAGGAACCTTGGATGACGAGAGCGGAGGAGCTTCTCATCAAAAGAAAGAAGGCAGCTTACGTAAGGTGGAGGAAGCAAGGGTCTTGCTCAGCTCTAGAGGATTACAGGCAGGTGAGGAAAGAGCTCAAAAATGGTCTGAGGAGAAACAGGAGGGGGCACGCAAAAGGCTTAGCAGGAAGGATTGAGGAGAATCCAAAGGCATTTTACACGTTTGTGAGGAATAAGAGAATGATCAAAGAAAGAGTAGGGCCAATCCGGAATAGCATAGGGAACTTGTGTATAGAGTCTGAGGAGGTAGGGGAAGCCCTAAATGAGTTTTTTTGCTTCTGTCTTTACTAAAGAAAAGGACCTTGTAGTGAATGAAATCATTGAGCAGATAAGCATGCTGGAATGGATAGAGATTGAGGAAGCTGATGTGTTGAAAATCTTGACAAACATTTAAGACTGACAAGTCGCCAGGGCCAGACCAGATTTGTTCTCGGCTGCTTTGAGAAGCGAGGAAATGTGATTGCTTCACCGCTTGCGAAGATCTTTGCATCCTTGCTCTCCACCAGAGTCGTACCTGAGGACTGGAGGGAGGCAAATGTAATTTCTCTCCAAGAAGGGAACTAGGGAAATCCCCGGCAATTACAGACCAGTCAGTCTCATGTCTGTCATCTGCAAGGTGTTAGAAAGGATTCTAAGGAATAGGATTTATGACCATCTGGAAGAGCATGGCTTGATTAAATGCAGTCAGCACGGCTTTGTGAGGGGCAGATCATGCCTCACAAATCTTAGAGTTCTTTGAGGATGTTACTAGACAAGTTGATGAGGGTCGAGCAGTAGATGTGGTGTATATGGACTTCAGCAAGGCATTTGATAAGGTTCCCCATGGTAGGCTCGTTCAGAAGGTCAGGAGGAATGGGATACAGGGAAATTTAGCTGTCTGGATACAGAATTGGCTGGTCGACAGAAGACAGCGAGTGGTAGTGGAAGGAAAATATTCTGCCTGGAAGACAGTGGTGAGTGTTCCACAGGGCTCTGTGTTCTTGGGCCTCTACTCTTTGTAATTTTTATTAATGACTTAGATGAGATTGAAGGATTGATTAGCAAATTTGCAGATGACACAAAGGTTGGAGGTGTCGTTGACAGTATCGAGGACTGTTGTAGGCTGTAGCGGGACATTGACAGGTTGTAGAGATGGGCTGAGGGGTGACTGATGGAGTTCAACCTGGATAATGCGAAGTGATGCATTTTGGAAGTTCGAACTTGAAAGTTGAGTACAGGATTAAAGACAGGATTCTTGGCAGTGTGGAGCAACAGCGGGATCTTGGTGTGCAGGTACATAGATCCCGTAAAATTGCCACTCCGGTGGACAGGGTTGTTAAGAAAGCATATGGTGTTTTGGCTTTCATTAACAGGGGGATTGAGTTTAAGAGTCGTGAGATCTTGTTCCAGCTCTATAAAACTTTGGTTATACCGCACTTGGAATACTGTGTCCAGTTCTGGTCGCCCTATTATAAGAAAGATGTGGATGCTTTGGAGAGGGTTCAGAGGAGGCTTACCAGGATGCTGCCTGGAATGGAGGGCTTATCTTACGAAGAGAGGTTGACTAAGCTCGAACTTTTTTCATTGGGGGGGAACAAAGAAGGAAGAGAGGGGACCTAATTGAGGTATACAAGATATTGAGAGGCATAAATAGAGTTGATAGCCAGAAACTTTTTCCCAGGGCAGAAATTGTTAACATGAGGGGTCATAGTTTTAAGCTGTTTGGCAGAAAGTGTAGAGGGGATGAGAGAGGTGGGTTCTTTACGCAGAGAGTTGAGAACATGGAATGTGTTGCCAGCAGCAGTTGTGGAAGCGGCCATTGAGGATATTTAAGAGACTGCTGGATATGCATATGGTCACAGAAATTTGAGGGTTTGTACATTAGATTTACCTTTACATGAGGATCAACGGTTGGCACAATATTGTGGGCTGAAGGGCCTGTTCTATGCTGTACTGTTTTATGTTCTATTATTACAGTGGATATGAAAATCCTTGCTGGGATCTGGCAGCCTTAGCCCGGGGGCCTATGAGTTGCATTTTAAGCTGCCTGTATGCCGCCTCCTCTTCTGGCCCCAGGTTACAGGTTCCAAGGTGGGCTTGCCTCCTTTAATTAGCCTCTGGATCGGTTCAGCCAATTTTGCGAACTTGGGTATAAAGCTCTGACTGAAGTTTAATAACCCCATGACCTTTGACTCCCCTGACAGTGGCAGGTCGTGGCATTTGTTGGATTGCTGCCTTGTGGGCATTTTTGAGTCCCTAGGATATGAGGGTCCCAGGTATAAGACTTGTCTTTTGGCAATCTGTGCCTTTTGTAGGGCTGACCTTTAACCCTGCGGTTGCCAATTTCTGCAATACTAGCCCTAAAGCTTTCTGGTGTCCTGACTTGGACTCTGAACCAATTAGGATATCATCTACATATTGGAGGGCAGTGCTACCCTCTGGTAAATCCACTCTTTAGGATGTCGCTCATCACTCTGTGGAAAATATTGGGGCTGTTGTGGAACCCTTGTGGCAGGCAAGTCCACGTGCACTGTCTGCCCCTTACTGCAAAAGCGAATTTGTTCTAGGACTCATTGGCTATCTCTAAAACAGTAAAAATCTTGTGCTCGGGGGCCAAGTCGTTTAAAATGATGGAGGGGTCTGCTTCAATGGGGTGCAATTTGGGGGATGACCTTATTTGGTTCTGCATAATCAATAGTGAGCCTGTAGCTCCCATCAGGCTTTATTACTGGCCATCTTTGGGGAATTAGTTTTACTTGTGGTTGCTTTCAGGATTCCCTGTTTCGCTAGTCCTTGCATGATTTTTACAACTGCTTGTTCTGCTTTGGGTTTTATTGGGTATTGCCGATACGCCTCATGCTCTGGTCTGGGAGCCCTTATTGGGTCAATGTTAACTAGACCTGTATCTAACTTTGTTTCTGCCCAGGCTCCACGGGGAGGTGCAGATAGCTCCAAATCCCCCCTTTTCGCGGTTCCAGACCTGAATGGTGACTGTAGCCACTTTAATAGTTTCAAGGTGACTTGTAAGTTTCCCAATCTCAATCATCCAACTGTCCTGTCTGGGCCAAATCAATTTCCCTTTTGCACAATCGATTAGAACATTATATTCTTTCATGAGATCATTGCCCATTATGGTGCCCTTGTTGTTTTGGCATACGTAGAATCTCATGGAGATATAGATGTTATTTATTTCTACAAGGATAGTTTCGCTTGGGTAAGCTGGTGGTTTATCCCCTCCTACCCCAGTTAGTTGAATCCTTTTGTTTGTGTGGGGCAAGGGTAGGTTTGCGATGGATACAGCAGCTCCTGTGTCCACTAGCATCTCTCATTTCCTCTCTCCTATTACTGTGGGTACATAAGTTCTCCCCTCTCCCATACCCTCATGAATGAGGGCAGCTTGTTGTCAGCTCTGCTGACCTCTGGACACTCGTGGTGGTCTGGGTGGCATTTGGGGGTGCCCCATGCTTTTCCCAGCACACCGTGTCTATGTTCTTTTGCAGTGACTGCAATGTTTTACGTTGTTTCCTGGTCCATCTCCTACTCGTGGGACCCTACACTCTCCAGCAAAGTGTCCCTACCGGCCACAGTTGTGGCAGGATTGTTTTACTCTCTCCTCCATTTCGGTCGGCTGCTTTGTCAGGTCTTGCCTTTGTTGTGGGAGCTTCTGCATCCTGCACCCCGCTCGCCCACTCAACTAGATAATCACAATCCTGGGACATTATTACTCCTATTTGCAGGATGGCTTGGTGGGTGCTGGAGAGTCCATCTTTAAAAGCTTGGATGAATGCCTGATCCCCCTGATCTGGCTTTGCTTGCCCCGAGCATTTGTGACGACAGATTCGAAATAATCGTTTCCCGCATTCAGAGGTTCCTTCCCCTTGAAGTTGCTAAGTGTTCATGATCCTGCTCCAGTTCATGAGAGCATTTCTTAGCACCCTTTGGATTTCTTCTTTAAAGTCGGTGAAGAGGGCCTGCTGGGCATCTGTCTCGGCTGTGAGGGCAACTGCATGTTTCCACCGTCCTCCCCTAAAGTCTTTGGCTGCTGTGGCGTCAGATCCACCAGCTATCTGCCTCCACTTGTCCGCTCGGTAAGCTGCCCACCAGCTGGTGTATGTCCCTCCGGTGTCGTTGGTGCCCAACCCATACACTATCCAACTCTTCCCAGAACCGGGTGTTTGTACTCCAGGGCTGTAATTTGCCCAGGGAGGCCATAATCTGCTGCCTCTCCCCTGGAGTGAAGGGTTTATAATTTGCTTTCGGTTGCGATCCCGTGCCTCCTCTGGTAACGGGCGCCAAGTTATACGCCTACATGGTTTGTCCAACAGAGGGAGCAGTGACTCCTGCTGGACTGTTGCATTGGAGGGGAGACAGTCAATTTTTCTCTCCTCCTCACATTTTTTTCTAAGGTGAATTCTAAATTTTTTCTTCTGCTCTCCAGTTCTCTAACTTGCTCCTGGTCCTTTCTCCACCCACTCATGGGGGGCACTCACTTGTTCAATTAGACCTGCTAATTGGTGTATTAACATTACCCCTACCTTTTTTAGTTTTATTCCACTTCTGCTTATCTATCCACTCTCTCTATTGCGCTAATGTCTGGGATGGATCCCAACAACTCTTCATTTGCTCTGTCAGCCCTTGTCTGTCTGCTTGTACTTCTCAATAAGGGAGCCTGCAATGTTTGCTTTAAAACTTTGATCTGCCATTTAGCAGATTTTTGTGTGTCTGTGTGTCTGTCTGGATACGACCAACAGCAAAGTGTTCCTTACCCAGTGGGGACTTCTCTACCCCCGGCCAATAATACTGTCCCAGCATTGTCCGTACGGCCATAGCAGCCTCCTAGGAAGGTGTGCTCTCTACTGGTGGGACTTCTCCACCCTCCAGGCCACCACCACTAGTTGCTACCTACCAGTCAGCTGGGAATGCTGGTTTGATAGGATGTGCTCTATCAGTGGGACTCTTTATCCTCCCGGCCACCTCTACTGACCCAATGCGTCCTGATAGCTAGGTTTCTGGGCCTGTAGTCCAGTGTGCTCTTTACTGGTGGGACTCTTTAGATTACATTACATTACATTACATTACATTGCAGTGTGGAAACAGGCCCTTCGGCCCAACAAGTCCACACCGACCCGCCGAAGCACAACCCACCCATACCCTTACATTTACTCCTTACCTTCACACTATGGGCAATTTAGCATGGCCAATTCACCTGCCCTGCACATCTTTGGACTGTGGGAGGAAACCGGAGCACCCGGAGGAAACCCACGCAGACACGGGGAGTACGTGCAGACTCCACACAGTAAGTCGCCTGAGGCGGGAACTGAACCCGGGTCTCAGGTGCTGTGAGGCAGCAGTGCTAACCACTGTTCCACCGTGCCGCCCACTGACATTTCATAAAATAAAAAACACCGGCCCCCGTGAGGGGGCGGCGCCTCGTCCAGCCGCGGCACATGCCCAGCCCCACTTCACACCCCAGCCCGACCGATCCAGCCCTTAGAGCCAATCCTTATCCCGAAGTTACGGATCTGACTTGCCGACTTCCCTTACCTACATTGTTCTAACATGCCAGAGGCTGTTCACCTTGGAGACCTGCTGCGGATATGGGTACGGCCCGGCGCGAGATTTACACCATCTCCCCCGGATTTTCAAGGGCCAGCGAGAGCTCACCGGACGCCGCCGGAACCGCGACGCTTTCCAAGGCCTCCTGGAAAGCGTCCAGGAGGGCCACCACCACTATTCAAGCTCTGTTGTTCTACTACAGGCTGACAAGGTATCTCGGTTACTCAGTGTCCACACTCCCCACTTTGGTAATGTGTGCTCCACTGAGGTTTGGCTCTTGATCAGAGTGATCAGCTCCTCTTCCTCACCACATTGGAAATTACAAGTACAGACAGCATCCAACTTTTAACTTAACTCTAACTGGACTCTGCATTGTTCGCCCCTACAGAGTCCAATGTTACCTGACTTTGCCACTTGTGCGTCACAGCACCTCGTGCTCTTGACATCATCAATTCCCACTTCAAATCCCAACCTTTGCGTGGGGGTGGCGGCTACTCCTCTTAACAACCAGTTAAGGTAGGGTCTTTGAGACAGGCATTACCTTGACCTCTGACTGTTTTAGCACAAGCAGCAGATTCTTATGGCAGTTAATACAGTTAACCACTTATTCTCCCCAGACATGCACTTAAAGATTTTTAACTCAGTACTGTAGCAAATTAGACACTACAATCGGCATACCTTTTAAACTGTGTCTTTGGCCCAGTCTGAGTCTCTTCGTTTGCAAATTGGTTCTTACCCTGGCTCCCCAATCGTGGCCTTCAACCAGGGCACCACTCATAAGAATCCTGCTCTCAGCGCTAATTGTTACGGGGAAAATCACCAGTCCCCGAGTCAGAGCCAGGGTTCAATGACAGAGTTTTATTGTTCAAGGAACTACCAGAGCTAGAGAGAGAGAGATCAACAGCACAGTGGTCAGCTGCGAGTCTTCTCTCAACCCGGAGCACATGTCAAGAAACCTTTATACATTTTGTGATACATTAGGTCAGTGATGAGGTTATTGTCTTTGTCTTTGTAACATGGTTTCTTTATGGTAATCATTGTAGAAGCTTTGATTAGTTTCAATACAGTCTTTCAGTTCCAGCGCAGCCTTTGTTATTTTCAGTGCAGTTATTGTCTATTTCAGTGCAGACATTATTTCCATGTCTGCGCGGAAGTGCATTGCTGTAGTATGGGCGCTAATTGCTCTTCCCGAGAAGGATGATTACTGCAGCCCTGGCTATTAGCGTTTTGTATTGAGTCTATATCAAGCTGGTAGCATTTCTATAAGAGGTGTTGGCAGACAGTGTTCATTACTCATGTGTACTTTCTCCCACCTGCCTTAAACTAATCAGCTAGGTTGAGTGCATTGTGCTGGCATTCTGGTGGCCCCAGGCAGTGTCTGTATCTGCTCTGCTGTTTCTCTCCATATTGTGATCTGGCAGCCAACTGGTGACTTAGTGGCCATCTTGTGTGTCTGTGTGCCTAGTGTCATCCTGCCCACTGCCATCTCCTCCTTCAACTCCAACTTTCTTACAATAAAGGCCAAAATCTGAAATGAAGGTTTACCATCCTTATTACTTTCTGTGCCTGCTTGCTAACTTTTAATGATTCACATATAACATCACCCAGCCTCTGTACTCTCTATTTCAGTAATTTTCCACCTCAAGAGCAATGGAGAAGTCGTCTATAGTGTCTGTTGCTGTCAATGCCGTCTCCTCTACACTGGGAAGACAGAATGCCAACTTGTGGAATGGTTCAGAGATCATCTCCAGGACATATGGGCCCAACAACTTCAACTCCCCCTTCCATTCCACAAAGGCCATGCAAGTCCTGGTCTGCCTGCATCACCAAATCCAAGCAACCTGACACCTGGAGAAAGAACATCTCCCCTTCCATCTTGGGACCCTCCAACCCCATAGTAGCAATGTCAATTTCACCAGTTTCCTCATCTCTTCTCCCAACTTATCCCATATCCAACTTAACCCTCCAACTCCACCACCCTCTTGAACTATCCTACCTGTTCATCTTCCTTCCCACCCATCTGCTTCAGCTTCCGCTACAACCTATCACCACCTTTCATCTACCTATCATCTTCCAAGCCACCACCTCTTCTTCTCCCCCTTGCCCCCGACCCGACCCGACCCCCCCCCCCCCCCACCCCCCAACCACATTCCTGAAAGAAGAACTTATGCTCAAATCATCGACTTTCCTGCTCCTTGGATGCTGTCTGACCTGTGTTTTTCCAGTGCAACACTTTTTGACTCTGATCTCCAGCATCTGCAGTCTTTGTTTCCTCTTTCAGAATGTGGTGGTGAGTTGACTTCTTGAATCTTTGCAGTCCTTGGAGTATAGCTACATTGTTATAATCCCAACTAATATTATCAGTGAACAAGTTAAATTGCAGGTTGAAATCTAGATTGATCATATTTCTTTTTGATTTTTGGTTTTAATGAGATGGCCCCTCACTGAAACATAAACAAAAATCTACAACATTGCATTCTTAACAATGAGATGTTTACTATACAAAACAAATGAAGATACTCTTAACACCAGTTTAAATATTTCAAATCAAATGTTAAAAATACAATGCTAATAATTCCTGTAGCATTCTGTTACGAGACTTGAAGCTACAGCAAAGGCAAACCCTAGAGTAGGGCAGTATCTGGTTTTCATGTCTTAAGCATGAGCATCTGGTAATGAATCAAGGAATACATTATATAACAGAGTTTAAACTTTCGCAGCTTCAAATAACCTCTTCACGCTTTTAAGCAAATACTTCTTGTCTGAAACTTTTACCAACCTCATTATAATTGTTCAAAATAGTTTCTTAGTATAAACTATCCTTTTATTTTCTCAAGAACATTGTTTTATACATATAGCTTTAGCCGAGAGCCCTGCAGAACTGCCCAAAGGGACTTTTTATAAAAAAAAAATCCCTATTTTTCAAAGCTGTAGGGGCTTTTCCTAAACCCACCCCCCATTTAAAATCAGAATCTTCTATCTGGAAACTTAACGTGCTACATTGTTTATTCCATGGTCTCCCAATGTGAACAAATTCCAACTACCCTTCAAAAGTATATCTCTCAAACATTTTAAAGCATCGTTAAAAATAACAACAGCAGAAAACTTTCTTTTCCTGTCCATTCACTTCCGTTCAACACCTTAAATTACAATTATAGCAGAGTGTTAGGCAATTAATATCTATCGCTTTCATACGATGGAGAACACGCCAATGACATTGTGCAGTGGAATAAAGCAGTCAATAGAAAATTGTCACCTGGTCTCCATTCCTTTGATTTGAATTGAACAGCATAAGAGTTTGACCCACCTATTTTATTTCCCTCCCCATCTGACTCTGAGATTTGTGGATTAAAGTTCCACTCTAACCTATAGTATAATTTCAACTCAGTCATTTAAGTTTAAGGTGTCAAATCAAGGTCTCATCTATCTGTTCAGGTGGTGAAAAAAAAACTGAGTGGAAGTTTGAGCAGTATGTCTCCAGATCCTAATCCTAATCACCACCGCTACAAATAAATCTCCACTTCAATAATTCCCCCTCAAACAAACCCAAAGACCTACAGATACTGGAAATTTAGAAACAAAAACAGAAATTGCTTGCAAAAACACAGCAAGTCTGCCAGTATTTATGGAGAGAAAGCAGAGTTGAAATTTCAGGTGCAGTGACTTCTTCAGAACTCTTCAGCCACCTTTGTGTGCATATCCATAGATGCTTGAAGGCAGCAGGACAGGTGGATAAGATGGTTAAGAAGGCACATGGGATGGTTGCCTTAAGGCATTGAATACAAGATCAGGGAGGTTCTGATGGATCTGTATATAACATTAATTAGGCCACATACTGGAATACTGCATGCAGTTCTGGTTGTGGCACTATAGGCAGGATGTAATTGCACTAAGCAGGATGCAGAGGAGAATCACCAGGATGTTGCCCAAACCGGAGCATTTTAGGTCTGAAGAGAGACTTGATAGGCTGTGGTTATTTTCTTTATAGCACAAAAGGCTCAGGGGGATCTGACTGAAGTATCTATATTTAGCATAAGGCAAAATAGACAGGGAGAAATATTTCCACTTCAGGTCAATAACTAGGGAGCACTGCTTAAGATAAGAAACAAGAGGCTTAGAGGGAGTTTGAGGAAAATTCCTTTCATGTTGGCATCTGGAATTCACTGCCAAAAGGGTCTTCGAGGCAGGAGCCCTTAAGACATTTAATGTTTAATATTTAGATAAACATTTAAAACACCGTAGCATGTAAGGTTTCAGGCCGAAAGCTGAAAATGGAATTAGAATTATAGATGAACCCTTGATGACTACAGATGCAATGGACCTTTCTGCTGTAAAAATGAGGACTCCTTAACTCTATTTGTTCAAAGCAGTGAAAGGTGCTATACAAATGAACATTCTTTCTTTTCAGGGTTTTCAGGGTTTTAATGTGGCTGCAATGAAGGAATTTATTATTATAGTTCAGGTAGATACCGAGAGACTTGATAAGGTGTGATTGAAATGCAAGCTCTATTTATCCTTCCCTGACCTGTACGTATTGACAAAAAACAGTGCTATTGGATAAAGAAATTTAATATTTGGGTAACTTTATATTCCAGCAGAGAGTTACCAGTTATTGATAATTTTGGTAAAGATTAGAGGATAACATTGCTGCTTGGAGTTTATAAATCCTAGCTGTGAAAAGGACAATTTGTTTTCTGACTACGATAGCTGTATTCACAGGATACAGCGTCCTTGAGCTCCATCTTCTGGTTAAACTGGTGAAGACTGGGTAGCATTTGCTCCCACTCACTGGCCATGGTGTACAAATCCTTCAGTGAGGTAACTTGGTGACTTTGCCATCAAATATTACCTTTTGGAGCCACAGCTAGTCAATCTTCCAGATGCTGTCCAATTCCAGACTCTAACATCATTATGTTTAAAGAAAAGTTGGTTTCTGAAACACCTTTCACAACCCCAAGTCATCCCAAAGTGCTTTGGAGCCAATTGTCAGAATGGATAGGATGTTAATTTAATATATGAAAAACTACCTTAAACTGTTCAGGATTCTACTGCACTGTGTGGGTTAGCCGGAAGTTGCATATATTTCATCACCTCAGGCTATTCCAAAGCAAGTTAGACCCAGTTAGATGTGTTTTGAGTTTCTTGTTGAAAGGAGATACATACTGTTGAAGCTCTTCATCTCCCACTCATCAGTGCAAATACAGGATTGTCAAATTTCAAGTGATCTGCAAAGCAATTAATATCTAAATGCAACTTCTACTGCAGCAGAAAAGGATTGCTTGGCAAATTGACTCTGGTCATGGTGTTGCCATGGAGAAAGGAGCAGTGAAGTATAAGCTTTCCAGTCTCCTAGATAATTCAAAAAGACACAAAGTTTTTAATATTCCTTTTGTTTGCAGACTGTATGTCCCTGGACGTGAATATATGTTGCTCTAGGAAGTATAAATGAACCACGTTGGAAGCTCAGTTGATAAGTCCCCTGGGCCGGATGGGATTTATCCTAGTATCCTCTGGGAAGCCAGGGAGGAGATTGCCAAGCCTTTGGCATTGATCTTTAAATCGTCATTGTCTACAGGAATAATGCCAGAAGACTGGAGGATAGCAAATGTGGTTCCCCTGTTCAAGAAGGGGAGTAGAGACAACCCAGGTAACTATAGACCAGTGAGTCTTACTTCAGTTGTTGGTAAAGTGTTGGAAAAGGTTATAAGATATAGGATTTATAATCATCTAGAAAAGAATAATTTAATTAGGGATAGCCAGCACGGTTTTGTGAAGGATAGATCGTGCCTCACAAACCTTTTATTGAGTTCTTTGAGAGGTGACCAAACAGGCAGATGAGAGTAAACTGGTTAATGTGGTGTATATGGGTTTCAGCAAGGCGTTTGACAAGGTTCCCCACAATAGGCTATTGTACAAAATATGGAAGAATGGGATTGTGGGAGATATAGCAGTTTGGATCAGTAATTGGCTTGCTGAAAGAAGACAGAGGGTGGTGGTTGATGGGAAATGTTCATCCTGGAGTCCATTTACTAGTGGTGTACTGCAAGGGTCGGTGTTGGGTCCATTGCTGTTCGTCATTTTTATAAACGACCTGGATGAGGGCGTAGAAGGGTGGGTTAGTAAATTTGCAGACGACACTAGGGTCGGTGGAGTTTGGATAGTGACGAAGGATGTTGTAGGTTACAGAGAGACATAAGCTGCAGAGCTGGGCTGAGAGGTGGCAAATGGAGTTTAATGCGGACAAGTGTGAGGTGATTCACTTTGATCGGAGTAACCAGAATGCAAAGTACTGGGTTAATGGGAAGATTCTTGGTAGTGTAGATGTGCAGAGAGATCTTGGTGTCCATGTACACAGATCCTTGAAAGTTGCCACCCAGGTTGACAGGGTTGTTAAGAAGGCAAACAGTGTTTTAGCTTTTATTAATAGGGGGATCGAGTTCCGGAACCATGAGGTTATGCTACAGCTGTACAAAACTCTGGTGCGGTCGCACTTGGAGTATTATGTACAGTTCTGGTTACTGCATTATAAGAAGGATGTGAAAGCTTTGGAAAAGGTGCAGAGGAGATTTACTAGGATGTTGCCTGGTATGGAAGGAAGGTCTTACGAGGAAATGCTGAGGGACTTGAGGCTGTTTTCATTGGAGAGAAGAAGGTTGAGAGGTGACTTAATAGAGACATACAAGATAATCAGAGGGTTAGATAGGGTGGACAGGAAGAGCCTTTTTCCAAGTACGGTGACGGGGAGCACGAGGGGGCATAACTTTAAACTGAGGGGTGATAGATATAGGGCAGATGTCAGAGGTAGTTTCTTTACTCCGAGTAGTAAGGGTATGGAATGCTTTGCCTGCAACGGTAGTAGATTCGCCAACTTTAAGTACATTTAAGTTGTCAATAGACAAGCATATGGACGTACATGGAATAGTGTAGGTTAGATGGGCTTCAAATTGGTATGACAGGTCGGCACAACATCGAGGGCTGAAGGGCCTGTACCACACTGTAATGTTCTATGATTATCCTGAATTGGTTTTTAGTGTAGGTACTAGTGCATTCAGGATTATTCATTAAGTACTACACAAACAATGGAATCATGTCTAGCAGTAATGATTTTGTTTTGGTTTTTATATAAACACAGGCTGGTTGAGAGTACAGTCTGTGCTCTGCCTTGTATGAACAGAAGCAAAAACAGAAATTGCTGGAAAAGCTCACCAGGTCTGGCAGCATCTGCAGAGAGAAATCAGAGTTAACGTTTTGGATCTAGTGACCCTTCCTCAGAACTGGTTCCTGTTCTGAGGAAGGGTCACGCGACCTGAAATGTTAACTCTGATTTCTCCCCACAGATGCTGCCAGATCTGCTGAGCTTTTCTAGCAATTTGTTTTTGTTTCTGATTTACAGTCTCTGCAGTTCTTCTGGTTCTTATGAATAGGATCATGCTGTTTGATTTGATCAGCTAATTTTGAGTGAAGTTAAAAATAGATGCCAGAATTAAAAATATTCTCAGATGTGCGCACACAAATCTGTGAGATTTCAAATGAGCTACAGAGCTGATAATGCCGGTGGAAAACTTCCTATCATGTCGTCAGCAACTCTTCCCTTCTCTTCTATTTACCAGAAGGTCATGTTGTGATGACCAATCGTTAAAATAAAAATTACAACATAGAAACAGTCCATTCAGCCCAACTGCATTGTACTGGCATTTCTGAACATGTGCCTTGCCCTGGGCCTATCCTGCCTGAAACTATTTCCAATTTAAAAACTTTATGCTCTTTAAGTACAGCAACCTTTAATCTGAAAGTTCACAATTTACTTTATCTAGTATTGTTAGAAGTTGTTAAATTCTATTGTTGCTTTGTATTAGAAAGTAACTCACAAATATAAAGGTGATATATTTTCAAATAAGATTGGCTTTATTAAATGTGGTTTTGATAGGTACATTTATTGCACTATCACAGTTCTCAGGTACTAACGAAAATGCAGTTCTCACAATCCCATCCAACAGCTGGAGTAGACATCGCTGCCCAGTTCACCTTTACAAGTCAACTCTTCAGATGGGATAATCACTAGCATTCATGAACAGAAGCAAAAACAGAAATTCCTAGAAACGTGGCATTCCAACCGGAACTCAGTCAACAAACACATTTGAGTTCGACTCCATCTACCACCCCCTGAGAAAAGGAACCGGAAGTGACTTCACCACAGTAAATGACATCATCAACCCAAAGGAACCCCAAACATATAAATAAAAAGCAGGAATTTTCAGCATTGCCTCGCATGAGGTCCACTGAAGATGTTACCTAGTAAGGTATCAAAACATCTGGAAATGAACCTTTCTGCTTAGCGAGCAAACCTACACCCACTAGCATTTGTTGTCCATCTAAACTACCCTTGGGTGACCTATTGCAGTCCATCTAAGTTTTTGATCAGCACCAGTGAAGGAATGGTGATATATTTCCAGGTCAGGATGGTGTGTGACTTCCAGAGGAACCTGCTGGGGGTGTCCCCAAGCATCTGCCAACCCTTCTCAGGGGAGAAAGAATAGGTGTAGGGATTGGCTGTTGAAGAAGCCTAACAAGACGCTTCAGCCTAAACATTAATGTCATCGACTGCAATTATGTAATATCCTCTCTGAACCTATTTCACGCATGGAACCTATTTCACGCATCGACATTCTGGTCGATACTGACACTCGACTGAGCTCCAAGTTTTTTTTTTAGATATTTTAATATTTTATCCCTGATTTTAACCCAATTTTCCCAGTGGCAAGGTGTTTGGGCTTGAGTTGGACATCCAACAAATGGATTCAGACTCCACTGAGCTGATTTGGATTAAATGGTGTTTGCCACTCATGAAGTTCAAATTGAGACCATTTTTTGCAAACTATTTAAAATCAAACCTTTGTGGAGCTGTATGGAAGTAACTTGAATAAGTAAGGTGAGTCTAATTTATTCACCTTCACCTGAATAGGATTAAAACACAGCACTCAATGCTGTCTAAGTTTTACAAATAAATAGTCATGGAGAAAATTTGTTTAATGTACAAAGTAAATGTAATCAATTTTTGCAGAAATTTACACAGAGGCTATTCACCCCATTGTGCCTACATCAATACTAGTCCTTCAGTGGAATGTATGTACTGTAACATTCCCATTTGCCTGTAACTTCATATTCTTGCTTTCCAAATATTTATTTAATTATTTCTTTGATAATGTTGGAGTCTCTTTAATAGCTCAGCAAAGCATTCTATGTCTTGTAATAACTAATACATGGGTGCTGAATCCTTAACTTTGGGTTCTAGAATACACTAGCACCACAGAGTATACATGGCACAAATAATATTTAAATTCAAATCTTTATTTATGTGCATCTATGAAGCAAATACTACATCAGCCATGAAACCCAAACCCACTGAGTCAGCAGGACTGAACCTGGGCTTTTCAGTAGCAAATTGTCAATGGTTTGAGTGAGGGACTGGGTAGAAGAAAATGGGGAGCAGACAGGAGGGTGAGAAAGCATCTGTGAGAAGTAGGGGATAGGAAAGAGAAGAGGCAGGGGAGAAGAGGTGTTGAGAGAGGGTGGAAGGGGAGAGATGAGTGGAGGGAGAAAGGGGTTGGTACCTGGTGTGATGTTGCCTGATACCCTGCACAAGTCTAAAGCAAAAAGTCACGAAAATCCCCCTGAAACCTCCGGAGATAATATTGAAGAGAATCACATACATTCTAGAGTTAAATATTTTCCCAGATCTGCGCGCATGGAATAGTGCTGTTTCTGGTGACCTACAGATCTGCTTAGGCAGATGGAAATCTGCCTGTCCGAGTGTCAGCAACTTTATTTTTCTGTTGTGTCAATTGGTTCCATTTACACGAAGGTCAGTTTTAAAATAAAAAATACCTTCAGTGCTTGTGGGTATCCTGCGAAGGCCAACAACTGTCGCCCATTCGTTGTTGCTCTGAGAAGATGGTAGTGAGCTGCCTCCTTCAATCACTGCAATCTAATGTGGCAGAGAGAGGGACCAACATGCATCCAGGAGGGAGTTGCATGTTTTTGACCCAGAGACCGTGAAGGAATAGTGATTGTGTTACAAGGCAGGATGGAATGGCTTGGAGGGGAACTTGCAAATGGTGATCTTTTTGCCTCTGTCCTTCAAGGTGGTTGAAATCATGTGCTTTGGAAGGCCAGTTAGCTAAATTGAGGCTCTTGGAATAGTGCTTGCATTTTAAAAACAAACTTGGCTTCAGGACAGAGAGGTTGTGGTAAATGCTTATTTTTCACTGGAGAATGGTGCAATGCTGGCCTTATACTTCTAGATGATGTTGCAGGTTTGGAATGCACTGTTAAATGAACATTAACTTGTTACCGCTCTGAATCTTATAAATGGTATTTCTACAATGCTGCCACTGTGTCCTGGTAGTGGATGGATGTAATATTGAAGTTGGTAGTTGGGATGCTAATCAAGTGGATTGCTTTCATCTGGATGGTGTCAAGCTTCTTGAGTGTTGTTGGAGCTGCACTCATCCAGGCAAGAGGGGAGTTATCCATCAAACTTTTCTCTTCAGCATTGTAGTTAGTGAACAGAATTTGGGGAATCAGGGCATGAGTTACTCTGTGCAGGACTCATAGCCTCCGAATAAAGACCAAAAGAACTGCGGTAGAAGAAAGCAAACAAAAACAGCAATTGCAGGTCCAGCAACATCTGCAGACAGAACTCCGTTATCATTTCAGGTCCAGAGACCCTTCCTCAGTACTGATGACAGCTAGGAAACTTCCCTGCTGAGCATTTCTGGCAATTTCTGTCATTTCACCCAAAATAACTTTATTCTGTGCAACTGGAGAGATGGTGGTTTAGTGCTTACATCACTGGATGTAATGTAGAATCAAGGTAAGAAAGTGGAGATGAGGATTATCTGATCAGTCATAGTCTTATGGAATGGTGATGCAGAGTTGGTGGGCTGACTGGCCTACTTCTGCTCCTGTCTTATGATATGGGGAGTGAGATAAAGGTAACAAGGGTATGGGGATATTGGAGTAAGATTAGGTAGGCTTATGGGGTGTGACGAGGGAGGAGTGAGGTCAGGAGTGAATGGGTTATGGGAGTATTGGGGTAAGAAGGAAGTACAAGAGGGTGGAGTATGGAAAATGAACAGTAAGGGGGTATTGAAGTAAGCAAAGTGTCAAATGTGGGATATGAGGCTATGGGGAAAGGGATGGGGAGTGGCACATGAGGTAGGGAGTGTGGGGGAATAGGGTATAAAAGTGCATACGTGGGACTGTTTAGACACCCTAGTTTTGAAAAACATGAAAAATAAGCTAACAGCTACTGCATTTAAAAATGAATGCTTTGATTTTACAAGAACATGCACTTGACACATTGACTTTGAACATTTAACACAGTGTCTATAAGCCGCGAGTCATGTTTCCACTGTTTCCTGGTCTGCTGTATTGTTGAGTGAATGGATTATGTTGCCACGATGGTTCCCGTACTGGCTCTGAGTGATTCATTTCCTAATCTTGTTTCCCGATCTCTCCATTGCACTAACACTGTGCTCTGACATAATATTGGCATGACTTACCATTAGACCACTGCTGTAATCATAATTGGAAAAAAAATTAACACTGCATACTTTGGGATCTAGATTTTACTTTTCATTATTTTAGTTAAAGTATCAGCCATGACTCGGTGGATATGATGATTCTAAGATTGATTCACAGAAGTCATATTAACTAAGATTTGAAGCACAGGGAGAAGATATTAAAACTGATCTTGGTGATAGGTTTAAGGAGAATCTTCAAGAAACAATGAAAAGTTAAGAATCTTAGTAACGGCTTTCCAGAGGGAACCGCAAACCTGAACACTAAGAATGGAGCCATTAAAATTAGGGTTGTGCAGAAGTGGAGCAACTTCGTGACTGCAGAGGGGGTTGGCGCTGGAGCTGACTTCTGAGATGGCCAGGGGTGAGATCATAAGGTCTTTGAAATGCACACTAAAATGGAAAGCTGAAAAATTGGTATTTCTAACTATTTACCTTTCTCCTTTTTGGTGTAGGATTTCATAAATGGAATGTAATGGAACTCTGCATTCTTATCCAAATCGTAAGCTGCCAGCAATTTATCAACCTCTGCAGGCAGCAGGCTCCACTTCAGAGTCATACACAGTGCCTGAATGTCTCTGAAAGGCACTCTCCCAGTACCATGTGGATCTCGTGCCTTAAGGACTGACTTTAGGTCATTCCAATGTTTAACAACGTCACGTCGTAGTTTCTTCTGGATGTGGGCGACCGGGTTTTTCTGCCCGTCCTTTTCTATGTGGGATAGATCAGAATACAGGATCAGAGACAGAAATAGAAAACACACGTCCAACTTTGATGGCTTGATAAACTTATCTTAAAAACCTGAAACCAGAGTTTATTCTTGGAAAAGAGGGGGAAAGAATAACAGCTCACAGCAACCCTGCAGATCAGATAGAGGCCATTTGGCCTATCGAGTCTGCACTGACCCCCTCCAAAGAGGATTTAATTCCCCCATTCCCAAAAACTGTTAAATATGATTAAAGGTATAGACAGTTAATGCTGGAAATGGAAATACAGAGACAGTGTGAGGGGAGCAGTGGGTAAGTTCTGGGGTGGGAAGATGTGGGGCAATGCTAGGAGTGGGGGTGAGGAACTGTGGTGGGGGCTGGTATGGTCTGAATAATGGGGAGTCATGGGGAGTCATGGGGTGATGCTGGAAGAAGGGGTGGGTAGGTGTGGCTGGGGTGGAGGTGGAGGTGGGTGGGCTGGGTTTGGGTGGTATGGGGTGGGGGAAGTTTGGGGCAACGCTGGGAGTAGGGGTGAGGAGATGTGGTGGGGGAGGTGTAGGCTGGGTCTCGGTAATGGGAAGTTGTGGGTTTATACTAGGAGGAGCGGTGGGTAGGTGTGGCTGGGGCAGGAGTGTGGGCTGGATCTGAGTGATGAGAGTGGAGGTTAGGAAGGTGTGAGCTGCTGCTGATTAGGAGTGGGGTTTGATGATCCGTAATTGAGATGAAGCCAGTTGGGTGTTGAAACCTCTGGGGTTCAACTGCCTTTCTTACCACATTCCTGGTCCAAACCTCCCTTATCCTTAGCTATTTCAATGTCATCAATTATACCAGTCTGATGAAAGGTTAATTTGCTTTCTCTCTTGGCACTTGCTTCCATGATTTGCTGAGTATTTTCAGCATTTTCTGTTTCTATTTAATTCCTTCTCAAGTCCCATTCTTTCGTTACTAAGCTCATTTTACTATTTCATCACCATTCAGTGGTTTAATCATGTCTATCTCCCACTTCATCACTCCCCTCCCCTTGATGTTCTCTGCACTTACTCCAAATCTGGTCCTATCTATCTTTGTCCAGTTCTGACGCAAGATCATCAACTGAAATGTTCATCCTGTTTCTCTCTCCGCTGATACTGCCAGACCTACTGACTATTTCTCACACTTCCTACTTCTGTGTCAGCTCTGGCTAAGAGTGACTCGGTGGTTTACAAAAATGATGAGGTTTTTCCTGGTGGAAGGCAGCTCCTGGCACCCTTTATCCATACTCTGTAATCCAAGGGGCTAGTTTCCAACCCACATTAGGTTATTGTTTCTGCTGTGAATACAATCTTAAACTGCCTCAGCAAGAAGCTCACACAAGTTGCATTTCATAACAGCGGCTAATCTTTCTTGGGATGCAAAGCTTGCCCTGACAGGACATACTGATTTGAATAGGCCTGTGTTCCATGGTGTTTGGAAGAATGGGATTGGATGCTATGGAAATCAGTCAAATTCTTTTGAGAACTGAGCACAGTTAATGTGGAGAGGATGTCTCCTCTGGTTGAATAAGGTAC
This sequence comes from Chiloscyllium plagiosum, assembly GCF_037043375.1. NCBI lineage: Eukaryota > Metazoa > Chordata > Chondrichthyes > Orectolobiformes > Hemiscylliidae > Chiloscyllium > Chiloscyllium plagiosum. The sequence goes on along the minus strand of NW_028270157.1, from coordinate 20,805,955 downwards.
AATCAGTGGTCATAGGATAAAGGTTCAGCAATTAAGGGCTGGGAGGAGGAGGGATTTCTTCACTCTGCAGATTGTGAAGTGTTGGTATTCTTTACTTGTTTTGGCAGGGTTGGTAGATGCTCAACCATTGAGTATAGCTGAGACAGAGGTCAATAGATGTTTGGATACCTGGAGAATCACAAACCTTTTCAAATGTTGTAATTATACCTCCGCACACCGCTCATTCCATAATTCAAATCACCCTCTGCTTGAAAACGTTGCCCCACAGGCCTTTTTAAAATATTTCCCCTTTCTCCTTAAAACTATGTTCTCTAGTTTTGGTCCCGCCCGCCCGCCCCGGGGAAGAGACCTTGGTTATTCACCCTATCCATGCTTCTCATGATTTTATAAACCCCTTTACGGTCACCCTTCAGCCTCTGACACGCCAGGGGAAAAAAGCCCCAGCCTATAAAGCCTCTCTCTAAAGTTCAAACTCTCCAACCCCAGCAACATTCTTGTGAATCTTCTTTGCATCTTCTCAAGTTTCACAACATCTTTCCCATAGCAGGAAGACCAGAATTGAACGCAGTATTCCAAAAGTAGCCTCACTAATGTCCAATAGAACAGCAACATGAAGCCCAACTCCTATGATCAGTGTTCTGATCAATGAAGGCAAGTGTGCCAAATGCCGCCTTCACCACTCTGTCTACCTGCAACTCCACTTTCAAGGAACACCTGTACCCTTATGTCTCTTTGCTCGGCAACACTGTATACGTCCTGCCCTGATTTTCCCAAACAAAATGCAATACCTCACATTTATCTAAATTAAACTCCATGCGCCATTCCTCAGCCCATTGGCTCATCTGATCAAGGTCCTGTTGTTCTCTGAGATAATCTTCTTCACTGTCCACTACACCACTTATTTTGGTGTCATCTGCAAACTGACTAACCACGCTTCCTATATTCACATTCAAATCGTTGATATAAATGATGAAAAGCAGTGGACCCAGCACTGATCCTTGAGGCATGCTGCTGGTGACAAGCCTCCAGTCTGAGAAGGAACTCTCTACCATCGCACTCTGTCTCCTACCTTCAAACCAATTTTGCATCCAATTGGCTAGCTGCCCTGGATCCCATGTGATCTAGAGTCTAGATTAGAGTGGTGCTGGAAAAGCACAGCAGGTCAGGCAGCATCCGAGGAGCAGGAAAATTGACGTTTCGGGCAAAAGCCCTTCATCAGGAATAGAGGCAGGGTACCTGCAGAGTATCTCTCCACTCTGCAGGCACCCTGCCTCTATTCCTGATGAAGGGCTTTTGCCCAAAATGTCGATTTTTCCTGTTCCTCGGATGCTGCCTGACCTGCTGTGCTTTTCCAGCACCGCTCTAATCTAGACTCTGGTTTCCAGCATCTGCAGTCCTTGTTTTTATCTTTCCCATATGATCTAACCTTAATAAACAGTCTATTATCAGAACCTTGTCAAATCTTTTCTGAAGTCTGTATAGACAACATCTACTGCTCTACCTTCATCAATCTTCTTTGTCACCTCTTCAAAAAACTCAATCAAGTTAATGAGACACGAATACCCATGCACAATGCCATATTGACTATCCCTAATAAGTCCTTGCCTTTCCAAATGCGTGTAATTCCCTGTCCCTCAGAATCCCCTCCAACAACCTACCCACCACTGACATAAGGCTCACCAGTCTATAGTTCTCTGACTTTTCCTAACAGCCTTTCTTAAACAATGGCACCACATTAGCCAAGCTCCAGTCTTCCGGCACCTCACCTGTGGCTATCAATGATACAAATATCTCAGCAAGGGCAATCTCTTCCCGAGCACCTGGATGGATATATAAATAGGAAGGGTTTAGAGGGATATGGGACTAAGTCAGATTGGAATGTCTGGTCAGCACAGATAAGTTGGACCAAAGGATCTGTTCCCATGCTGTGTGACCCTATGTAACAGGGATACGATGGGAAGGTGGAGCTGAAGTAGATATATTTAGGCATAATATCAATGGTGGAGCAGGCACAAGGGGCTGAATGGCCTACTCCTGTTCCTAATTCTTATCTTCAATTTAAATTATCAGAAAAGTACAAAGTTTCACCAACCTGAGTCCTTCACCTTTTTCATTCTGCTGAAATGCCGAAGGAATTTTCTCAATGAAATAGCTTCTGCTGGGTAACTGATTGGCAAGCTGTACCATAGCTTTTCCAGTTCCATGGGGAGAAGGATTACTTTCATTCTAAAGAGAAGGTTCCAATCAACAGTAGTAACAGAAAGATGTATAATGGACACAGCGTGCGACAACACAATATTGAATTCCCTTTTTAAACCTTGCTGCCACTCCCCCTTCCTTTGAGATGCTCCTTCAAACCTCCCTTTCTCCTGCCCTCAGTGTAATGAGCTTGGAAGATCCATCAGCTTTGAACCTCTGGTCCCCAAAGCTCTCCACCATGGGGTGTGGGGGATTTCCAAACCTCATTTCTGGATCTGCTTTCACTCAATGATAGAGATTGGCCACTACACTACGATTGATCAATAGCTTCATTGTTGTTTTATCAGTGTAGGAGAAGATGAAGGAGATGCACCTTGGGCTTTCTTGCCTGGCAGGTTGCCCAGTCTGCACTCTGTGTGACTCCAGCTGCATGATAATGTGGTTGCCACCTAACTACCTTTTAAACCCATTCAGTTTTATCAAACACACACAAGATGAGAGCCTGCCACTTCTTTCACAAGGCAACAAATATACAGCCTTGCCAACAATACTTATATCCCAACAGTGAATAATTGTAAAAGAATGATTCCAATGTGTTTAGAAAAGAGGGATGGACAGAGGCTAGGGGAAATAGTTGAAATGAGAAACCAAGAATTATGGGATCTTTCGGTGAGGGTGAAATTGGGGTGAGACACAAAGTGAATTTGATAGCTTCTGTCTTGCCTCTGTTTAACTAGAGGCTCATCTGTGAGACAACAGAGTGGCTGGCAGAGTTTGATTTGAGAGAAGAGGTAATGTTTGAGTCTCTGATATCGATTGTGATGCTGGTCCCATGTCACATTCTCATTAGAAAGCAGTTAATGTATTTTTTGGCTCAGTTTTAGCAAACAGCAAATTATACCTCTCCCTATAATGACATTTCCCAATTGGAATATGTTGTATGTTTTACATCTGAGAGCTAAGCAGAGATGACTCTTTCTTTGTGTGTATCTCTTTTTTTACAATGCTTTATATATCTAATCCACACTTCAGCTCTTGGCTTCTAACTGTTTGTGCAGTTTGTTGACTTTTCTTTGAGTTCACACCCAGAGTTAACCCATCAGTCACAGTGAGCATCAATTTTTAAAAAGACTCACATCAAGAAACCTGACTGACTGAACACTAGAGTGTAGACTGAATTAGATATGGCTATCAGCAGATCTGGCAGCATTTGTGGCAAGAGAGCTCTGTTTCTGTCTCCACTCAAGCTGCAAGATTTCTGCAGCACTCTCTATTTTTTTATTTCGGATTTTCAACATTTGCGGTATTTTGCAGTTATTAGACAGCTCCTCACCAAATACCACCTTGTAAACAAATTCCAAACGTTCTCAAAGGTAACTACTGGGAATAGCGAAGAGCTGATGTTGTGTTTGGTAATCTTACCTCAGCAATATGTCATCCAGCTTCTCCTTATCTGCTCCACACTCATCATTGATGCACACGCTTATGAAAGTCTGACAAAAGTAGCGAAAGTTTCTTTCCAGGAGGCCCCAGATTAATGCTCGCAACTGCAAGATTTGGAATAGGGACACACTATCAGGAGAGGACAAACACTTCCTCAGGCTTTATCCAGCTAGTATATTTGATTGATTTGTCTTGATTTATTGTTGTCACATGTACCTAAGTGCAGTGAAAAGTTTTGTATTGTGAGCAGTACAGGCAGATTATAGCATATAAGATCACAGATCATAGCATGTTTAGATAGAATGGGGCATACAAGGTGCACAGGAGGTGCACAAAAGCAAAATCAGTATTAGGTTTAAACTTAGAGAGGTGTAGAGTCATAGAGCAGATCCTTCAGTCCAACTAGTCCATGCCAACCATATTCCCAAACTAAACTATATCCCTCCAAACCGTTCTGATTCATGTACATACCCAAATGTCTTTTAAATGTTTGTGATATCACAATCACATTTACAGACTTGGATCAACAGGATGCATTTATGTAGCGACTTTAACATTGTCCCAATGCAAAACTTGACAAGCTCATGAGGGGGAAGGGAAGAGAGAATTCTGATATTAGATTTAGATTCCCCAAAGATGGGAGGAAGCTCAAGTGGAGCATGAATGCTAGCACAGACTGGTTGGGCCAAATGGCCTCCCCTGTGCTGTATTTCATTTGTAATCCTTTGTGAAAAAAACTGAATTAAGAAAGAGAGAAAAAAACGAGAAAGAAAGAGTCAACAAACAAATAAAGAATAAAAAGATTCTGAGGACAACTTACTACAGGAACAAGCCTCCAAACTTTGGACAGTTGCCTTTCTCGGCTGGGTAAGGTTGACTAGTGTTGCAAGAATAGAAATTGTTCCATTAAAAGGGTTTTTATGCTGTTAAATACCAACCTTAACAATTCTGTGGTGAGTTTAACAGGCAATTATATGTGAAGGTTAACAGTGGAGCAGTAGAAATCTGTCAGTAACCTGTGATAATTCACAATTTACAAGGGATCTCTTCCCTCATCGCTGGTTGATATATGCAGCAAATACCTTTAACCTCAATGTCACTTTCCCAACAAATTCTAAGATTAACTTAAAATTTGCGGTGATCCAGTTTACCTCTTGAAGAGAGCGTGGCTTCTGTGCATTGCTGTATCTCGCCCAGTCACTCCCGAACCTGTCCAAGTAACGGATTCTATCTATTCGGAAATTCTTATCATTCAAGAGAAGGGAATACTGGCTTACTTCCTGCTTCAGCTCCCCTGTGCTGGGTCTACATTACAAACAAGGAAAATAACAAGAAGAAGGAATCAATCTGGGGCTGGCTGTATGAATCGGAGCTCCTTGTACAATCACAGAATTGTTCCAGCTCAGAAGGAGGCCATTCAGTCCATCTAATTCATTAAGTGGAAAATTAAACTGTGACTCCAATGTGTTAATTTTCAATGAAAGCTGCACCACACAACATAAGAACTGCCAAAGTAATTTCAAAACAATTAACCAGAAAATATATTGAATATTCTTTTATTTGTAAGCAAGAAATCCAAATTTGTCTACCACAGATCTGTATTTATAACACCATAAGTTGTAAAAGCAGCAGTTACCTATTTGACCCTTTGAATCTGCTTCACAATTCAATGAGATGATAGCAGATCTGATGATTTGCCTTTTCCTCATTACCCTTGATGCTCTTACTGATTAGTCTGGTCACAACAAGATGGACATCACTCCCAACAATCACTGATACTTTTCAAAATATCAGACTTCCTGGTACTGCTAACAACATAGTGGTTAGCACTGCTGCCTCACAGCGCCAGGGACCCGGGTCCAATTCCAGCCTCGGGTAACTGTCTGTGTGGAGTTTGTACATTTTCCCCGTGACTGTGTGGATTTCCTCCGGGTGCTCCGGTTTCCTCCCACAGTCCAAAGATGTGCAGGTTAGGTGAGTTGGCCATGCTAAATTGCCCGTAATGTTAGGTGCATTAATCAGGGGTAAATGTAAGGGAATGGGTCTGGGTGGGTTGCACTTCGGAGTGTTGGTGTGGACTTGTTGGGCCAAAGAGCCTGTTTCCACACTGTAGGGAATCTAATCTAAAAAATATAGAATGAGCAAAGGTGTTGCATTTACTTCACTCAGAAACTGTACATGTCTCAGATATTAAACTCACCGGTTTTGAAAGAGGCCCAGGAACTTTGAGTAGGATACCAACATGTTTCCTGGGTCACCGATTTTCCCCACAATGTTATCAAGTTGATTTGCTGAGACCTGGATCTGAAAATTCTTCTCAATGATTTCCTTAAATGCTTGAATGTTAACTGCCTCTTGCGTGCAACCCTTGACTTTTCTATTGGGTCAAAAAATTAGACAAAACAATATATATGAAAGATTATTAGGATGGATGCACACCCATGTAGATGGTGTTACCGTGGGAACCCCGCGCTTGTGAATATTTTCATTGGTTGTCATGAGAAGTGTGTCTTTGATGGAATGATCACTAACCTCTGAACACTTATATGTCCGAGAAATAGATGACACATTGCAACATTAGCATCTGTAGCTGCATCGAAGAATTTTTTTACCTAGCGTAATGAATTCCATCAAAACTACCAGTGAAATGAAGCAATCAAATAGGCTCATTCTTCAATGTGAAACAAAATCAGAAATTGCTGGAAAAGCTCAGCAGTTCAGGCAGCATCTGTGGAGACAAATCAGAGTTAGCGTTTCAGGTCCAGAGACCCTCCTTCATTGGACCTGAAGTGTTAACTCCGATTTCTGCCAGACCTGCTGAGCTTTTCCAGCAGTTTATGATGTTGTTTAAGATTTCCAGCATCTGCAGTTATTTTGGTTTTTTTTGTCATTCCTCAATGTATTAGTTGGAAAATCTCTGCAACTATTTACTGAAAGCCTATTTTCCTGGTCACTTTCCATGTTGGGACTCTGACAGCACAGCTGCTACAGGTTTAGTTGCACTAGCAACTCGTGAATAGGGCCCTAAGCCTCTGCTTTTGCTGAAACAGGGCATATCAATCCCATCATTCAGGAGCCTGTTTTATGTAGGTAAAAGAAATTTGCACTCACAATGAACCTTTCTCATGGCAGAAAAAGCATCATGGAGACTGCCAATCGTTGCTGCATCCCCATGGCAACAACCTGACAAATCAGAATCTACTTGCTTGGTCTGAAAATGAAGAGTGACAGTTAACTGTTCTCAATGTACCTCCATGTCAATGAGCACCCTCTTTCCATGTTGTGTAGATTGGCATCCTTTTTCAAATCTGTTTCCTGTATCCTAGCAAGACAAAAAGCCTTGACAACGTGTCTCCTATCAGCAACATTTAAAGGTATATGAGCAAGGAGGAGGCATTTCTAGTCTCGTTCTCCACTCTATTATATTTTGTATGTTGGCATGTTCCTATTAGATCACAGCAAATCTATATTCTATCTTGGTTGCATCGCACTTAACATCCTTACCTAACCAGAATCCATCAATCTCAATTTTTAAAGTTCATATTGATCTTCAGTTTCAACTGCACTTTTTTTTAGGGAGATTCATGGTTTCAGATTTCTGCTACTCTTTGTGTGATGAAGTGCTTCCTCACGTCATCCTGAACTAATTTTAAGATTATTCCTCCATCATTTTGGATTCCCTCCACCACAGGAACAGATTCCTCTTTATCAATGCTGTCAAATCCTCCATTGCCATAGCGAATCAGACTGCAAATTGGAGGAACAATACCTCATCTTCTGCCTGGGCAGCCTACAGCCCAGAGGAATCTACAATGATTTCTCCAATTTCAAATAACCTCCCTTCTCATCCCCCGACTCCATTTCCAGCCCTTCCCCCTCCCTTCCAATCCTCTGACTGACCCTTCAATCCAGCTACCAAATGGATTCATTCCTTTCATCAACCAACTAGGTCATACCCTCTACCTGTGCTCACCTATCCCTACCTCACTACTCCACTCTCCGCACCCAAACTGCTCCACCACCACCCCTCCCCTTACACCCATCCCATGTCCTGAAGAAGGGTTACACTCCAAAAGGTTGACTTCTCCAACTCCTGATGCTGCCCGGTTTGCTGTGTTCTTCCAGCCTCCTGCTTGTCTACATCAAATCCTTTAATCATTTAAAATATCTGAATTGGATCCCTGTTTAATTACATGCTTTTATATGGAATACGGGCCTAGTCCAGAACTGCTGAAGCTTTTCATGTTGGATTCATTCACCACAACCCAAACCAACCCAACTGTGGTATAAACTGTTGTGACCATCTGAAATTTGGCAATTTTAAAAAAGAATTCTTGCGTGAGGGTCATTGTTACCCATCCCTAATCAACCTTGAAATGACTGGCTCTCTAGACCATGTTTGGATTAGATTCCCTACAGTGTGGAAACAGGCCCTTTGGCCCAACAAGTCCACACTGACCCTCCAAAGAGTAACCCACCCAGACCCATTTTCCTCTGACTAATGTACCTAACACTATGGGCAATTTAGCATGGCCAAATCACCTGATCTGCACATCTTTGGACTTTGGGGGGAAACCAGAGCACCTGGAAGAAACCCATGTAGACACAGGGAGAATGTACAAACTCCACACAGACAGTCGCCCCAGGCTGGAATTGAACTTGGGTCCCTGGCGCTGTGAGGCTGCAGTGCTAACCACTCAGCCACTACGCCACCCCAAAATGTTAGAAGGCAATTAAGAGTCAACCATTTTGCTACAGGTACGGAGTCAAAGACCAGACCAGCTAAGGATGGCAGATTTCATTCCCTGAACTCATATTGGTGAATCAGATGGATTTTTAAAATGACTTTTGTTACATGGTGACCATCAAACTAGCTTTGTTTCTAAGTTTTCATTACAATGAAATTTCATCATCTACCATTGTGGGATGTGAACCCATGATCTCAGAGCATTAGCCTAGAACTCTGGCGTACCAGGTCACTAACATTTCTGCTACACCACTACCAGCCTCTTGACTTAACTATGGCATCATCTTTCAGAAAAGGGTCAGATTTGACTTGCTTTGCAGTTGCCCCACAAACACTACATTATTCGCACATTATAAATTCAATCTGAATAAAGGGTTGAATTTGTCTGATAAGTGCAAACCAAAAGGTGTTAGCAACGTAACTTTTTTATTTTAACAATATTCAAGTATAGTTTATACACCACGGGTGAGGATGATAAAATATTCCTTTAATCTCAACTATGTTCTTCATACTAGAACTTTGAGAGGTACTGAACTGGAAGGAAATTCTGTCACAATCCATTGCAAAATCAAACACTCTTCAATCACCCAGTTACAACTTGATCTGATCTTTCCTTCATTCATTAGCAAGGGTGCATGTTTGAGATAAATATATAAAGTATAAGCATGTAGGTACCTGAATGCTGCCAAGAGGTGAAGGTAGAGCCTGTGACACTGGTTCAACAAACAAACCATTGCTTCAGAAGCAGTCAGACTGCCCTTAGCGGCCCTCAAAGCTCCTCCATCACTGAGAAACCAATAAGAGATTGAACAGCAGGTATTAGAGGTGAATTAGTCATTTGCGAAATATAAATGCTTCAAGCTGAAAGCTGTGATAGGGCACAGGGTTAGAGAAGGGAAATAGGATCAGCGTGGAAAGCTCCAAGCCCCCACTGTAAGGTGACACGGCCATTGATTTGAGGCTTGGTTGGACAAACCACATTATTTTTATTCATTTGGGATGCTTGCATCGCTGGCTAAGTCAGCATTTATTGCCCATTCAGAATTAAGGGACAATTACATTGCTGTGGGTATGGAGTCACATGTATACCAAACGTCGTAAGGATGGCAGATAGAACGTAGAATGCAGTACAGGCCCTTCGGCCCTCAATGTTGCGCTGAACTGTGAAACCAATCTGAAGCCTATCTAACCTACACCATTCCATGATCATCCACATGTTTATCTAATGACCATTTAAATGCCCTTCAAGTAGGCGAGTCTACTACTGTTGCAGGCAGGGCATTCCATACCCTTCTCTTTCCAAAAGGGTATTAGTGAAGGGAAGAACTTTTTTTATAGACAATCAACAGAGATTACATGGTGGTCATTCTATTAGATTTTAATTTCAGATTTGCCATGAGGGATTGAAACCCACTTGTCCAGGACATCAGCCTGACCCTCTGGACTATGAGTCCAGTGTCATTACCATTATGCCACCGCCTAAATAAAAAATATGGCTAAAAAAGCATTTCCACCATCTACATACATCCAGGAGTGTGATGTCTGGATAGGAGCATCTCTGAAAACATTCAGGATGCTCAACCCCATCCAGAACCAAGCAGCTCCCTCAATCAACATCCCATTCACCTCCTTAAACATTCATATACTGTGCATTGACACAAATAGTGTCCACCATCTACAAGATCCATGCATTCCCACTGGTTGAGTTACCTGGGACTTAACCTTGGCATCATCTTCTGGAACAGGCTCAGATTTGATCTGCTTTGCAGTTTTCCCACAAATGCTACATAATCCACATACCCATCCTTTCGTCTTAAATTCAATCTGAATAAAGGGTAGAATTACATTTAACAATCAATTATTTCTTACACAATGATTCAATCAGAGAAAAAAGAAATTGTGCATTTGGTATAACATTATTCCACCAGAATAAGTTTAGGATTCTGTAATGTTACATGGCAGAAATAGACTGTTTGGACCCTCATTTTTTTTTTTTTTTTTTAGATTACTTACAGTGTGGAAACAGGCCCTTCGGCCCAATAAGTCCACACCGACCCGCCGAAGCGCAACCCACCCATACCCCTACATTTGAATCAGGACTCATTAGAACTAGCTGTTCCTGAATAGAGGGTTTTTTTTTGCCACGACACAGTCTCATAGAACCTTTCCTGAATCGAGAGAATTTTGGAAAATTAACACTACTAGCTTATTAGCAACCTCTTTTAAGATCCTAGGATGAAGTCCATCTGTAACTCCTGCTTCCCTTGTGATTGTTTTTCATTCAGTTCCTCTTTTACTCCCATCTCTAGATTTGAAGCTGTGAGTGGAATTATTTTTGTATGGTCTGTAATGAAGCAGCAAAATATTTGTTCATTTCATCCATAATTTTCTTATTATCTACTATTATCTTACCATTCTCACTCTCTAGAGGACCCATGCTCACATTACTTAGTTTTCTTTTTTAAGTTGCTGTAGAAACTCTTGTTATCTGCTTCTTTCACATTCCTAGCTAGCTCCCTCCCATAATCTAATTTCTTCCTCCTTATTAACCTTTTAGTCATTCTCTGCATTCTAATCAATCATTTGACTTGCCACTTATGGAACAGTTATGTGATCTTTACCCAATTTTGACGTTTTCATGAATATCTTTGTTTAAACAGCCTCCCCTTAGAATTATACTTTGCGGTAGGAAGGAATGTATTTATTCAGAGTATTGCTAAATATCCCCTGTAATGAGTCTCATAAATTATAGAATCCCTACAATGCAGAAAGAGACCATTCAGTCCAACAACCCCCTGAAGAGCATCCCTCCACCCTCTCCCTGTAACGCTGCATTTCCCAACACTAAACCACCTAGCCTACACATTCCTGGACATTATGGGGCAATTTAACATGGCCAATCGACCTACCCTACCTTTCAACTGTAGGAGGATAGCCACACAGACAAGGGGAGAATATACAGACTCCACAAGCTAGAATCAATGTGAGGCAGCAGCACTAACCACTGAGCCATTATGTGTCGCCTATGATCTGTATCCTTGTTTAGTCTGTCAGTTCACCTCAGCTCCCTGAGCTTTCATGCTCACACATGCTTACACTTATTAAAGTTTAAAATGCTGGTCTTAGAACTAATGAAACATTTTGATAACGAGGATTTTAAAATCAAAGTATAACATAACCAGAATCCAATGCTACTGAGGGATTGGAAAAGTTAAATTCAGAATATCACTCCAAATGAATTGCAAGAAATGGCCAGGGCATTGTAGACTTAAAGGAAGCGTTTCTTATACAAAAAGTAAGATTGACGAAGTCGGTTCTTAAATAAAGTAGTGCAGTTGAAAACCTAGGCTGATTCCAACTTGTAGAGTGTGAAGGAAGGTACCACAGGCTTAATGCAGTTTCCTATTTGGGTTTGGTATAATAGATGGATTCACACACATGCAGCATAAATCTTCTTCAGACACATCTTCCTTTGGGAAACAGCCTGAATGATTATAGGAGAGAAATCAGTCAAACCTCTGGGGATACAGAATGAGAGCTATTTGTTTGATGAACTATGAACTTTATTTGATTGGCCAACTCAACTGTGTGAGCTGTGAGTTTTTTCTGCTGCATGACTCTGCTTTCTGGGTCATTGCAAACATTGAGGAGAAGAATTTCATTTCTATCTTGATGGCACTGACTCCTGGTGAAATTTCCACCGCCACCAGCTTCCCAGTGTCCCAGATGAGGGCCTTTGCCACCGTTATGACCTATCAGAATCTCAGCAGAGAAGGCACTCAAAATCAACAGTGGCTCACTCTCTCTGTCAGCCTGATGGTTATGAGCTCAAGTGCTTTTATCAGATCTGAAATATCAGGCGGAATCTAACAGGGCACAAAGGAATCTAACCCACTGTTTTGACAACTGGTCAAAACCACCCCAGTTTCGTGGGATAGGCTTAAGAGAACCAAATGGCCATCAGACACTTAACTGGCCACCGTTGGGCCTTCTGCAGAATTGAGGACCTGAGGGGTAGAAATCCCACTTACTGAGAACTTTTAGCCAACCAGAGGTCACAGACTCTTCATTACTGTTAGCACCAATGGGACACCAGTGGCAACTGCTGATAATGCACCCAAAATGGCCACAGGATCAATGATGAACCCCAGGCTAAACATGAGTGAGGGTGCGATGCTGGTTGCAAGGTGTTGCATGGAGGAGGGGCAGGCCAAGGGGTTGAAGACAAGGGCTAGAGTGTATCTTTCAACAGCTTCCCCTTCCTAGTCCCTCAATCAGTGTCTGATTCCAAGTCTCCTTCTCTCTCACACAAACACACAGGCTCACAACTCCAGTAGCATGGGCAGTCTTCAGGAAGCATTGGAAAATCATGTGACTCCCATTGAATCGCTGAGTCACAATGGAATTCCAGTGGACTCAGGGATAACTAGTGCCAAATGCCCTGTCAATGAACCTAATTGAGATCCGGTCGCTGTTTCCACCTTCATGTTAATTGAAGTCTGTTTTCCCAACACACGGGAATTCAACATGGATTTTTCCACCCATTGCCCTGGTACCTGCCATTGTGTCTGTTCCCGTGGCTCAATTAAGTTTCAATCATTAGCTCAGCTATCCTGTTCACAAATACCTGCCTGACCTGCACAGTGTTTGCTGGATGTTTGAGCTTTGGGTTGAATAAGTAATCCAAGTTGACAGGCCACATGCAATACTGAGGGAATGCTGCACTGTTAGACATGTTAGTTTTCATGTGAGGAATTAAATTAAGGACCAGTCTGTCCCCTCAATATGCCATGAGTCCTCTTTCAAAGAGCAGCTGAGATTTCTTTCCAGTGTTCGAGTTAATGTCAATGAATTTTTCAGCCTAGGCTTAGCAGTTAGCATTGCTGCCTCGCAGCGCTAGGGACCTGGGTTCAATTCCAGCCTCAGGCAACTGTCTCCCCCGTTTCTGCAAGGGTTTCCTCCCACAGTCCAAAGATGGACAGAGGAGGTGGACTGGCCATGCTATATTGCCCATAGTGTCCAGGTTAGGTGGGTTAGGCATGGGAAAATCCAGGGTTATAGGGAGAGGTTGGGAGGTGGGTCTGGGTGGGATGCTCTTCAGAGGGGTTGGTCTTAACTCGATGGGCTGAATGGCCTCCTTCCACACTGTAGGGATTTTATAATTCCATGAAAGAAGGGGAATGAGAAATCTGGAACATTACCCCCCAAATAGCTAGCGAGGTGAGTAGCTGTGACTTGGGAGCAGGAGTAGGACATTCAGACGTGTTAACCTGCTCCACTATTCAATAACATCATGGTTGCTCTAATTATTCCATATTCCTGGATGTCCTCAACAACCTTTCACCTCCCTTCCCCACACCACCTAGCTTATCAAGAATCTATCCATCTTGTCCTTAAAAATATTCACATTCTCTGCAACCACTATCTTTTGGGAAAGAGAGTTCTAAAGACTCACTACTCCTAATAAGAAAAAAATGTTTCTCATCTCAGTCACGTGACACAACTCCTTTGTTTTAATCAGTGGCCCCTTGTTCTCGATTGTTCCGCAAGATGAAATATTCTCTCCATATTCACCCTGTCAAGGATCTTAGGGGTTGCCATCAAATTACCTTACACCTTTATATGACACAAGCTCAGTCTGTTAAGACAGAGATAAGCCTTAATCTAATTGAATGACAGAATATATGACTCTATAACAGACTTGATGGGCTGAATGATCTCCTCCTGTTTCAATGTTCTTATTATTCCCTCATTCTATAACATTCCTGGTGAATAGCTTATGTTCAAAATGTCGACTCTCCTGCCTGACCAGCTGTGCTTTTCTAGCGCCAGACTCTTCGACTCATTCTACAACACTCAAACACATTACCCAGTCACCTGTGTCACTGTACATTGTGTATCATGGTGATTAGAACAGTGACTAGGGGAATCATGTGTTACGGGGGAAAGGGTAGGGAAGTGGATGTAAGGAATGTTGGATCAGTCATGATCCTACCGAATGGCGGAACAGACTGAAGTTGCTCTTGAGAAGGTGGTGGTGAACTGCCTTTTGAACCATTACGATCCATTTCCTGTAGATACACCCATCATGCTGTGAGCGAGAAAGTTACAGGATTTTGACAGGGCGACAATGAAGGAACGGCGATATATTTCCAAGTCTGGATGGTGACTGGCTTGAGGTGGAAATTGCAGGTTGTGGTGTTCCCATGCATCTGCTCCCTAAGTCCTTCTGAATGCCAGGGGCTTGGAAGATGCTGTGAGGAAAGAACCAGATGCCAGATACTTACACATACTGGGAGGTGAGTTGAGGCTGTGGAGAGAATTGAGTGTGAGAATAAGAATTGTAAATATGAGGCACTGCCAGACCAGTGAGCCCAGTGGGCAGTGGATGAATGTTACTTGGTGAAAGTTAGATCTGTTCTCATTGATGACTCTGTTTCCTAGCCACTGATTTCATCCTTCTCTTCAGCAAACAGCTAGGGCGACTTTGATGTTGTACTTGACTCTGGGATGTATTTGCAACCACACATCCACACAATATTAAGACCATCCATTTCCACATCCATAACATCATCCACCTCAGCTCCATCACTGCTCAACTACCATTGTAACCCAAATCCATGTCTTCTTTATGCCGAGATTTGACTATTCCAATGTACTGCGGACCAACCTCCTACGTTCTAACCTCCATGACCTTGAGGTCCCCCAGAACTGCTGCCATACCTAAACTCACAAAGTCCCATTCACCCAGCAACCCCTCTGCTTGCTGACTCATACCGGCTCCTGTTTAAATAACACCAAGTTTAAAATTTGCTTCCTTGTTTTTAAATCCTCCCCTGCCTTTGCCCCTCTCTATCTCTGTAATTTCCTCCAGCCCCACAACTCTGAGATTTTCATGCTCAACTAATTCTGACTGCTTTCCAGCCCCAGGCTTATTCAACCACTACCCAGGATCTTGCCTGCAGCTACCTGGCCCATAAAGCCTGGAATTCAGTCCCTGAACCTTTCCATCTCACTGCAGCTTTGTCCTGTTTGAGGATAGCTTGAAGAAGTTAGTACTGTTCTCCTGGGAGAGAAGAAGGCTATAAGGAGAATTTTTTAAAAAAGATGTTTGGGCTTGATAGAGTAAACAGGAAGAAACTGTTTCTGCTCCTAAAAAGGATCAAGAGCCAGAAAGCACAGATTTGAAATAATTTGCAAAAGAAACAAAAGCCAGGTGAGAAGAGCTTTTTCACCCAGTAAGTAGTTAGGGATAGAATGCATAGAGGCATGGTCAATTGAGGCATTCAAGAAGGCCGTGGATAGAAATAATGTGCAAGGTTACAGGGATGAAACAGGAGGTTGACAGTAGATGGCTGTTGCCCGAAACATTGATTCTCCTGCTCCTCTGACCTGCTGTGCTTTTCCAGCACCACACTCTCGACTCTAATCTCCAGTATCTGCAGTCCTCACTTTCGTTTAGCAGATAATGATGCTCATTTGAAGAGGTGAAACATATGAAAGAACTGAAACAAACAAGGTCATTCTTGAAAGATGAAAGACTTAACAAACAATGCAGCTTTTTTCAATTATATCATTTCAGTTGCATCACACGATAATCTTTTGCTATAAATTCTGTGTCATATGATCTTACTCTCCACAACCACCTGTTGAAGGAGCAGTGCTCCGAAAGCTAGTGCTTCCAAATAAACCTGTTGGACTATGATCTAGTGTTGTGTGATTTTTAACTTTGAAGAGGTGGTACAGACATAATGGGCCTAATGGCCTCCTTCTGCACTGTAACAGCCTGTGATTCTGTTTTAAGATGCTCTTTACTCTTTGATCATGCTTTTTGGTTGCCTGCCATAACAATTTCCTCCGTGGCTCAGATTTTGCTTAATGCCACTTAAGTGAATTTTATTAAGTTAAAGGCGTTATGTCATTGCAAATTGGGAGGGATGTTCTGGAGCAGTGGTAGTATCTCTACCTCTGAGCCAGGAGATCTGGGTTCAAGTCCCACCTGCTCCACAGGTGCGGTGACATCTCTAACAAAGTTGCTTAGAAAATATCTATAAATTGCAAATTGGCAGGGATGCAGTGGTAGACTCTCTACCTGTCAGCCGGGAGTCCAGGGTTCAAGTCCCATCTGCTTCAGAGGTGAGTAGTAACATCTCTAAACAGATTGTTTAGAAAATTTCTACAAATGCAAATTGTTGCCATTGAATACGGGCAGTGCAGTTATACCTCTCGGACCATGTGAATTACAAAACGCGAGTTTTCAATCTCAATTTTCTGACCAAAGGGATGTAAAACAGCAATGAGACCAAACAGTAAACAGGTCACGTTGCTCTCAACAGCTGATGCTGCTCACAAACCTGAATAGCTACGTCTGCATAAAATTGATTCTTTCTGGAGCTCGCACCAGCTGCTGCAAAAATTCCAGGTGCATAAATTCTCCGCAGAAAAGCAACACAGCATATTTATCATAAAGTGGAAGGACAATCCACCATTGGCAACATGAGCAGTTTGACATCTCTCATTATTGTCACACAAAACAGAGAACAAAAAGGGAGGATCACTTAGTTTTGGGATTTAACAGAGATATAAAAGAATCGCTGGCCATTAAAACCAGTTGCAAAAAAGAACCATTTTATGCTGCATCATCCTGGATCATTAAGATTGCAGCCTTGTCAATGATTTTAATCCTCAAATATGAAGCAGTCTTGGAGGAAGAGCAGCACACACTTTGTTTTATTCTTGTAACACATGTGGACGTCACAGCTAAGACCAGATGCTACCAGACCTGCTGAGCTTTTCCAGCAACTTCAGTTTTTGTTGCTGATTTACAGAATCGGCAGTTCTTTTGGTTTTTGAAGGCCAGCATTTGTTGGTCATCCTTGATTGTCCTTGAACTGAGTGATGTGCAAGGCCATTTCCGAGGTGGTTGAAGAGGCAATCACATTGCTGTGAATATGGAGTCACACATTGGCCAGACCAGGTAAGTACACAAAATTTTCCTTCCTAAAGTGGTCCATGTGTCTTTTACATGATTGATGATGGGTTTCATGTTCAGCATTATTAAAATGAGCTTTCAGTTCCGGGTTTATCAAATAATTGAATTTAAATTCCATCAGTCGATAGGCTGGGATTCTGAATTCATGCCCCCAAAGCATTAGCCTGGGCCTCTGGGTTACTATCTTTGAGAAGAAAGTGAGGTCTGCAGATGTTGGAGATCAGAGCTGAAAATGTGTTGCTGGAGAAGCGCAGCAGGTCAGGCAGCATCCAGGGAACAGGAGAATCGACGTTTCGGGCATAAGCCCTTCTTCAGGAATGAGGAAAGTTTGTCCAGCAGGCTAAGATAAAAGGTAGGGAGGAGGGACTTGGGGGAGGGGCGTCGGAAATGTGATAGGTGTACCTGTTTCCTGGATGCTGCCTGACCTGCTGCGCTTCTCCAGCAACACATTTTCAGCTCTGGGTTACTAGCCCAGAGATAGTCCTACCAATTTCTACTCACTCCCTTGAGGTTGTAGGTCAATTTAAAATTTCTAAACTGAGGTTGATGCATTATTTTGGTGAATGAGGATGTTAAACTGTGAGGAAACCTAAGGGTGAGGGAGTGAGGAATGGAGTTAAAATACAGATCATTTACAATAGGGGCTGAATAGCCTCCTCCTGTTCCTATTGGTGTAAGTGATCAGGAAATATATAAACTAACCTAAAAATGACTTCAGGTTGCTAGAAGCATGGAAATGGATTCAATTTTAAGATCATAAGACGTAGTCGCAGAATTAGGCCATTCAGTCCATTGAGTCTGTTCCTGCATTTAATGAAATCATGACTCAACTGATAATCCTCAATTCCACTTTCCTGCCTTATCTCCATGACACTTGAGTCCCTTAATGATTAGAAATGTGTCTGTCTCAGTCTTCAGATCTCTGTTGTAAAGAGTTCCATGGGTTCCTCACCCTCTGCTAGAAAAAAGTCCTCCTCATCTCTGTCTTAAATGGACAAATCCTTACTCTGAGATTAAGCCCCTGGTCCCAGTCTCTCCCACAAGGGGAAACAACCTCTCCTCATCTGCCCTGTCAAACCTCCTAAGAATTGTGTATGTTTCAGTAAGGTCTCAATTTTTCCAAACTCTAATGAGTATAAGCCCAACCAACTCAACTTCTCCTCATAAGAAAATCTAGGGTATGGAGGGATCAATCCAGCACACCTTGAATACTGTGTGCAGTTTTGGTCTCCTAGTCTGAGGAAGGAAATTCCTACTGAGGAATATCAGCGAAGGTTCACCAGACTGATTTCCGGATTGACAGGACTGAAATATGAGGAAAGACTGGATTGACTGGGCTTGAACTCACTGGAATTTAGAAGAATAAGGGGGGAATATCATAGAAACATTTAACATCCTGATGGGACTGGACAGGCTAGATGCGGGAAGCATGTTCCCGATGTTGGGGAAATCCAGAACTAGAAGTCACAGTAAGGGTAAGCCATTCAGGACTGAGATGAGGAAGAATGCTTTCACTCAGGGAGTTGTGAATCTGTGGAATTCTCTCCTACAGGAAGATGTTGGGGCCAGTCCAATAGATATATTCAAGAAGGAGCTGGACGTGGCCCTTATGACTAAAGGGATCAATGGGGTATGTAGAAAAAGAAGGAATAGATTGTACGATCAGCCATGATCATGTTGAATGGTGGTACAGACTCAAAGGGACAAAGGGCCTACTCCTGGAACCATTTTCTAAGTTTCGACATTTCTATGAATCAACTCAAATGCCTCATATCTTTCTTTAGAAAAGGGGACAAAAAGTGTTCATAGTATTCCAGCTGTAGTCCTACTAGTTCCTTATATAGTTTTTTTAACAAGCTCTCCTGATATTTATACTCCATTTCCTTTGAGAAAAGGCCAGGATTCCATCTGCCTTCCCTATTACCCAATGAACTTGGCTGCTAACTTTTTATGGTTCACGCACTAGGATCCCCAAGTCCATCTGTGCTGGAGCTTTCTGCAGTCTTTCTCTATTTAAATAATATTCAACTCTTTTATTCTCCCTGCCAAAATAATTGCATTTTGAAACACCTTTCACAATATCTTAAGCCTCTTTACAGCAGACCCAGCATTGATGAAGTTTAGTCATTGTGTAGTGCAGACACGGGACAAGAATTTTACAAGCAGCTAAAATTGAATTCATCTTCTTCTGAATGATTTATTGTCAGGTATATCTAGGGAGATACGGTGCAAATTGCTCTGCTGCCACAAACTGGCGCCATTTTGAGGTACAAAAGAATAAAAAGCAAGTACTTAAAGAGAGTTCATCTTCCTTGGCCAGGGTCCCAAACACAGCTCCAGGACTTCTGCAAGGTCCCTGCTCCAGGCCTACCACAGCCAGGAACCCCCGCTTCAGGCACTGGGACCGCTGCAGTCAATGACCTGCCACCACCGAAAGAGTCCACCCTCTGGGCCTACTGCAACCAGGAGTCCCTACTTCACCATCACTGCAGCCGATGCCCCTCCGCACTCACTAAAGGGAGCCCTCTTGACCTATCCTACCTGCCCATCTTCCTTCCCACCTATCCGCTCCACCTTCCTCTCCGACCTATCACTACCCCACCTTCATCTACCTATCGCATTCCTAGCCACCTTCCCCCCAACCACAGCCCCCTCCCATTTATCTCTCAGCCCCCTTGGGCATCCCCTCCCACATTCCTGATGAAGAGCTTGTGCTCGAAACGTCGACTCTCCTGCTCCTCGGATGCTGCCCGACCAGCTGTGCTTTTCCAGCACCACACTTTTTGACTCGCATTCACTAAAACGCTGAGCAGCAGTTACACAATACAAAGGGAGGAAGACTTTCTCTGAGCTTTAATCAGGAAACTTCAGCTGATATAACTTGTGGAAACTTCCTGCTCGTGAAAGTTTTCTTTCATATGAACGGGGCTTTTTGAATTTGGTAATGGCTACAGCAGATTCATCCTGTTCTTAGAATGCTTTTAACCAAACTCTGAAAATCCAGTTCACAAAATGAGAAGCGGCATAGGTTGGTGACATAAAGAACAAATAAATTGATGAAAGTGTTGATTGAGGGATAAATACTGATGAGAATCATCTGTTCATCTTCAAAGTAACAGCAAAGTGGGATCTTTTACATCTGACTAAGAGGACACAAGATCCTCAGTTTAATACCTCATCTGCTTGACTACTTTAGAAAAGCACTGGAACTTCAATTTAGATGAAACACTCAAGTTTCTGGACTGGGACTTGAACGTACAACCTTCAAACTCAAGTGAGAGAGCTACCCACTGAGCCAGAGCAGGAATATCACATGTAATCTCTTCCATCCAAGTTATAAAGTAACAGCAGTTAAATTCCATCAGTACCTTGCTAACAGATGCTCCAAATCCATGACAAACATTGAAATTTTCAGATCTGCCAGCGCATGTCGAAATGCAGTCTTGCTGATCTGAAATGTAAAATGAAACACCGCATAACTCAAAATATCTAAACCCCTACTGAAAGAAAATATTCAATAAGAAGAGGATTTAAGTCCATGGGCAGGACAGTAGGAATCATTTGTATTTCATACAAGGTTACAGGAACAGAACAGGACAGTGAGATTAGTTTGTAATTAAAAACAAAAAAAAATTTAATTGCAAACTAATTGCTGCAGATACTGGAATTGGTACTGAAAACAATTTTTTTTATTGTTTCAGCACAGATTTCTGCATCTGCAGTAATATGCTCCTAGTTTGTAATTGATATCAGGCTACAGGAAGAGAGCAAAGCAGTGGGATTATTTTGTAATAGATATAAAGCTATGGGAAGAGAATGGCGCTGTGGAATTAGTTTGAGATTAATTCAGGAACATGGGGAAGAAAAAGGGGCAGTGGGACTAGTTTGGGATTGACACAGGGATATCAGGGAGAACAGAACAGTGGATTATTTTAATAATTATTGCAGTACACCAGTGAGACACCAGTGGGTTTAGTTTGGGATTAGGAAGAAAGTGGGAAAGCTATACAGTTAGCATTCTCTGAATAATTCTCTTGTATTTCAATTAAAAATTGCCAAATTTAGAGATAAGGAGGAGCCCATTTGTCCTATCATGCCTATGCCAACTCTGTGAATGAACAGTTTAATTAGTCCAAATCCCCTGCTCTTTGCCCAAAGCTTTGGGAAAGGATCCTCTTCAAATATTCCAATTTCCAATCTACTTACACTAGGGAATCTGCTTACACCGTCCTTTCACGCACTGTCTAAAATAAATGCCCACCTGGTTCATTTGCCACTTAACTGCTCATTCTTTGTCTTCCATATAAATCTCTAATTTCCCAACGATCCCATCAAAACTCCATCAGAGAATTTATTGAAGCACCTGGCAGTAAGCTGCATCGAGGTGGAACCTGAAAGGTAATTGCAGTCTCTCCAGTTCCCCACACAGAGCCTGTTGGAGTTCACATTTGCAAGGAGAGATAAAATGGACAACATCTTCTGTGATGAATCAGCTACTTACCAAACCACTGGCTTCTTTGTCATACTTGGCAAACTCATGGAGGACAGATGCACAGGCTTCCTCCATCTAGAACAAATGAATAATAATCTTGCATCAGTACAGTAGTCCATCTGAACTCAGTCCATCTGCTGGCTGATACCATCATCTATGTCATTGTTATGTTTAGACTTCACTGTTCCATTGCATCCCTGGCTGCAGGCCGTTTTGTAACTAGGTTAATGTTGCTCAGATTTTATATAATAATTTATAATGTTGCCCTCTACCACTGAATTCCTGATATCCAATCTCACTGAGTTGAATGTGCATTATGTGCCTACAAATGCAAATCGACAGTCAAAGACCCAACTGGACTATGAAGTGAAGCGGAATGGCAGAAAATCTTCCTCCACTTGTGTCAAGCTCCAACTCCCAGCACAATGCAAACTAAACACTATTTCTGAGAATGGCTCCAGGGATAAGGCAATGAGTTCTGTGGAGAAATTGGAAATGATAGAGAAAATAAAGCTGAGAGGAGATTTGTTAGAGGTATTCGAATTCCTGAAGACGGGCTTATGCCCGAAACGTCAATTCTCCTGTTCCCTGGATGCTGCCTGACCTGCTGCGCTTTTCCAGCTCTGATCTCCAGCATCTGCAGTCCTCACTTTCTCCTCAAAGTATTCAAAATCAGGAAGAGTCTAGACAGAGTGGATAAAGAGACTGTGGCCAGATGTGTTGAGAATCAGAGGGCACCAGATTTATAGTCATTGGAACAGACATCAATGGAAACAAGAGGAGAAACCTCTTCACAAAATGTGTGATTAGGGTCGACCTGAGTATATGGGAATGTCCTGAGTGTCCACACAAGTCGATAGGTGTGCAGACCCAGTGACTTCTGATCTACGGATTGGCAGAAAACGAAATATGGACAGTAGTGTGTGTGGTGGAAACAGGTTCAGCCAGAGTTCTCAAGAGGGATTTGAAAAAGCTCCTGAGAGAAAACAATTGCAGGGCCATGAGAATCAGATTAGGTGAGTTATTCTCACAAAGTGTTAGCAAGGACTTGATGGAATAACTGGCCTCCTTCCCTCTGTGTTCTAAACATTCCAAGAACTACTGTCATCATGAAGAAGTGTGAGATGTTGCTCAGCGGGTAGTACCCTTGGCTCGGAGTCAGAAGGTTTGATTTGATTTGATTTGATTTATTATTATTGTCACATGTACCTAGGTACAGTGAAAAGTTTTGTTTTGTGTGCAGTACAGGCAGATCATACCATACAAGTTCATAGGATTACATATAGACTTCCCTGTGCCATTGCATCCCTGGCTGCAGAACGTTTCATGATTAGGTCAATGTTTTACAGATTTTTAATGAAACAATTGATGACATTGCCCTCAGCCTGAGCAGAGTGTGCATTTGTAAAAGCTGCCTATTAAAAGTTGTCTCGAACCAGGCGAGGAACAAAATGTTATGGCTGCAGAGAAGGTGCAGAGAAGGCAAAATCAATATTAGATTAGTAATTTTAGAGGTGCATTCAGAGGTCTAATAACAGTGGGGAAGAAGCTGCTCTGAAATCTGTTGGTCCGTGTGTTACGGGTCCAAGACCCATCCCAGAGCTTTGCACCTATATTGAGGCTGATAGAGTGTTGCATTGTCAAAATGCTTGCCTTTCAGACAGGATGCTAAAATCTTCTTTGAGGTGGATGAAAAGAATCCATGGCAGGAGTTTCTAGAAGAGGAGGTGATTTCTCCCTGGTGACCTGGACCAATATTTATCCCTCAACCGACAGCACTAAAAACATTACTCATTCTCTTAATGCTTTCAACACTGCTGACTGTGGGAGTTTGCTCTGAGCAAAATGGTTGCTGCGATGCAAGGGAATGGGATTGATGACAAATTAAGTTGACGGTGGAGTGAATGGGGCACCAATGCACCCAATACCAATTTCAGACCCGCAGTCTTGTCTTGCTCCACAACAGCATCTGTTCTATGGGATAAATCTGGGCAGAATTCACTGGTGCTGAACCAAAACCACAAACATAAAGCAGTTTTAAATAATGTCTTGCGTCACAGCAGAGGATATAGCAGTTTTGCAGCTGCAAGTGATTATACACCAGATGAAAATGCTGAGATGTGCAAACAGGTCACGTGTAATTCACCTTGTCCCCCTATAATCGGCACAGCCACTGGCTGGGTATAACCAAGAGACCGAAAAATTAAATTCAGAAAAATGCTGCCCCTCATAAAATAGATAAAGTAAGACAGGTTTGCACAGGAGATTGTCAGAAATTCACTTCACCTGAATAAGCTTCAAAATACTGACAAGGTCATCAGTTAGAAGGAGATGAGAGTTCAGTTTGTTGTTCTCTGAAATTCCATTCTTCCACATTCATTACCGGATATCACCAGCACGGCTGATATTTATTGCTCCTTGCTAGTTGTCCTGCGAGTAGGTGGGTGTGAGCGTCCTTCCTGACACTGCGGTCCATGTGGTAAAGGTGCTTCCCCAGTGCTGCTGGGACAGCGTCCGAGGATATTGACCCAAACTGTAACCTACAGGACTACACACCAGGAGCTGGATGGTGGTTTCGATTGAGTAACACTGTATCAGACCAAATGACCAACTCTGGTCTGCAGTGGCACTGGCCACTGCCGGAAATGTTTATTACAGCTGACCCAGGTGTAACCTCACAGATCTCAGCCGCACTGATGCAAACCAGGCTCCAGTTTTGAAGGAACACATTCCAATTTAAAGCAGTTGACAGAGAAGTGCCAGAGTTACAGGTTGGTGTTAGTTTTACATTGGGTTTCCGCATTCTGTGTCACCTACCTTATCTTTAAGTATCTTAATAAAGTCTTCACTGGGATCAGCAACACCGATTGATGGGTTGTGTTTATTTTTAGCTGTTGGTGACCTTGCTGAGTATTCGTTTGGATCTGAAAGAGATTTATGATCATTCTGATGGAGACTGTGCTTTGAAATTGCAAGTGGCTTTACAATTCAAACACTGCTGGCTGTTCTCTGTAGATGAAATGCAAGTTCTCGTTTCACTGTGGAAAGGTTTTACACCCCACTGATGTAAACCGGGCACCAAATCCTGCGCCAATGCCCAGATTTATTCCTGTCCCATTTTAATATTCCCCAGCGCCACTCTCCCATTGCTAACCTCCAGGGATCTGTTCCGTTCCTGTCACCTGGGAATCTTGACTAACCCCGTTTGCAGATTGTTAACCTCCTGCCACATTACAGCCCATTGTTAGCAAATTTGTAGAGATTCTTTAAATATATTCCTTAGACTCTGAGTGTTGCGTGAATGCTGTTTCCTGTCTGAATGTCTTTCATTCCTTTTGCAGTCCAACTCTCCCTAAACCCTCATGGCCACCTCCAGATATTGCAGTAGAAGACCAGTCACGATAGAGAGGCAGTGCAGGAGTGGTAACGTCATTGGGTTGGAAATCCAGAGGCCTAACTTAAAATTCTAGGGACATACCATCATGGCAGAAGGTGAAATTTTAATTCGATTGAAAAAAAAACTGGAATAAACATCCTCATGGCAACCATGTGACCCCTACCAATGTCTGAATCACTAGTGTCCTTTAGAGAAGGCAATCTTCCATCCTTACCTCCCCTGGCCTATATGTGACTCCAGATCCCAGTGATGTGGTTAACTCTTAACTGTCTTCTGGATATTTAGGGATGAGCGATAAATGCCGGTCTAGCCAGCAGCACCCACATCCATGAATGAGTAAAAAATGATTTCACCGCATGTTGAAGTGGGTTGAAGGGATTAAATGACCAGCTCCTGTTGCCTGTTCTGATCCCATCCATTGCTCATTCTTTTAGGAAACACTGAGGATGGCAAGGCTGCAAAATATACTCTGGGTGGGGGATTTCAATGTGCATCACCAAGAGTGGCTCGGCAGCAGCATTACTGATAGAGCTGGTCGGCTCCTAAAGCACGTAGCTGCTCGACTGTGTCTGTGGCAGGTTGTGAGGGAAACAACAAGAGGGATAAACATACTTGACCCCATTCTGATCAATCAGATGTCAGTGTTGGTAAGAATGACCACCACACAGTTCTTGGGGAGACGAACACCTGCCTTCACATACCCTCCAGCTTATTGTGTGGTACTATCGCCGTACTAAATGGGACAGACTTCAAACAGATGGAGCAACTTTAGATTGAGCATTGATGATGCACTATGGGGCATCAACAGCAGCAGAACTGTACTCCAGCACAATCTGTAACATCATGGCACAGCATATCCCTCACTCAACAATTACCATCAAGCCACGGGATCAAATCCAGATGAATGGAGAGTGCAGGAGAGCATGCTAGGAGCAGCACCAGATATACCTGAGAATGAGGTTTGAACCTGGTGAAATTACCAATCAGGACTAGTTGTTGCTTGTGCTATTTGACATGCAAGTGACAGACAGAGCTAAGTGAGCCCACAACCACCAGATCAGATGTAAGCTCGCAGTCCTGCCACATCCAGTCATGAATGGTGGTGGACAATTAAACAACTGTCTGGAGGAGGAATCTCCACAAATATCTCCACCGCCAAGAATGGAAGGGCCCGACACATCAGTGAAAATGATAAGGCTGAAGCATCACAGCTATCTTCAGCTAGAAATGATGAGTGGATGATCCATTTTGGCTTCCTCCAGTCATCCCCAGCATTACAGATACCAGTCCCCAGCTAATTCGATTCACTCCACATGATGTCAAAAAATGTTGGAGGCACTGGATACTGCAAAGGCTATGGGCCCTGACAACATGTTAGCAATAGAACTGAAGACTTCTGCTCCAGAACGTGCCACTCCACTTCCACTACAGTTAACAACACTGGCACCTACCCGACATGTGGAAAATTGCCCCAGGTATGTACACAAGAAGCAGGACAATTCCAACCTGGCTAATTACTACCCCGTCAGTCTACTCTCGATCGTCAGTAAAGCGGTGGAAGGCGACGTCAACAGTGCTATCGTGCACTACCTGCTCAGCAATAACCTGCTCAGTGACGCCCAGTTTGGGTTCCTCCAGGGCCATTCAGCTCCGCACCTCATTGCAGCCTTGGTTCAACATGGACAAAAGAGCTGGATTCCAGAGGGGAAATGAGAGTGACAGCCTTGACATCAAGGCCGCATTTGACCATATGTGGCATCAAAGAGCCCTAGCAAAACTGGAATCAATGGGTATCAGGGGCAAACTCTCTGCTGGTTGGAGTCAGAACTGGCATACAGGAAGATGGTTATGGTTGTTGGAGGTGAGTCATCTCAGCTCCAGGACATCTTCGTGGGAACTCCTCAGGGTAGTGTCCTAGACCCAACCATCTTCAGCTGATTTATCGATGACCTTCTCTCCACCATGAGGTCAGACAAGGGGATGTTCACCAATGAATGCTCTAAGTTCAGCATCATTCATGCAGATACTGAAGCAGTCCATGTTCCCTCAATGTCAGAAAAACGAAGGAGCTGGTTATTGACTTTAGGAAGTGGAGTGGAGGACTGCCCCTGTCAGTAATAATGATGATGAGGTTGACGTAGTCAACAGCTTTAAGTTCCTAGGAGTAAATATCACCAACAATCTACCATCCACATCATCAGTCAAGAAAGCACACCAATGCCTTTACTTCATAAAAAGGCTATGGACATTCGGCATTTTCACAATGACTCCTACAAATAGTTATTGTTGCACCATAGAAAGCATTCTATCAGGATGCATCACAGCGTCGTACGGCAACTGTTCTGCTCAAGACCACAAGAAATGACAGATTTGTGAACACAGCCCAGTCCAACAAGCAAACAGCCTTCCTTCTACTGATTCCATCTAGACTTCTGACTGCCTTGGGAAAGCTATCAGCATAATCAAAGACTCCACCCTCTTCCATTGGGTAGAAGATGCAAAAGCTTGAAAACTCATACCACAAGATTTAAAAACAGCTTCTTCCCTGCTGTTATCAGACTTAAGAACAGACTTCTCATATACTAGAGTTGATCATTCTCTGCAGCTGTAACACTATATTCTGCACTGTGTTCGATTACCCTAATGTACCTATGCAAAGTATGATTGGTCTGGATAGCAGGCAAAACAATGCTTTTCACTATATCTTGGTACATGACAGTAGTAAATCCAATCAAATCCAAAGCCACGGCCACTTCCATCTGGAAGGGCAATGGCAGGAGATACATGGGAACACCACCACCTGCAAGTACCCCTCCAAGCCAATCACCATCCTGACCTGGAAATATATGATGTGGAGGTGCCAGCATTGGTCTGGGGTGGACAAGGTCAGAAGTCACACAACACCAGGTTTATTTGAAATCAGTAGCTTGTGGAGCATAGCCCCTTCACTAGATGGAGTGAAGAGAAGCACACAGGCACAGAATTTATAGGCAGAAAGATCAAAAGATTGCACAATTGATGTGAGTGGAATGTTGACAGATTGAACAATAAGTTTCTGCAGGTGACCAAAAGTGTCAGACGGCATGAGTAAAGTGTCAACAGCTGAACAGCAAGTGAAGGGATGACCTATTATCCGATTAATTGAGCTTGTGATTTCAAATAAACCTTTTGGGCTATCACCTGGTGTCATGTGACTTCTGACCTTGGCAGTATATTACTATTCCTTCACTATCACCTTGTCAATATCCTGGAATTCCCTCCTTCAGGGCATTGTGGGTCAAGCTACAGGACATGGACTGCAGCAGTTCAAGAAGGCGGCTCAGCACCACCTTCTCAAGGGCAACTAGGGACAGGTGATAAATACTGGTCCAGCCAGCAATACCCACGTCCCACAAGTGTATATAAAAAAGTTTGTTTTATGCAATTATCCTTTCCCCACCATAGATTGTTGCTAATTCTAGTCCCAACCTAAAATTATGTCAGTTCACCACATCGTAACTCTGATCCCATCCTGACCTCACTTGCTAATTTTTGCTTCCATGAAATTTTGTCCATGACAGTTTGGTACAGGAAGCAGATTTGCACATTTAATTTATCACCTTTTAACAAAATTGTTCATCACTTGTGGGCGTCAGTGGCTGTAGTTGTCCATCCTTAACCTACCTTGAGGTGATGGTCATGAGCCACCTTCCTAAACCACGTTAAAAATCAGACAACACCAGGTTATTGTCCAACAGGTTTAATTGGAAGCACACTAGCTTTCGGAGCGCTGCTCCTTCATCAGGTGGTTGATAAAGGAGTGTCGCTCCGAAAGCTAGTGCTTCCAATTAAACCTGCTGCACTATAACCTGGTGTGTGTGATTTTTAACTTTGTACACCCCAGTCCAACACCGGCATCTCCAAATCATTCCTAAACTACTGCAGCCCTATCGGGGAACCTTCTGTGCGGTTAGGAAGGGAGTTCTGAGATTCTGACCCAGTGACTGGGCCAATGTTTGGTAACTATTTCTAAAGTCTGAAAAAAGAGTAGTAAGGACAAGCCAGGGAACTATAGACCAGTGATGTTGGTGGTGAGCAAGTTGTTGGAGGGAATCCTGAGGGACAGGGTGAACATGTATTTGTAAAGGCAAGGCCTGATTAGGGATAGTCAACATGGCTTTGTGCGTGGGAAATCATGTCTCACAAACTTGATTGAGTTTTTTGAAAAAGTAACAAAGAGGATTGATGAGGGCAGAGTGGTAGATGTGCTCCATATGGACTTCAGTAAAGAGGTCGACAAGGTTTCCCATGGGAGACTGGTTAGCAAGGTGAGATCTCATGGAATACAAGGAGAACTAGCCATTTGGATACAGAACTGGTTCAAAGGTAGAAGACAAGAGGGTGGTGGTGGAGGGTTGTTTTTCAGACAGGAGGCCTCTGACCAGTGGAGTGCCACAAGGATCGGTGCTGGGTCCATGATCTTTCATCATTTATATAAATGATTTGGATGCGAGCATAAGAGGTACAGTTAGTAAGTTTGCAGATGACACCAAAATTGGAGGTGTAGTAGACAGCAAAGAGGGTCTCCTCAGATTACAACAGGATCTTGACCAGATGGGCCGATGGGCTGAGAAGTGGCAGATGGAGTTTAATTCAGATAAATGCGAGGTGCTGCATTTTGGGAAAGCAAATTTTAGCAGGACTTATACACTTAATGGTAAGGTCCTAGGGAGTGTTGCTGAACAAAGAGACCTTGGACAGTGCAGGTTCATAGCTCCTTGAAAGTGGAGTCGCAGGTAGATAGGGTAGTGAGGAAGGCGTTTGGTATGCTTTCTTTTATTGGTCACAGTATTGAGTACAGGAGTTGGGAGGTCATGTTTGGCTGTACAGGACATTGGTTAGGCCACTTTTGGAATATTGTGTGCAATTCTGGTCTCCTTCCTATTGGAAAGATGTTGTGAAAGAAAGGGTTCAGAAAAGATTTACAAGGATATTGCCAGGGTTGGAGGATTTGAGCTATAGGGAGAGGTTGAATAGGCCAGGGCTGTTTTCCCTGGAGCATGGATAGGATAAATAGACAAAGTCTTTTCCCTGGGTTGGGGGAGTCCAGAACTAGAGGGTGAGAGAGGAAAGATACAAAAGAGACCTAAGGGGCATCTTTTTCATGCAGAGAGTGGTACATTTATGGAATGAGCTGCCAGAGGAAGTGGTGGAGGCTGGTACAATTGCAACATTTAAAAGGCATTTGGATGGGTATATGAATAGGAAGGATTTGGAGGGATATGGGCCGGGTGCTGGCAGGTGGGACTAGATTGGGTTGGATATCTAGTCGGCATGGATGAATTGAACCAAAGGGTCTGTTTCTTTGCTGTACGTCTCTATGAGTCTATGTGCAAAGCCAGCAACAACAAGAGGTGACATTGTAACATCATTCAAATGAATATTATTCTTCACCCAAAGCTTGGTCAAAATTTTCAAGGTTGTGATTGATGGGGATTGATAACAAAAAGCATATGGATCAAAGAGGGAAGTTGGTAAAAGAAATTGAGGTACATTGAGAACTATAATCTCAATGAATAACACACCAGGCTGAAGGTGCTGAATGGCCTCCCCCTGTTTGTGTACACAGACGATCAAATTATTTTTATCTCCTTGCTAAGATTGTCTACTCATTGTGTCCAAGACTTTATCCATCGCCATGAATCTCACTCAGTTTCAATTTCACAAATAAAAAACCCTTCCACGCAACTGACCTATCTCAGTCTCAATTGTTCCAAAGATATTGTTGTTGGTTTCTTATGTCACATTCGTATATGAACAGGATAAGACTATTCAGCCCCTCAAACAAGTTCTGCCATTCAATTAAATCAAGGATTATCTAAGACTTAACAACATATATTTGCTCAAGTTCCATAATCCTTAATACCGCAACTTGATCTCAAATCCCTGTTCTCTATAAAAACTGAAAGAACTGTGGATGCTGTACAGAACAACCTCGATTATCTGAACATCAATTATCCGTATTTTGGATTATCCAAACAAGATCTCAAGGCCCCGTAAAAACGTTATCCATTATCTGAACAATCCATTATCCAAACTCTCAGTGATCTGAACAAAATACTCCACGCTCGTCTTGTTCGGGTAATCGATGTCGTTATGTAAATCAGAAACAAAAACAGAAATTGCTGGAAATGATCAGCTGGTCTGGCAACATCTGTGAAGAGAAATTAGTGTTTACATTTCAGAACTGGTGACCCTTCCTCAGAACTGGGAACTCAGAACTCTGATTTCTCTTCACAGATGCTGTTAGACCTGCTGAGCATTTCCAGCAATTTCTGTTTCTGACCTTGCTCTCCACCACGATTATGCCTGTAGCCCCCTCAAGTTCACTAGTTGGAATTCTCTTCTGATATTCCCACCATTTTCCATTCATGGGATGTGGGCATTGCTGGCAAGACCAGCCTTTCCGAAATAGCTCTTGAGCTAAGTGACTCACTAAACCATTTCAGGGGGTAGTTAAGAGTCAACCACATTGCTGTGGATCTGGAATCATATATAGGCCAGACCAGATAAGGATGGCAGATTTCTTTCTCTAAAGGGCATTAGTAAATGATAATTGATGAAAACGTCATCACACAATCACAGAGATAAGCTTTCAATTTAATTTAGTTTAAATTCCACCAGCTTCCATGGTGGTATTTGCATCCATGACCCCAGAGCATTAGACTGGGCCCCTTGATTACTAATCCAATAACATTACCACCAATATTCCCTCTAAGCCACAGGGCTGCACATGTGCAGAGATACTCTGAGGGTCTGTGCCTGGTGATTGGCATGCCAACATCATAGACAACCCTGGCTTTCGATGCTAGAGGTTGCTACCACACATGGACCTCAGAGGTCTGCCTAAAAAACAGATTGATTTCTGCCCCACCACCATTGCTCCCAACCTAATACATCTCAATCCCACCTTCAAATACCCCCTCAAAACATTGCCTCTTGTGTCACAATTCTGTGCATTTGCCCCTCCTAACATTACTCCTTTTACAGATGGAGCCTTAACTGTGAAGTAGTTGGGATGTTTTGACATCTCTGTGCCTATTATTGCCAATTACAGTGTGAACAATAACATTAGTAGAACTTGGTACACCCCAAGATATGGTGGTGAGTGATGATAGGACTGGGTTAGTAGAAGAGGCATTAAGGTAGTGTCCTGGGGGAATGGGTTTATATCTTACCATGAATTACATTAATAAAATCTGGGATTGAAAGTTGATCTCTGTAACTTTAACCATAAAAGTACAATTTTTGTAAAAACTCACCTTGTTCACTTATGTCCTTGAGGGAAGGAAATCTGCCAGTACCATCACGTCTGGCCTACATGTGACTTTGGAGAAACTGAGGACTGCACATGCTGGAGATCAGAGTTGAGAGTGTGGCGTTGGAAAGGCACAGCAGGTCAGGCAGCATCCGAGGAGCAGGAGAATTGATGTTTCAGGCTTTTCCAGCATCACACTCTTGACTACATGTGACTTTGAGAGCCACAACGATGTGGCTGAGTCTTCACTGTTCTCTGAAATGGTCTAGTAAGCCCCTCAGTTCTGGGGCAAACAGAGGTGGGAACCAATGCTGGCGTTGCCAGCAACAACTGAATTCCCATGAAAGAATAAATCAGAAAGGCTATTTCAGGGCTGTGTTAAAACATTTACCAATTAATGGTAAGATTGGTGGGGAGTTGAGGATTACCTTTTTTGACTCAGAGGGTGGTGGAGCCTATCCAGAAGGCCAGAAACCCTCAGCACACTTAGGAATCATTTGCTATGTACTTGCAGTGCTTTAACCCTGATGGAGATGAACAAAGAGTGAAAATGGATGGTTAAACTGGATAGCTCTTTCCCAGCCAGCATGGACATGATGGCTTGAATAGTCTCCTTTTGTGCAGTAACTTTTTATGATGTGAAATTACCTGCTCTACAGATTGTGCCGAGATTCGTTGTTTCATGACGAATTGTTTGCTGGGAATTTATTCCAAGTTCACGTAAAAGCTGTTCAGTTGGGATTTCCAATTTTCGTTCCTTACTAATCCTGCACAACAGAAAACAAAAGCATAGTTACAAAGTGGAATAAATAATCTTTTCACAACAAAAAATATTTGAATGTTTGATCTGTTTCTTTTAACAGTCTTTTTTGTCAGATGACGCACCAATAGTATCAAGAGGAAATTTAATCCAAATTCACCATCTTAGGACATTCACAGAAAACAGCCAGTGAAATGATTCGGAAATGCCTTTACTTTTGTAATGTACAATACATTGCTGCAGTGAGTTTGCTCAGCAAGCAGTCACAGTATGATCTTTTTTATATCTTTACCAAGGAAATCACTGATGTGACCAGTATTTGTTGCCCATTTCCAATTGCCTTTTGAACAAATGGCTTGCCAGGGCCATTTCAGAGGGTAGTTCAGAGTCAACCACATCGCTGAGGATCTGGAGTCACATGTAGGCCAGATTGAGTCAGGATGGCAGTTCCCTTCCAGTTAGGTTTATATGACAATGGGTGATAGTTGCGCCATTATCAATACTAGTTTTCAATTTTTAAATATTTATTCACAGGACGTGAGTGTCACTGGCAAGGCCAGCATGTATTGCCGATCCGTAATTGCCCAGAGGGCAGTTAAGAGACAACCACACTGTTTTCTTCTCTAAAGAATATTAGTGAATCACATGGCTTTTCCCAACAATTGACAATGGATTCATGGTCATCATTAGACTCTTAATTCCAGATAATTTGTTGATAACAAATTCCACCATCTGCTATAGTGGGATTTGAATCCTGGTCCCTAGAAGTTAACCTGGATCTCTGGAGTAACAGTCCAATGACAATATCCCATTAAGTGGTGGAGGAGAGAATTGGGTTTGTGCTCCCAGTGGTGGTGGTTTTGGAGGGAGAGGACAATGTGAGCCCAGTCTTGGAGGAGGGCGGTGAGAGTATGTTCCTCGTGGTGGTAATGGAGGGAGACGACAATGTGCTCCCGGTCTTGGAGGAGGGCGGTGAGTTCCTGGTGGTGGGGGAGGGGGGTGAGAGTGTGTTCTTGATGTTGGGGAAGGGTGGGTGAGAGTGTGTTCTTGATGGTGGGGGAGGGAGGTGAAAGTGTGTTCCTGGTGGTGGGAGTGGGGGGTGAGAGTGTGATCCTGGTGGTGGGGGGTGAGATTGTGTTCCTGGTGGTAGTGGAGTGAGGTGAGAATGTGTTCCTGGTGGTGGAGGAGGGAGGTGAGAATGTGTTCCTGGTGGTGGAGGAGGTGGGGTGAGAGTGTGTTTCTGGTGATGGGGGAGGGGGGGGAGAGTGTGTTCCTGGTGGTAGGGGAGTGAGGTGAGAGTGTGTTCCTGGTGGTGGGAGTGGGGGGTGAGAGTGTGATCCTGGTGGTGGGGAAGGGGGGGGGGGGTGAGAGTGTGTTCCTGGTGGTGGGGGAGGGGGGGTGAGAGTGTGATCCTGGTGGTGGGGGAGTGAAGTGAAAGTGTGTTCCTGGTGGTGGGAGTGGGGGGTGAGAGTGTGATCCTGGTGGTGGGGGTGGGGGTGGGGGGTGAGATTGTGTTCCTGGTGGTAGTGGAGTGAGATGAGAGTGTGTTCCTGGTAGTGGAGGAGGGAGGTGAGAATGTGTTCCTGGTGGTGGAGGAGGTGGGGTGAGAGTGTGTTTCTGGTGATGGGGGAGGGGGGTGAGAGTGTGTTCCTGGTGGGGGGGGGGGAGTGAGGTGAGAGTGTGTTCCTGGTGGTGGGGGAGTGAGGTGAGAGTGTGTTCCTGATGGTTGGGGAGGGGGGTGAGAGTGTGTTCCTGGTGGTGGGAGAGTGAGGTGAGAATGTATTCCTGGTGGTGGAGGAGGGAAATGAGAGTGTGTACCTGGTGGTGGGGGAGGGGCATAAGAGTGTGTTCCTGATGGTGGGGGAGGGGGGTGAGAGTGTGTTCCTGGTTGTGGGGGAGGGGGGTGAGAATGTGTTCCTGGTGGTGGGGGAAGGGGAGATTGAGAGTGTGTTCCTGGTGGTGAGGGAGTGGGTGTGATAGTGTATTCCTGGTGGTGGGGGAGGGGGGTGAGAGTGTGTTCCTGGTGTTATGGGAGGGGGGTGATAGTGTATTCCTGGTGGTGGGGGAGGGGGGTAAGAGTGTGTTCCTGGTGTTATGGGAGGGGGGTGAGAGTGTGTTCCTGGTGATGGGGAGGGGGGTGAGAGTGTGTTCCTGGTGGTGTAGGAGGGGGGTGCGAGTGTGTTCCTGGTGCTGGGGGAGGGAGTGAGAGTGTATTCCTGGTGGTGGGGGAGGGGGGTGAGAGCTGAAAATGTGTTGCTGGAAAAGCGCAGCAGGTCAGGCAGCATCCAAGGAACAGGAGAATCGATGTTTCGGGCATAAGCCCTTCTTCAGGAGAGGGATGAGAGTGTGTTCCTAGTGGTGGGGGCGGGGGGTGCGAGTGTGTTCCTGCTGGTGGGGGAGGGGGTGTGAGTGTGTTCCTGGTGGTGGGGGAGGGGGATGAGAGTGTGTTCCTGGTGGTGGGGGAGGGGGGAGTGAGAGTGTGTTCCTGGTGGTGGGGGAGGACGGTGAGAGTGTGTTCCTGGTGGTGGGGGAGGGTGGTTGAGAGTGTGTTCCTGGTGGTGGGGGAGGGGGATGAGAGTATGTTCCTGGTGGTGGAGGAGGGGGGTGAGAGTGTGTTCCTGGTGGTGGAGGAGGGGGATGAGAGTGTGTTCCTGGTGGTGGGGGAGGGGGTTTGAGAGTGTGTCCCTGGTGGTGGGGAAGGGCGGTGAGAGTGTGTTCCTGGTAGTGGAGGAGGGGGATGAGAGTGTGTTCCTGGTGGTGGAGGAGGGGGATGAGAGTGTGTTCCTGGTGGTGGAGGAGGGGGGTGAGAGTGTGTTCCTGGTGGTGGAGGAGGGGGATGAGAGTGTGTTCCTGGTGGTGGAGGAGGGGGATGAGAGTGTGTTCCTGGTGGTGGAGGAGGGGGGTGAGAGTGTGTTCCTGGTGGTGGAGGATCGAGGAGAGCTTGAGCCCAGTGCCCAGTGTGGGACCTGGCAGCTTTAGTAGCGGCTGCATTGCGGAGATCAGTCTAGCCCAGACCTATGCCAGCAGCAGCGGTAGTGCCGAGATTGCAGCCGACAGTGTGGTGAAGAGTCTCAAGGCTGGCCAAGCACATCGTGCTGGTGTTGGTCTCTGTATTGGGTTGGATGGACCTGAATCCAGCTCGATGGCTAAGTACGGGAACTTTCCAGTTTCCTTCTCTTTTTCTCTACTTTATACCTACGATTTTTTTTTATTTGGGCACCTTTGAATCTAAGCTGCCACTGGGAATAGTGACTTTGTACACTTTCCACTTTATTCTCATACTTGAGTACACGGCATAGTAAAATCTAATTTGTTAAATTTACAATGCAAGACTTTAATAGAACAGAGCAGGCCAAAGAAACAATATCAAGCAGGCAGAAAGAAGAAAATTTTTACAAGCGATGAAAGCAAAACCAGATAATAAATGAATGTTTCACTGTGAACACAATAGCAAATCAATACCCTCTTCAAAATATATTGGCTTCACCAATAGCATAAAACCTTGTGCTGTAATTATCAAAATCTGTACTGTCAGCTTGCTTTCGCTCAAATACATATCCATAATTCAGGAGTGACTACACCAGCTGGTTTCTTATTGACTGTCACTGCAACCACACAGAAAATGTAAACTGCCACCACAAACAAGCATTTAACAGCTGAGATGTTATTTTAAATTCACAATATATGATTGCCGTTGTTCTTTTTGTTTACCACATACCTGGCTTCAAGTTTTCCTGCAGACAATTGGTCACATAATTCAGAAGAGCACTCAAGATGCAGATGAAATGCTGAACTGAAGTCTCATATTCCTTCTTTTTTGAATGTTAAAGATCCCAGGGACATGATTTGAAGAACAGGAGAATGCTGCACATCATGTATCCCTGAGGTCTTTCTCTGTCTTTGTGATTTCCTTTTCCAACAACCTCACACTGTTTCACAGCATTCCTGACCCCCACACTCTTTCCCTACCAAGGTGATGGTGACATGGTGGTCTCTGTTACTAGACTAATAATCCAGAACTAGGAATTCTGATTCACAATTGCACCACAGCACGTGGTAGAATTTACACTCAATCGATATAATTGGAATTGAAGGGTTCTTGTGGTGTGGTGGTATTGTCCCTACCTCTGAGCCAGGAGAATTCAAGTCTCACCTGTTCCATAAGTGTGTATTAACACCTCTAACCAGTTTGATTAAAAAATACCATATCAGTGAACTGCAACATCACCTAAATGCATATGTGGAATTGAAATCTCGTCAGTGTTGATGGGCATACAATTATCATTGATTGTTGTAAAAAGCCCTTTTGGGAAAGAAATTTACTGTCCTTACCTGGTCTGGCTGATGTGTGACTCCAGACCAACTGCAATGTGGTTGACCCTGACCTGCCCTCTGAAGTGGCTGTGCAAGCCACTTAGCTCAGTTACTGGCATTGCCATAGACACTCACATCCCATGAAAGAATAATGATACTCCCCACAGAACCTTATATCAGTCATTCCCTCACCATGTGTAAGTACTGTATTCCCTCATTCACAACAGAATCTCCCCACAGACACTCTCCCTCATTCACCACAGAACCTCTCCACAGACACTCTCCCTCATTCACCACAGAATTTCCCCACAGACACTCTCCCTCATTCCCAACAGTCTCCCCACACGACACTCTCCCTCATTCACCACAGTCTCCTCACAGACACTCTCCCTCATTCACCACAGAATCTCCCCACAGACACCCTCCCTCATTCCCAACAGTCTCCCCACACGACACTCTCCCTCATTCACCACAGTCTCCTCACAGACACTCTCCCTCATTCACCACAGAATCTCCCCACAGACACTCTCCCTCATTCCCAACAGTCTCCCCACACGACACTCTCCCTTATTCACCACAGTCTCCTCACAGACACTCTCCCTCATTCACCACAGAATCTCCCCACACTCTCCCTCATTCCCCACAAAGTCTCCCCACACTCTCCCTCATTCCCCACAGAGTCTCCCCACAGACACCCTGTGCCTCATTCCCCAGTCTCCCCACAGACACTCTCCCTCATTCCCCACATAGTCTCCCCACAGACACTCTCCCTCATTCACCACAGTCTCCCCACAGACGCTCTCTCTCATTCCCCAGAGTCTCCCCACAGACACTGTGCCTCATTCCCCAGTCTCCCCACAGACACTCTCCCTCATTCCCCACATAGTCTCCCCACAGACACTCTCCCTCATTCCCCACAAAGTCTCCCCACAGACACTCTCCCTCATTCCCCACAGAGTCTCCCCACAGACACTGTGCCTCATTCCCCAGTCCCCCCACAGACACTCTCCCTCATTCCCCACAGAGTCTCCCCACAGACACTCTCCCTCATTCACCACAGAGTCTCCCCACAGACACTCTCCCTCATTCCCCACAGAGTCTCCCCACAGACACTCTGCCTCATTCCCCAGTCCCCCCACAGACACTCTCCCTCATTCCCCACAGAGTCCCCCCACAGACACTCTCCCTCATTCCCCACAGAATCTCCCCACAGACACTCTCCCTCATTCACCACAGAGTCTCCCCACAGACACTCTGCCTCATTCCCCAGTCTCCCCACAGACACTGTCCCTCATTCCCCACAGATTCTCCCCTATTGCGCCCTCCCTCATTCACTATAGAATCTCTCCATGGGTGCTCTTCCTCATTCACCACAGAGTTTCTCCACAGGTACTCTCTCTCATTTGCCACAGATTCTCCCCAGACACACACTCCCCTCCCCAACAGACACTTCCCATGTCGAATGGATTAGGTCAGAGGCAAACATCTCACTACTGTAAGTAAAGGGTGACAAGATTTCAATCACTTCACTGGTGGTTGTTTATTGGCTCTATTGGCTAGGTAGCTAGTGTGTGGATCTGATTAATGTCCCAAAACCATTGGGTTCTATTCCTGTTCAATCCCCATACAATCATAGACCCTTACAGCATGGAAAGACAACCTTCAGCCCACACCATGTAGTAAGTGTATATTTATTTTAATTCAATTTTCCAGCACTTGGTCCTGTAGCCTTGGAAGCTATGGCATTTCAAGTGCTCATCTAAATATTTCTTAAATGTCTTGAGGGTTCTTACCTCTATCACAGTTTCAGATAATGAGCTCCTACAACCCTCTGGGTGAAATTATCTTTCCGCAAACCCCTTTGAAACGTCCTGCTCCTTAACTTACACCCACAGTCTCAGGGTTTCCCTTTTTAGCCTATCTGTGATTAAAAAAAAAGTTCCTCAGTGAATTTGCTGTGGTTCAGCAAACAATCACCAAGGATTTGTATTGGGCAGAGAATTCACTGAGGAACATGATAAAGTTTGTCATTGTTAAAGTTTCCCCGCATATACTGACAGCTATATTTCAAGATGAAATGCAACTCTATTACACATCAGATCAGAGACTGAGTTGGGTGATCACCAATGATCAGAACTATGTCCATTCCATAGATTGTATTTGCAGTGCAGCTAAGATCAAATCTAAATGGAGGCATTAGGGACATTAATGATTATAATCCAATAATGCACTTTTCTGTTAAAGTTTGTAACATCAATTGATGGGCAAGTTCCCAGAATTGCTTTTAGCTGGGTTAATCAAACTGCCTGCCAGGTGAGGGCAAAACTCCTTGTTGAGCTGTTTTACAGGTAGGCCTGTTAGTATCACTTGCCTGAATTAAGGGGTGATTGGTAACTGGAGTTGGCTCATTACCCAGGGAAGAGTTTGGAAGTAGCTTGAAGGGTTGCTGGGTGCTGAGTTGGATTGAGACATCGATCTTTCCCCTCTACATTAACGTTTGTTTCCTCTGCGTGCTCTGCATCCCTCCCACAATCCAAAGATGTACAGGTTAGGTGAATTGGACATGCTAAATTGCCCATAGTGTTCAGGGATGTGGAGGTTAGGTGCATTAGTCAAGGGTAAATGTGGAGTAATAGGGTGGGGAAATGGGTCTGGGTGGGTTACTCTTTGGAGGGTCGGTGTGGACTTGTTGGGCTGAAGGGCCTGTATACACACTGTAGGGATTCTATACTATTCTTCTATGGCTCATCTATGCCAACCTTTGTCACTTCATGCACCACAACCAACTGCTCCATCAGTCTCTCGTACTCTCCATTTCAGGTTATGCCCCTTTACCTATTCCCATGGCTCCCCCATTTATTCCATGCCAATCCATGTTGCTTTATCCAATCCCACTACCCTTTATAGCCCCTTTGTCAACTTAAATGAAAATTGATGCTGATTGAATGCATTCAAATTCCTTCAAGGGATGAAAACAAACAGTTCATTCACTTAACCCTTTTTGAAAACACACATTTATATGTATAGTGTTACATGAAAGACTTGGAGTGTCAATTAAATACAGATAGTGAATTCGCAAGCCTCCCACTGTGTTAATAAGAGGTTGTTGAATCAGCCATGCATCATAATCCTACATTGATAACCCTTAGTCCTATGTCTAAAGACAGCAAATGAAATGGTAAGCACAACTTTTTTTCAAAGACAGAATGTGTTTTTTTTCCATCTGACAAAAAGCCTGCATTTATATAGCACATTGTGACTTCCCAAAGCAATCTGCAGCCAATGAAATAAAATTTTTAAAAATAGATTTGAAATAACATTTTGTCAAATACAGCAACCAATGTGTACACAAGAAGGTCCCACAAACAGTTACATTGATCAAATAATTGGTTTGGAGAACTGCCTTGCTCTTCTTTGGAAGAGTGTTGTGGGTTCTTAAATTTCACACAAAAGGGCAATCTGAAAGGCCACATATTAGACAGTGCAACAAGGAGAGTGTCAACCTGAATATATTGCTCAAATCTACAGAATGGGGCACACATCCACAAAGCACTGGCTGAAATGCATGAGTGCTACTTATAGGGACAGTATGACCAGACAAACAAACATACAATCAGGAGCAGAATAGGCCACTCTGCCCGTCAAGCATGTTCTGCCATTCAAGAACTACATGGATGATCTGATTGTGACCTCATTCCCACCTACCACTAATAAGTTTTCAGACCCCTGCTGAAAAATAATCTACCGCTGCCTTAAAAATATTCAAGGACTCTGCTTTCACCTCCTTTCCAAGAGGAGACTTCCAAAGATTCACTACTCTCAGAGATTTTTTTTTGTTGAAATTCCATCTTAAATGGGTGACTCCTGAATATTAAACAATGACACCCTGGTTCTATATTCTCCAACAAGAGGAACAACCTCTCCAAATCCACCTTGTTAAGACCCTTCAGGAATTTATATCTTTCTATCAAGTTACCTCTTACTTTTCTAACCTCCAGTGGATACAAGCCTGGCTTGTCCAACCTTTCCTCACAAGACATTCATCCCATTCCAGGTTTTAGTCTAGTAAACCAATACAGTTACACCCTTCCATAAGTAAAGTGATCAACATTGTACACAGTTCTTCAGATAAGTCTCACCAATACCTTGTATAACTGAAGCATAACTTTTCTACTTTTGCATTCAATTCCCCTTACAACAAGCAATATCAATCTATTAGCTTTCCTAATTACTTTTTGTACCTGTATACTGTATTCACCTTTCCCCATTCATGCACTAGGATACACAAATCCCTTTGCATCTTAGAGTTCTGCAATCTCTGACCATTTAGATAATATGCTTCCTTTTTATTCTCTCTGCCAGAATGGACAACTACACATTTTCCCACATTCTACTCAATTTGTCACATCTTTGCCCATTTGTTTAATCTGTTAATGTCTTATACCTCCTTGTGACCTCTTCACCACTTACCTTCCAACATTTCTTTGAGTGGTCAGCAAATTTGGTAACCATACTTTCCATCCTTTCATGTGAACCATCTATATAGATTGTAAACAGTTGAGATTCCAGCACATTTTTAAGCACACCACTCATTACAGCTCATCAACCTGATAAGAAGACCAATTACATCTCCTTTCTGCTTTCTGTTAGCCAGCCACTATTCTAGCTGTATCAGTATACTACTCCCTCTCACCCCCTCTCCACTTCTCCCTCCCCTGATTCCCCACCCGACCCCTACAATAATAAGCTTTTCTTTTCCAATATAACCTTTGATATGGCATCTTCTCAAATGTCTTCTGGAAATCTAAGCAAAGTATGTCTACCAGATCCCCTTTATCCATTTCAAATTACCTCCTATAAGAACTCCAGTAGATAGGTCAAACATAATTTTCATTTCACAAAACCGTGTCAACTCTGGCTTATCTAACAGCATTTTTATAATTCCTTTAGCAATCACTTTTAATGTTTTCTCCGTGTCAGATGTTAAGATAAACAGCCTGTAGTTCCTGATTTCTGTTTCTGTCCCTTTCTGAACAAAGCAGTTACATTCACTATCTTCCAACCTAACGAGATCATTTCTAAACCTAGGAAGTTTTGGAAAATTAAAATCAATGCATCAACTATCTCATTAGTCACTTTTTTTAAGTCCCTTACATGAAGTCCATTAAGACCCAAGCATTTGTCAGTCTCCACTCCAACAATTTACTCCGTATCACTTCTCCAGTGATAGCGACTTTCTTGAGTTCCTCCTGCCCTTGTGTATTCTGATTAATTGCTTCTTCTGGAATGCTACTTGTATCCTTTATAGTGAAGACAGATGCAAAATATCTGTTCGATTTTTCTGCCATTAATTTTCCATTGTTAGTTCTCCAGTCTCACTTCTTACAGGTCAAGTACTCACTTTATTAACTCTTCCCTTTTTATAGAACCTCTTAATATCTGTTTTTATCTTGCTGGCTAGCTTTTTCTCATACTCTAATTTAATTAATATTTTGGTCATTCATTGCTATTTTTCACATTTTGTCCAATCTTCTGACCAGGTGTTGCCCTCACACAATTAAATATAGTGTTTGCGGCATTTTGTACCATATTATGGGCGGTTTAGTGTATAGTTGTGGATGGCGTTGGCTAGACTAACATTTATTACTCATTCCCAATTGTCCAGGGGGCAGGTCAGAGTCAGCCACAGTGCTGTTGAGTCTGGTGTCACATGTAGGCCAGACCAAGTAAGGATGGCAGATTTCCTTCCCTAAGATTAGATTATTTACAGTGTGGAAACAGGCCCTTCGGCCCAACAAGTTCACACCGACCCTCCGAAGAGCAATCTACCCAGACCCAGTCCCCTACATTTATCCCTATACCGAACACTACGGGCAATTTAGCATGGCCAATTCACCTGACCTGCATATTTTTGGACTGTGGGAGGAAACCGGAGCACCCGGAGGAAACCCACGCAGACACGGGGAGAATGTGCAAACTCCACACAGACAGATGCCTGAGGCGGGAACTGAACCCGGGTCTCTGGCTCTGTGAGGCAGCAGTGCTAACCACTATGCCACCGTGCCGCCCTAAAGGATGCTGGAGAAGCAGATCAGCATATATGAACCTAGATTACAGTCAAAAGTAATCATCCCAACATCTTTATCCCAATTGTCCAGGGGGCAGGTAAGAGTCAACCACAGTGCTGTTGAGTCTGGTGTCACATGTAGGCCAGACCAAGTAAGGATGGCAGATTTTCTTCCCTAAAGGATGCTGGGGAACCAGATCAGCATATCTGAACCTAGATTTCAGTCAAATCATCTCAACATCTTTATTCTGATCCTTAGTTTTGTCAGCACATGATTACCTCTGACTATAGACAATTTGTAAACCTGAAGTCAATAAAGT
This sequence comes from Chiloscyllium plagiosum, assembly GCF_037043375.1. Lineage (NCBI taxonomy): Eukaryota > Metazoa > Chordata > Chondrichthyes > Orectolobiformes > Hemiscylliidae > Chiloscyllium > Chiloscyllium plagiosum. Next base: position 20,761,927 of record NW_028270157.1, on the reverse strand, counting down.
TTGGGATGGCATCAGAAAAATGAAACGATGAAGCTGTTGGATTGTCAGATAAACTTAATGGGTTTATTTCCTTTGAAAAAGGCACACAGCATGTTTAGATGTAGAATTAGATTTATTGTCACATATACTCAAATGAGTACAGTGAAAAGTTTACAAGTTGCCACCTGTGGCTCTATCTTTGGTACCAAGGTACCTAGGTACAGATTCTTAAGCCCAAATTTACTCAGTCCAGGTCTGACTGCAAGCCTCCACCAACATGTTTGACTTTCAGAGCCTGTAGGAAAACTAAGGATGCACAATAAATGCTGGCCTAGTTAGTGACACCCAGATTCAGAGAGCAAACTTATTTTTAAAAACAAGTGATAGCTAAGAGGGGGAACTTCCTGAGGATAAGAGAGAACAAAATCTACTTCCTGAAATTAGTAAAACAACTAAAGCTGTTTTCTGAAATGAGGGGCACTCAATCATAAATGAAACAATGGCTCCCAAAACTGTCAGCTCTTGGTCTGGCCAATTCTGTTAACTGAGAAGGTACAGTACGGAAAGTGGGATGATTGCCTTTAGACGACAACAATTTAGATCCAGCAAAGCAGTAAAACAGCAAATCAATAACTGGATCAATTTTTATGCTCATTAACTACACAGAGTGCAGAGTGAATGGCTTTTTTGGTATCTGTCTCATGGATGAAAATGAATCATTGCCTACTGCTATATGTTTAAGGATAACAACAGGATAGACCTTTCATAGTCTTTTATAGAATGTGCAAGAAATAGATTTCAAGTCGCACTGTATTGAAAATACTGTGTTATTTTCTGACAACATGTCCGGAAGTGTGTATCACATCCTGACCCTGATTCCTACTCACCATTCTAAATAAAATGTTAAATTCTGGCAGCCTGCACAGGTGGTATCTAGGATCTCATTACCGGTGATTCTATTCATTGGCAAAACCTACTACCAGCTGACAGAGTATGGCAGGCTGTTAAAGAAACCCCCAACACCAACAGGGAGGCTCTACACCCTGGCTTCAACTTTTCTGCTCAATTCTATTGGCATTAACATAAAACTTAAGAGTACAAAGTTGACACGGGTGCTCATAAAAAAAATCACAGAGTAGACCACTCAGCTCCTTAAGCCTGCTCTGCCATTCAGTAAGAATATGGCTGATCTGATTATCCCACATTCCCACCTAATCCCAATTATCTTTCATCTCCTTGCTTATCAAGACTGTGGGAGGAAACCTATCAATAGATGGACTCCATCACCATTTCAGGAGGAGAGTCCCAAAGACTCACAATCCTTTGAGAGTGAAAAGAATAACTCTTTGTCTCTGGCTTGAGTGGGCAATTTCTTATTTTTAAACATTTCGCTTTCATTTTATTTATAAATGCACATTTATCATTTGATGGGATTAGTTTTGCCTGAGAGCTAGATGTACAATCATGCCAGATTACAGGAAAACATTGATGGCTACTAGAGTGTTAAGAATATTGTGGAAGAAATGATCATTGTCTGATTGCTGCTCCACTTGAACTTTCCTCAAGACTGCTCCGCATTTTTTACCGTGTCTTCTGTCGCAGACTTTAACAGAAATGTGAACTACAGTGTCCATCACCAAGCTCTGTCACAATGCAGTAGTGTAAGGGGTGATGTAGTTTCTTGGATTAAACACCATGGCCAGTATGGTTGGTCTGATTGCTTCCCTCTAGGTTAGCACATGTCGCACGTACTACAAAAACTGGATTCTGATTGAGAAAGATGTCTTGATGTTTACTATTGCTAACTATTTATCCTGTTAGGACATCTCAAACTTACACATAGTCTCGATTTTATGTTAACTGACTGTTACAGTTTCATTACATATATATTTCTGACTACCTAAACACACCTCTAATTCCTTTGGCATCGAGAGGGAGTGACTGAAAGTGAAGATCTATATACAAGAGCACCACATCTCGTGACATCATGCAACTGTCAACAAGATACAATGCCTTCCTGGGCTGGAATCTACGTCATAAAACAACATTCTCTTTTTCTTTTAAATAATGGGAACTCGTTTCCAATATTAGATACACATGACCCCTGCACATTAAAATTACACCTATAAGGCAGATGTACAGCATGACCAGATCTAGTTCTTGTACAGGTATTGTGAGGTGTTTCAGTAGTTTTACTCTGTGGTGTGCTGTCTGTCATCACAGATCGATATGCATCATTTATCATTAGATGAATGGCTGTTGTCTGGTATGGTATCTTCATTATTTTTATTCTATGAGACGGGTATTTTTTCACAGGAAAAGACCGTTGTTCTTTATAACCATATGACCTATGCGGGACACAATAATGGAGAATCATTCTGTGAACCTATGTCTATATATGAAAAGCTCGAACTCTGATGCCTTGTCCTGGTTCACGTTGGGATGACTGTCACTGATCATACACTTGTATCATTTCTTCCTTTCTTTCTGACAATCCATTCACATGACAGTGTGGGACAGGAGAACCATGTGGATCTATCTTCCAAATACGTGAGGTGACTGTGAAGGTGAACATTGACCTTGAGGAATAGAATTTAGATTTAACATAGTTATACGAAAATCTTAGCAAGTTGCTTTATACTTGACTATCGTTGATTTTACAGCATGAACAGTGTGTTCTGTTCTACTGAGGGAAATAAGGAGAAGATTTAGCAAATTCAACACTAGTTTCCTGCACATGTCTTAGAGGGGTGTCCTCAATTTGTCTCAAAGGAATTTAGTAAAATAATCAGTCATCAGAATGTTAATGGAGTCCTTGAGCATGGAGATATTAATGACAATCCTGAACTATACGTCAGAAAGAATTTTGCTTGTGATGAGAGTTTCTCTTGATTGTTAGGCTGATGGAGTTGAAATGTTTCACAGAATTCATCAGTTGATCAATGCCCTATTGATGCCAGCCCAATAAATGGATTCAACTCTTGGCTTTTTTCTGTATCCACATATGAGCTATTTTTATGTTGTTTAGCATGTCTTGATATAGAGGTAGTGGAATTAATAACTTGCTTTCCTTTGAAAAGTGCATTCCTGGAGGATTCTAGTTCATTTCTGAATGAGCAGAACAAACATGCTTGTTTGGGGACCTGTTCTTTATGCTCGGACCATTTCTCCATACTGATCTTTGAGCTGCTGTAGCTGGTCATCATCTGAAATAGTTTGCTGAATCTGCTGTGCCTGGCTGTGCCCATACAAAATTAATGTTGTCTAGAATCTTGCGCCTTGAAACAGCAAACAATTTCAGATGTTTATCACCTTGCGAATTGTGCTAATACGTGGATTATGGAAATACTGGTAGACCAATAATAGAAGGTCCTGCTGTATCAATGATGTAAGAGGTTTCAGGGTGTCTGTCCTGAGGAACAATATTGACATTGAAGATGGATCACACTAATGCAGTGGATGTCAGGCCAACTGTAAGCATTAGCTTACCATGTATGGACTGCAGCATATTGTGCTATCTTCCTGACATATGTAAGATGTGTAGAGGGATGATATTCACTTTTTACCACTATCAATCATAGAGTATAGTGCATGCTGTTCATTGGTTTTGCAGCATTTCATTTGGATGGAAGTAAAGGATTCAGGTTTTCTGATGGTATCCATAGAACATAGAATATTAGAGCGTAGTACAGGCCCTTCAGTCTTCGATGTTGTACCACCCTGTGAAACCAATCTGAAGCCCATCTAACCTACACTATTTCATTCTCGTCTATATGCCTATCCAATGACCTATCAAATGCCTGTAACATTGGCGAGTCCACAACTGTTGCAGGCAGTGCGTTCCACACTGCTCCTACTCTCTGACTAAACAAAGTACCTCTGACATCTGACTGTGGCATACCAAACTGATCACATTGTACAGTCTGACTGGGGTGTGAAATCTGTGACACTGCACATATCTCTTAGGCTTCATTGACATGCCAAAGATGAAATTTAAGGAACATCTTGACACTGTTCCTTCCAGGTTGTGCCTCTTCTTCCCACACCACTGTGCACCATTGCATTGTGTTGCAGTTTCCTGTTCAACTGGATTTCTTGCACATTTTAGCCCAATGCTCTCTTGTAGACAATTTATCTGAAAATGCAGTACAATATAATGGTGCTTGAGACAAGACTCACCCTGTACACGATTTGGGTGTTTTATCGACCACTTTGATGACAGCAATAATTGTTCCAGGGTCAAGCGACTGAAAATGTGCTGGCCAGCAACAATGGCCTCCTCCAAGCAGTAAGCTGATGACATATTCTTTGAGTTTGTCATGAATCATTTTTCTGAAGGATTTATAAATGTAGAAGCAATGACCAATTCCATAAGCCTTTCAGAAGCTAATTTAGCTTCAGTGAGGTCACCTCTGTACCATTACATTGACAACTGCCTACAGATTAGTCGATGGTTTCACCTGGCTATAGTCAAAATAACATGATTAGATTAGATTACTTACAGTGTGGAAACAGGCCCTTCAGCCCAACAAGTCCACACCGACCCTCCAAACAGCAACCCACCCAGACCCATTCCCTTACATTTACCCCTTCACCTAAAACTACAGGCAATTTAGCATGGCCAATTCACCTAACTTGCACATTTTTGGAGTGTGGGAGGAAACTGACGGGGAGAATGTGCAAACTCCATACAGACAGTTGCCTGAACCTGGGTCTCTGGCACTGCGAGGCAGCAGTGCTAACCACTGTGCCATGCATGAACTCAGAGCCTGTGTACCCTGAAGTTGTTCTTCTAAAATATGGGAAATGTTAAGGATATCTCAGCATTGGAAATAATGGAGGATTTGACTCTTCAATTTCCAAAGCAGCGAGGAGTTTGACTACCTGCCTTTCTTTATCAGCTTCAGGAACTAAAGATTGATTTGTCTTTTAAGGAACTGAAATTTGTACTACTTTGCAACTCATCAAAGCTATCCCATAGGATAATGGCTACCCTGATCTGATCATTTCTCACTGTACATTGTGCAAACTCATGAAAGACACTAAGGCAGTCATTCAGTCCCTCAAAGAAAGACACCATGGAAATGCAAAATAAGTGCTCTCTTTTCCTTTTCATAGCGCTGAACTAAATTACAGACAATCTACATGACTCACCAGTTTAACTCACACTACAGCATAGCCACATACTTTAACCATAGTGCATCATTTCAGCTCTTAATCAAAGATGATAAGATCAACTTGATGGATCACTTGTCTCATTGTTTCAGAGCAGTATTGACCTGTGTGTAAAACAGATACTGGCAATTCTCCACTTTCCAGCTGTACCTCAGTGGATAGAGCTCTCGGATCTGAATCACAGCAAAGCCTGTGGCGTTCAAGTCTCCCCATGTGTCAGTACTGCAGGAGCCCTGAACTGCCAGAGCTTCTGTCAGCCAGCTGTGTCATTAACTTAAAGGCCTGTCTACTTTCAATGGCAGCTAGTGGAATTTAAATTCAAGTAACAAATTTGGAATTGAAAGTTAACTTTAATGATGGTGACCTTGAATTGTTGTAAAAATCCATCTGTGCAAAAGAGTCCATGGCAGTATTCAAAGAAGATAATTGGGGAGGCAGAGGTGTAATGGTAATGTCACCAGGTCATTTCAATGAAACGCCTAAGGTTTGAATCTCATGGTGGTTGGTGAAACCTGAATTCAATGAAAATTTAAAATTTAAAAGTTGGCCTAATGGTGGCTGTGTATTCACTGACAATTGTCGGTAAAACACATCAGGTTCACTACTGGCCTTCAGGGAAGGAAATCTGCCATCCTTACCTGGTCTGGCCTACATGTGACTCCAGATCCACAGCAAGGTGGCCTACTCTAGTTGCTCTCTGGGTAATTAGGGACAGAAAGTAAATGTGCTAGTCAATGATGCCCACATCCCACAAAGGAATCATTTTCTTGGCAAATATTTATTTCTCAATCAACACCTAAAGCTGTCTTTAGTCATTTGTCATATTGCAGTTTGTGCACTCATTGACTGCTGCATTTCCAACAGTAATGAAACTTCAAAAGTATTGAATTGGCTGACAGGTTTTTTTGGAACATCTTTAGGACATTGGAGGTGCTACATAAATGCAAGGCTTTCTTTTAACAGGGAACACAACAGGAAAGAACAATTCAACAGTAGATAGGATAAATAAACAAAGTCTTTTTCCTGGGTTCGGGGAGTCCAGAACTAAAGGGCATAGGTTTAGGGTGAGAGGGGAAAGATATAAAAGAGACCTAAAGGGCAAATTCTTCACATGTATGGAATGAGCTGCCAGAAGAAGTGGCAGAGGCTGGTACAATTGCAATATTTGAAAGGCATCTGGATGAGTATATGAGTAGGAAGGGTTTGGAGGGATATGCGCCGGGTGATGGCAGGTGGGTCTAGATTTTGGGTTGGGATATCTGGTCGGTATGGATGAGTTGGACCGAGGGGTCTGTTTCCATCTCTATAACTCTATGGTGTAATGTTTTGGGACATTCCAATTTTAAAAATTCTTTTGCAGGATGTGTGACTGGCAAGATCAGCAATTGTGGCCCATCCCCCATTGCTTGTTTATGGATTAGTTGCTCAGACATTTCAGAGGGCCGTTTCTTGACAATTAAGCCTTGCTGTGAGTCTGGATTCACATGTAGGCCATATCAGGCAAGGGCAGCAGATATCCTTCCCTAAAGGACATCAGTGAAGGAGGTAGATCTTTACCACAACAGTTGACGTTCGCCGTCATGGAGACCTGTTTTCAATTCCAGATTCGTTTACTGAATTTAATTTCCACCAGTTGCCATGGTGAAATTTGAAAGCCTTCCCCCACCCATCCAAAAAAGAAGTGGTATTCTGGGTTGCTGGATTACTAGTCCAGTGGCATTACAGCTACATCATCATCTCCCTAAGCTCCCAAAAGAGGTATTCACTTCCTGCCCAATACAGAATACGTTTCTCTCATCAAATTCCTACTTTGCCAAGTTAGGTCATTCAAATTCTTATTGTATAAACTGTTCTTGATTGTCAGGCAGTATACATGTAGTGTTTTGTTAACCATTTCTGCCTGAAGCTATTGCAATGATTTTAAACTGGGGGTGGGATCGGAGTCGGGGGGTGGCAGGGGGAGTAATTCAGATTGTGGGTGCCAATGGTGGCTGGGATTCCCTCAGCTCAGAACATTCCAATCAGTGGGAATGGCTTCAAGACCAGCGACTAGTGATGTTTTGGGCTATGTGAAAGACCACAAGAAATGGTACCTGGAGCAATAAGGGAGGAGCTGTGGGAATGGTGAGTGGGTTAAGTGTGGGACATACCGGAACCATCATCGTGGAGGACAGGAGGAAGTGAAACCCCACTGTCTCCTTGTGAAGTCAGGAAGAGTCTTGATAGATCACAATAAAGATACTGACCTGAGTCGCTTGTGAGACTCGGAGATCACCTGCCAACAGCCTTCACGAACGAGTCGTGGACTACACAGACCTTAGTCAACCTGGAGTTAGAATCCTGCACATGTTGTACTGGGACAATTGGACCTCTGTCTGTCTCTGATTCAGTTTAAGGTCATCTGGGATGGAAAACTTGCCCCCACCCCCGCCATTAAATTATCAGTTAACAATGGCAGGCATTATGAATGGTTCAGATCCATTTTGGTATTGCCCCAGTTCTTATTTTAATCTCCCCGACCATTTTCCGGGTGAGTTAAAATCAGGCGTAATAGCAGATACACAGTTTAGGGAGACTTAGGAATCTCCGGGTGAGTCTAAACGATTCAAGCATGACTGCAATTGAGTGGGACGGCCAGCAGATAATGTCGTGGCTCGTCGATAATGATTGTATGTTTTAATAATCCTTTAGTAGTACAGAACTTCAGCATTGCTGAGAAGAAGACCAATTTTGTCAAAGGTTTTCAACTTGCATTCATCAGGACAATTCACAAGAATACCAAAAGAAAATGGAATAACCTTTCTAACACCATTTGAGGAGAGACTGCTATTTGGTTGTCATGTGGACTCTACTTTCTGGAGAGATTGCTATGCAGAATGCCCCAGTTACATGAGAACTGACAGTTAGCTATCAAGCATTGTTTAAATGTCAACCAGGAAGGTGCACTCTGACTTGTTGGGATTGTAGTTTAATGCATTTGCACATCATGGAAACTATAAAGATTAAGACACAGGGCCTTATTGTTTGCAGGCCGAAAGAGCTTATTAATGAAACAGATGACAGCCTCCTCGTGGCTGATTATTATGGTCTCAAGAACCACACCTCCTTCTCCCCATACCTCTAACTTTGAAACCACTTCCTCCTTTCCATTCTTTCAACCCTGACTCCTGCACTCATGACCCCAGTATCAAGGTCAGCAGCCTTACCCTTCCTCTTCCCAACTCCATGTCACAGTGGTAATATTAGCATTTTATTTACTAAGAGTTGATCACCCTGCTACAGTCATCCAGTGTGTGTGTTACAATTTTGTGTAATGATGCATACAAGAGATAAAGGTTTTGCGATCTCAATGTAAAAACAGAATCTGTGTGAGGACCATCAGTTAATGTTTGGATGGGGAAGCAGGGAAACCTGAAACATTGACTATTGGTCTCTCTCCACAGGTATTGACTGTCCCACTGTGTAACTCCAGTATTCTCTGTTAGTGGCGCAGTATGTGATTTATTCGTCATTGAATCATAGTGTCATACAGCATGGACACAGACCCTCTGGTCCAACCGGTCCATGCCAAACATAATTCCAAACTAAACTAGTCCCACCAGCCTGCTCTTGGCCAAATCCCTCCAACCTTTCCTGTTCATGTCCTTAGCTAAGCATCTTTTAAACATTGTAACTATGCCCACATCCACCACCACCTCAGGAAGTTCATTCCACGTGGGAACCGTCATGCCTGCTTTCAGTTGCTGGGTCCATAAGGACACTGAGGAATATCTGATACTCCCTGTCCCTGAGCTGCTCACCTCAGCCAGAGATGGTTGAACTCCTCATTGCTTATTACGAGCCCCATGCTGTTCAGAGCTTGTTTTAATTGTTCAGCTGCAATGACTCCCCCGGGCCGCAGACATGATGGTTCAAAGTGGGACTCCACTGAAAATCCACTGGGAATCAATAAAAATAAATAAGTTAGACAGAGAATTATAGAACAGTCACAGCACAGAAGGAGGCTATTCAGCCTATTGTAACTGTACTGCCTCTACACAAGAACATCTCAGCTAGGCCCTTTTGTTCTTTCCTCTCTGACCTGTAAAAGATCTCCCTGCACATGCTTACTCAATTCCATTTGAATGGCCTGGTTGAACCTGCCTCTTCCACTTCCCAAACAATGGCTCCCAGATCCAAACTATTCTCTGTCTCAAAGGATTTTTCCTTTGTGTCACAATTGGATCTTTCATTTGGTTCTGAGTATATCTGTCAATTGGATGTTTCTTTTGATTTCCAGTGTCTTAGCCTTTATGGTTTTAAACATTTCAACTAAATCCCTTCTTAAACTTCTCCAATCTAAGGATGCATTATAAAAAGTCAATGCTGAGAATTGCCTTACGCACCACTCAAATGATGATATCATATGAACTTAATGGGGGAATATCTTAGGATCTCAAAGGATTGTGCTTTATCATCCAAGTCTCCCTTGTAGCTTCTGTAACAATATCTATCACATCAGTGCAATTTGTAATTCACTGTTAATATGCAACAATTGACATCTTGTTTAAGATAAGAGCCTCTTCTTGTTTAATTTCCAAGTGGTTTTGCTCTACCACACCAGATCCATGGACCTTGTAGATGTCTATCCCAGGACAGGGAAATGTTACAGATAGCCTTGTACAACAAAGTAACCGGTGGTGAGGGAATGCTCAGACAACAGCTTCAACTCTCCAACCTCTGCATGTTTAGTTAGTATTTCTAATGATCCCTGTTTCTCAGTTTTTAGTCCACCCACTTCTTCTTTCACCCTGACCTACAAAACATCTTCTTGCTTGATTACCACTTCTGCTATGCCTTCTGTCTCAATGGACAAAACTTCATTTTAGCCCACAATCTGCTCCATCCCTCCTCATAATACCTGTTTAACTACTTCTCTGCCCATTGAAGTCTTTATTTGGTCAGTTAAGTCATGAAGATGGCCCAGTAATTTTCAATTAAATTTCTTTTCCATATTCATTCTCAGAATTGGGGAATTACCAGCAAGACTGACAAATTATCGGCCAACTTGGTTCTCTGGTTGTACTCAGGATCCTTAACTCCCCTGGGAATGGACAATTGGTCTCAGATGCTATAGCTGTCAGCTTGGCAGAAGTTGTCCTTGTTTGTGTGTTTTATGCATATGCAATGTCCTGGCTGATGTAATATTCAAAACAACTAGCTATTAAGTACTATGCTGTCTTGGCAAACTATTTTGTTTACCAAGACTGAGTCGACTTTCTGTTGTAGGTTTCTCCTGGACATGTTTCCCCAGTTGCTGTCTGCAACTTAGAATAATCCAAAAGGACGGATGACCGTAAGACAATATGACATAGGAGCAGAAATTAGGCCATTCAGCCCATCGAGTCTGTTCCACTATTCGATCATGGCTGATATGATTCTCAACATTCGCCTGCTTCTTCCCCGTAATCCTTGATCCCCTTGACAATCAAGAACATTTCTATCTCCCCCTTAAAATTAATCGATGACCTGCCCTGCAAGCCTTCTGTGGCGGTGAATTCCATAGATTCACCACTCCCTGACTGAAGAAGTTTCTCCTTATCTCTGTTCTTAATGGTCTTCCCTTTACTCTTAGGCTATGTCTTGGCTCCTAGTCTCTCCTACCAATGTATGGGTAGCAGTGAATCTACCCTAGGTTTCTCTGATGTTTCCAGAGGACATGACCATAACAAATAGCACAATCCACTGCCTGAGCCTTGTTATTCATGAGTCAGTGTCACTGTTCCATATGTGAACATCAGGAATCAATGAAAATAGCTTATAAACTCTGTGACTGCTGAGAGAGCAATTCGACAGGGGGTAGGAATGATTGAAGGACAGCAAAGCTGGCAGACAATAAGAGACAGTGAAAGAGAGACTGAGAATCAAAGACTCAAAGGAAGTAAGAAAGACGCACAGAGGAGGTAGCAAAAGACAGCAAAACTGGCAGAGAAGAGAGTGTGTGTGAGAGAGAAAGAGAGAGCTAAAGAGGGAGAGTCCGAGAGACAGAAAGAGAGAGAAAAAAGATTGGAGGAGAGTGCATTCTTGTCAGCCTGTTTTGATCTGTTCCTCAATGTTCCTCACTCCCCTTTCAGGCACCAACTGTTTTCTACAAGACACTGTGTGGTTGATTATTATGCCAGCCAGGATATTGTACATGCATGAACCACACTAACAAAGACAACATCTGCCAAGTTCGGCTTTCAATGTTGGGATTTGGGAGAACGTGAATTGAGTTAAGTTTAATTCTGTTTTTATTGTTTCTATAAACTTCCATGAAAAAGGTAATAATTATATTTAATCCTTATTTGTACGTTACTTCTGTGATTAACGTGAATTGTGGTTGTCAGTTATTGAATGGGGTTGACTTGTGTTTCTCATTACAGCCAATGAGCATCAGAGAAGTGGCTCTAACCTAAATATTACTTACCTTTAAACAATCTTATAAGTTTGTGCTCTTGATGTATTAATCTTGTCATTTGATTTTTAGTTTTATGGTAAGATTAACATTTTGTTGAGTCTTACGAAACGTTCAAATGATCAAATAATGTGCGAGTAGATATCACTTGAGCATTATCACATGATTAAATGTCACATGCTCCAATCTCCAATAATATCTCAAACATTGATGTTACTGTTATTGTACCACTGAGATTGGATATAATCAAATGATATAACAAGTTATTTCTGACAATAGCTGAAATACAATAATTTTGTGAGATTGGAATCAAATAGAGAACCTAGAGGACAGATGGCAGTTTCCTTCCCTGAAGAACATTAATGAACCAATAGTCTTTTTTCATGACAATCTGACAGCCTTATAGTCATTTTATTAACAGCAGTTTCCAATGTCTAGACTTGTAAATTCCTGGTAATGCAGGGGCATGGATAGGATAAATAGACAAAGTCTTTTCCCTGGGGGTCGGGGAGTCCAGAACTAGAGGGCATAGGTTTAGGGTGAGAGGGGAAAGATATAAAAGAGACCTAAGGGGCAACTTTTTCACGCAGAGGGTGGTACGTGTATGGAATGAGCTGCCCGAGGAAGTGGTGGAGGCTGGTACAATTGCAACATTTAAGAGGCATTTGTTTGGGTATATGAATAGGAAGGGTTTGGAGGGATATGGGCCTGGTGCTGGCAGGTGGGACTTAATTGGGTTGGGATATCTGGTCGGCATGGTCGGGTTGGACCGAAGGGTCTGTTTCCTTGCTGTACATCTCTATGAATCTATGTTAGTGATGATGATATATACAATGAAATAATGCTGACAGCTAACCTAACTTTGAAAAGAGTGTTACAGTCCTAATTCATGGCAATGCTGGACAATCCCATAATGTAAATTGATAACAGACTCTAAGTTTGATTTGTGCTATTTGTTTATGGTGTGGTCCATCACTGAACATATTCTCAAGAGACTGCGAATGTACTTTTAACAAAAAGAAATTAAGGTTTATTGCACTCAAAAGGAAAATAAAACAATTTCACATTATATTACAACTGTTGGGAACACTCATTAAAAATATTTGGAATAATGGTTCAATCCTTTTACTTTCAACAACAATTTTACAGATACTCAAACCTCAATGACAGATCACCCTGTTGGCAACTCTCTTTCTTCTTCAGGTGGCACAACTGCACCTGCTTTCCTTTCAGCATATGTCTGCATTTACTCAAAAGCTATTTCCTTTAGTTAACATATCTTCATGAGATCCTGAAACAAACTGCTAACACAGTTCATTTATTTCTTAACAAAGATTCCTTAAATTCCTCCTCCACAGACACCTGGCCCTGGAGTTTTCCCTCACAGACATTAAACAACCAAGACTTGTTTTCTCCTGCCCTGACTATTCTGGTGGCTGTTAAACTGCACTGCTAAACTTATGGGCTGTTTATCTCTGAATGGCCACCTTCTACCTGAAATAAATATGTGTATTCCTTGGCTTCCCTGGGATGGTTCTATCTTTCTAAAGTAACTGATTTCTGTGCCTGTTTCCCATGTTATAGGGCATCTAGTTGATAGGCAAAAGCCCAATTTCGACCTCTCTTTTAAGTTTGCTTTCTATAGCACTGAACTGTTCACCTTAGAGCTGAACTGTCTGATTTAAATGCATTTAAACAAATTTCCAGACACCTTCATACCAATCAAAGAACTCAAAAGTGAAACTAAATTCTTTGTCCCTTAACCCACACAATATAGAAACAACAAAATGAAATTTAAAGCTGTACATGGAGCTGTCCATTTTAGAGCCCAAGGATTCAAATGATGATAACAATAATATATCTTGACCTTGAAGAGGAATACATGAACTGTACTGAACAGTTGTAAACAGTAGTGTACATTGTAGACCACTGATCTCTGCAATTGCATTTTAATACTTATGAAACTATTTTCAAAAAACAGGTTTAAGGTGAGAGGGGAAAGATTTAAAAAGGATCTAAGGTTTAACTTTTTAATGCAGAGGATGGTGAGTGTATGGAACGAGCTGCCAGAGGAATTGGTGGAGGTCAGTATAATGACAACATTTAAAAGGCATTTGGATGGGTATATGAACAGTAAGGGTTTAGAGGGATATGAACCAAATGCTGACATATGGGACAAGGTCAGATTGGGATGTCTGATTGGGATGGACAAGTTGGACCAAAGGGTCAGTTTCCATGCTGTTTGACTCTATGACAACATGGTTAGAAAAAATTACTACAATACATACTGAAATCTGTCAGATGTTGACTGTCAATGTTACTTGAAGATATTTTAACACAAAACTGTTTTACTTCAAATGGATTGTGATTAAGAAATTACTTTTAAAGGGGCACAGTGTAGGTATTTGAATAGGGTATTAGAAGGATATGAGGAAAGGGTAGGGAAAGGCAGTTAGCTCCATTTGAAAATAGAACACAGATGCAATTGGGCAATTAGCCTTCCTTCTGAAGCTTGGTCAGTGTTGTTCTATTGGCAGTCAATTTGTACTCAGTGAACTTTCACAAATGGCTATGCCATCATGAATCGATCATCCTTTCAGTGTTATTGATTGAAGGATAAATGTTAGCAAGGACTTCAGGGAAATCATATCTCGTCTGTTTCATGCCATGGGGTCTTTTATACCGACCTGGTCATTTGTGAGATGTGGAATCATTCTGTGCTGAAATTGGTTGCTACGTTTCTTACGTTACAAAGGTGACTATGCTTGATAAGGACTGCATCGGCTGTGAAATATTTTAGGACTTCCTGAAGTTACGATAGGTTCTATAAAAATGCAAATCTTTCTTCATTGTCTAAAATAATTGACACAGATAATGAGCAGTTGCCTCAAATATCACTTGCCCGACACCATCGTCTGAACCCCGGAAGTAAGCCTCTCACTATATTGTCTAATTTCCAAACAAATCAAATTTGACTGAATCCCACTGCTTCGCCCACCTTTCATGTACTTTCTGTTTAAGTACAGCAAGATGATTATCAGTGGTTTCTTCAACTTTGCTTGATTTTTGCGGCAGAAAGCAATTGTTGGCGTTCTTGGTCCCAGTCTCTTGCAATTGCTTTGGTTGAATATTCCTTATCCACTCGGTTTTCCCGATCTATGGAAGAAAACTTCAAACTAATAAACAGTACTCTATAAGTACTAGCTGAGGTGAGATCCTTGCAACTAAGTGATTGATTTGGGGCTTGAAAAGGTGACCAAATGATGATGTGGTGCAGCATTAAATAGCCGTCCTGAAATCTTGTACTTTTACCATTAGCTTGAAATTTGTGATCATATGAACGTAAGAGTAAGAGGAGGACAGCTCTTGAGCCTACTCTGCCATTTAACAAAATCGTGAAAGATCTGATTTCCCTATATTCCTGCCTAGTCCCAATAAACTTTCACCTCATGGGTTATAAAAAATCTATCCACCTCTACTTTAAAAAAAAATCAAAAACTCTTCTTTCACCATTTTTTTGAGAAACAGAGTTCTTAAGAGTCACAACGCTCTGTGTGGAAAGATTTCTCCTAATCTTTGTCTCAAATGAGCAACCCCTGATTTTTAAGCAGTGACCTTGAGTTAATGATGCTCCCACAAGAGGAAGCATCTTTTCCATATCCAGTTTGCTATAATTCAAGGCCTAGTCTGTCCAACTGTTCCTCATCAAACCATCCATGTATTTGAAACAACAAACAGAAATTGCTGGGAAAACTCAGCAGGTCTGTCAGCATCCGTGGAGAGAAGGCAGAGTTAACGTTTCAGGTCCAGTGACGCTTCTTCAGAACTGGGTGTACTTTGGGAAAGGTTAGTATCAATGCTGAAGGTGGGGAGGAGGAGGAGTAAATGGTAGGTGGAGATGGAGCCCAAAGACAGGACATATTTGGGCAGACAAAGGAGTGGGTAAAGGCCAATGTAGGAGAGTGAATAGCTGCTAATGGGGACCATCAGTCACTGACAATGGGTGTTTGTGGTGATAGCCCACGTGATGACAAGTCTGTTTTTTGGGGGGGGGTTGAGGTAAGGACACAGGAGAAGGTACTCAGGCCCGAAAATTAATGAACTCCATACTGTGTCATGAAGTCTGCAGGGTCCGTAAACGGAAGATGAGGTGTTGTTCTTCTAGCTTGCACTGAGCTTCTCTGGAGCATGGCAAAGAGCTTGAGACAGACATGTTGGCTAGAGAACATGAGATGTGTTGAAGCGGCAGGCAACAGGAAGCTCAGAGTCATTTCTGAGGATGGAACATAGATGTTCTGCAACAGTCACCCAATTTGAGTTTCATTTCCGCAATGTAGAATAGATCACATTGTGAGCAGTGAATACAGTAGTCTAGATTGAATAAAATGCAGGTAAATTGCTACTTTACCTGGAAGGCTTGGATAGTTTGGAGTGAGGAAGTAAACAGGCAGGTATTACACCTTCTGCCGTTGCAAGAGAAGGTACTGGGGGCTGTGGGGAGGTGTTGTGAGTGGAGGAGTGGACGAAGGTGTCCCTGAGGGAATGAAGGCTGACGAGGGAGGGGAGGGGAACCATGTATCTGGAGGCGGCGTCGCCCTGTACAACTGAAGCATAGCCTCCCTACCTTTGTATTCAATTCTACCTTGTAGTGCATGAGACCTTTCTATTAACTTTCCTAATTACTCGCAGTTGTTGGATACCAGTCAGCATTGGGCACATTCAACAAGCAGAAATATTTCACCCATGGTGTGGCTCAGTGGCTAGCAATGCTACCTCACAGCGCTAGGGAACCAGGTTCGAATTCACCCTCAGGTAACTACCTGTGTGGAGTTTGCACATTCCTCTGGGTGCTCCTGTTTCCTCCTACAGTCCAAAGATGTGCAGGTTAGGTGGATTGGCCACGCTAAATTGTCCACAGTGTCCATGGATGTGTAGGTTAGGGTGGATTGGCTATTGGAAATGTAGGGTTACAGGGATGGGGTGGGTCTGGGTGGGATACCCTTTAGAGGGTTGGTTTGGACTCGATGGGCTGAATGGCCTGCTTCCACATTATAGGGATTCTATGATTTGAGATTGTCAAGAGCGATATACAAACATAAGCAGAGAGCTGTTCTATGTAAACAAAAGAATTTATTCAAGTCTTGCACCTTTTATGAATTACCTAGGTGCTTGGAGAGCCTATAGTTCTCCATAGCTTTCTCATGACAAGTTCTCATTGCCAATAAAATTAAATTTGTCAGCCAATCAACAGCTGTTCTCTTGCATGATAAATGGTTGTGGTACTGGGCGGTGGGGATCCCCCAGTGGAGGGCTCTCTACGCAGGAGTCCTTCCCCTTTCACTCAGCAATCTGGGGAGGAGGGTGCTGCACGCAGCAGTCCCCTGCAACTGCAGGTTGCGGTGGTTCACGGACTCCCAGCCCAACTGCTTGTTCTGTGGCTCTGTGGAGTCTGTGGACCACATGTATATTGGGTGTGGGCATTTGCACTCCCTTTTTGATTTTCTTAAAAACCTCCTCCTCTGCTTTTGGTTGCACTTCCGTCCCGCGCTCCTGATCTTCGGGCACCCGGCTCTTCTGCGTTAGAGCCCGGGATGGCCTTGGAGAAGGAGCACGCGGTCTCCACCAACACCCTGGAGTTGTTCAGGGATAGGTGGGCGCCGCAGGGAGTGGACTGCATTATTTCCCCCTCCAACTCTATTTTGATTTAACCCTTGCCCTCCCCTTCACTGCTTGATCACACAGCATTGCCTTATGTGAAGGGCACTGCTTGTCACTGGCCACTCAGGTGTTTCCTTTCTTCCTGGTGGTGGAAATTGAATAAAGATTCGTGCACCTTGTGTCTCTCACTGTGTGTCACACCTGCACACACACAACATGGGTGCTGGGGAAAAAATAAGCACTACCGCAGTTAGGTGGTAGTGTGGGGGTTAATATAGAAAAGAAAAAAAATGTGTCAGAGATTCTGAGAGCTGGCTCTGAGGGAGCTGGATCAGTGTCAAAGACTCTCCATATGTTTTTAAAAAATGGTTGTGGTACCGGGCGGTGGGGATCCCCAGTGGAGGGCTCTCTACGTGGGAGCCCTTCCCCTTTCACTCAGCGATCTGGGGGGGGAGGGTGCTGCACGCAGCGGTCCACTGCAACTGCAGATTGTGGTGGTTCACGGACTCCCAGTCCAACTGCTTGTTCTGTGGCGCTGTGGAGTCCGTGGACCATGTATATATTGGTGTGGGCGTCTGCACTCCCTTTTTGATTTTCTCAAAAACCTCCTCCTCTGCTTTTGGCTGCACTTCAGTCCCACGCTCCTGATCTGCGGGCACCCGGTACGTAGGAAGGAGGGCAGGTCTGAAGACCTCCTCATGGGTCTGCTCCTGGGCCTGGCCAAACTGGCCATAGACAGGTCAGGCAGCGGGCCGTGGAGGGGGTTATTAGGGCCGACTGCCTGCCCCTCTTCTGCGGTTACATTAGGGCCCGGGTGTCCTTGGAGAAGGAGCACGTGGTGTCCACCAACGCCCTGGAGTTGTTCAGGGAGAGGTGGCCGCCGCAGGGAGTGGACTGCATTATTTCCCCCTCCAACTCTATTTTGATTTGATCCCTGCCCTCCCCTTCACTGTTTGATCACACAGCATTGCCCTTTGATGTGAAGGGCAGTGTTTGTCACTGGCCACTCGGGTGTTTCCTTTCTTCCTGGTGGTGGAAATTGAATAAAGATTCGTGTACTTTGTGTCTCTCACTGTGTCTTACACCTGCACACACACAGCATGGGTGCTGGGGAAAAAATAAGCACTACCGCAGTTAGGCGGTAGTGTGGGGTAAAAAAAACTGGTTGTGGTACCGGACGGTGGGGATCTTTCACTGTGTCTCACACCTGCACACACTGGGAAAAAGCATTGCCTCAGTTAGGCGGTAGAGTGGGGGGAAAGAGAAAAAACCTAAATGGTTGTGGTCATTTGGAATTTGGCATTCTTGCATTTGTCCTGATGAGCGCAAAATGAAAAGCTGCTGCAGCATCAAAATGGAGAAAGATTGCTGGCAGCTCAGAATGGAACATGGCATATACAGAAAGGTTTAATTCTAGTACACTTCCTGTAATTTTCGATTGGAAATGATTTGTCCTTGGACTGTATGGCTAACATGGAATGTGTGATGTAAATGTAAGAGCATTGAGGTCCATAAGAGTTGAACATGGTGCATGGAGACAGGGGATGTCATTTTCCCCTCTATGGAGGTGGCAAGAAAGCTAGTGAGAAGGGTCAGTAACATGTTAGCCCCAAAACGATTCTAGCCATGCCCCCACCCAGTTCCCATCAGTTCAGCAACGGGGTTCTGTCCATAAGCTACCTTCTCAAGCCACCACCAATTACCACCTCTAAGTGTTCAATTAACAACACAGAAGGGCTTCACCAGCCACCAGCCCGATTACCTACCTTCCTCGCTCACGAGAGAAGTGACTGATTAGATTCGCTACAGTGGGAAAGCAGGCTCTTTGGCTGAACAAGTCCACACTGACCCTCTGAAGAGTAATCCACCCAGACCCATTTCCCTCTGACTAATGCACCTAACATTAGCGTGGCCATTTCACCTAACCTGCACATCTGGGATTGTGGGAAGAAACCGGAGCACCTGGAGGAAACCCACGCAGACACGGGGAGCATATGCAAACTTCACACAGTCACAAGAGCCTGGAATCGAACCAGGTCCCTGGGCACTGTGAGGCAGCAGTGCTAACCACTAAGCCACCGTGCCACTCAATTTGCATTCCCTGTTTGGTAACCAGGATAACCTGCTGGCCGAGTTGTGGAGGGGTATCTGTATTTGCCTCCGTCTGGGGTAGCAACTGGGTGTTACCACTGAAAAACAAACACATGCCCTCCGCTTTAACTCATTGAGCATCCTGTCCCGACCATCCCATTCTGATCTCCAACATAATTGCCTCCTGTACCTTCCCCCTACACTTGCCCCTGAAGGCTAAACAGCTTGAGCCTCCAGGTTTTGCTTGTACATTCCTTAAGGCCTGTCCCCTCTGATTGGGGAAGAATCCTCAGGCACATTCAGACTCAATCCAGCAGATTTTCTCATTGGCCGGAGCTGGTTTAGGGTTGCGATTCGGAGTTTGTTGTCCTTGAGGACACCCAGAGAGGGCCCTCTTTTGATGCAGTGGCAATGTCCTGACCCCTGGGACATAGAGACCTAAGTTCAGGTCCCACCTGCTTCAGAGGTAAATGGGTTGATTCAGAAAAGCAGGTTAATTAAAAAAAGTAAAGGCACCCAGAGCACTAAACCCTGGCCAGGCTCAATTTAACTCTGTAATCTTCAAGCTAAAATGTTTGTGCTTTCACAATTTTATGAATAAGATGTACTTGTGCAAACAAAGCCTCTAGCAACATGTTTGAAATATATAAGCTACTCCATTTTTTAACAAAGGCATCACAGGAATGATTTCTGTTAACGACCTCTTCTTACCTCAGTGTCCTGGAAACGGCTGACAAAGTCAGCAAAGGAGAATCGTGATAGTCCAGCCATTCCTAAACTGCAAAGAGATGAAAGTAGAAGCTGTTTAATAATTATCTTCATTCTGACAATAAACATCGACATAAAAAATCTACCCTGTCAGCAGAACACACACTGAACAAAGACACAATCACCACAGATTAGGAGGAAAGCACAGACAGACACAATAATCCCCAAAGGCAAAAATGGAGTTTAATATGGTCCGCAATCAGAGCTGCAAGTTCTGATTAGTGGCTTGTAATATCCTCCCCCTCCCCCCTCCCCCAGGTACAAAACTATTCCAAATGCCCACACATATGTAACATACAGCAGTGTTTCTCTAGTGTGTGGGGATAAGGCAGGGAAGTAGAATTGAAGATTATCAGGTGTGAACTGGAATATCCATGTGGCTACAAGACTAGGCCAGAGGCTAGGAATCCTGCACATAGTAACTCACCTCTTGTCTCCCCAGAGTCTATCCACCATCTACAAGGCACAAGTCAGGAGTGTGAAGGAACACTCCCCACCTGCCTGGATGAGTGCACTGAAGAAGCTTGACACCATCCAGGACAAAGCAGCCCACCTGATTGGCACCACATCCCCTACATTGACTCCCTTCCCCACCAATGCTGTGAGGCAGCAGTATGTACTATCTACAAGATGCACAGCAGAAATTCATCTGTGCTCCTCTGAAAGCTGTTTCTGGACCCACAACCACTTCCATCTAGAAAGACAAGGGGAGTAGATACCTGGGAACACCAGCGCCTTAAAGATACCTTCCAAGCCACACATAACCCTCACTTGGGTATATATTGTTGTACCTTCAGAGAAGGAAGGTTTGGCGGTCATATTTGGAGTCAGGATGTTCCACCAATAACTTCATGGTTGTAAATTTGTGATAATAATGGACCACAAAGCCCTGCTGGATCTCCTTAAAGAGGACAAGGAAGTGCCGTCCGCAGTTTCAGGCCAAACTCAGCGGTGGGCTGTATACTAAGTGTGTACAATTACAGGTTGGAACACTGTCCCGGGAAGGCAAAGTGGTAAATACTCATGCATTGAGCTGCCTCCCACTGGCAGATACACCAACAGTGGTGCCTGGAAGTGGTTTTAAATTTTCTGGATACGCTTCCAGTCACAGCTGACAATAGCAGACTTTGGACACAGGTAGACCCAGTTCTGCCAAAACTCAAACACCTGGTGATGGTGGGGGAAGCCAAAGGGCCATCACAGCCAGAACTGAAACCTTTTTGGACTGGAGAGACCAGGTCACATAGAGGACGGAATATTATTATGGGAAGCAAGAGTGATTGTCCCAAGCAAAGGTCCCTGCCAGATACTGGCTGAACTCCATCAGGGTCAACCAGAGGTTTCCAAAATGTGTACGTTAGCGAGATATTATGTCTGCTGACCAGGATTTGATGATGACATAAACATGTTGATTGGGCAGTGCCCAGAATGCCAACAAGGACAAACATTACTGCCAGCAGGTCCCTCACATTCATGGGAATGGCCGGGTAAACCCTGGACTCGGTTACACGTCGACTATACAGACCCTATCATGGGCTTGATGTTCTTAGTCATTGGCTGGATGTGCATAGCGTTCACTTGTCAAATACAGGGACAACGATAGAAAAACTGTCTGCTTCTTTTGCAAGACACAGACTCCCTGAAGTGTTGGCCACAGATAATTTACCAACAGGGAATTTGAGTATTTCCCGAAGTCGAATGGTATTCAACATATTAGGAAAGCTCCATACCATCCAACATCAAATTGTGGGGCGGAAAGAGAAATCCAATTGATTACAGGCTTAAAGAGAGCGTATAGTTTGACTAGATTCCAAACTGTCCAGATTCTTATCTGATTATACTACATGCAACTACAGGGATAGGTCTAGCTTAGTTGCTGGAGGACACTCCCCTTCAGGTTAAATTGGATCTTCCCAGACCTGAGGGGGGAAAGGGTGTGGGGTGTGAGAGGGTGAAATGGCATCAGGAATGCTAATGGTGGACACAAGACTATGTTAAGCAACAGAAACAGTTTACTTCGGGGATGACGTTTGGTGTAAGAATCACAGGAATGGCCCCATGTGGCTAAGAGGCATGGTCAACGCAAGGTCAGGTCCCGTGATGTATAAAGTTCAGGGAGGTGTGACGGTCCTGAACGAGCATGTGGACCATACGAAAGCTGCAAACTCACAAACGGTG
Source organism: Chiloscyllium plagiosum (assembly GCF_037043375.1). Taxonomy (NCBI): domain Eukaryota; kingdom Metazoa; phylum Chordata; class Chondrichthyes; order Orectolobiformes; family Hemiscylliidae; genus Chiloscyllium; species Chiloscyllium plagiosum. The sequence goes on along the minus strand of NW_028270157.1, from coordinate 20,739,642 downwards.
AGGAAGTACTTGGTGCCCTGCTCCTCGACAACCTTTCCAACTGTTCTGGAACCCATGGATTCTCCCTCTCCGTCAAACTTTGAAGATACCTCAGAATCTGAGATGGACATGGCAGCTGTCACTGCCACGACACCTTTGCTGCCTAAAGGGGGGAATAAATTTCTTCCGAAACGCTCTGGGCGCAAGAGGCAAGCTGCAGTGTGTTACTCTTTGCCTGTATCAAAGGGAAACTTGGAGGCACTTGGCCCAGTGCTAAAACGCCTCAGGAGGAGCTACAAAAAAAAGATCCGGCCTGTGTCCTCAGACTCAGAGGGGGAGGGATGTAGAGAATGTAACATGGTCAGCCAGGTAGACGTCACAGTATATGAGTTCCCTGATTGGGGCTATTAACCTGATCCAAACAGGGAACTCTGGCTGACAGATATAAACAGGAGTGTCAGAGTGTCTATTCACTCTGAGAGCTAGCTCTGAGGGAGCTGGGTCAGTGTCAAGGACTCTCCACATGTAAATAAAGTGTGACTTGGCACTGGGGTACTGGCCTCTGGAGTTATTTCAGCATCCATAAAGGATTTCTAAATAAATTCACTCATGGGATGCAGGCTGGACCAGCATTTCTTACCCATCCCTAGTTGCCGTGGATACAACTGAGTGGCTGATGGTCCATATCAAAGAGCATTTAAAAGTCAACTACCTTGCTGTGGGTCTGGAGTCTCATGGTAGAACAGGTAAGAATGACAGTTTCCTAAAGGATATTTTGGGAATCAGACAGGGTTTTTTCTGACAATGGTTTGATAGTCATCATTAGACATTTAATTCCGGTTTCTTAAAATAAAATGAATTCAAATTCCACCATTGCTGTAATGAGACTCAAACCCAGGTGCCCAGAACATTACCTCGGTCTCTGGATTACTAGTCTAGCAACAATAATTCTGACCCTTAGCCTCCCCTAGGCTTCTATAGCTCCATTTAGAAAGGATTGATGAGATGGTTCTAGGAGTTAATCCACTGGGCCTAAGTTAAGGAACAGAAGGGAAGCAGTTATCTTATGTGGAGATTTTCTGGCTACAGTTTGAACACTGATGAGGAGATAGATGAGCAAAGTTTTCAAAGTTGTGTAGATAAATTAGAATAGTGATATTAGGATAGGTTAGTCACCCTTGGGAAAAACAGTGCTCAAGGTAAAGAAGGAGAGAAATTTTCAATGTCTGTGATGGAGAACTTTCTCAACTAGTGGACTGGATTTTGCCAGGTTAGAAGGAGCACAGAAAACAGAACTACAAGGAATGATGAGGAGACACCTCAGCCTTTTCGTTCTGGGTGGCACGGTGGCACAGTGGTTAGCACTGCTACCTCACAGCGCCAGAGACCCGGGTTCAATTCCCGCCTCAGGCGACTGACTGTGTGGAGTTTGCACGTTCTCCCCGTGTCTGCGTGGGTTTCCTCCGGGTGCTCCGATTTCCTCCCACAGTCCAATGATGTGCAGGTCAGGTGAATTGGCCATAGTGTTAGGTAAGGGGTAAATGTAGGGGTATGGGTGGATTACGCTTCGGCAAGTCGGTGTGGACTTGTTGGGCCGAAGGGCCTGTTTCCACACTGTAATGTAATGTAATCTAATCTAATCTAAAAAATAGGGAGAGGTCAACTTAGAAAACCAAACTCTCAGAGATGGTCAATCGAGACACATGTTCCAGCTAATAGACAGTAATGATAAGAAAGACAGATAATCTAAAGTTTGACTGTTCAAATGGCTCAGTAGGCAGCTCTAATACTTTTGCACCAAAAGGTGCTGGGTTCAAGTCCCACTTCAGGACCACGTGTCCCTAAATGGACTCAGGAGAGGCAGACCAGCTTGTAGTATGGGTGCCAGTCCACGGTCCACATAAACATGGACCACTAATGGCATCCAACTGTAAAACAACCAGTCCCACAAAGAGTAAACCTCAACCTGGATTATTAGCCTCGAGCACATTGTCCTGTCTACAGCCAAACAGCTCATGACCAGTTCCTCACTACGACCTTTGTATTCTGGAGCCTGGTGGAGATTCAGGCAAGGGCTTGAATGGGTTTTCAGTTTCTTCATTCTTGGTACAGTGCATCGAGGGGTCAAACGTGGCTCACTGAGTAGTGGTTTTGCCTCTGAGTCACATGTTTATGGGCTCAAATCCCAACTGGGAGATTGCATGCAAATTCTAGGCTGAGGGAATGGTACACTGTTGTTGATGTACTCTTTCAGATGACATGCTAAACTGCAGCCTGGTCTGGCTGTGTACAAAATCTAAGGACACAATTGGAGGAAGAGGGGTAGCATTCTGCAACAAACATGACGAGAAACACATTATCTGTTCATTATCCTGTTATTGTTTGGGGTAATATACTGTGTGCAAACTGGCTGCTCCTTCTCCTACATTACAATTGTGACTATACACACGAAATATACTTAATGAGTTGTGAAGTCCTTTGAGATTGTAGAAGCCCTACATAAATGTAAATTATTGTTTTTTTAAACTGTTTATATATGTTTGGATAAGCCACTTTAGAGAGTTCTGTAGAAGAAATCATGTGAAGCCATATAATTCCATTTATCCTAATCTGTAGCACCATAGTGCAACAGGAGATTAAAACACATGGTCAGCCTGAAGATCATGAAGCAGTGTTTCTTTATTCCACTAGCATCAATTCTTTAAAAACCTGAAAGGAAATTAAGGTCAAACTAACAAACCATAGTACTTGCATAGAATTAAGCATATAGTTCATATCTGGTTGAAGAATTCCTTTAGTGAGTATCGCCCTCTCTCTATAAGGCCCTTTCTGACAAAGTAATGCATTGTGTGAGCTGAGATGTCACCTTTTTTATACTGATAAAACCTTAAGTTATCTCAGGACTGTGATTTCAGAGAAGTTCTGGGATTTACATATTAATCAATCGAAACCGGTATTCCCATTCTAAGTGACTAGAGACTTAACAGCAATCTAGGTTTGTTCAATACATCGCATCAGTTGTATGACACTTTGATCTTTTACTATAAATTCTGTGTCCTATGATCCTGCCCCACTATCTAGCTGATGAAGAAGCAGCACTCCAAAAGCTTGTACTTTCAAATAAACCTATTGAACTATAACCTGGTGTCCTGTGATTTTTAACTTTGTCCTTCTACCAAAGACTGCTTGAGTTCCCCTACCCATCCTATTCCTCACCATCGCCACCTGTACTGGAGGCCTTGCCACAACAGGTTACTGTCTGAGTAAGATGCTGAGGAAGGTGTTAGTTGAAATAATGGAAGTGTCGTCAGGCTGGTGTGAAATATTAGAGTTTGCTAATGTATATAGCCTGATAAGACTGCAGCACAGAGATGAGTGATCAGATTAACACAGACAGAACCTTCTTCTAAAGATGGGTTATTGGTTCCTGCTGTTGTGCACAGTGAGATCCCAAAGGGATTTTTAAAAAATCCATTGCAGTGATATTAGTTGAGGAGGAGATTTTGACCTTGGCACTGGGATAGAACTCTCTAGTTCTTCTTCAAAATAATGACCAAGTGATCTTTTAACATTTGACCTGAAAGATGTTTTTTTTTAAACAGTATCAGATCTCTCCAAGCACTGCAAAAACAAGAATGTGATCATCCAGCCTCCAAAAGGTAGGTTCTGGTTCCACCTCAGCTGGCAGGGCCTGCTCATGGGATCCAGTGACAAATTAAACCTGAGGCAAAGCTGACTTCCTCCCTTGAATTTCATACACTCTGTTCCTTCGAGGCTAATTATGATTTGGTATCTTCACCTCAACCATCCCACTGTCCTCTCCACTGATACACTGAAAGTCTGAGCGAGTAGGGAAGGAACAAAATGAAGAATAATTTGGTTTCTTCAGTATTTCACTGAGATTCCCACCTATATTGTCAGGACCAATACATTCATTAACCTCCAATAGTTAACAAAAAAAATCCACTGGAATACATTTAAATGTTATAATTACCTGCCAAGGAGATCGTTGACTTGTTGAGTATTTAAATATCCACATAAATTCCAAAGAATCCTTGTCAGCGCCTCTCTGTGCCAAATAAAACAGTTAATGGTCGATGAGTGGTTAATATGCCATCAACGACTTACTTTTATCTGGCTCTTTAAAGCACTAAAGTCTCCCAGGTGCTTCACAAGAGAATTATTAACAGCATGCTGGAATTCCCTCCCTCATGGCATTGTGGGTCAACCCACAGCAGGTGGACTGCAGCGGTTCAAGAAGGCAGCTCACCACCACCTCCTCACAGGGCAACTAGGGACGGGCAATAAATGCTGTCCATCTAGCAACACCCACTAATGAAAAAAAAATTTAAAAAACACATTCAGCCAAACAATGCAACCTTTGGACAGATGACTAAAACCTTAGCCAAAGGGAGAATTTCAAGGAGTGCCCTCAATGAAGAAAGTGATGTTTGGATTTGCCGAGGTTCCAGGATGGAATTCCAGAGTTTAAAACCTCGAGAGCTGAAGGCACAATACAGTGATTGAAGGGATGCTCACAAGGCTAGAATGTGAACAGTATAACGATTGTACTGGGTTGTGATATTGGAGGAGATTACAGAGAAAGTGGGAAAGGGGGCTAGGGAGAGGTTTACGAACCAGATGGGGACTGTAAAATGGAGGTGACTCCAGATCAGAAGATTGATCAGTGAACACTGGCTGATGGGTAAAGGGGATTTGAAGCGAGTCAATATATGGGCAGGAGAGCTTTGAATAAACTCACCTTTACAGAGTCTGAAAGATGGGAAACTTGCCCAAAGAGCTCTAGAATAGTTCGCTATGTTATTAGCCTATTTAAAAATATCACAAATTCATCTTTTGGTTACCTTGTGCCAGGATTAATCCAAAGGGTTAAGCAATTGTAATTAAAATCATAATATTACAAGAACAATAATAAGTACTTTCACTATGCCAGATTTTAAATGCTAATTAAAACAAAATCGCCCCAGTTCCTGAGAAAGTTGTTTTCATTTGGAAGAGCCTTAATTCTGGTTGGCACCCAGTGTGGCTAAAAGCCAACCAGGTAAGTGATTCGTGCCAGTTTCACACTGAGCATACATTATCACTACCCAATTACCTGGAAAGGCTCACACTAATAAAGCTGCAAGATACTCCCACAGATTTTCCACTCACTTCTCTTGGCTCTGTGCCTCCCTGCTTTTTACAGCTTCGAGGGAGAAGGAACATTTATATAACACTTTATCATGTCCTCGAGATGTCTTATAATGCCTCACAGCCAATGAATTACTTAAATCTTAAAATGTAATTTAAAACATGCTCCATTCTTTCCATTGGGGTTTTCATTTTCTCAGCATTCCATATCCCAGTGGAAAAGAAAACCCTCAGGCAGAAATAAAATAACTCAGATGATGGCAGTGGCATTGTGGTAATGAACCGTTGGTTAACACTCTGGGGTAATAGATCCCACCATGGGACATGGTGGTGTTTCAATTCAAGTCTAGAATGAAATGCTAGTCTAATGTAGCCACTGTTGTGAAAACCCATCTGGTTCACTTTGGGGAAGAAAATCTGCCATCCTTACCTGGCCTGGCCAACATGTGACTCAATCCATAGCAAAGTAGTTGACTGTTAACTGCCCTCTGATGGTGATCCTAGCAATGCACTCATACCAAGGGGCAATTGGGGATGAGCAATAAATGCTGGCCTGGCCATTGACTGCCACATCCATGAATAATTAACAAAACATTTGGGAGCTGGCTCATGGGATCAGATGCCCAACGAATGTAGATGTGGTCAGGAATTGTGACGTGTGATTAATCTGCATCTGTTCAATGTAATCGGTGCTGTCTGATAATCCAAGTGACATAGGTGGACAACGGTAAATGTGCTGGTGGGTGTTTGCCTGTCTCAGCAGGAAGCCCAGCATCACATACACTGTAGTACTTAGTGTCAGCCTTCACCCACTAGAGGGAAGTTTACTATGGCTGCAGCTGGGGAGTGATTGTGGAAGAGTGTCTGAGTGACAGGGGATGTAGGCTGTGTAACACAGCAGCGTGTGGAGGTTAGATTCTCAGATACAGTGTTCCAGGCCGTGGCATATGAGGGAAAGAGGAGGGGAAATGTCCTTTATCCACAGAGGACCCTGAGGAAATCCTGCAGACAAGCATTGAGGTGGGAATAGAAGCATGCTGTCACAGATACAACCAGATGGACTTACCAAATGTGAATGAAGTGATATCTGCAATGCACCTCGTTTATTTATTCACCATGGGATGTGGACATTTATTGCGTATCCTTAGTTGCCCTTGAGAAGGCAGTTATGGACTGCCTTCTTGAACCGCTTGCTGTAGGTTGACCCACAATGTTCTTAGGAAGGGAATTCCAGAATTTTAACACAGTGACAGTGAATTAATAGTGATACATCACAGTCACGCCTTCTTAGCCACTGACAGTATTATCCATACCTCACTCTGAGGCTGCAGGTCTGTTAGCAAGAGGTACTAAATTCTTTACGTCGATGAAACCTGGCTTACATTCAGAGAGCAGAAATACACTTGGAACCTCCTGCTGAAACTCCTTCACTGCCTCTGTCCGTATCCCTCTTTGAGCATCACCTCCCTCTCACTCTGCATCAGTTGAGGTGCTGGAAGACCAAAGGTTAGCTAACGTGGTGCCACTGTTTAAGAAGGATGGTAAGGACAAGCCAAGGAACTATAGACCAATGAACCTGACGTCGGTGGTGGGCAAATTGTTGGAGGGAATCCTGAGGGACAGGACGTACATGTATTTGTACTGATTAGGGATAGTCAACATGGCTTTGTGCATGGGAAATCATGTCTCACAAACTTGATTGAGTTTTTTGGGGAAGTAACAAAGAGCACTGATGAGGGCAGAGCGGTAGATGTGATCTATGTGGACTTCATTAAGGTGTTTGACAAGGTTCCCCATGGGAGACTAATTAGGTTAGTTCTCACAGAATACAGGGAGAACTAGCCATTTGGATACCGAACTGGCTCAAAGAAGACAGAGGGTGGTGGTGGAGGGTTGTTTTTCAGACTGGAGGCTTGTGACCAGTGGAGTGCCACAAGGATCCTCTACTTTTTGTCATTTAATAAATGATTTGGATGTGAGCATAACAGGTACAGTTAGTAAGTTTGCAGATGACACCAAAATTGGAGGTGTAGTGGACAGCGAAGAGGGTTACCTCAGATTACAACAGGATCTGGACCAGATGGGCCAATGGGCTGAGAAGTGGCAGATAGAGTTTAATTCAGATAAATGCAAGGTGCTGCATTTTTGGAAAGCAAATCTTAGCAGGACTTATACACTTAATGGTAAGGTCCTAGGGAGTGTTGCTGAACAAAGAGACCTTGGAGTGCAGGTTCATGGTTCCTTGAAAGTGGAGTTGCAGGTAGATAGGATAGTGAAGAAGGCATTTGGTATGCTTTCCTTTATTGGTCAGAGTATTGAGTACAGGAGTTGGGAGGTCATATTATGGCTGTACAGGACATTGGTTAAGCCACTGTTGGAATATTGTGTGCAATTCTGGTCTCCTTCCTATCGGAAAGATGTTGTGAAAATTGAAAGGGTTCAGAAAAGATTTACAAGGATGTTGCCAGGATTGGGGGATTTGAGCTACAGGGAAAGGCTGAACAGGCTGGAGCTGTTTTCCCTGCAGCGTCGGAGGCTGAGGAGTGACCTTACAGAGGTTTACAAAATTATGAGGGGCATGGATAGGGTAAATAAGCAAAGTCTTTTCCCTGGGGTTGGGGAGTCCAGAACTAGAGGGCATAGGTTTAGGGTGAGAAGGGAAAGATATAAAAGAGACACATGTGACAACTTTTACACACAGAGAGTAGTGCATGTATAGAATGAGCTGCCAGAGGAAGTGATGGAGGCTGGTACAATTTAAGAGGCATTTGGATGGGTATATGAATGGGAAGGGTTTGAAGGGATATGGGCCGGTTGCTGGCAGGTGGGACTAGATTGGGTTGGGATATCTGGTCGGCATGGACGAGTTGGACCGAAGGGTCTGTTTCCATGCTGTACATCTCTATGACTCTATGAGTAAGTGCCAAATTTACCAATGTTCTTATGTTATGTCAGACACTTATCACTGGGAGTGAATCTTGTACTCAGAGTTGTAGTCATCATCACCAAGACCAACCTCACATGCCGTCACCAAATGATAATTTAATCCCAAACCAGTTAGTGAAGTGCAAAGCTAAGCACTCATATTTTTCCTGACAACAGATTTATTCACAGAATGGAGTATCACATATGTATGGTTCCTACCTCCCAAAATACCTGTGTACTAGCAGTCTCTCTTTCTATGTGCTTTAAGTACTTACTTAAACAATCCCCTTCACTTTTGTCTCTTAATAGATAATTTACCCACAATGAACAACAAATTGTAACTACCTTGTCAAAGCACCCAAGACTTCCCCAAACACATGCGCAGCAAGTCGAAAGAAACCAGCAATTACCACAAGCTGCCAGGGATCCCTTTAAACTGGTGCTGTAAGGGTGCATGGGGAGAGAAAGAGGGCTTCCTCCATGCTACTGAATACTTGTTCAGCTTCATACAGTTAAGATAGGGTGTTAGGTAGAATAACAAGGTCTCACATGTCAGCATTGAAATCAAATCACCTACTATATAATGACTGACATACAAGCTGCCTGTTCTATTCAGGCATGTACTCCTAATGTCTGCATTAAGTCCATCACTCACATGACATTTGGCAAGGCTTGTGCTGGGCATATGCACACAAGGTGCAAATGGCATTTCGATAACAGAATTACACTGGTAGTGCTAAATGTATGGATGCTCAGAACCTAAACTGCAGTCCTAGACTATCCTCAAGGAAATTGGGATATGATGGGCCTAATGGCCTCCTTCTGTACTGTCATGAAATACACTGTTGGACAACAAGAATAAGCATTAATTAGTAATAATCTCATGCCATTCCAGTATTAACTTTGCATTAACAGGGACATACTGGAGAATCCAACTCCTTTTGTCACTTTAAAGCAACAGTCAACCAACAAACTCCACACCCCAAATAAACTGCGATGTATTAAAAACAACAGGACGATGTATTATCCATCAAGGTTTTTGGCTTTCTCCCAAAGGAAGTGCTGTGTAGAATTTATGACTTACTTTGAAACTGTGCCTGCTCCCTTAGGATCATTCGTCTGAAACATCCGCTGAACTGTTTGAAAACTGGAGTTCAATTTCTCTCTGATCAAAGCCCTGACCTGGAGTTAAAGGAGTCACAGCACACTGTGATAATCATGATAGGAAAATGACAGATTAAATCAAATCAATGCTAGACATTCCCAGTGTGGGGTTTACACACATGCCCTCACGTCCATGCACATTGATAAAACAGGCAAGAATAAAAATACACGTTTGCATCTGTGGAGAGAGTAGCTAAGTTAATATTTCAAGTTGATGAACTCTTGTCAGAACTGCGTAAAGCTAGATTTTAAAGGAAAAGAGGATGGGGAAAGAACAAAAGGAAAGATTGGTAATAAAGTGAAACATAGGAGAAGAACAGGCCATTCAGCTCACTGATCCTGCTCCATCATTCAATACAATCAGGGCTAATCATCCTCGTTTTTTTTTCTCATTGTAACCCCATATCCCCTTACATTGTTATTATTTAGAAAACAGTCAATCTTCACCTTACTCAATGACTGAGTTTTTATAGCTCCCTGAGGTAGAGAATTCCAAAGTTACACCACCCTCTGAGTGAAAAAACATCTCTCCTCATCTCCTCATGAAGATGGGGGGATGAAATAATAAGATGGATGATGGTGCGATGCAGAAGGTGGTGATAATGGTACAATGAAAGAAATAAAAGATTAATCCAGATGGGGGACATAAGGCAAACAGTTGCTGCCTGAAACAATGTGAGCAGTGGCTATAATTGCAGTCTATGTTCAGAAATCAGTAAAGTGTCTTAAAGGAATAAGAACTGCTACTCCTCAAGCTTTTGATTCATTTCATCAGGACACTGCATGAAACCAAAGACAGGTTTCTGTTTTTTATTGCAGGTTATGACTTACTAGAGCTGAAAATGTGTTGACTTACTAGGGTCATCACAAAGATTAAAGTTTTTATAAAGTACATCAAGTCCCCAATTTACCTGACTTTCAGACCCAGGTTGATAGAAAGTGTGGACCAGGTTTATGTACTGAACGAGAATCATTATTTATTACAAGAAATTAGGATCTAGCTACATTTAACCAGTTATAAACCATTAGCATATAATAGTTAACTAAAACTTTAACCCCGTTATAAACTTCCTCTCACACCCACAGAGAGACAGAGTAAATTGGGTGGCAGGGTGAAATGTGAGCAGGATGTTATGAGAATACAGGGTGACCTGGACAGGCTAGGTGAGTGGATGGATGCATGGCAGATGCAGTTTAATGTGGATAAATGTGTGGTTATCCACTTTGGGGGCAAGAACAGGAAGGCAGATTACTACCTAAATGGAGTCAAGTTAGGTAAAGGGGAAGTACAATGACATCTAGGTGTCCTTGTACATCAGTCAATGAAAGCAAGCATGCAGTACAGCCGGTAGTGAGAAAGCTAATGGCATGCTGGCCTTCATAATAAGAAGAATTAAGCATAGGAGCAAAGAGGCCCTTCTGCAGCTGTACAGGGCCCTGGTGAGACCGCACCTGGAGTATTGTATGCAGTTTTGGTCTCCAAAGTTGAGGAAGCACATTCTGGCTATTGAGGGGGTGAAGCGTAGCTTCACAAGGTCAATTCCCGGAATGGTGGGATTATCATATATTGAAAGATTGGAGTGACTGGGCTTGTATACACTTGAGTTTAGAAGGATGAGAGGGGATCTGATTGAGATGTATAAGATTATTAAAGGATTGGACACTCTGGAGGGGGGAAGCATGTTTCCGCTGATGGGTGAGTCCAGAACCAGAGGACACAGTTTAAAAATAAGGGATAGGCCATTTAAAACAGAGTTGAGGAGAAACTTCTTGACCCAGAGAGTGGTGCATACATGGAATGCTCTGCCCCAGAAGGAAATAGAGGCCAAGTCTCTGGATACTTTCAAGAAAGAGATGGATAGAGCTCTTGAAGATAATGGAATCAAGAGGATAAGGGAGGAACAGGATACTGATTGTGGATGATCAGCCATGATCATAATGAATAGTGGTGCTGGCTCAAAGGGCCGAATGGCCTACTCCTGCACCTATTGTTTATTGTCTATAATTAGGTTATAGACAAGAGGAAAATCTGAAAGTCTTTGTTCCCAGGATCTGTTGTTGAGATTATTCTTTTGACTCTTTTACTGGCCAGCACTTTACTTCAGTTGTCTTTCTCTGGTTGCTTCTACTGGTTGGCAAGAAACACAAGGTGGCTGGTTCACTCATAAGAAGTCTGACTTATCAGTGAAAAGTCACAGCTTACAGCGACTGTTACAGGAAAAAGAAACTGATTTTCTTCATGTTTGCAGTGAGTTTTGACAATAGAGAACACAGAGACCACTCCTGAGCTGGGGAAGCATTGAACACACACTCTCTCTCTTTCTCCCTCTCTCTCTCTCTCTCTCTCACTCCCTTTCTGTCTGTCACTTCTCCCAGCTTACCTGAGAACCAATCACACCACTTGTTGCTAGGCATAAAGATCTTTGTCATTCATAACTAGTCACTGGTCCATAGACCAATCAATTTCTTGTTGCAAAAAAAGCAGCATCTGTATTCCTTGCCTTTGCTCCAAATAGTCTGCAACATTGCAATCACTGCTTGTTCAAACAGGCATTTACACAATATCTGCAATGAATGTCAAGTTAATTGCTTTCTGAAACTGCCACCACTCTTTCAAAATCAGCTTGTTTTAAAACAGTTCTTTCTTAATTCTATCTACAGCTTCAAAAAAACTCAAAATAAAAAAGACATAGTCATTACATGGTGTGGAGGAGTATTCCAAAAGCTAGTGCTTTCAAATAAACCTGTCAGACTATAAACTGGTGTTGTGTGATTTTTAACAGAGTCATTTGTGGCCAATACAATATTTTAGTGTAACCAATGTCAGATATGTAGGCTTGTGGCCCAATGACTGGTAGATCACATTAAACCAGCACGGCCATTCAATTGTTTGCAATAGGCAGGACACTGACTGCACACATCCAGCTCAGCTGTAAAACTCAGAACATAGTGCCAAAAATTTAATGTGAATCTGTAATGGTACAGTTGTAGACAAATAGGAAAACCTGAAAAGACAATTCAGTAAGTCTTTGATCCCAGGTTCTGTTGTTGAGATGATTCTTTTGACTCTTATTGTGCTATGAATTGTGCTAATAGCCAATTTAAGATTATCAATCAGGCTTGAATACAGCTTGCTTACTCTTACTAAAGGCTATAAAAGAGGACCCAATTCTCTGAAAACTCAAAAAAACATGTTCATGATATTGTGCCTTTATCAACTCATCCAAGATTTAAGTGATAACTGATCCCTGCTGCATTCTCAAGACAACACCTCAACTAACCAATCAGTACCCTTTTCCTCACACATCATTTCCCCTTCCCTTTGAAATCTGGTATTTTTAAAGCTGATTCTCATTGCCCTTCTTCCTCCCAAAGAGGGTCACCATGAATAATGCAATTGATTTTGAACTGATTGTCACTTCTTCTCTTTGAATGACTCACTAATTGAAGAAATCAATTCAATCTTGTCCTTTCTTTTCCTCCATGTTTTTAAATTTGTTCATGGGATATGGGCATCGCTGACTAGGCCAGCATTTATTGTCCATCCCTAATTATCCTTAACCACCATAGTCCAAGCAGTGGAAGTACATTCACAGTGTAGTAAGGAAGGAAATTCTACGATTTAACCCAGTGATAGTAAAAGAACAGTCATATAGTTTCAAGTCAGGATGATGCATGGCTCAGATGGGAGCTTGCAGATGGTATCTGGTCCTGCTCCCATTCTAGCTGTTAGAGACTGTAGGTTCTATGCTCACCAGTGGATCCTGGTCCCGCTTTCGCTTAGGTCCCCATGATGAATCTCTAATGCTCTTACTCTCATCTTAGAAATCAGACTCATCCATCCCAGGAATCAGACTTATAAGTCTGTGCTATGCTATATATTAAGACAGGGCTTCCCAAAGTGGGGTTGTGATGTTCAGTGAAGTCATGAGCTGTAATTCCAGAGTCAGGAACTCCAAGGGCAGCAATGGTTACTGAGGTACTCTGCCTCTCTTCTCCTTGTCTTATAGGTCTTCTCTCCCACATTGACATTTCCTGTCCTGACAGCAAATGTTCCCTCCAACTATAGCATTATTCAGTGTCTGGATTAGGTCTCAACAAGTTGGTCAGCAACGAAAGCGACCAGAAAGCTGGTTAATACCAGCAGCAGTGGAAAGAGATCCTGAATTGGAGTATCAGGCTGAATCAACATGTTCTATAGAAGGGAAATTCGGCTTGACCAATTTATTGAAGCTCTTTGAAGAGGTTGTGTGCATGGTGAAGAAAGGAGAACTGGTGAATGTAGTGTACTTCAATTTCTAAAGGCATTTGGTAAGGTGTGACATCAGAAAAATAAAGGCCTGTGATGTTGGGAGTAATGTATTTGAATGGATAGAAGATTCGCTAGCTAACAGGAAGCAAAGAAAGAGCATACCCGGGTCTTCTTCAATTGCTGCTGACACAAATATAGGCAGGAAAGAAAATTTTGATATGAAGATAACAAGGCTACAAAGAGATATTGAAAGGTAAGTGAGTGGTCGAAGATTTGGTAAATGGAGTATAATGTGGAAAAATGTGACACTGGACAATTTGAAGAATAAAAAGCAATTTATCTAAATGGTGGGAGATGCTCTGAAATGCAGACTGGTCTGGGTGTCTTACTGCAAGAATCATAAAAGGTTAGTATGCCGGTACAGCAAGTCATTAGGAAATCTAATTGAATGTTAAGGCACATTGTGAGGGAAATCAATTACAAAAGGAGGACACTGATTCAACCACATCTTGAGCAATGTGCACAGTAATGGCCTCCTTATTTAAGGAAGGATGTAAATAAGTCAGAAGCAATTCAGAGAAGATTCACAGACTAATAGCTGGAATGGCTGGTTTGTCTTAAGAGAAAAGGTGGAACATGATAGGCTTGTATCTGCTGGACTTCAGAAAAGTAAGAAGCAATTTGCTTGAAAGGTATAAGATCCTGAAGGGTCATGACAGGGTGAATATGGAGACGCAGTTTACTTTTGTGGGAGAACTATAGCTCATTGCTGAAAAAATAATAGATGCCCAATTAAAACAGAGATGAGAAGAAACATTTCTTTTGCTCTCATGTTCATGAGTGTTTGGAACTCTTTTGCTAACAGATTGCAAAAGCAGGATATTTTGATATTTTAAAGGCTGCAGTGGATAGATTCCTGACAAACAATGGGGTGATTGGGTTATCAGGATAGGGAGGGAATATGGCGTAATCAGTTAGTCATGATCATATTGACTGAGGTACTGAATAGTCTACTCCTGCTCCTAATTTTGTTATTTTTTCTTTCTTTCATATCCAGTGGTCTTACACACAACTGACTCTTTTTCCCCATCACCAAATGACCTGTGTATTTTTTTTCATCTATTAATCTCCACCAGTTATTCACTTGTGTTTTCCAAATGATTAATTTACATGTAAAGCCTGCTAAGGGCAATGCAAGTCATCAAAGGTGAGGGAGAGGTAGGGAGCAAAGTCTAAGTGGTGTTGGAAGGGGAGATAAAGTATTGCACCCCCTGTTGGTCCTGATTTGTATGTTTTCACACATTAATTGACCACTTAAGGGCCTCAATCAACAGGAATGGAAGGTGGTAAGAAGACTTTTCATGGGCATTCTCGACAAAGACCTAATTGGGTGGAGGTGAGAATGAGGGGTGCCCCCACCTGCCATCATTTACCATCAGTTAAATGCCTCCTCAACATCATACCCACCATTGGTAACATAGTGGTGGCAATGAATAGTAGGAGTTTATTTTCCCTCTTTTGATAGTTGATGATTCAATCTCAAGACACTGACAGCTCTCTTCTTGCTAAGACTTGGGAGACGGGCATCACTGGCATATAATTGCCATCCATAACTGAATTGCAATTTTAGATTAGATTCAATTCCCTACAGTGTGTAAACAGGCCCTTCGGCCCAACCAGTCCACACCGATCCTCCGAAGAGTAACCCACCCAGACCCACTTCCCTCTGACTAATGCACCAACACTATGGGCAATTTAGCATAGCCAATTCACCTGACCTGCACATCTTTGGACTGTGGGAAGAAACCGGAGCATCTGGAGGAAACCCACTCAGACACAAGGAGAATGTGCAAACTCCACACTGACAATCACCTGAGGCTGGAATCGAACCAGGGACCCTGGCACTGTGAGGCAGCAGTGCTAACCACTGAGCCACCATGCCACCCAGATTATCTACTTTAATCTCAGCAATTAACAATGATGCACCTTAACACTGTAATCCAAAATATCTTCTCCACAAGAGAATGGGCAAGGACTAAAATTCAATTCTAAAAGGAACCTGTTTGGTATAAAGATAGTGTCTCTACCACAGGGTCAGAAGGTCTAGGTTTATGCCCTGTTTCCCCTGGTATATGTGAACAGGTTGATTAGAATTATCTGGAAGAAAACTGATATGCTTATACCAACCTTATTTGTGTCATATGTCTGTCTGGGCGAACACGCCATTGAGAAGCGACCTATTGCAGTGTGAGCCCGTGATCTGTTATCATTGCCTGCTGTAAACCCTACAAGGGAAGAAAAAAATGTACACAGGGCATTTAACAACATCCAAACAACAGGAAAGTAATCACCCCTCTGGAAACACTCAGCATTTTATTGAGAGGAAATACAAATTGTTAAAGATACAGCTGTCTTTATTTTCCCTTAAGAACTCTGTCACATCTCCTATCAAGGGTTTTCTGTTCCTGATACAGATTTCTGGCGTTCACAGTACTTTGCTTTTCATTGAAAAGGAAAGCGCTGACCTTGGTTGAGCAGCTCCATAACATTATTTTCAATTGATAGTTCCAAGGTTTCACTGTTTAGTTTGCTTGCATAATCTTTCCCTCAAGGACACCGAAAAGCAAGAAGTAATGCCTGTGAAAGGCAAGTTAGTCATAGCTGTGAGCTTGACGGATCCACTCCCACAGGCAGTGTGCTCTCTGTTCATATACTGTACTGCAGTTCATCACATTTTGCATTCTTCAAATCTGCTACCACAAATATGCTACCATCTTTTTTAGCGATGGATGAAAATCATTTAAGCCCTGTTGTTACAAATCTAGGCTGAACTCAAGTATTATAAATCAAGTTCAATATTTCTTTAAATTACAGTCATCTAATTCAAGATAACAGATGTGTTACAGCATAGAAGGAGGCCATTCAACCCATTACCTACTGTCATTACGTACTAATTTCCTTTGTATATTATTTCTAATCAAATAACATTTTATACCCTCGTGAATGTCTCAATTGAACTTAGCTCCACCACACTTCCAGGCAATGCATTCCATATCCAAACTACACACTGAGTGAAAAAACTTTCTCTCATACATTTGCTCCTTTTGCAAATCACTTTAAATCTACACCCTCTGGTTCTTTTTCCTTTTTTCTACTTTATCCAATCTATTCAGCCCATCCATGATTTTGAAAATTTCCTCTTGGCCTTCTTTTCCTCAAAGAGAACAGTCCCAATGATTTTAAATAATCCTCTTAATTGCATTTCCCTCAGTTTCAGTTTGTTGTGTGGAACAGAGGATGGTGGAGATGTTGGCGTGATGGCAATGTTGCCAGATCAGTGATCCAGAAGCCCAGGCCAATGTTATAGGGATGTGGGTTCAAATCCCATCACAGCAGATCGTGAAATTTAAATTGAATTACTGAATGAAGCTGGAATTGAAAGCTCGTCTCAATAATGGTGACAATGAAACAGTCATGAAGACCCATTTTGTTCAAGGTTAAATAACACTAGAGGAAATTCTTGGAAAGAATGGTGTTATCCAAATTGAGAATCCAAGTTTTTAGACTTCAGAGATAAAGCAATGGTGTAGTAGTAATGTAGTAACTAGTAATCCAGAATCCCATGTGTAGGGACATGGGTCTGATACACAAGTGTGTCAGGTGTGAAATTTGAATTTAATATAAAAATCTGGCGTACTGGTGGCCAAGTAACTACTGTTCGTTGCTGCAAAAACCCATCTGGTTCATTAATGACCTTTAATGAAGGAAATCCACTGTTCTTGAATGGTCTGGCCTACATGTGACTCTAAGCCCACAGCAATGTTATTGACTTTTATCTGCAATTTAGGATAAATGCTGGCCTAACCAATAATGTCCACGTCCTAGGAACAATTTTTTTAAAGGTGGAAAAATTAAACATATTGAGTATGACATTTGCCCCATGATATTAATGATCATTTTCACATAATTTGGAGGTGCCGGTGTTGGACTGGGGTGGACAAAGTTAAAAATCACACAACACCAGGTTATAGTCCAACAGGTTTATTTGGAAGTACTAGGTTTTGGAGCATTGCTCTTTCATCAGGTGGTTGTGGAGTATAAAATCATACTACACAAAATTTATAGCAAAAGGTTATATTGTGATGTCACTGAAATGATATATTGAAAAAAACTGGATTGTTTGTTAAGTCTTTCATCTTTTAGAATGACCGTGTTAGTTTCAGTTCTTTTATATGTAAATCCCAGAACTTTTTTAAAGTTACGATCCCAAGTTAGCTTTAACAATAGGTGTCAGCTCAGATAATGCATTGAAGGTGTGAGGTTAAAGTCTGTCTGTGTCCCAATGTTCACAGTGATTCTGTTTCTAAAGTGGGATTAACAAAATCTTACATTGATTTATGCAGTTTGTGAGCAAAATAAAACATAATTTTGCAAATACAAATTCACACCACAAACTATATGTGTGCGCGTGCAAGGGAGACAGAGTGAGTGTGAGCATGTGGGTGTGTTTGGGGGTGTGTGAGTGGATCTATGAGAGAGTGTGTGCATGTGTATGAGTGTAATAGGGTATAAGTCTGTGAGAGGACGTGTGTGTGGGTCTGGGTGTGGGGGGTGTACGTATAAGAGAGAGCTTGTGTATGAACGACGGTCTGCGTGAGTATGTGGGTCTGTAGGAGAGAGAGAGTGTTTTGTGTGTGTGTGTGTGTGTGTGTTATACCCGCGCTTGTATGCTTGTGTGAAAGAGAGTGTATAGTGAAGTGGGGTCACCTGTAGTGTGACATGAACCCAAGGTCCCAGTTGAGGCCATCCCCATGAGTACCGAATTTGGTTAGCAGCCTCTGCTCGGCCACTTTGTGTTGTTGCCTGTCCCGAAGTCCGTCTTGGAGAATGGTCACTCGAAGGTCCAAGTTGAATGTCCCGGTCCGCTGAAGTGTTCTCCAACTGGGAGGGAGTACTCCTGTCTGATGAATGAAGTCTGCTTGTGGATCGTCAGTCATTTTTATTCTTTCAGGGATTATGGGATTTCCTGGCAAGTCCAGCATTTGATGCAACGAGATCATCTCAGAGGTCGGTTAAGATCTAAATAGATTGCTGTAGGTCTGGAGTCACATGTAGGTCACATTAGATAAGGACTTCCTTCCTTAAAGGGTACTATTAAACCAGATGGTAACAATTTTATAACAACGTTTGCAGTTTTTACAACCACTGGCAGTGTTTAATGCTCAACATCTCACCAGTTTTTGGGTTTGCTTTTGTTTAACTGAATTTCTCCATCTACCATTATGGAATTTTAACCCATGCTCCAGAACATTAGCCTGGGGTTTGAATCCTTAATCCAACAATAGTGATGCCCTCACCCAAAATCTAGAAGTTGATTTGGCACAGTTTCAGAGGTTTTGGAATCCTAAAGAAAGGTCCCTGGACTCAAAATGTTCACTCTGTTTCTCTCTCTGCATGTGCTGCCAGATATGCTGAGTTTCTCCAGCAATTTCTGTCTCTCTTGACTTTGTAGGGCAGCCCCACTCAACCAAAAGACAAAAGTGAAATTAAAATTCCCTCTCTCTCAGCTACACGTTTCCCTTAAGATTAAAAAAGCCAAATTCCAGGACTCTCCAGCAAACCTGAGGCTCCGTTATTTAACTTGCTGAGTTGCCAAACAATCGAAAATTTTACAACATTAATTGACGATGCACACAAAACCCTGTAATTCTAAAGTAGGTCTCAAAAACTGTTTTAAAAGAAACCACCATGGCTACGGAAGCGCTCACAATTGTTAACTTTAGACACAGAATTCCCACTGGGTTACTAACTGAAAAACCAGAAACCCAAACTTACAATAAATAACATTTTTTAAAAATATGGAAATCCCACAGTTTACAACACATAGTAGAAATTGAAACTTAATCTGCCAAAAGATTGAATTTTCAAGTCTGAGCATTATAGATTTTTTTATGAAAGGTAGGAAAAGATAGTTGAAGTAAAGATCAGCCACTTTCCAATAGGTTAATGGAGCAGATTGAATATGTCAACCATAATGAAATGAGACATTTTAAAGCTCACTCACTGCTGCGATTTAGCTCATTTGCAATGCAGCTGCTTTAGGGAACGTTACAGTAAGTTGGGGAGATGATAGTGGTAATGTCACTGGTCCAGTAAGATCTAGGGACATCTTTTAACAATTTTATGAAGGGATATGCTGCAACCACTATTGTGGAAACATTACTTAGGTTTGAAGGAGGTTGGTCATACAAGGTTACTCATATCAAATTCCTTATAATAAACAGATACCGTTTCAGGTGTGATCCTGAATTGAATTGAATTGAATTTATTGTCACATGTACCAAGGCACAGCAAAAAGCTTTGTCTTGCGAGCAATACAGGCAGATCACATAGAAACTGTTTCGAAACTGGCTGGTGTGTGTGTCCAGACTTCTGTACCTTCTCCCCAGTGGTACAGGTTGTAGAAAAACATTGCCAGGTTGGGATGTATCTTTGAGAAAGCTGGCAGCCTTTCCTTGACAGCGGGCCTGGTAGATGGATTCTATAGATGGGAGGTTGGCCTTTGTAATTGTCCGGGCAGAGTTCAGCACTCTCTGTAACCGTCTCTGATCTTGAATGGTACAGTTCCCATACCAGGTCGTGATACACCCAGACAGAACGCTCTCAATGGCGCGCCTATAAAAGTTGGCAAGGGTATTCACCATCATGCCAAATTTTCTCAGCTGCCTGAGGAAGAAGAGATGTTGTTGGGCCTTTGTAACCAGTGCGTCCACATGAAGAGTCCAAGAAAGCCTGTTGTGGATGACCACCCCCAGGAGCTTGACACTCTCCACTCGTTCCACCTCTGTGCTGTTAATGTGTAGGGGGGCATGAGTAACATTCCACCAAAAGTCAATAATGAGTTCCTTGGTTTTGCCAGCATCGGGAGCTAGGTTGTTCTCAATGCACCATTTTTCCAGGTCTTCCACCTTCTGTCTGTAGTCTGTTTCGTCGCCATCTGAGATTCGACTGATTATGGTGGTGTCATCAGCGAACTTGTAAATGACATTTGTCTGGTATTTGGTGATGTAGTCATGGGTATACAGTGAGTACAGTAGGGGACTGAGTAAGCACCCCTGAGGGGTCTCCAGTGTTGAGTGTTAGTGAGAATGAAATATCGTCCCCAATCTTCATCGATTGTGGCCTTTGGGATCAGAGAACTGAGGATCCAGTTGCAGAGAGTGGGGCTTGGTCCAAGATCACTAAGTTTAGTAATCAGTCTCGAGGGAATAATAGTGTTGAAGGCTGAACTGTAGCCAATGAGGAGGATTCTTACGCAGCTGTTTTTGGTGTCACGATGTTTTAGGTAGGTGTGAAGGGCAAGTGATATGGCATCTGACATGGATCTGTTGGTCCAATAGGCAAATTGGAGTGGGTCAAGAGTAGTGCAGAGGCTGGAATTGATTAATGCCATGACCTTTCAAAGCACTTGGGGCCACTGGGCGGTAGTCATTGAGACATGCTGCATGAGCCTTCTTAGGCACAGGGATGATGTTGGCCCTCTTGAAACAGGCAGGGACAGTGGCCTGTTGCAGGGAGAGGGTGAAAATGTCTGAGAAGACCTTAGCTAGTTGATCTGCACATGCTCTGAGTAATCCGTCTGGTCCCATCACTTTCCTTGGATTCACATGAAGGAAAACTGATCTGACCATTGATGTAGTGACTGTTGGGGTAGGTTTGTCAGGACTTGTCGGAATAGGTGTTACCTCTCCACTGAAATTCTGCTCAAAGTGAGCATAGAAGGCATTGAGACAATCTGGGAGGGATGTGTCATCATCTGCTATCTTGCACTGTCTCTTTTTAAAAGCTGTGATGTCATTCTGGTCTTCACTTTATGTCCTTCTTACATTACAACAAGGAACACATTTCAAAAGTTATTCAATAGAGAAGCTAGAGTTGTTTTCCACTGAATAGAGGAGGTTTAACTGAAATGTACTGAATTATGAGGAGTCTGGATAGAGTGATTCCTCTAGCAGAGAGAAAACACAGACTTCAGATGATTGGTAGAGAATTAGAGTAAATATTTTCTACCCAAAAGATAGTGGGCATCTAGAATTCAGTGCCCAGTCTGGTGGTTGAGACAGAAACCCTCAACACATTTAAAAACAAAATCTGGATCTGCACTTGAACCTCTTTAACGTATAAAACTACAAACCGGGTGCTAGAAATTAGAATTAGAATGTGTGGCTAGTTTTTGTTTGGCCAGTACAGTCACAATGGGCTGAATAGCCTCTCCCCGAGCAGTAACGTTTCTATGGAAGCACTTTGGGATGTCCTGAGATAGTGAAAGGCACTATAGCAATGCAAAATGTTTATTTCATTTCCTTTTCCTGTTCCACGAGTTCAAATAACTTGACTGATTTTTTTGAGGTTACCAAGGCAATAATTATATCTGTCTCTTGCCCAACAGGGTGCACAAAATTGTCTGTATAGAAAATCATGCACAGCATTTCTGCGGCAATGTTCATAATCCACAGCGGGTTCAATCTACTAATGCTTTTTAAATTTAAAAAGACTTCAGCCACTTCAAGGTTTCTCTCTGCCTGATTCCAAGCAGCTGCCTACATTTCACAGATTACTCATTGTCATTCAAATGCAGAGTCATTGTGCTGCCTAGCGTGAATTCTGCCCATCAAAACCACAAATGGAGAAAAGAAAATTGCTCTATTATGGTGCACTTCCAGTCCTTGTTTCCCATTGGAACAATCCCCGCACCTCAAATGCAGCCCAGAACTTTTAACGGGCTGGAGGGATGCTGGTGACCAACTGGATGCTCTGTCAGCAGATAACCCTTCTGTATGAGAAGAGCTAGAAAGACAGCATGGCCAATATTTATTGTCCAATTCAATTTGCTTTTCAAAAGCTGGTGATGAGCTGTTGTCTCAAACTGACACAGTCCTCGGGTTGTGAGGTCATCCACAATTCTGTCAGGGAGAGAATTTCAAGTCTTTGATCCAGCCGAAGGAATGAATGAATGAATGATGATGTATTTCCGAGGAAGGATGGTGAAAGGCTTGGAGGGGAATTTGAAGATGGTCGTATTCCCTTCTTTCTTCTGCCCTTATCCTTCTAGATGGTATTGATCTCTAGTTTGTAAGGTGCCACTGAAAGATGAGATGTTGCAGTGCAACTTATAGTTGGTACACACTGCTGACTCTGTGTGCAGGTGGTGAAAGGAATGAATGTTGAATGTTGGAAAGATTGTAGCCTTTGGGTGCAGAGCTGGATCCCAGAAGTCACTGTGGAATACGGAATCTGTTTAATAGCTTTTGCAAAGATTTTTAGCTCGGGTTGTTGTAGCTCAGGTCGTAGATTCATTTGCCCAGCTGCTGTGGTTTCCTGCAGAAGTTTCATCGCCTCGCTAGGTGACTTGTCAGTCAGATATGTATCGAAGACCCGCTGACGACGTCGTCCAGCAAGGCGACGAAACAAATGCAAAAAAACCACACCAGCGCGGCGAATGAATCTACTACCCCAATCTGTTTTTTTTTGATGCAGGTAATAAGTTGATTTGGCTGAGATCTTTTACTGTCACCAACATGAGCAGGCATCTGAAAGATGGCATCTCTGCCAAGGCATCACATACTCAGTGGTACATGTCAGCCTGGATTCCGTATCCAGATCTCAGAGTGTGCCTTGAACTCATGCCCATTCCGATACAAAATGAGAGTGATACATGCTGAAACTCAACTCTCACTGGTGCCCACTACATTCATTTTGCCTCTCAATCCTCACACCACCAAATGATCATGAACTGACCTTGCCTGTTGCAATTATTCCCAATCTCGCCTTCCCTGAAACAGAAAGACATTTGAGAGGCAGGGCTTACTAATTATTTCTGTAACTTTCAAAACTGCATTCAATAGGACTTTTAATATTTAAAAAAATACTGCGAATACTGGAAACCTAAATAAAAACAGAAAATGCTGATGGCACGCAAAATGTCAGTCAGCTTGTAGAAACAGAAAAAAAAGAGATTAATACCTAAGGACCCACAACTGATAAATTAACCTGCCAGTTTACAGTGCAGTCTTGAGAAGAGAGAATCACACAACACTCTGGAAAGAACACAGCAGAAAAAAAACTTGAGAGAATAATAAAATTACAAAATCCATGAACAGGATAGTAGGTCAGGTAGGATCTGTGTAGGAGAGTGAAGTGAATGTGGGAGAAGATGTTTCCACCAATGGCTGAATCTGGCACTAGGGAATGTAGTTACAGAACAAGAGGATACTCATTTAAAACTGAGATGCAACAAAATTTCCTCTCCAGGAGGATAGTGAATGTTGGGAATTTTCTCCCCCAGAGAGTTGTGGAGGCTTGACCACTGCAAGTATTTACAGAGGATGTTGATAGAAATATCGAAGGGTTGAGTGTTCTGATGAACTGGCATAAAAGAGGAGCTGAGACCAGGAGGAAATAAACCATGATCTTACAAAGTGGTGGGACTAGGCTTGAGGGGCCAAATGGCCTACTTTAGCATGAGGGGCAAAATGGCCTACTCTTGCTCCTATTTCTTAAGATATAAACATTTCAGACCTTTGAGAACCCCAATGAGCATCTCTCCTCAGAACCACTCAGCACCTCGACTTTATTTAGAATCTTCAGCATCTGCAGCATTTTTCTTTTTAGTCATGACTTTGAAATTCTCTAAATTTCCGTCAGGCTGGAGAAAGAGTTGGAGAGAAATAAAACTGCAATGACTGCTACCCGAAACCCAAACAGAAAATACTCATCAAATCTATACCTCTGCATGCAGATCGTATTGCACGATCTGATCAGTTCACTTGAGGAAATCTGGGTTGAACTTATGCTCCCTATGATTTAACAGTGTTAGGTTTGAATCTTACAATGCTTGTTAATTATCACTCAAGATTGCATTAGAAATACATTAATTAGAGGGCTTGTTGAAACTTGCCCTCTCTATTTAAAGATTTAATACTGGATAAAGAGATTTCAAATGGTTAATCCCTTTGGCAGCTCAACTGATTGAGCAGGTACATATATTTTCAGAAAAGTGCTGCTAAGCAGAATATTGCAGGTGCATTCAAAAGTTGAATACATCATGAAGAACAGGACATTTGATCACTTTCAATCAGCAGGAAGTGCAGTGGCAGGATGCTGGGATTGCAGGTGACTGCTGCTTACGTTCCATTACGAGCTTCACATTGACACCGAGTAAAAATAATTGCAATCTATGATACTGACTAACTACCATACAGTGCATCATCACTTGGGAGCCTTGGTCATTGCGATTACCTGTCAGATACACAAGCACGTGTAATGTTATAATCAGAAAACTGCACCATTTACAACATCAGACCATCCAAAGGTGCTTTATAATGAAGTACTTCTGAAGTGCAATCACAGTAATGTACAAATCACAGCAACCAATTTAGACACTGAAGCTCCTACAGATAGTGGTAACTAAAGGACCAAATTATCTGCTTTTTTTTTGGTCCTGATTGAGCAAGAAGCAGGACGTTGGGATTTTTATTTTACACTTTTTAAAGTAGTGCTGTGGAAGCTTTCATGTGCATCTGAGGGAGCAGTCAGAGTCTTAGCTTAGTATAGCCTCTAATGCCGCAACATTCCATCAGTATTGCACCTTTGGTCAGTGCATTGAGTATAGGAGTTGGGAAGTCATATTGTGGTTATACAGGATATTGGTTAGGCCACTTTTGGAATATTGTGTGCAATTCTGGTCTCCCTCCTATCGGAAGCTTGAAAGGGCTCAGAAAAAATTTATAAGGATGTTGCCAGGGTTGAAGGGTTTGAGCTATAGGGAGAGGATGAATAGGCTGGGGCTGTTTTTACTGGGGTGTTAGAGGCTTATAAAATCATGAGGGGCAAGGATAGGATAAATAGACAAGATATTTTCCATAGAGTGGGGGAATCCCGAGCTATAGGGCATAGGTTTAGGGTGAGAGGGGAAAAATTTAAAAGGGACCTAAGGGGCAACTTTTTCACGCAGAGGGTGGTGCGTGTATGGAATGAGCTGCCAGATGAAGTGGTGGAGGCTGGTACAATTACAACATTTAAAAGGCATCTGGATATGAATAGGAAGAGTTTAGACAGATATGGGCCAACAGCAAATAGGACTAGATTAGTTTAGTCTGGTTGGCATGGATGAGTTGGATTGAAGGTCTGTTTCCGTGCTGTACATCTCTATGACTCTAATGTGCAGTATCCCAACAGGGACAATGTCATCATGAAAGATAATTTTGCACAGTCTTTTATTTGTGTAAGAATTGAACAAGATATTTTTGTTAAAATTATGATCACATTTAATGGAATGCTTGATGTACTTTTTTGTTAATTATTCATTGTATGTTTGTGGGCAGCACTGGTAAGGCCAACATTAATTGTCCACTCTCATTTACCTTGAGAACATGGTGATGCCTTCTTAAACTATTGGTAGCAATTCAATAAGGTGCAATGATTCACCAGGCTACATCAAAGGACTTCTAAGAGTCAACCATGCTAGTTGTGGACTTAGGTCACTTATACCTCAGACTTCGTAATGTCAAAACATTTCTTTCCCAAAATGATAGTGTTAGAACCAATTGGATTTTTGTGACAATTCAACACCTTCACTGTCCTTTTTGCTGATAGCGGCTTTTTTTAATTTCCAATCTTTTTAAATTGCTACAGGGGATTTGAACTCACTGAAAGATTGGTCTAATAGTATAACCACAATACACAACAAATTACATGACTTCGGGGAAATGTCTGCAAATAACATTTTGCCAAACATTTTATAATAAGGACAACACTTCTTTAAAATTAATCTTTGTTCCCTAATGCTCTCTTTTATTAACCCAATGCTTTGACTCTCAGCTGAGAACCTTATAACATATTGTTCAAGAGATAGTTCTTTGCAAATCTGAAGATTAATTTGTAATGTTTTTTCTATCAAGTTTACAAGTTGAATCAAAGCTAACAAAATGTGTATCTAAGGACTGTTCTAGAAATGGCACAATCCCAGTAGTATATATCTTATTGTGGATGACTTTTCCAGAGCTGAATGATGCCAAAGCAAAGTTTTGACTCAAGTTTTAATAAGTTTAATAATTTTACAAAACAATTAGTCTTGACTGAAGTGAGCATTTCAGTGGAGGTTCAGCAATCATCACTGGGATGTACAATGATTGTATAATCTCAGCCCTTTGCCCATCAAGGTATATGCTGAAAGGTTGTCTTTCACTATGCCCTTGAGACTCCTTGAGTTCTGAAATGTCACAAGTTTAGAACATCCCAAAGCATTTTCCCACTAGTGGATTTCTTTTCAAACTATAGTTACTGTTGAAATATAAGAAACTCAGAGCCAATGTGCATACACAAAGCTCCCACAGCCGTTTCATAAATGGCTCGATAACCTGTTCTTTGACATTAGTTGAAGGATAAATATTGATCAAGAGTTAGTGGAAACCTCCTGCCTTGAGTTTCTCTATTCTCTCCCAATTTCTCTCTTGCCTCTCCCAATCTCCCTCTTTCCCCTGCAGAAGTCTCCACTACACTCTTCTCATCTCCCCCTGTCTTTCCTGATTACAATGACCCCTCCTGGTCACTCCTCAACCCTATCACAAAGCCCAGTTCACCTCCTCACCCACCAATTGCCCTGTACTTCCCCTTGTGGACTACTGTCAGCAATGAATGTGCCAAAACTCCAATGCCACTTTGTTGCAGGTTTCATTGAAATCGTGTCCAAGACCCAATATCTGCAAAATTTCTAAGCCATGGTCTGTGCCAACCATGGTGCTGGTCTACTACAGAATCACTGAGCAGAAAGAGGCCATTTGGCCCATTGTGCTTGCATCGGCTCTCCAATGAGCATCATTACTGATTGCCTTTCTTTTGCTTGTCGACATTAACGGTTTTGAGTCAAGTACTGGAAAGTGGGATCAGTGTAGACAGACCAATGCAGGATTGATGGAACTAAAGGGCTTCTGTGTGGTTTAAGTCTGGACAACCCTATGTCTTTCTGTTCCTTTCTCCTTCATGTCTTTATCCAGTCATCTCAACCACTGATGCTAGAGTGTGTTAGCAAGCTCCACGTTTTTAAACACTCCCTCAGAAAAGACGTTTCTTCTGAGTCCACGATTGGATGTATTGGTAACCACCTTAATTTTTAAGGTTCTTAGAATTATTTAGAAATATGCTCAACAATCAAGTGGAAGACTTTTACACATCTCAAGAGTCACACATTCTCTCTTTGCAGAAAGAAGGGATACGTGTGAATAAGGTTCACATTGTGAGTGAGTACGCCTAAACCCACTGACTCTTACCCTCAACAATCCCGAGGCCATTCTCCCTGAGATTAAGACAACACGCACTTAAATTGCCCTCTGAGAGGCAGACAGCAACCTGGCAAAATGTGGATTCCGTTTGGCCCAGCCTGGCTCTCCCTTCCCTGTGAAAGCGAACCCACCTTCCTTACCTGGCGACCAGGATGCCCGGCCTGCGACGTGCGGCTGTGCCGTGGCGGCTCTCCTCGAAGCAGCGCCGTCCACCCGCAGGCTCAGCGACTCAGTCGGGGTTCCCCTGAGGCAGGGCCGGCTGATGGTGGGCAGCTTGACGAATGTGACCGACATCCTTGTGCACAGCTGGAGACAGGCACTGGCAGGTCAAACAAGCTGTGAGAGTCAGGCTGTGCATTAGCGTCAACAGCCTGTATAAGTTTGCGTTGCTACAGTAACCTGCCTTACTTTGGACAGGCTGCCAGACACTGTATTCACTCCAACTACAATAGGTGTCAGATTGTCTGAGATATTTCTCTGTCTTGCTCGCTTTATTTTACATCAATACGGTATACGCAACACAGAAGTAGACCCTTCAGCCCAACAGGTCTATGCCAGCCTTTATCTCCACATGAGCTTCTACCTCGCAGTGAAAATGAACGTTTCAAAACAAAGCAGGAAAATGAGAGTCAAAATTGCTCAAGTACTTGGGATATGCCCTGGGACAGTAGGAACAATCCATGGTAAGACTGAAAAAAAAACCCAGAGTGCACCTTTCAGTGTCATACAGTGCAGAAACAGACTCTTAGGTCCAACTCGTCCATGCCAACCAGAATTGACCGCAGTTCTCATGTCCATTATAAATGGGACTAGCTTTATATTCCAGATTTATTCATTGAATTTAAATTCCACCAGCTTGTGTTGGGAGTTTTGTATCCATGTCAGCGGAAGCTAGCCCAATAACAGATTAGGAAGGGTGAGGAGCAGCTGTTCCCCTTAGTTGAAGAGTCAGTCATGAGGTTTAAGGTAAGGGGCAGGATTTTTAGTGGGGCTGTGAGGAATTTTTTTTTCCCCCAGACTGTGGTGATGGTTTGGAATGCACTGTCTGGGAGGCTAGTGGAGGCAAATTACCTGACATGGTTTAAAAAGATACGTGGTTGAGCACTTGGCATGTCATAACATTCGAGGTTATGGCCCAAGTGCTGGTAAATGGGATTGGGTTAAAGGTCAGGTATTTCTCACCTGTCGGTGCAGACTTGATGGGCTGAAGGGCCACGTGTGCGCTGTATGATTCTATGATATTACCGCTGAACCATTGATTACCCCAAATAGATCACAGATTTTTAATACTCTTTGGATATGTAAATGTGTAGTGAAATTCATACTGGATTTATTAGTGTCTATATAAAAAAAAGCCTTCTAATTTTGGTCAACTCCACAAATGAAAACATGGTTTAGATGTCAATCTAATGACTTCTCCATAATTTTAAAGGCATCTATCATATAATCCCTAAGCCTTGACTATTCTGGAGAGTTGACAAAATAATGTGGATGTTGGATATCTGAATCATGACTAAGAAATATTGCAGAACAACAAATCATGGCTGCATTCTTATAAAAATGTGGGATCATTTCACAATGTGAGAATGCCTCATACTTTAATTAGAATATAGCTGATCTTATCTCAGTTCCATTTAACTTAGTTCCATATTCAGTTGTCTGCAGCGGGCCGTGAGCCAATTGTGCTCAACCAGTCCTTGCTTGCAAAACTCAGAACAGAGTGTCCAATGTTATTCTGCAATTGGACAACATTTACCAATAATCCTAACTGCGTGAAGGAACCCAATTTAAGATTATCAGTTGGGCTCACAGTGGGATTCACTTGCAAATGCTATAAAGTCTGTATTTTCACACACAGGATCTTGTTTTTTGCAGCCAATGGGAATATGTCCACACATTGCACCTTTTCTTTAAATGACAAACGGGTTATGGAGACAATCTGTCCTTGCTTCAAGCCCATCACAATAAACTGACCAATCAGAGTCGATTTGCCTGCTTTGAATGTAATTATTTAACTGCAATTGGTAATTTGCAATCCCTGCTGCATCTCCATGCCAACCATAATTCAACTAATCAGAACTCTCATCTTGTGTTGTATAGATTGTTGCTTCCTTGTAATTCTTGGTTTTCTTGTGTTTTGGTCCTGAAAGGTGCAGAATAAAAGGTTTCAACTTCACGCCTCCTGCTAGCAAAGTTCAAGTTCTGCATAACGTTAGTTTCAAGCACTTAGTTCCACGCACCTTGATTCCTTTACCTTACAGAAATCCATCAATCTCAGTCTTTAATTTTTCCAATGACTTTGAGAATTTGCTGCTTTTTTGGGGTGAGAGATGTAGATTTTCACAACTGCTGTTGGAAAATTATAGCCTCCAAGATTTCCATGCAAGACACAAACATTTTAGTGTAAAAGGGGTATTGCAGCAAGGACAGGGGCCCTTCAGCCTGTCATATCTGTACCAGTCATCAAGCATCTATCTAAACTAATCCCACTTCCCAGCCATTTGGCTGTGACCTTGTGTGACCTGACATTTCAAGTGTTTATCTAAATATCTCTTAAAAGTTGCAATCACCAGCCTATGTTACCCTTTCAGACAATGCTATACACACCTCCCTCTGTTTGAAAAAAAAATCTTAAAACCCCTCTAAACTTTTTGCCCCTACCATAAATCTATGTCCCTGGTAACTGACCCCTCTACTAAGGGGGAAGTTTTATTTCTATTGACTCTATCAATGCCCCTCAAAATTTTGTACACTTCAATTAGCTCCCTTTCAGCTTTCTCTGCTCCAATAACTCCAGCCCATGTGGTCCATCTCTGTAGATAAGGCACTCCAGCCCAGGCAATGTCATGGTGAATATACTTGCATCCATTCCAGAGCAACCAAATCCTTCCTATAATCTGCAGATTGACATGCTAATGGTACTCCAGCTGTAACCTAAGCAATATTCTATTGAGCAGGAGCGGACACTGGACTGCTAGCTAAATGAGGCTTTACATTGGTGTGGTTGCTTTACCCGAAACACTACTCGGGTAGTGTCTCCCACCCGCCCTCCTCATCTAACCAAAAAAATGGTTCTGTGCGCCGATTGGTAAGGTGACTTTATTTTCTTTTAGTTTTTCAGTAGTCTCATTGGTACTTTAGAATAGTGGGGATGGAGGTTAAGGCCATTGAATGTCCCTCCTGCAAGATTCGATTAGATTAGATTAGATTAAATGTGGGAGGTAAAGGTCACCACTAGTGTCCCTGCTGACTGCATCTGTGAGAAGTGCACCCAACTCCAGTTCCTCGAAAACCGCGTTAGTGAACTAGAGCTGGATGAACTTCGGATCATTCAGGAGGCAGAGGGGGTTATTGAGAGGAGTTGCAGGGAGGTAGTCACACCTCAGGTAAAAGATGAAGGTAGATGGGTTACCATCAGGTGAGGAAAGGGAACAGGCAGGCAGTACAGGGAACCCCTGTGGCCGCTCACCTCAACAACAAATATACCGTTTTGTATGCTGTCGTGTGGGGGTGGAGGGGGGCAACTTACCAGGGGTAAGCAATGGGGAACAGGCTGCTGGTACAGGGTTTGTCCCTGTAGCTCAGAAGGGAAGGGGGAAGAGGAGCACAGCATTAGTCATTGGCAACTCCATAGTTAGGGGTACAGATAGGAGGTTCTAGAACATAGAACATAGAACATAGAACAATACAGCACAGAACAGGCCCTTCGGCCCACGATGTTGTGCCGAACATTTGTCCTAGCTTAAACACCCATCCATGTACCTATCCAATTGCCGCTTAAAGGTCACCAAAGATTCTGACTCTACCACTCCCACAGGCAGTGCATTCCATGCCCCCACCACTCTCTGGGTAAAGAACCCACCCCTGACATCTCCCCTATACCTTCTACCCTTCACCTTAAATTTATGTCCCCTTGTAACACTCTGTTGTATCCGGGGAAAACGTTTCTGACTGTCTACTCTATCTATTCCTCTGATCATCTTATACACCTCTATCAAGTCACCCCTCATCCTTCGCCGTTCCAATGAGAAAAGGCCTAGCACTCTCAACCTATCCTCGTACGACCTATTCTCCATTCCAGGCAACATCCTGGTAAATCTTCTCTGCACCCTCTCCAAAGCTTCCACATCTTTCCTGAAGTGAGGCGACCAGAACTGCACACAATACTCCAAATGTGGCCTAACCAAAGTCCTGTACAGTTGCAACATCACTTCACGACTCTTGAATTCAATCCCTCTGCTAATGAACGCTAATACACCATAGGCCTTCTTACAAGCTCTATCCACCTGAGTGGCAACTTTCAAAGACCTATGAACATAGACCCCAAGATCCCTCTGTTCCTCCACCACACTAAGAACCCTACCATTAACCCTGTATTCCGCATTCTTATTTGTCTTTCCAAAATGGACAACCTCACACTTGGCAGGGTTGAACTCCATCTGCCACTCCTCAGCCCAGCTCTGCATCATATCCAAGTCCCTTTGCAGCTGACAAGAGCCCTCCTCACTATCCACAACTCCACCAATCTTCGTATCATCTGCAAATTTACTGACCCACTCTTCGACTCCCTCATCCAAGTCATTAATAAAAATTACAAACAGCAGAGGACCCAGAACTGATCCCTGCGGAACTCCACTTGTAACTGGGCTCCAGGTTGAATATTTACCATCTACCACCACTCTCTGACTTCGACCGGTTAGCCAGTTTTCTATCCACTTGGCCAAATTTCCCTCTATCCCATGCCTCCTGACTTTCCGCATATGCCTACCATGGGGAACCTTATCAAATGCCTTACTAAAATCCATGTATACTACATCCACTGCTCTACCCTCATCCATATGCTTGGTCACCTCCTCAAAGAATTCAATCAGACTTGTAAGGCGAGACCGACCCTTCACAAATCCGTGCTGGCTGTCCCTAATCAAGCAGTGCCTTTCCAGATACTCATAAATCCTATCCCTCAGTACCCTTTCCATTACTTTACCTACCCCCGAAGTAAGACTAACTGGCCTGTAATTCCCGGGGTTATCCCTATTCCCTTTTTTGAACAGGGGCACAACATTCGCCACTCTCCAGTCCCTTGGTACCACCCCCGTTGACAGTGAAGATGAAAAGATCATTGCCAACGGTACTGCAATTTCCTCTCTTGTTTCCCACATAATCCTAGGATATATCCCATCAGGCCCGGGGGACTTGTCTATCCTCAAGTTGTTCAAAATGTCCAACACATCTTCCTTCCTAACATGTATCTCCTCTAGCTTACCAGTCCATTTCACACTTACCTCTTCAACAATACGGTTCCTCTCATTCGTAAATACTGAAGAAAAGTACTCATTCAAGACCTCTCCTATCTCTTCCAACTCAATACACAGTCTCCCACTACTGTCCTTGATTGGACCTACCCTCGTTCCTGTCATTCTCATGTTTCTCATATACACATAAAATGCCTTTGGGTTATCCTTGATCCTATCCGCCAAAGATTTTTCATGCCCTCTCTTGGCTCTCCTAATCCCTTTCTTCAGGTCCCTTCTGGCTATCCTGTATCCCTCCACTGCTCTGTCTGAACCCTGTTTCCTCAACCTTATGTAAGCCTCCTTCTTCCTCTTTACAAGACATTCAACCTCCCTCGTCAATCAAGGTTCCCTCACACGACCATTTCTTTCCTGTCTGACCGGTACATACATATCAAGGACACGTCGTATCTGTTCCTTGAAAAAGTTCCACATTTCCACGACATCCTTCCCCGACAGCCTATGCTCCCAACTTATGCTCCTCAGATCCTGTCTTACAGCATCGTAATTACCCTTCCCCCAATTGTAAAACCTACCCTGTTGCACGCACCTATCTCTCTCCATAACCAAGGTGAAAGTCACAGAATTGTGGTCACCATCACCAAATTGTTCACCCACTAACAAGCCCATCACTTGTCCCGGTTCATTACCGAGTACCAAATCCAAAATGGCCTCCCCTCTGGTCGGACAATCTACATACGGTGTTAGAAAAGCTTCCTGGACACACTGCACAAACACCGCCCCATCCAATCTACTTGATCTAAAGAGCTTCCAATCAATATTTGGGAAGTTGAACTCGCCCATGACTACTACCCTGTGGCTTCTGCACCTTTCCAAAATCTGTTTCCCAATCTGTTTCTCCACATCTCTGCTGCTATTGGGGGGCCTATAGTAAACACCCAACAAGGTGACTGCACCTTTCCTATTTCTGACTTCAGCCCATACTACCTCTAAAGGCAGATCCCCCTCAAACTGCCTTTCTGCAGCTGTTATACCATTTCTAATTAGCAACGCCACCCCCCCTCCTTTTTTACCACCCTCCCTAATCCTACTGAAACATCTGTAACCAGGAACCTCCAACAACCATTCCTGTCCCTCTTCTATCCACGTTTCCGTGATGGCCACAACATCGTAGTCCCAGGTACCTATCCACGCCTTAAGTTCACCGACCTTATTTCTGATTCTCCTTGCGTTGAAGTATACGTACTTGAACCCATCTCTGTGTCCGCAAGTATTCCCTGTCAGTGCTACCTTCTTCACAGCCTCCCCACATACTTGGACATCCTGACAAACAGCTAGCCTACTTGCTGGACTACAAGTCCGGATCCCATCCCCCTGCCAAATTAGTTTAAACCCCCCCGAAGATAGCTAGCAAACCTACCCCCCAGGATATTGGTGCCCTTCTGATTCAGGTGCAACCCGTCCTGCTTATACAGGTCCCACCTTCCCCAGAATGCAGTCCAATTGTCCAAATACCTGAAGCCCTCCCTCCTACACCATCCTTGCAGCGACGTGTTCAACTGCACTCTCTCCCTGTTCCTTGCCTCACTGTCACGTGGCACCGGCAACAACGTGCACCACGACTTCTGGCTGCACAACCTCCCCCTTAAGGATTCTGAAGACACGGTTCGAGACGTCTCGGACCCTGGCACCCGGGAGGCAACAAACCATCCGAGAGTCTCGCCCATGCCCACAGAATTGCCTGTCCGTCCCTCTAACTAGAGAGTCTCCTATAACTAGCGCTCTCCTCCTCTCCCCCTTTCCCTTCTGAGTCTCAGAGCCAGACCTCACGCCACAGACCTGGTCACTGCAGCTTACCCCTGCTAGGCCGTCCCCCCCAACAGTATCCAAAGCGGTATACCTATTGTTTAGGGGAATGACTACAGGGGATCTCTGCACTGCCTGCTTCCTCCCCTTCCCACCTCTAACTGTTACCCAGCTACCTCTGTTCTCTGGCGTAACTATGTCCCTGTAGCTTCTATCTATCACCTTCTCAGCCTCTCGAATAATCCTCAGTTCATCCAACTCCAGTTCCAGTTCCCTAACTCGTTCTGTGAGGAGCAGAATCTGACTGCATTTCCTGCAGATGAAGTCGGCAGGAGTATCGGTGGTCACCCCTACCTCAAACATCCGGCAGGAGGAACATTCCACTGCCTGCGCTGCCATTATTCTCTGTGGGAACGAGAGAGATTCACGGTTGGTGTGCTGCCTCCCAGGTGTCAGGGTTCGTGATGTCTCTGGTCACGTTTTTGGAGTCCTTGAGGGAAAGGGAGAGCAGCCCCAAGTCGTGGTCCACATAGGCATCAACTACATAGGTAAGAAGAGAGATGGGGATTTAAAGCAGAAATTCAGGGAGCTAGGATGGAAGCTTAGAGCTAGAACAAACAGAGTTGTTATCTCTGGTTTGTTGCCCATGCCACATGCTAGCAAGGTGAGGAGTAGGGAGAGAGAGAGAGAATTGAACACGTGACTACAAGGATGGTGCAGGACAGGGAGTTTTGCATTTCTGGATAATTGGGGCTGTTTCTAGGGTAGTTGAGACCTCTACAAACAGGATGTTCTTCATCTGAACCAGAGGGATTCCAACATCCTGGAGGGAGAGATTTGCTACTGCTCTTCATGTGGGTTTAATTCAGCAGGGGAATAGGAACCGAAATTGTAGTTCGAGTATACGGGAGAATGAGAGTAGTGAAGTCAGAACTAAGATTTCAAGATTGTAAGAAGGCACCGGCAGGCAAGACGTTGGTTTGAAGTGTGTCTACTTCAAGGAAAACCCTAAAACTTTCTATAGATATATCAGGAATAAAAGAAAGACTAGAGTAAAATTAGGGCCAATCAAATATAGTAATGGGAAGTTGTTCATGCAGTCAGAGGAGATAGGAGAAGTGCCAAATGAATACGTCTCATCAGTATTCACACAAGAAAAAGATGATGTGGTAGAGGAGAATATTGAGATAATGGCTACTGGACGAGATGGGATTGAGGTGCATAAGGAGGAGGTGTTAGCAATTCCGGAAAGTGTAAAAATAGATAAGTCCCCTAGGCTGGATGGGATTTATCCTAAGCTTCTCTGGGAGGAGATTGCCTAGCCTTTGGCTTTGATCTTTATGTCATCATAGTCTACAGGAATAGTGCCAGAAGACTGGAGGATAGCAATTATTGTTCCCTTTTTCAAGAAGGGGAGTAGAGACAACCCTCGAAATTATAGACCAGTGAGTCTTACTTCACTTGTGGGTAAAGTGTTGGAAAGGATTATAAGAGATAGGATTTATTATCATCTAGAGAGGAATAAGTTGATTAGGGATAGTCAAAATGGTTTTGTGAAGGGTAGGTCATGTCTCACAAACCTTATTGAGTTCTTTGAGAAGGTGACCAAACAGGCGGGTGAGGGTAAAGTGGTTGATCTGGTCTATATGGATTTCAGTAAGGCATTTGAAAAGGTTCCCCATGGTAGGCTATTGCACAAAATATGGAGGCATGGGATTGAGGATGATTTAGTGGTTTGGGTCAGAAATTGGCTAGCTGAAAGAAGACAGAGGGTGGTGATTGATGGGAAATATTCATCCTGGAGTTCAGTTACTGGTGGGGTACCACAGGGATCTGTTTTGGGTCGACTGTTGTTTGTCATTTATATAAATGACCTGGATGAGGGCATAGAAGGATGGGTTAGCAAATCTTTGGATAACAATAAGGTCAGTAGGGTTGTGGATAGAGTTGTGACGAAGAATGTTCTAGGTTACAGATAGACATCGATAAGCAGCAGAGCTGGGCTGAGAGGTGGCAAATGGAGTTTAATGAGGAAAAGTGTGAGGTGATTCACTTTGGAGGGAGTAACAGGAATGCAGGGTTAATGGTAAGATTCTTGGTAGTGTAGACGAGCAGAGAGATCTCAGTGTCCAAGGACATAGATCATTGAAAATTGCCACCCAGGTTGATAGGGTTGTTAAGAAGGCATACAATGTGTTAGCTTTTATTGGTAGAGGGATTGAGTTTCAGAACCATGAGATCATGCTGCAGCTGTACAAAACTCTGGTGTGGCCACATTTGGCGTACAGTTCTGGTCACTGCATTATAGGAAGGATGTGGAAGCTTTGGAAAGGGTTCAGAAGTGATTTACTAGGATGTTGCCTGGTATGGAGGGAAGGTCTTACGAGGAAAGGCTGAGGGACTTGAGGCTGTATTCGTTAGAGAGAAGAAGGTTTAGAGGCTTCTTAACTGAGACATATAAGATAATCAGAAGATTAGATAGGTTGGACAGTGAGCCTTTTACCTCAGATGGCAATGACCAGCACGAGGGAGCATAGCTTTAAATTGAAGGGTGATAGATATAGGACAGATGTCAGAGGTAGACTCTTTACTCAGAGAGTAGTAGGTGCGTGGAATGCACTGCCTGTAACAGTAGTAGACTTGCCAACATTAAGGGCATTTTAATGGTCATTGGATAGGCATATGGACGAGAATGGAATAGTGTAGGTTAGATGGGCATCAGATTGGTTGCACAGGTCGGCGCAACACCAAGGGTCGAAGGGCCTGTACTGCGTTGTAATGTTCTTTGTTCTATGTTCTACGCAGCTCCATTATAATTTCTCAAATCTTGTCTTCTATTCTTATGCATAACTATGTGAATCTTCAGTCAGTGTGTTGGCTGTTCTGTCACCGGGGACAGTGAGTCAATTGTCTGCAATTGCCAATCTACTGCCACCTCCCCCACAAGGACTGCAGTGATTCAAGGAAAAGGTAAACCATCAGCTTCCAAGGACACTGAGGATTGGTTATTGACTGCTAGCCTTGCTAGTGGTACTCATTTCCTGACATTAAAATTGTAAAAAGCCAGATGACATCTAAAAAGATAAAAGGCAGATTAAGATTCTCAGATCATTCCTACACTCGAGAAATTGATTTGTCTTTTCAATTTCGGGCTGCTGATTGGCTTCTCATGATTATTGGCAGATGCTGTGCTCTGCCAGCCTCCTGCTTGTCATTTTTTAATGCCAAGCTGAACTTTCGATCCCATATCCTCCTCCTCATCACCTGACCCCTTTCTCTGTCTCTGCTCATCAGCTGCTGAAACTCTCTTCTATGGCTCTGTTACCATTGGCATCAACTATTCCAGCACTTTCCTGGCCGACCACCAACTTCTGGAAAGTTCAGTTCATCTGAAGCTCTGTTGTTGGATTCACACTGAGCCCCTGTTTATCCATTACTGCTTGTTGACTGGGAATACAATCACCTGCACGTTCCCATCTAAGTCACCCAGCACCCTGACTTGGAAAATGTTTGCTTTTTCTTCAGTGTCATTGGGTGAAAATCCTGGAACACCCTCCCTAACAGCATTGTTGATCTACCTACACTATTAATTCAAGAAAGCAGCTCACCTCCACCTTCTCAAGGACAACTAAGTATTGGCAATAAATGCTGGCCCAGCCGGTGAAGCTCCTATCCCCTGAATGAATAGGAAATATGGCTCCAGACTCATCGAAAGCTCCATTTCAACATTCACATTCTTGCTTTCAATTACCTTCATAGCCTTGCGCCTCCCAATCTCTATGACCTTCACCGGCGCTAAAGCCCTCCAACTTTGGCTTCACACCCATACCTAATTTTACTTGCTCTGCCATCGGCACCCTGGTCCCTAAGCTTTGCAATTCCTTCTCTAAAACTCTGTATCTCTCTTTGCTAAAACTCTTATGCGTTTTATCTTGTTGATCTTATTGACCAAGCTTTTGGTCACCGATCTTAACAGCTCGCCACATGACGTTGATGTCAAATTTTGTCTGATAGCATTGCAGTGAAGCAAAGATATTTAAGGACATTAATGGCACTATGCTAATGCAAATTGCTGTAGCTATATCTGACCATGGTCTTTTCTTATTTTTCAGTTAGGTTCACAATTACCTTGGGTCCAGGCCTGAGATACCACAAGAATTAGAAAATGGCATAATTTACATCTCTCCTTGACAGCCCATTCTCATTTGTTACAGGGAGGTGAGAGTGTTAAAATCAGGGGTCAGTGACTGGAGATAGTTCAGGAAACTTTGCCGTTCCCTAGAGGACCCACAGTAGCTGGAAAAAGAAATTGACCAATTGATAAAGGGTCAGGCACTCCAGGCATTAATCTCCCTCAGGTTTTGACAGGCATATTGTGTAATTCCAGCATTTTCCATTATTTTCTGTCTTTATTGGTGGTAAGCTTTCAGCTTCTATGGCACACTTGTCAGAAGTGATTATTGAAAACATTTTCTCCAGCTTAAATTAGTTACTCAGTTAATTATGATTGATTTCATACTCAAGTTGAAAAGCAGGGACTTGACAGGTTTGATGCATAATCACCAAATTAATTTTCTCTTCCAGTATAAATAAACACATTGAGATGACAAGGGACATGCAGATTGCTCAAAAAAATTACACTTGCCTCGATATTTTTTTGTTCCAGCTCTGTCCATAAATGATGAAATCTTCTTCATAAACCGTTTCTTTACAAAGTACAAGGTTTACTTTTAACAGGACTGATTTTTCTTGGTGTATGTCCCCTCTTGTTGACATAACGTTGACAAACTTTCCATAAACATCTAACTGGCACACACCAAGAAACTCCTTCCCTTATGTCAGGGCTGATCAACAGTGGCTAGACCTGCATAGGCATGAACTCTTTTATTGGTGAGTGCATTGAGTAGAAAGTGAGGGCTGCAGATGCTGGAGATCAGAGCTGAAAATGTGTTGCTGGAAAAGCGCAGCAGGTCAGGCAGCATCCAAGGAACAGGCGAATCGACGTTTCGGGCATAAGCCCTTCTTCAAGAATGAGGAAAGTGTGTCCAGCAGGCTAAGATAAAAGGTAGGGAGGAGGGACTTGGGGGAGGCGCTTTGGAAATGCGATAGGTGGAGGGAGGTCAAGGTGAGGGTGATAGGCCGGAGTGGGGTGGGGGCGGAGAGGTCAGGAAGATGATTGCAGGTTAGGAAGGCGGTGCTGAGTTCGAGGGATTTGACTGAGACAAGGCGGGGGGAGGGGAAATGAGGAAACTGGAGAAATCTGAGTTCATCCCTTGTTCCCAGGCAGAAGATGAGGCGCTCCTCCTCCAACCGTCGTGTTGCCATGGTCTGGCGATGGAGGAGTCCAAGGACCTGCATGTCCTTGGTGGAGTGGGAGGGGGAGTTAAAGTGTTGGGCTACGGGGTGGTTGGGTTGGTTGGTCCGGGTGTCCCAGAGGTGTTCTCTGAAACGTTCCGCAAGTAGGCGGCCTGTCTCCCCAATATAAAGGAGGCCACATCGGGTGCAGCGGATTGAATAGATGATGTGTGTGGAGGTGCAGGTGAATTTGAGTATTCAGTCCAAGCCTGAACATTGTTCGAGTGGAGTGCCACAAGGTTCGGTGCTGGGTCCACTGCTTTTCATCATTTACATAAATGATTTGGAATTGAACACAGGAGGTATGGTTCGTAAATTTGCAGATTACACTAAAATTGGAAGTGTATTGAACAGTGAAGAAGGTATAATGGGATTTGATGGGCCAATGGGTCAAGGATTGGCAGATAATTTAGATAAATGTGAGGTGCTGCATTTTGGAAAGGCAAATCAGGCCAGGACTAATCCAGTTAATGGTAAGGTCCTGGGGAGTGTTGCTGAACAAAGAGACCTTGAGTGCAGTATTATAGACCAGGCCAGACTCCCTCAAAATATTTCAAGAAAGTAGCTCAGAGCCTAACTTGTAAAGTGTAAAATGAATATCCCAGGAGAGATGGAGCTGGCCCAACCACTTACTTTTAAACAAAACAGAATTTATTTGCAAGATTATCAAATGAAGCACAAACAAAAGAGAACAGAATACAAAATAACTTAACTTATCCTCTGGTCTCCTTCCTATCAGAAGGATGTTGTGAAACTTGAAAGGGTTCAGAAAAGATTTACAAGGATGTTGTCAGGGTTGGAGTTGATCTATAGGGAAAGGCTGAATAGGCTGGGGCTGTTTTCCCTTGAGTGATGGAGGCTGAGAGGTGACCTTATAGAGATTTATAAAATCATGAGGGGCATGGATAGGATAAATAGACAAAGTCTCTTTCCTGGGGTGGGGAAGTTCAGACCTAGAGGGCATAGGTTTAGGCTGAGAAGGGAAATATATAAAAGAAACCTAAGGGGCAACTTTTTCACGCAGAGGGTGATGTGTGTATGGAATGAGCTGCCAGAGGAAGTGGTGGAGCTGAAAAATGTGTTGCTGGAAAAGCGCAGCAGGTCAGGCAGCATCCAAGGAGCAGGAGAATCGACGTTTTGGGTATAAGCCCTTCTTCAGGATTCCTGAAGAAGGGCTTATGCCCGAAACGTCGATTCTCCTACTCCTTGGATGCTGCCTGACCTGCTGCACTTTTCCAGCAACACATGTTTCAACTCTGATCTCCAGCATCTGCGGTCCTCACTTTCTCCTAGAGGAAGTAGTGGAGGCTGGTACAATTGCAACATTTAAAGGGCACCTGGATGGATATATGAATAGGAAGGGTTTGGAGGGACATGGACCAAATGCTCGCAAATGGGTCTAGATTAGGTTGGGATATCCGGTTGGCATGGCCAAGTTGGACCAAAGGGTCTGTTTACATGCTGTACACCTCTATGTCTCTATGACTCTATCCAAAAATCCAACAGATTATCCCAACTTAATTATTCTGTTCCAAATACTTGCAACAATCCTCTGAAAAACCCCTTGGCAGAAAAGGTAAAATCAAACACTAGGTCTTACAGGAGAGATCTCAGAGAGAGGAAGGATCAGCATGGACCTGCTTCTTTGTGTCGAACAGCTTCACAACTGACTGCCTGCTAAAACCAAACCAAACAAGAGACAAGCTGTGCTGGGAGAAGTGGCTACTCACCTTTCTTTATACATGTGTTTTTTTTTAAACTTGAAAGCCTTTTCTTGAGGCAGTATCTGTCAGTTATAATCAAACTGGCCCTAAAACCCTGCAAGCCCAGACCTTTCAGAACCTGTGTCTTTATGACCGCTCTGAAAGAAATGTCAAGGACAGCATAACCTTATTAAATGAGCAGCATTATCACAGCAGCTTCATAGCTCCTTGAAAGTGGAGTCGCAGGTAAATAGGATTGTGAAGAAGACGTTTGGTATGATTTCCTTTATTGGTCAGTGCATTGAGTATAGGAGTTATGTTGCAGCTGTACAGGACATTGGTTAGGCCACTTTTGGAATATTGCATGCAATTCTGGTCTCCCTGCTCTGGGAAGGATGTTATGAAACTTGAATGGGCTCAGAAAAGATTTACAAGGATGTTACCAGGTTGGAGGGAGTGAGCTATAGGGAGAGGCTGATTAGGCTCGGGCTATTTTATCTGGAGCAATGGAGGCTGTGGGGTACCTTATAGAGGTTTATAAAATCATGAGGGGCATAGATAGGATAAATAGACAAGGTCTTTTCCCTGGGGTGGGGGAGTCCAGGACTAGAGGGCATAGGTTTAGAATGAGAGGGGAAAAATTTAAAAGGGACCTAAGCGGCAACTATTTCACACAGAATGAGCTGCCAGAGGAAGTGGTGGAGGCTGGTACAATTACTACATCTAAAAGACATCTGGATGGGTATATGAATAGGAAGGGTTTAGAGGGATATGGGTTAAATGCTGGCAAATGGGATTAGATTAATTTAGAATATCTGGTTAGCATGGACGAGTTGGACCAAAGGGTCTGTTTCTGTGCTGTATATCTCTATGACTCTATAACTTGAACTGGGTTTAAGTTGGAGGCTATATCATGGCATATCAAGCATGAAGATATCAATCCAATTGTTCATATACTAAGGGAAAAAACATATATTAGAAGAATGAGAGATGACCTTTGAGTATGATCTCAGTTTGCCCATTTAAGATAGAGAGGGGGAAGAAATCTCTTTTAGTCATTGAGTCATTGATGTTTACAGCATGGAAACAGGCCCTTTGTCCCAACCTGTTCATGGCACCCAGTTTTCACAATTAATCTGCTCCCTTTTGCTTGTGTTTGGCCCATATTCCTCCATACCTATCCCATCCACGAACCTGTCCAAATGTTTCTAAAATGACAAAATTGTGCTTGCTTCCACCACTACCTCTTGCAGCCTGTTCCAGACACTCACCACCCTCTGTGTGAAAAATTGCCCATCTGGACCCTTTTGTATATCTCCCCCTCACCTTAAACCTATACCCTTTAGGTTTACACTCCCCAATGTGTAGATGGTGAACCTATGGAATTCCTTACTGCAGAGGACAGCTTGGGTCATTAAGTACATGCAAGGCTGAA
The DNA here is from genome assembly GCF_037043375.1 of Chiloscyllium plagiosum. NCBI lineage: Eukaryota > Metazoa > Chordata > Chondrichthyes > Orectolobiformes > Hemiscylliidae > Chiloscyllium > Chiloscyllium plagiosum. The sequence goes on along the minus strand of NW_028270157.1, from coordinate 20,696,281 downwards.
ATAGACAGATTTTAAGTCATTAAGGGAAACCAAAGGTTATAGTGAAAAGACAGATCATATAGTTGAGGATTATCAGATCAGCAAAGGTCTAGTAGAGTGACCTGATGGACTGAATGGCCTACGTCCTATATCCTATGGTGTTAACACAGGTTGTGGGATCAGGCCCCTTTGCAGGACCCAGTCACAATATCCAGCCAATGTTTGCAAGGCAGTGCCGCACTCTTAGACACTACCTTTAACATTGGACGGTAAAAGCTGAGGCAGCATCTTGCCTGTCAGCTGGATGTAAAACATCCAATGGCTATTATGACAAAGAAGAGTAGCAGGGTTTTCCTCGGCCTAAATCACTTTCAATTACGATGATCCAGTCATTCTCGTGGCTTTGTAGGAACTCACTATATACCCATTGACGTCCACATTTCCTACATTAGAAAATAACTACACTGCAAAAGTACTTCCGAAAAATGTGTTCCCGGGATATGGGCATCACTGGTTGGGCCAGCATTTATTGTAATGCTTAAATGTCCAGTAGTTAGAGTCAATTACTTTGCTCTGTCATCTGGAGTCATATGTAGGTCAGACCGGATAAGGATGACAGATTTCCTTCCCAAAAGGCCATTGGTGAACCAGAGCACTAAAGGATAAAGCACTATAAAGGATAACCAGAGGAATTGTGAAAGGTGCTACATAAATGCAAGTAATGCATTACCTTTATGCCCTCTTCTGAATCTAAACATTTTTCACACATTGTATTCAATCTCTTGGGGGATTGGAGATTTAACAGGGGGAGTCTGCATTTTACAAGTTTTTTTTCAGTAGATAGCTCGCACAGGCGCCATGGCCAATCGGCCCCTCTCTCCAGCTGCTGCTGCATGATTCTCTGATATTTGCAGATCATTATTGAAATTGCTCTGTAATCCTTGCAGACACTGGCTCAGCCCTGGCACCTAACACCTGCAGCAAATAATTGTGCATCTCCTTTTCTGATTGACATGTGTAGTCGAGATCCAACCACCACCACCCCCCCTCATCCCGTGCACAAACAACCCCTCAAACTCCACTCAGCAGACCAGGGATTGCCCAGGTCCCCAGAGCAGGAACATGCCAATCCAGTCCACCACGTGTACAGACACCGCCTGAATGCAGCGGCTCTGAAATATTGCACAACTTTCGGGGAGGGGGGACGTTGTCGCTGCACTCCCCAGCGAGACTTCACTGCCAGCGCTCAGCCACTCCGAGCCCATGGTGTGCCCGGCAGGAGGATGTGGCAATCTCCCCACGCCAGGATCAGGAGCCCCAAACACAGCGCGGCTATGAGGATCAACCCGCAGCTTCCGACCGACTCCGAGCATCTCAAAGGCTTCAAGGCAGCAGATCTGCAACTGAGTGACAGCGGTGTTGGACAGCTCCAACCAGATTCCCTACCGGTGACAGAGAACCCATCAGAAGTTAGACCCTGGGGCTCCTCTGGACAAGGTAAGGCTTTATACAGAGACAGAGAGAGAGAGAGTTACAGAGAACAATGCACAGGCAAGGGAAAGAACAAAGGAGAGATCTGTCAGACACACAGATACACTATGACAGAGGGAGAGAGAGGTGGAAGACAGAAAGACTGAAACAAGCACAGCAGCACACGGGGATACAGAGAGAGAGAGACTCAGCAACACTGAGGAAGAAGGAGTTGGAGAGAGGTAGAGGGAAACAGGCACAAAGAGAGATGGAGAGAGCGCAGAACAAAGGAAAGCGAGAGAGATACATGTAGAGAGAGAAAGAGAGAGAGGACAAGAAAGATGTGAAGGGACAGATATACAGCGAGAAAAAAAATAGTGGTCCCGATCTGTAGAGAAAGTACAAGAGAACGTTCGAGCGAACGAATGGCAGGGAGAGAATGTGAGGAAAATCGGAGGCAAACATTAAAGGGTAACGATTATCCCTCCTTTAGAAAAGAATGCAGAAAGGCAGCCAGTTATGGGTGATAGTGGAATATTATCTTAATCTGGGGGTTTTACATTTAATTCTAAACAGTAACTAAATTAAAGCGTATTTGCACAGGTTGAATAATGCAGGATTTGTGGGAGAAATCCGGCTAATACCCATTCACACAGTTACCTGCAAAAGGGATTAACTGTCTCAGGTCCGCCCTTTATTATAACAAAGACTTACTTTGCTGTGCTTTCTCCTGTATTATCTTCACATGGATCACATTTTATGTTAGTATTGAAATTGACGCTTTGACATTTATACAGTTTTAAGTAGAAAACATATAATTGCCTGGGCAAGTATGTTAATAACTAATATTAACTGTTACGTTTTACCGAAAGGGTTGGTTTGAGTATGTCGTGCGTGTAGGTTTAAAGTGGACTTAAAATGTAGTGGACTGACACTGTGTGGCTGGGATGCTAATTGGTTCAGTACAGTAATTACTGTAAAGGACCGTTGATATCAATGGCCTGCAATTTATTGTAATGTACTGTACTGTTTTTAACAACTGGACTGACTACTACAAATTTAATGAGTTCAAACCCCATCAAGGCAAATTAAGGAATTAAATATAATCATGCTACATTTTAGGATTTTGGCAACAGTAAGTCTGACTTACTGGTTTTGCTAATACTTTTAAGGCTAGGTAACAAGTCACCCCAATCCTGGACTGGTCAATGTATGACTCCAATCATACAGCATGTGTTTGGCAACCAGAGCTCAATTTCTCGCATCTGAAGCCAGAAGGTTGTGAGTTCAAATCTCACTCCAAAGACTTAAGCACGACAGTCCAGGCTGACACTATAATGTGGCACTGGGGGACTTCTGCATTGTCAGACATGCTGTAGATAAGGTGTTGAATAGGTGTGCCTGACTGCCTTCTCAAAAATCTCAATATTTCGATGAATAAGGGGAATTGTCCCAACAGCTGTTCTTCAATCAAAGTAATTACATCAGCTTATCTGGTCATTAGGCTGCAGATGCGAGCTTGCTGTGTACAAATTAGCTGCTGTGAGTGATCTTCAAAACTTACTCCCTTTGAGGATGCTCACCAATACATTAAATCTAGCCTTTTCTGCTATGTCTACAATTTCATGGACTAAAAACTAAAACTTTGAAAGGAATAAGAAAGTGGGAAAAGATTACCTTTGTGTATTTGTGAGTAATCAGGCTGATTAATACTGGTATATATTGTCCACATAAACCCAGGGCATATGATGTTACACAAGCTTTCAGAAACAGTTAAGTGTCTGGTTACATGCTTTCAAGGTCAGTTGCCTGCCCCATTAGCCAGTCTATCATTATTCCTTTGAAAGGCCCTGCGCTGCAAAATGTGTCATTGTGTTGTTCAGAGAACTAAGCATGCGGGAAATAAAACATTACAATGCAGAATGGTTTTCATTGAAACAAGCACCACATTTTTATAACACACTCGCTAAGTTGATATCAACTTTCCTCTGATTTGGGTTGGGGTACAAATTCTGTACAAACCTTAGCATGTAAAGTACTAAAACTCATAATAAAGCAGTCAACATCTACTGGGTAGGAAGACGGGTGAAGACATTTGTTGGAATGCTTAGCTTTGATATGACTTAAACCATCCACATTCCCTGTGTACTAATCTTAATTTTCCTGCTATCTTTCTTCCTGAGCCTCCCTCTGCTGTCACCAAGACAAATACATTGACCTGCAATTTCTTGTTTCTTTGTGCTCAGAGACATGGCTGCTAATCAAATGCACCGTCTCAAAAAACTGGTTAGTAATTGGAGTTCAAAGTCTGCATCCTAACCCGATGAAGCAGAGTGCAAGTTTTGAGAGAAGACACAACAGGATTCAGTTATTACATCTCAATGAATGAATACTTAAATGTTCCACTGATCTTTCCCCCAACCTCCACAATTCTGTAACCACTTCCAGCTCCAAGAACTTTGTGTTCCTCCATTTCTGTTTCTTGTACTAGTCCGGTTTTCTTCCGTGCATCTCTAGCAGCTGAGGAAATGAAATGTCCTCCCTGGATTTATCCAACTCTCACCCTCCTCCTATCAAGGCCTTCCTAAAATCTACAAAGCTTTTGTTCACCAGCCCTAATGTCTTGTGACTTACACTACATAGATTGCAGTGGTTCATGGAAATGGCTCACCTTTACCTTCTCAGGTACAATTACTAATGGACAATAAATACTTGACCACATCCCATGAATGAATAACAATAAATTGCTAAATATTCTATACATGTAGGGCATGGTTGATGGCTTGGAGAACTGAAACTTACACATTCTTATCAAGAAGAAACATGTTTTGCATGGTTTCGGAACTATGCTTAATCCAGATTCTTGATGCTGATTTGACACAAGCGTATGTTGTCAGGAAAATGTAATTAGCATTGGCTGGATGGACACATTTTTATTTCTCACCTTCAGGTTTGCCCTACAAGAGAATTCCAAGCCTGGACAAAGCATGTCATTTATTTCCATGGGATCTTGCTTTGTTACAGTGTTTGCTTACATTGCAATGAAGGCAACACTTTAAAAAAATGAATGCGTTGTAAACCATTTTGTGCCCCCCTCAGAATTTGACTCAGCTTTGAATAAATATAAAGCAGTTTTCTTGAAATAAGGGAAATTAGTTTCATTTTTGCAGTGCAAGGTGTCTTCATAGAGTCATAGAGATTTATAGCACAGAAACAGACCCTTCGGTCAACCCGTCCATGCTGACCGGTTATCCCAACCCAATGTGGTCCCACCTGCCAGCACATGGCCCAAATCCCTCCAAACCCTTCCTGTTCATATACACATCCAAATGCCTTTTAAATGTTGCAATTGTACCAGCCTCTGCCACTTCTTCTGGTAGCTCATTCCATACACATACCACCCTCTGCACGAAAAAGTTGCCCCTTAGGTCTCTTTTATATCTTTCCTTTATGACTTCACCTTGCCCACCCATCATCCAGGATTCTATGGACTGATGAAATTTACAATGATTTAATACAGAAAATTTAACAGATTCGAAAACGGGATCAAGGAGAAAATGGCTGCATTTCATTCAGGTTTCCATCATCTGCAACATTTTGTTTTTCTATTTAATAATATGTTGGAATTCTTTCTGACCTTGAGAAAGTCATTGAGATTTGAGATGGTGCCTTTAGTACAAAGAAAGTAAATGGTGTTACGTGTGGTTCCCTGGAATTCAGTGAAAATGCTTCTGCCTCTTATTAGACTGCAGTGCTTGCTGTTTGAAGGATGGGATTAACTGCTGTTATGTAACTGAGTTACAGAAGATTTTTTTTCCAATTAGACGAGAAAGAATATTTTGGGTTATGCCTTGCGCAGGGATATTTCAGGCATTAAATGAGAATCAAGCATTCATTTCGCTTTTTTTATTTTTCAAAGTGAAAGTGACTGTAGAAGTGTCATTTTAAAATATTGCAGTTCATATGAATTCAATTCTCAATTTAAACTATTCAACTGAATCTTCATTTAAAACATAAATTCATTAAATGTGCATTGTGAACTCATTGATCCATTCAATGAAGGAATCTCATGCATTCAACAGTGGACAGAGGAAGCTGTTTGATACCAGCTTGCTAATCCAACCCTCCATATAATGGATACACAGTGAAGGTTGAGATTTCTGTTTAGGTGGTTAAAATGAACATACATGTTGCAAATGAGTAATGTACATAGGGCAGCAATTTTGATCAGGTTCTGGTTGATAGTGTTCAGATGTTCTTAAGTTAATTCTTGTGCTTGCATTATTTTGTGATGCTTCTGTGAAGTGCATTGTGACATTTTACTCTGTTAAAGCTGCTATCTAAATGTGAGCTATACTGAAGATATTACCTGGTAGGGTGACGAAACATCTGGAAATGAACCTTTCAGCTCAGCAAGCAAACCTACATCCAGAACCACAACCTGAGCTACAAATCTTCTCAAAAAAAAATACTATGGATGTATCTACACCGCAGGGACTTCAGCAGTTCAAGAAAGCTGCTCCCATCAGCTTTCTTCAGTGCTATTAGGGATGGGCAGCACCCACATCCCATGAATGAACGTGTAAAAATGATCTCACAAGCATTCATCTGATAATGTACAGGGGCTGTTGGTTAAGGGATAAATATTGGCTAAGACAAAGGAGAAATTGCCCCATGCCATTGGCACCATGGGAACTCTGACATCTTTCTGATTAAAGAGAGTCTGTGTTTAATGGCTAAATCTGAATTATGGCATCTCAGATGGAGCAGCATTTTCTCAGTGTGTGAGGCAGTCTAACTTAAGTGCTTAAGTTTGCGGAGTGGAACTATGAAGGCAAAAAAACTTCCGACCAGAAGCAAGAGTATTGCCTATAATGTAGTGCCAATGCTGTGGTACAGTGCTGGGGGAGTGCTGCATTGTGGAAGGTTCCAGTCCTTTGGATGAACCCAAGGTCCAGTCTGATTGACACAAACAGGCAAGAGTAATTATTAGTTATATAAAAGAGAATGCGTGAATTTCAGTGGATAATAGCAGCAAGGTAAAAATCTTTTAAAAATATCAATCTGAACAAGTTGATGCGACTTTTATTCCTAAAATTATTGACAAGTGTTTACTGTCCACAGAGCACAGTAATCAGTTCCATTGCTTAGTCTGCTTGTTATCATTTCAGGTAATCATGTGAATTTGCAATCACTGTCATAATAAACAATTTTTAAAAAATAATTTGTGCGTGGTGAATAATGTATTAAATACCAAACTGGAAAGTCGATCACAGGGCAATCAATGCAGATGTGATTTCAGTTTAATGGTTGCATGATTGGATTCCCATGACATAAATATCTGAACCCATTCAGAGGTTCAACATTGTTACAAAGGGCTCAGCTGTGGATAAACATAAATTCCACCCCTCTCACCTCCTATAATTCTCCCTCCTGCTATTTAATTCATATAATGTAAAAGCATTGTCAAGTATTAAATCTAAAGAAACAGTTAAGTGTAATTGCCTGTTGTTATTCAGTGCAGACTGGGGAAATGAATTCTCCAGGTTCAGGTCTGTGAGGGAATTAATTCCTCCTTATCTCTGTTTTATATCAGCCACCTGTCAGTTTAAACCTATGACCTCTTGTTATAGATTTCCCAATGAGGGGAACCATTAACGCAAGCATCACGTATACCCCAATAAGATCTCCTTTCTTCCTTCAAAGAAAATTTAGTATAGGCCTAAATTTAGTATAGGCCTAAACTGCTCTATTTCACTTCACAAGACAAGCCTTTCATCTCTGGAATTAATCTGAAGAAACTTTCTCTGAACTGCCTCTAATGCAATTCCATCCTTCTTCAAGTAAGGGGACCAAAACTGTACACAGTTCCCCAGACACAATCTCACCAGGTGACAACTACAATTACATCTTTTTATACTCCATTCCTTTAGCAATAAATGTTAAACTTAAATTTTCCCTCTTTATTTCCTACTATACCTGCGTATTAGTTTTCTGCGTCTCATGCACCAAAGTATTTTCTGTCCCTTGATAACAAGTCGCCTTTTATGCTTCAGCGTCAAAATGGATAGTCATACATCTATCCATGTTAATCTCCATCTGCCAAATTTTGGCCTATTCACCTAACCTAAGGAAATGTGCAAATGAATTGGAGGGAAGATGCAAGAATAGTATTTTCAAAAAAACACAAATTCCCTGCAAGTTTTCGAATTCTGGTGTAATCTTTTACATCTATTCAACAGGACCAATGGGTTAAATATCTAATCTGAAAATAAAAGTTACTTATGACAATATACCTCTCTCTCACTCCCACTGGAACTATCAAATAACAAAGACTAGGAGTAGGCTGTTCAAGCCTGTTTCACCATTCAATAAGATTATATATGATTGGATTGTGATTTCAAATCCACATTTCTATCTGATCCGATAGCTTTTCATCTTTTGCAAAATCTAACACAGTCTAGATTTTGTGGTTGAGTGTCTAGAGTGGGACTTGAACCTACAACTTTTCAATACACTTAGAACATGAGAACATAAGAAACAGGAGCAGGATTAGGCCATTTGGCCCTTCAAGCTTACCCAGCTCTTCAACAAGATCCTAACTGATCTGACCCAACCTTCAACTCTGCTTTTGTCACAGCTTGTCATAGCCATCAACTCAGCAATATTTCAAAAATCTATCTACCTTCTCTTTACATACATTCAGTGATTTAGACTCTACAACTTTCTGAGGTAGAGAATTCCAGACATTCACTCAGTTTGGAAAAAGAAATTTCTTTGCATCTCAGTTTTAGATGAGTATCTCCTTCTTCTGTTCCATAGTTTGAGATTCACTTATTAGGGGAAATATCTTCTCAACATCCATCCTGTCAAGTCCCACTCAGAATCTTGTACAGTCGGTTCTGCTATCATGCATGTTACATTATTGTGAATTGGCTTTAACACGGTTGAAGAATTTAGACTGTTAGTTGTAAATGCAAACTTTCCTTACCTGTATTGGCTATAACGTGATTCCAGCCCCATTAGTTTAAATGGTGCGGTTATTGCACGGTTTTCTTATAACCCGAGATCACTTGAGAACGGAACTATCGCATTAGATCAGGACCGAGTGTACGTTTCAATGAGATCATCGTTCATTCTTCTCAACTCTAATGGATAAAGGCCCAACCTGTTTAGCCATTCTGGATAAATCAACCCCTTCATCCCAAGAGTCGACTTAGTGAATCTCTTTAGAACCATGTCTAACATCAATACATTCTTAAATATGGGGATCAAACAGTATGTAGTTCTCAAGGTGCAGCCTCAGCAACACCCAATACAGTTGCAACTAGATTGTTGATGGGCCTTACCGTTGTTTGTGCTTTGAGTGTCAAAGGGAGTGTTTGCATCTGTATACGGGAAAAAATTCTAGGAGTAGGACTTTGCAGAATTTAGCTCTTGACCTTAGGACCCATACACTAATATAGCCATCTATAAAAATATCATTGACATGTTGCTATCACTGACATGTCTCAGTGGATCATTTGACTGAATTTTCTCCACTGAAAAGACAGAGGAACCTCGATTATCCGGCATTTGATTATCTGAATTTCGGATTATCCGGACAAGATCGCAAGGTCCCGATGATTGGCTAAACTGGGTTATCTGGATTCATTTACCCAAACTTTCGATTATCCAAAAAAAACTCCCTATCCAAGGTGTTCGGTTAATCGAGGTTCCTATGTAGTTAACAGATTTTACTTTATTCATTGATTCATGGAATGTGGGTTTCAACGTCAAGTTGTCTTTGAGAAGATGGTGGTGAGATGCCTTCTTAAACTCTGCAGTCCATTTGGTGTAGGGACCTATAATTGAGCCAGATATTACTTGGATACCTGCTGTGGTTTGGAATTCTGACTGTAATATGCAGAAATGAGAACAGAATTGATTTCACTAAGATTAGAGGTGTACATCTTTGAGAATGGCATATTCCCAATGATGCAGGAAGAATTTGAGTGCAGTAAGAGGATGTGATGCTGCCTTGGTACCCTCTAAACCCTTCCTATTCATATACCCATCCAGATGCCTTTTAAATGTTGTAATTGTACCAGCCTCCACCACCTCCTCTGGCAGCTCATTCCATATTCTTATCTTTTCAGCAATAATCCAATTCCTTTTTGAATCTATCGATTGAAGGTAGTGGTGAAAGGTAGGAGTGGTGATGAGGACAGTGATGGTGAGAATCCCATTGTAGCTAACGGTCTATTTCCAAGTGTTGCCCAAGTTCAACAAGAAAGGTGTAGAAGCCTTTTCATTTCATTTGAAAAAGTGGCTAAACAAATGAAAGAAGATGGGTTCCTGAAGAGGGTTTATACCTGAAATGTCAACTTCTCCACCTTCTGATGCTGCCTGGCTTGTTGTGTTCTTCCAGCATCCTGCTTGTCTTCTTTGGATTCCAGCATCTGCAGTTTGTTTGTCTCAAACAAATGAAATGGCTGGTATCCATGTGGGTATTGTTGATCCAAACAAAGTTGGTATGTAGAACTAGTGATATATTTGCATTGCAATCAGAGGAGGTATCTGGAGAGGTGAAAAAAGCCATCCCTAAAGTGCATATGAGCTGGTACCAGAAGCCCTTAGAAAATGTTTTAGGAATCCAAGGACAGAACCTGGTCAAACATACATTGAGTTTGAAAGGATCAAACTATGAAATTTCGATAGGTAGATAAGAGAACTGAAAATAGATCAAACATGTGATGCTTTTAGAGAGACGATTATTTTGAAGGAGTTCAAAAATTCACTTCCTGCAGTGGTGAAAACTCATGTGGAAGAGTAAAGTGTTAAAACTGTAAGATTAGCAGCAGAAATGGCTGATGATTATCTGCTGGTACAACCTGATCCAGGACGGTTGAGAAGAATGTACCAGATCTCTTTAAAGAATTTATTTACGTAGATATGGTTTACTCATGTATGCCAGGAGGAGCAGGTAAAGAAATTAAAGCTTTAAGAGAGACAGAAGCAAGTCAATCTTTGATGGGAATGATGAGATGATATGTAAATCAGACGGAGTATTGCCAGAAAAGGTGGCAATATGTGGGATTCATGGTGAGAAGCATTCCATTCTATAAAGTGAGGTTGGAAACTCCGGTGAAAAGTGGTGAAGTGATGGTAGGAGTAATGGAGAAATTCTTGGTTTCGGGAATACAGTTTGTCTTTGGGAATGATATACCTGGATCATAGCTGGGAATGATGCCTACTGTGGTTGAAAAGTCAGTGGAATATCTGAGGTATTACAGGAAGTATATCCTGTGATTTTTCTTGACTGTTTAGCAACAAGATCACAAAGCCAGAGGAAGAAACAGGAGGAATCAAAGAATAAAGATAAGGAAGTTGAAGTTCAATGATCAGAAACTATGTTTGATTAAATGGTTGAGAAAAAACAAGAATAGGCAGAGAACAAAATGGATATTTTTAGTTCAGATAAATTAGCTGATTAACAACAGAATGAGGAAAAACCAAAAAGCATACACAGAAGCTGAATCTGAGTGTATCCTAGCATGTTACTATCTTAAGCTTGATGCCTTGATGAAGAAATGGAGACCATCACATATTCAGGAGGATGACAAATGGACAGAAGCTCAACAAATTGATTATAGAAAGGACGTGTTGTGAATAGCACATGCATTACAGAAGGAAATCATTTGGGAGTAAGGAAAACTCAAGCCAAAATACAAAAACATTTTCACTGGCCTGGATTGCATAAGGATGTGGTTGAATTTTGCCAGACATGAAATAACTGTCAGGTAGTTGGAAAAACCTCAGGCAGTGATAAAACACGCATCCTTAATACCCAGTCCTGCATGTGAGGAACCGTTTACAAGAATCTTGGTTGATTGCAGAAGACCTCCACTGAAATAACTGCATAGAGGCTTGTATCCTGTCACCACGTCACCCTTTATTTACATGTGCATAGTACATGGGGTCTGACCAGCCAGCTCAAAGCCAGTCCCTGGACTGAGGAGATCTTCTGAATCCCCTCTTTATATCTGTCAGTCAAGGGTCCCTGCTTGACCCATGGTAACAACCCCAATCAAGAGTCTCCAAGTCAATGAGATCTGCCTGGCCATGGTTCCAATCATACACCTACCTAAACAAAAGGTGGGTGTCAGTATTTGTTGATCATAATGGTTGTGTCTATTAGATTGCCATCCCCTTGCACAGTATCACAGCCAAAAGGATTTTTTTTATGACCTACCCACAGAAATACAATCGGAACAAAGGTCAAATTTTACATCAAAATTACTCAAGGAAGTTATGGATGGCTTACGAATAAAACAATTCAAATCCACTGCCTACCATCCAAAATCACAGGGAGCATAAGGACTGTGGCATTAAACTTTAAAGACCACGTCAAGACTATCCAGAGGTGTGGATAAAGGAATTCCATTTGTAATCTTTGCAATTAGGGGCACACTAAATGAATCAACTAAATTTAGTCTGTTGAGCATGAGGTGAGAGGGCCACTGAAATTAAGGAGAAATTGCTAAGTCAGAGTTCAGAGATCACACATTTGAACTATGTGTCAAATTTTAGGGAAAGATTAAAATAGAGCAGGTGAGTTGGCTAGACAGCCTTTGAAAGTAGCACAGCACGTGATGGATCAGGAAACAGCCAAGAGATCAAAAATTCATAATTTTGCTAGTGGAGATAGTGTTACTCCTAGTGGTAAGTGAACATGTAAAGGTAAGGTTCAGTGGGCCTTATCAATTTGGAAGGAAATTGAGTAAGGTGAATTATTTTATAATAATCGCAAATAGAAAGAAATTTCACAGACTGTGTCACGTGAATATTCTCAAAAGGTATTTTGACAGGCAAGGACTGCAAAAGGAGAATGTGTTACTGGTTACAACACAGAGTGAAGAACCAAGTTCAGAGGATTCCGAATTGGACATTCCTGAAATAACATTGGACAATGAGGAAGATCTCAAAAATTGGGTTAAATTATTGAGTTACCTTCCAGAGGAAACTCAAAGTGACCTGAAAGAGTTATTACTATCACATGGAGGGATATGTGGAAATAAGGTGGGAAGTACTAATCTGATTATGCATGATGTAGATGTAGGAAATGCTGTTCTAATTAAGCAACATCCTTATACCCTTAACCCTTTAAAGTTGGTACAGGTTCAAAAAGAGATTGAACACATACTCAAAGACAAGATAATCTAAGTGAGTTGCAGCGATTGGAGCTCACCCATAGTAATGGTGCCAAAACTAGATGGTACTCAGCAATTTATGTGTGGACAATCACAAAGTCAGTGCAGTTCAAAATCTCTTTCATTCCCTATTCCACATTTGCAAGACTGTGTTGAGATGGTGGGGCAAGCAACTTACACTTCCAAGAAGATCAGTACCGAGACAGCGTTGCACTGTTGAAAGGTCAGTACTGAGGCAGTTTTGTACTCTTATAGGGTCAGTACTGAGGGAGTGCTGCACTGTCTCAGGGTCAGTACTGAAGCAGTGCTGAACTGTTATAGGGTCAGTACTGAGGGAGTGCTGCACTGTCAGAGGGTCAGTACTGAGGCAGTGCTGCACTGTTATGAGTTCAGTACTAAGGGAGTGCTGCACTGTCAGAGGGTCAGTACTGAGGGAGTGCCGCACTGTCGGAGGGTCAGTACTGAAGCAGTGCCGCACTGTCAGAGGGTCAGTACTGAGGGAGTGCTGCACTGTCAGAGGGTCAGTACTTAGGGAGTGCTGCACAGTTGGAGGGTCAGTACTGGGGGAGCATTGCACTGTTAAATGGTCAGTACTGTGGGTGTCCTGCACTATTGGATGGTCAATACTGAGGGAGCATTGCACCTTTGGAGGATCAGTGCTGAGGGAGCAGTGCCCTTCTGGGAATTCATGCCATGACTAAACACTATCCTGGGGAACATGAATAAAAGTGAACTGCTATTAATTCAAGATGCTGTTCTCACAACAAGGGTTCCTGCAGAACAAGAGTGTGGATTCCTGTTAGCACTATAACCCAATGTGGAAATCATTCTGTAAGTAAAGAGATTGAAGAATATGTAGGTGAGGCGTGCTGTGACATAAGTGTGACCTGAGTTGTCATGTGATAGAGATTCTGATAGAAGATTGGAATTGGAGCTGCTACAGGCCAAGTGCATGCTGCTAAATCATTGCACATCCTGATAATAAATACTGTTTAATGAAGCAGCTGGAGGTCTGATCTGAAGCTATACTAAAGAAATCTCCATAACTCTTCAATACTTCCATTGAATAAAGCTCCATGTTGGAAGCTTCACTGTTCAGAAGTACCTTTTTGTTTAGCACACAGTTCAGTCATGAACTTCTTCTGAGTTCAGAATTTCTTCTTCTTTGGTACTACCGTACATCAAAAAGCGTCAACAAGGAGATTAAAGGGGCCTGGCAACAGTCTGCACCAACCATAAAAAGCTCTACCTGAACCAGTTACAATAGTGTGAACATAAAAGTAACATCCTAAGGCACATCAGACAGTCATCACAAATAAAATAAACGCTGACGTTTAAAAAGGAAATGCTTGAAAGGGTGACACATAGTTCAGTCAAAGATTTTGAGAAGAATTATACATGAGAATCACTAAATTATTATGGCACCGAATGAGGTCATTTATGACTTTGTACAATGTATAACAAAGCATCGAATGCACTCTTAAATGCCTCAAATGAACCTGCTTCCATCACACTTTGCATTCCAAACCCTAAGTACTTGCTACATGCATTTTTTATAATCACCTCATATTTGCTTCATTGGCAAAAACTATTTAAACTGTTCCTCTGGAGCTTGAGAGGGAATGGCTTCTCCAAATTCCACATGATTTTGAAAACTATTACATTCTACTACACACACTTCTGCTGTCTAAGGAATACAGTCCAAACTGCTCCAAGCCATCCTTATAATAGAAAAACAATCATACCCCTAAACCAACAAGCTGACTGCTGTTTAGGGAGAGTTTTACGGACAGGTTTAGGAATGGGATTCCAGAGCTTGACACCAAAGTGCCTGAAGACAGAACCACCAATAATGGAGGATTGCAAACCTCAAAGGGTTGTCAGTTTGAAGGAGGTTTGAAGATGTGAAAGTTTGAAGTCATGGACGTATTTTAAAAAGTAAATGGAAAAAGAAATACACATGCTGGAAATCAGAAACAAAAACAGAAATTGTTTGAAAAAACTCTGCATGTCTGCCAGCATCTGTGGAGAGAAAGCAGAGATGACATTTTGAGTTGAGCGCCCCTGCAGATATTTCTACACAACCAAATCCATTGGCAGACACTAATGGTCCCCATTCTCAACCATTGATTCTCACAGGCTGACCTTTACCCATTTCTTTTTCTGTCCAACTGTTACTCTCTTTCTTTGGGTTCTTGTCTACCTATTGTTTACTCCTTAACACCACTCCTCCCTCCTTCCCATCTTCAGCACATCCTTTTCCCGGCTACAATCACTGGACCCGAAACGTTAACTCTGCTTTCTCTCCACAGATGCAGTCAGACTTGCTGAATTTTTCAAGCAATTTCTGCTTTTGTTAGAAGTATTTTAAAGCATGGGGAAGAACTTGGCATCATGATCCAGTGTAGGTTATAACTGCAGTTGAGATAATGGGTGAATGAGATGTGAAACAGAAGAAACTGTTGATTAGAATATTGGTTAAGGTGAAAAGTTCCAGTTTAAGGTTAAGTGAACTGTGATTCTAATGTGTGTTTCATGTTGTTAATGTTTTGTAGACAAAGAATCGAGCAGTGTGAGTCACAACCTCTCCAGTGGGACCAGTTACTACAGCTGTGTCAGTCAGGTCACTGTTGGTAAGTATTGTTACAAACCTAACACTGTGTCAGAGTGTTAGTAAAGTGTGCAGAGCAAAGTGTGCAGAGGACTGTGAAACTTTGCAGAGGAACACAGATACATTGAGTGAGTGGGTAAAGGTCTGGCAGATGGAATACAATGGTAGGAGAAAGTGAGGACTGCAGATGCTGGAGATCAGAGCTGAAAATGTGTTGCTGGAAAAGCGCAGCAGGTCAGGCAGCATCCAAGGAACAGGAGAATCGACGTTTCGGGCCAGAGCCCTGAAGAAGGGCTTCCTGAAGAAGGGCTTATGCCCGAAACGTCGATTCTCCTGCTCCTTGGATGCTGTCGGACCTGCTGCGCTTTTCCAGCAACACATTTTCAGCTCGGAATACAATGGTAGTAAATGTGAAGTCATCCATTTTGATAAGAGTAACAGCAAAATAGATTATTACTTGAATGGTAAAACGTTGCAGTATGCTGCTGTGCAGAGGGACCTGGGTGTCCTTGTGCATGAATCACAGAGGGTTGGTCTGCAGGTACAAGTAATTAGAAAGTCACATGGAATTTTGTGCATCATTTCTAAAGGGGTTGAGTTTAAAAGCAGAGATGTAATGTTGCAGCTGTACAAGGTGCTAGTGAGGCTACACCTGGAATACTGTGTGCAGATTTGGTCTCCTTACTTGAGAAATGGTGTACTGGCACTAGAGGGCGTGCAGAGGAGCCGAGAGTGTGTTGCTGGAAAAGCACAGCAGGTCAGACAGCATCTGAGGAGCAGAAGAATCGACGTTTCGGGCCAGAGCCCTTCAGGAAGGGCCTTAATGAAGGGCTCTGGCCCCAAATATCAATTCTCCTGCTCCTTGGATGCTGCCTGACCTGTAGTGCTTTTCCAACAACACACTGTCAACTCTGATCTCCAGCATCTGCAGTCCTCACTTTCTCCAGGGTGCAGAGGAGGTTCACTAGGTTGACTCCAGAGTTGAGGGAGTTAACTTATGAGGAGAGGCTGAGTAGATTGGGATTATAATCATTGGAATTCAGAAGAATGGGGGAGGGGGGGATCTTACAGAAACATATAAAATTATGAAGGGAATTGATAAAATATAAATAGATAGGATGTTTCCACTGGTAGGTGAGACTAGGACAAGAGGGCATGGCTTCAAGATTAGAGGAAGCAGGGTTAGAACTGAACTGAGAAGAAACTTCTTCACCCAGAGGGTTGTGAATCTATGGAATTCCTTACCCAAGGAAGTAGTTGATGCTACTTCAGTAATTGCTTTTAAAGCTAAGGTAGATACTTTCTTGAAAAATAAAGGAAGTAAGGGATACATTGATAGCGTTGGTAAGTGGAGCTGAGTCCACGAAAAGATTAGCCAGGATCTAATTGAATGGCAGAGCAGGCCTGAAGGGCTGGATGGCCTACTCCCATTCCTAACTATAGGAATGTGCTGGGAATCTACCCTCACTACTCCATAAGTCATCATAAATGTAAAAGTGACCAAATTAATCCCTGAGACAGTTAATGTGTCTGATTTTGACCATTATCTAAGATAAAAGCAACTCACAGTAACATTTATTAATAAACAGGACAACAAAACCACATATTTTATTGTAACATACACATTCCAAAATGCATTATTAAATTTACAATATACAAACGTAAACCATATCCCCTTTAAACTCAACAGGTCTGGTAGTGTCTCTGGAAAGAGAAGCAGAGTAAATGTTTTGAGTCCAACATGACATTTTCAGAACTTTTTTCAGTTTTGTAGAAGAGTCATTTGGACTCGGAACTTTGATTCTGTTTCTCTCTTTACCAATACTGTTTTGTTTCTCCCGTATTTTCTCTATTTCAGAATTCCAGCATCAACAGTAGTTTGCTTTTATCCAAAAGCTGGACAGTATTTTTTTCACTCAAAGCCACCTGGTCTCACAAGAAAATCAAATCCAACTTCTCTGAAAATTGGATTCCTTTGTGTATGCACATAGTAAACACCGCATTGTCCCACTTTTCCTTCAAACTGATAATCCAGACCTCCATTTTCCAAATAAAATACATGTAGTCATTACAGTGTGGAGGCTCATCATGCAGATCAATAAATTCAAGCTGTTTGTCTGCCATTCAATGCAGCAGTGACTATAACAAGCTAAATAGAGAAAGGCATTTAGTTGAATGCAAATCCTTTATAATACCAGGTTGCAAACATTTCTTTAAAGAATTATTTTTCCTGGTCAATGGTACTGATTAGCCTCCATGCTGGTATGGGTCAGAACAAAGTCTCTGTAATTTCCCCTGACTCAGCATACACAAATACACATGCATACACAGGTAAACATGTGTGCACAGACTCACACACACACACGCACACTCATACACAAGCTCAAACACACTGCAAAAGGAACATTTCATCCTATTTCACCCCGTCTCTCTTGTTTAACTTTGGAAGGAAGTCAGACATCACAAAACCCCATCACCCCAGATAAGTTAAAATTGATTTCTTTCACCACTTACACTGTATAGATGTCAGCACATTCATGGGTGAGTGATAAAAGTTGGGAGAATGCATAGATTTGTTTTCAGTGATTGCACAGTCTAATTGACAAAGAAAAATACTTACTGTTAGATGTGATTCCTCAGCCAAGCAACTCTTGCTAAACAATCCTGAGTGTGTTAATAGCTACACTGACAAGCAATTTATTAAAATCAGTCAAGCCTGTAACAGAGTCCATAATTTGCGTTGGCTAGCTAAGACATATATCCATAAAGAGGAACCTATTTTCTGCATGCAGAATGTGTTCATGCCATACAACCCTTCTGAGTTTCCCAGCAGCTTGGAGAGCCCATAACTCCTCACTGAGTTCCTAATGTCAACACCTCAGCCAATCCAGGTCAACTTGGTAACCAATTAGCACTCCTTTCTCCTGTAGTAGAAATTATTGTCATCATTTGAAATTTGGAGTTATTACTTTTGCCATCATAAAGGCAAAGATGGAATGCCTTGACATATGTCTCTCTTTTCAGCAAGATTGAGTAATTGTTGTTGTTGAGGATTCCCCCACCTTTATCATTATGGCTCCATTTTCAAGCTTGATCACTGATGTTAGTAACAAAGGAAGTTCTGTATTTATCAGGGCCTAGAAAGGAATAATTGGTCTTTACAAAGTAAATAACATGCCCCAAAGCAACTGTTTTCCCAAGCAGGTAAAACTTTAATGTCACTTTATACCTTCAAAGGACTGTGTCAAAGGGGAAAGGTTATATTTTTATTTCTATTAAGTTGCTATTTATTGAAAATCTGAATTCTTAAAGTGTTTTAAATTGGTTAATCTTCTGGCTGGTACTGAGATTGTAAAGGGGGTTAGTAAACTCCACTAGCTAGATGCTGGTTTACAATGCAGTTGACATCAATAGAACAAAGCTCACTTTCTGCACTGGCTGAGGTTACAATGTAGGTCCCACCTTCTCAACCTCAGCCCTCACCTTAGGCGAAGTGAACTTTTGGTTAAACTCAGCACCAGTCACCTATCTGCAATGACAGTGTAGTCCTTTGAGACTATGGCTGCTTTACTGAGACTCACTGACATCAGTGAAGAAATAGCCTGATAAAGGGGAAGTTCAAAACTAGAGGGCATATTTCTAAGGTGAAAGGAGAAAGGTTTTAAAAAGGACACAAGGGGCAACTTTTTTACACATAGGGTGGTTTGTGTTTGGAACGAACTGCCAGAGGAAGTGGTGGATGCAGGTACAGTTGCAACATTTAAAAGACATTTGAATAAGTACCATGAATAGGAAAGGTTTGGAGGAATATGAGCCAAACACGACAAGTGGGACTAGTTTAGTTTGGGAACATGACTGGTGTGGGTTTGTTGGACTGAAGGATCTATGACTATAAAGCACTTTCACATTATGAAAGAGTTTATTAGGGTAGATGTGGAGAAGTTGTGTCCATTTCTGTGGGAGACCAAAACTAGGGACGTAAATATAAAATAATCACAAATAAATCCAACAAGGAATTCAGGAGAAACATCTTTACCCAACGGAAAGTGAGAAGTGAGGGTCATGATTAGATTCAGCCAGAATCTTGTGAGATCCTGGAGCAGGGTCCAGAGGCTGAATGGCCTAATTTGTATATTGTTTATTTAAGGGAAGCTGGACAAACACATGAGAGAGTTGTATAAGGTAAGCGAGTGAGGGATTAGGATGATGGGTGGTTAGGGTGGGTCAGGAGGCAGTCACGTCAGGGCTGAGTTGGGTGTCAGGAGGATTGATGGGTTGGGGGTACGTTTGGTGTTGCGATGCTCAGCTCAGGTTGTGTTGAGGAGGTGATGGGAATGAGGGGTCAGGGATCAGTGGTGAGTCAGGGATGGGGCTAGTGTCGAGAACACAGAAAAGGTTTTACTCCCTGTAACCTTCACTGGGTAATGATCCAAGTGAGTGTGTTGTAACTCTCCAAAGTCTCTAACACTTACTCAGGGTTGGAGAGTTCTGCAGGAAGGCTCTGCACACCGAATAAATGATGATGAAAGGCTTTTGCCCGAAACATCGATTTTCCTGCTCCTCAGATGCTGCCTGACCTGCTGTGCTTTTCCAGCACCGCTCTGATCTAAACACTGAATAAATGGCTATCTGATGTTTAAACACTCCTGGATAATTCTAGCAGTTGATGAGTTGGGATCTCCAAGGGATCCTATAGCATATCTTCCAGGGTAGATGGTTGTAAAAGGTTTCTCCCAATCGGAAGATGTGGGCCAGAGCAAGTCTTTGTAATTTGAAGGCTGCACTCAGATATCACTGAGGTAATGGCCTGAGCCAATGGAACAGGTCAGTGGGATGTTGTTTTATTGTCTGAAGCACAATGTCTTCAGTTATTTCTCTTCACCTTTGCCAAAACAACGGATTGTCAGATCTGGGCAGGCAGCACAGGGCGAGTGTTGGGAGCCTGTGGAAGTTCCAAGATGCAGACTCTGTGGGTATCACCCTTGAAGTTTGAACTTCTAATAGTTTAATTCCCCCTACTCCTGGAATCCTCTGAAGTGGTCTCCAACTCTGAAAAAGAGCCAGAAGCTTCAGCCAGTTCTGATTTACTTACCTAAATAGGTCCCCAGGAAAGGTTCAACAGCAAAACCTCATCTAACTCCTGGGGAAATCCATAACTGGTTCCCCAGTCACTCACAGCGACCTCTAATTCCTCCCTTAAATACTCTCCCCCCACTTCCCAGTACAAGCCCCCCCTCCCTAAATCAACCTAATCCGACTGCTCCCCAATCAGATCTGACTAATTCTCATCAATCTGACATGACTAACCTTTAACCTGACACTGCCTCGTGATCCAACCTACCCTGACCCCTCTGCCCACCCATTCCTTCATGTTGAACATTTAACCATATCTTACAGCAGATAGTGCCCCAAGAAACAAAGAGGTAAGGGAGGCGTTTGGGTGTCATTGGTGCTGACTCACTCTGCAGCTCTCTATTTGTATTCTGGGCTGTGGGAGTCCCTCTGCGCAGGGATTGTGCACTGGATGTCTGCCCTTTATCAACCCATCCAGGTCAATGGGTAGTTTTCCATTTCATCAGTATCAGACATAGAGTTCCAATACTGATCGGAAGAATTGGGCTAATGCCTCTTCCCCCAGTACCCTGCAGGACTGACACCTTGGACAGGGGACTACATTCTCAACCAGGAACAGGTCCAAATCTCTCCTGGAAGAGTTCTGTGATTAAAAATTCACCACAGAAGATGTTAAATGCCAGAGGAAACATCACAGAAGTGCTTCACAGGAGGCTCCCAAGCACTGAGGATGTCACCTAGACAGGGGACGAAACGTCTGCAACACAAATTCTCAGCTCGGCGAACAGAACCACAACACCAGTGGATTGACTCCTGATTGCCCTCTGAAATGAACTAGTGAGCTACCTTGTACAAGAACAACATGTTGACTCTGAAGCAATGCCCACATCCTATCAAAGAATAATAAAAGAAATCAAGGTCACTTTGTTTGTACACTTTGTAATTATGACTCCCTGATTTTCCCTCATTTATTTAATTTTAACAAACTGTTGATGACAATGTGATAATTTTCCTCCAACTAATTTTCTAATTGTCTGCACAGTACACTGGGATAATCTGTAAATGCTACATAAATTCAAGCCTTTTGAAATATTCAGGAAAATATTTATAAAACAAAGAACTGCAGATGCTGAAGATCTGAAAGAAAACAGAAATTACTGGAGAAACTTGGCAGGTCTGACAGCATCTGTGGAGAGAGAAACAGTTAACTTTAACTTTTTGAGTCCAGTGATGCTTCATCAGAATGTCAGAACTGCTGGATCTGCTGAGATTCTCCAGCAATTTCTGTTCTTGTTTGAGGAAAATGTTATCTTCCCACATTAATATTTATCAATATTGTAAATGTTTGAATTTGAAATTTTGTTCTCATTGCTTTCTTTGTTTTCTGAACTGTGTTTGCACAGAAATTTATGAAGTAAGGAGGCCATTTTCATTGGAAAATAGTTTCTGCCTGACAATGTTGCACCTCCACTAGATGGCGGTGTTGGAACCACAATATGTAATGGTGCTGGTGTGTGCGGCCACACTGAGGTGAAACAGCAGGCAGGAAGCTCTCAGGCATTGTGATCAAAATCTCTAGATATATTGTTCCTAGTTTCTGATTCTGACTACTCAATCTGGTCAAAACATGACAAACATTCTGGTCATTAACTCAACAGCTGGCCTGTACTCATCTGAGCTATAGGATGGAGAACATTGAAGATGTAACATTTCCATAAACAATTCATGGTACAGAGAGGGATATACATTCTCAATATCACTTTCCTTTTCTACCTGATTCATATAGGAATAGGTGGAGGCCGTTCAGCCCCTCCAACCTACTCTGCCATTCGATGAAATCACAGTTGATCTGCATCCAAATTCCATTTACCCTCCTGGTTCCATAACCCTTAATCCCCTGACCCAATAGCAATTTGCCAATCTCAATTTAGGATCCAATCACAAATTTCAATCTCAACAGCTTTTCTTCTGCCAAGCAGAGCTCCAGTTTTCCATTCCCCTTCGTGTGGAGAATTGTTGCCTCAATTCACTCCTTGAATGACCTAGTTCTGAGTTTAAAGTTACACTACTTTCTTTGAACTCCGAAAGAAGACCAAAGACCAGAAGAACTATATTCCCTCCGTGTCCTATTAACTCCTTTCACCATCTTCAACTTCTCAATTCAGTCATGCATTAATTTTGTAAACTCAAGGGAATCTTTTCTCCCAAAGGAGAGTGAATCTGTGGAATTCTTTACCTCTGTGGAGGGCTGTCGAGGTTGGGACATTAAATATGCTCAGGGCTGAGATAGACAGATTTTTAATCAGGAAGGGAATCAAGGGTTAGGGGGAAAAGGTAGGAAAGTGGAGTTGAGGATTATCAAATCAACCATGATCTTATTTAATGGCAAAGCAGACTTGATGGGCTGAATGGCCTATTTCTATTCTTACATATTATAGTATTATGAATATAAAGCCTATCTTTGCATCTTGTTCTCAAAATTTAACCCTTTAGTCACGGTGGCACAGTAGTTAGCACTGCTGCCCCACAGCACCAGAGACCCGGGTTCAATTCCCGCCTCAAGCAACTGTCTGGGTGGAGTTTGCACACTCTCCCCGTGTCTGCGTGGGTTTCCTCCGGGTGCTCTGGTTTCCTCCCACAGTCCAAAAAGTGTGCAGGTCAGGTGACTTGGCCATGCTAAATTGCCAGTAGTGTTAGGTGAAGGGGTAAATGTAGGGGAATGGGTCTGGGTGGGTTGCTCTTCAGAGGGTCGGTGTGAAAAATGTGTTGCTGGAAAAGCGCAGCAGGTCAGGCAGCATCCAAGGAGCAGGAGAATCGACGTTTTGGGCATAAGCCCTTCCTGAAGAAGCTTCTTCAGGAAGGGCTTATGCCCAAAACGTCGATTCTCCTGCTCCTTGAATGCTGCCTGACCTGCTGCGCTTTTCCAGCAACGCATTTTTCAGCTCTGATCTCCAGCATCTGCAGTCCTCACTTTCTCCTAGAGGGTCGGTGTGGACTTGTTGGGCCGAAAGGCCTGTTTCCACACTGTAACTAATCTAATCTAATCTAATCTAGTCCGGGGACCATTATACCCCAAAGATCAATACAGCTGCCTTGGGTTGCAAAGAGAGGAAAAAGCATGACAATAACAAGAGAGGAGGAACAATCTACTCTCAGGTACAAAATTAAATTCTAAATATCTTTAAAACAATTAGTCTTTTTGACAAGTTCATAAGAGGTATCTCCCTCTTCCACAGTCAGTCCTATTTGACTCCGAGATATGTCCAAACAGGTTAACAAAAAATACCTTTTTCACCAGATGTGTTTAGTTAATAAAGGGGTTACAGAAAATATTTATTCAATATACATTTACTGAATGATTAAATCATCTTTTCCCATCTTCCTCTTTGCTCAATACCTGACCCAATTTCTAGAATAGCGCATCCCGTAGAAAACAATTGAATGATTAATTATATTAACAGCACAACTTTCCTTGGTCTGTTTCCATCCTTTAAAAGAATGTTACTTGTATTTTTTAAGTAATGGGATTTTAAAATGGAAATAAGAGAAATTGTTTGCATTTCCGTAGTGCCTTTCAGTAACTCAAGTTGCCCCAAAGTGCTTCAGAGCTGATGAAATACTTTGGAAGGGCAGCATAGCAGATGTGACGAGCGATTTCCAAACAGTAAGTTTGCACAAACAACAGTGAGATATCAACACAAGCGTTATATCCAGGAAGGTCTGTGTATCCAGAGAGACAGTGCTGAGCCGAGTGAGAGAATGTAATTATTCAAAATGAACATTGCAGGGCATTTAGAAGGAGACTTCAGACAGATATTTATTTAGTACCTAAAGCAGGGCATAATAAGGTTTACAAAAACAAGATAAAATGGATGCTGGAAATCTCAAATGTAAACAGAAAATAATGGAGAAACTCAGCAGGTTGGGCAGCACCTTTTGGAGACAGAAACAGAGTTAATGTTACAGGTCAAGAATTTTTTTTCATCAGACTCTCCTGCGTTCTCACAACAAATCCTCGCACTGAAACATTAACTCTGTTTCTGCCTTCACAGATGCTGTTGGACCTGCTGAGGATTTCCAGTATTTTCTGGACAATGTGGCACATCTTGATGTTAATGTTGGATGTAAAAACTCATGTTAATTGCATATTAATTGAGACAAAATGCACACAAGACAGAAGTGAAATCTCAGTTATATATTTTCACAATGGGAACAGAGATGTCTAGTTTGTCTTGATGACCCTTCTCCAGAACAGGGGTCACTGGACTCAAAAGATTGACTCCGCTTTCTCAGCACAGATGCTGTCAGACCTGCTGAGTTTCTCCAGCTATTTCTGTTTTTGGTTCAGGTTTCCAGCATTTGGAGTTCTTTCTTTTGGAATTTGTTTTATGCACAAATAGAAACTACAAACTCGAGCATGTTCTGTAGATAGATTTCACTGCTAATCAAGAAATGCAATACTGTGTCACTTGGTTACGAGTATCAAATTAAAAGCACACCATGGTATTATATTTTAATGATGCATTGAATAGGGATCATCTTCCAATGTTTGAGATAATGAATTTTTGCTGGTTTAAAAATCTGCAATGAACAAAGTTGACAGGGAAGCTCAATGCATCACCTTGAGGGTGAAATTGGGATCTGACAGGCTAGGATTTGTGCCTTTATTGAAGGAGAAGCCTGGGAATTACAGACCTGTGAGTCTGACCTACGGTAAGTTGTTGAAGGTAATTCTGAAAGATAGAGTTTATATGCATTTGGAGAGACAAGGAATGATTAAGGATAGCCAGCATAGTTTTGGGCAAGAGAAATGGTGTCTCACAAACGTGTTTTTGAGGAGTAACCAAAAAGACTGGTGAGCTCAGAGTGGTAGAGATTATTTACCTGGACTTTAGTGAAGCCTTTGACAAGGTTCTGCATGGTCGACTAATTAGTAAAGTTAGATCATGGGGGATTCAGTGTGAGCTTGCCAATTGGTTTAATGGCAGGAGACAGAGAGTGGTGGTCGAAGTTGTTTTTCAGACTGGAGGCCTGTTACCAGCAGTGCTCCACAGGGATCAGTGCTGGGTCTGCTTTTGTTTGTCATTTAAATAAATGATTCAGATGAGAATGTAGGGAGTCATAGTCAGCAAGTTTGTAGATGACACCAAAATTACTGGTATAGTGGACAGTGAAGAAGGTATTCTAAGATTACAAAGGCATCTTGATCGATTGGGTCAATGGGCTGAGGAGTGGCAGATAGAATTAAATTTGGATAAATGCGAGGTATTGATAAAACAAATAAGGGGCAGAACTTATTTTTTGTTTGAGAGTGTTGGTGGGTTTGTGTGCTACTGGGATTCTGAGGGGTCTTAGTAGTCTGGCTGTCATTTCTGGAACTTCTTTAATGTATGGTAAGGCGGTTAGGGTTTCTGGCTGTGTTTGGTCTGCTTGTCGTGGTTTGTTCTTGAGGAATCTGCGCACTGTATTTTTTGAGTATCCGTTCTTCTTGAATACGTCGTATAGGTGGTTCTCCTCTGTTTTCCGATGTTCGTCTGTGCTGCAGTGTGTGGTGACTCGTTGGAATAGTGTTCTGATACAGCTTCGTTTGTGTGTGTTGGGATGGTTGCTGGTGTAGTTAAGTATTTGGTCAGTGTTTGTTGGTTTTCTGTATACGCAGGTTTGTAGTTCTTTCTTTCGACTGTGACGTCCAGGAATGCGAGTTTGTTGTCGGTTTCTTCCTCCTTGGTGAACTTTATGCCTGTGAGGGTGTTGTTGATGATGTTAAATGTCTCTTCTATCTTGTTTCGTTTTGTGATGACAAAGGTATCATCTACATAGCGGACCCAGATTTTTGGTTTGATGGTTGGTAGGGCTATTTTAGTCTTTGCATTACCGCTTCTGCTATGAATCCTGATAGTGGAGATCCCATGGGTGTGCCGTTGGTTTGTTCATAGACTGTGTTGTTGAAGGTGAAGTGGGTGGTGAAGCACAGGTCCACTAGCTTCATGATGTTTTCGTTGGTAATGTGATTGATGGTGGTTGGGGTGTGTGTGATGGTCTCTTCTAAAAGTGTGGTAAGTGTTTCCTTTGCCAGGTCGATGTTGAGGGAGGTGAACAGTGCTGTTACGTCGAATGAGATCATTGTTCATGAATAGGAGAGGTTTGGAGACATATGGACTAAACACAGGCAAGTGGGACTAGTTTAATTTGGGAACATGGTTGGCATAGATAAATGGGCCAAAAGGTCTATTTCCATGCTGTATGACTCTATGAAGATCTAATCTATGAGATTCCATTTAAGTGTGCAATGGGGTCACCAGGATCAAACTGCACACCAGATTGGGAATGAAAGCAGCTGGTCAATATTTGTTATTATTATATTATTCAAGGGAACTGAATTTGCAAAATATACAATAACGTGACTGTGCTGTCCCACTTGGACTTAGATTTCTAAATCCCAGGAATTGACGCATAACAGGAAGACCATCTTTCTCAGCATAATTTGCTGAAAATTGACCATTGGAAAATTTCAATCTCAAGTTACGTCTAACACAAAGCAAGCTCTAAAAAACATTGCATTCATAGCTAACCACACCCTCTGATTAAAATAATCACTAGTGTGGGTTTATGCTAGTTCCACATTTTTGAGTACCTTCTAGAAAGTTGTAAAATCGAAAGATTTCTTTGAATGTCTGGACATTAAAGTATTGCTTTAAAATCTTCTAAGCATTTGATGATAATACTGGACAAGATAGATCCCAGAATGATACCTGGCTTGAGAGCTCATAAGATTAATATTTTTTCTATTTGTTTATTCTGGTGATCAGTCACTGAACATGTTCATAGGAGACTGTGTAGTCTTACCAAAGCAATATCAAATTTTCTTATTCGAAAGTAGAAAGTACGCATACTGTGTTACACAAATAGCAACCATTTGAAAAGACTTTGTTGCAATTATTAGAAATAAAACTTAAACCCATTGTACTCTCAGCAACAAGATACTCAAACCTCAGTCAAAGTATGACTCTGATTCTAAATTAAACTTCCTTCTTCAGCTGGTGTGGATTTTTTTTTCTGGCAAATATCTGTATTTACTCAATGTTATCTTCTTTGGTTATTTTACTTTCATGAAATTATTAATCAACTTGCTAACAGAGCTCATTTATTGCTTAACACAAATTTTCTAAACTCCCCTTCCATGGTCTTCTGTTTCTGGAACTTTCTCTCACTGACATTAAACCACCCAGAACCTCTCTCCTCCTTCTCTGATCATCTTGGGGACTATTAATCCTGGACGCCCTTTCTCCCTGAATGATCTGTTTCTATCTGTAGGAAACTTGCACATTCCCTGTCCTTCTGGATTGTTCTGCCATTCCAGTAGAACAAATGTCTCTTTATGTGTTCCCTGTGTCATAGGATACCTTGTTGCTAGACAACGGCAATATGTTTCCTCTCTTATACTTTTTGTTTTCCAAAGCACTGAACTATTCACCTCAAAGGTTTCGATCAGTCTGATTTAAATGCAGGTAAACAAATTTCCACATTCCAGTATCACTCTCAGAATGCAAAAATGAAACTAATCCATTCCACTCTTAACCCACACAATGTTGAAATAGAAATCAAAATTAAAGCTATACATGGGTCCTGTCTGTTTTAGAAACAAAGTTTCCAAATAAAGATAAAAATATGTAATGACCCTTCATCAAAATACAAATCAATAAGTCTACACAGAAAGTAACAAATGTAATCCAATGAAACTAGAAAATGATTCTGGGCAATTTTAAACATTCATTTTGGATGATTTAATATTAGGTCACTCACAGATGGCTGACTAAACACCAATTGAAAATATTTTTATCATAATAATTCAATTTCCAGCTGTGTTAGTGACATAGAATGATTACAGCTCAGAAGGAAATCATGTGACATTAAGAAAACTGTACCAGGTTACTGCTCTTAAATCTACCATGGAATACTTACTATGTTTATCTTTTAAATCTCAAGTCTAACCTTGTGCTGGTTAATGGGAAATGGTGGTGTCCAAACTTTGAAATTATACCACCAGAAAGGGTAAGGGCAGCAGATATATGGGAACACCTGTGATAACACTATGGCTTTAAGAATTGTATTTTGACCTTTTTTGTATAAAGAAAGGTTGAGACGAAGGTGTTGAGCAGTCTGCTCAAAGCCAATAAAGTAAACAGCTTGTGAGGTCTTAGGGTGTAGGTTTGCTCGCTGAGCTGTAGGTTTGATATCCAGACGTTTCATTACCTGGCTAGGTAACATCATCAGTGACGACCTCCAAGTGAAGCAAAGCTGTTGTCTCCTGCTTTCTATTTATATCTTTCTCCTGGATGGGGTTCCTGGGGTTTGTGGTGATGTCATTTCCTGTGTGTTTTCTGAGGGGTTGATAGATGGCATCTAGATCTATGTGTTTGTTTATGGCGTTGTGGTTGGAGTGCCAGGCCTCTAGGAATTCTCTGGCATGTCTTTGCTTAGCCTGTCCCAGGATAGATGTGTTGTCCCAGTCAAAATGGTGGTTTTTTTCATCCATGTGTCGGGCTATGAGGGAGAGAGGGTCATGTCTTTTTGTGGCTAGCTGGTGTTCATGTATCCTGGTGGCTAACTTTCTTCCTGTTTGTCCTACGTAGTGTTTGTGGCAGTCCTTGCATGGAATTTTATAGATGACGTTGGTTTTGTCCATGGGTTGTAATGGGTCTTTTAAGTTTGTTAGTTTTTGTTTGAGAGTGTTGGTGGGTTTGTGTGCTACTAGGATTCCGAGGGGTCTCAGTAGTCTGGCTGTCATTTCTGAAACTTCTTTGGTGTATGGTAAGGTGGTTAGGGTTTCTGGCTGTGTTTTGTCTGCTTGTCGTGGTTTGTTCTTGAGGAATCTGCGCACTGTGTTTTTTGAGTATCCGTTCTTCTTGAATACGTCGTATAGGTGGTTCTCCTCTGCTTTTTGAAGTTCGTCTGTGCTGCAGTGTGAGGTGGAATAGTGTTCTGATACAGCTTGGTTTGTGTGTGTTGGGATGGTTGCTGGTGTAGTTGAGTATTTTGTCAGTGTTTGTCGGTTTTCTGTATATGC
The DNA here is from genome assembly GCF_037043375.1 of Chiloscyllium plagiosum. Taxonomy (NCBI): domain Eukaryota; kingdom Metazoa; phylum Chordata; class Chondrichthyes; order Orectolobiformes; family Hemiscylliidae; genus Chiloscyllium; species Chiloscyllium plagiosum. The sequence continues at coordinate 20,666,889 of NW_028270157.1, read as the reverse complement.
AGGTTTGTAATTCTCCCTTGTCCTTTCTTCCTACTGTGACGTCCAGAAATGTGAGGTCTTGTTTTCTTTTAAAGATTGAACAATAGAAGCAGCCTGAATGAGTGGTGTCAAGTTCCCACAAAACTGGGATTTTTAGGTTTAGCTTTCTGCAGTTGTTGGGATCTGGAAGATGGATGTGGAAGCTCTTATTCCTCTCTCTGTTACATCTAAAAGCTGGGGTTCTCTTCCTGCTCGTGGAATTGCTTGTGCGACAATTTATTTTATTGAATTTGCCTTTGCCAAGGGTGTGTTCATGGGATGTTACTATAGTAAAATAGTTAATTAGTTGCAGGTATATATATATTTATAGTTAAGCATTTCCATAGAGTTACAGTTAAGCCAATTCTTTTATTTTTATTTTGTCTGTATTTTAACTGTAGTGCAACAATAAAGTGTTTTTTGCTTAAACTGGAGTACTTTGACCAATTGAATTGCATATGGAATGCAATGCCTTACACTTACCTTTAAAATAGGAAAAAGTTAGAGACTAGGCTATCATCTTAATATAATTTGAAGGCTGTCCAGTAGGTGGGGAGTTCCTTGTCAGGCTTGCAGGACCTGGCATTAGAATGTGGAGTGGAGATTGGGAGGAGAGATGTGGGGCACTGCTGAGAGCCACCCCTTTGCTGGCAACTCCCTTCAGCCAAAACCCTCCACCCAATGTCCCCCAATCCACTAGCTCTCTGGGATCTGGGTCTGGGTCTGGGATTCCCTGATGCACCTAGTGTTTGTTGGCAGTTAGTAGAACATTTTGTTCAACTTAAACAACACAGTTCATGAAGGTTGTCAAGAGGAAAATTACTGGAATTGGATCAGGAAGAGATACTTCAGTTTTGTGGAGAGACTGGGGTTGGTCGTCTTTGAGCTTGAGTTTTAATTGTAGCATTCAAAAGAATTAATAATGTTGGTTACATTAATAAGGGGCAACAGATTTTGGTAGCAGAGGGTGTTATATACAGGGGCGACAGTTTTAATGTAATTGGTAAAAAAAAAACTGGCGGTTGCACAATAAATTTATTTAGAAAAGGACAAAGTGAAATTTAGAATCTAGCATACATTGCTTGAAAGGCAGATATATAGATGAATTCATACATAGTTGTTGTTGAAATTAGGGATGGGCTCTCCTTGCCAGGATGAAGACCAATAAAAACTATTTTTAAAACGTGCACATTAACCTTGATTTAATTTCCCATTGGGAGAATTATCCTGTAGGAATTTTAAAATTTTCTACTCCTTCTGCTGGATTTTGAACTCTTCTTCCCTACTCTCGGTTTAATTGCTCACGTTAGACAGCTAACTTTCTTTAAGCAAGACAATAGTGAAACAAAATACTGTCGATTGATAGAAACATACATCTATTTGACAATTTTAACGTGATACCACAAATAAACATGGAGGTAGGTTGGAGTTGTCTTATAATCGTCACATACAGAGATTGGACAGGAGATTGGGTTATTTAGACAGGGAAAGGGTATGGTTAATGAAAACAGTACTTTATTGCCATTTTAAGAAATAGAGAGTAAAATTGACAGATGAAAGAATCGAGAGAGAGATCTAGAGAAACATTTATTGCCAATCTAATTGCTTGTGAGGAAGGGGTGGTGAACTGCCTTCTTAAACTGCTTCAGTCCATTTGTTGTAGGGACAATCACAATGTTGTTCGGGAGAGATTTGCAGGACCCAACAACACCTAGTGAACAGTGATATTTTTCCAAAGTCAGGATGGTGAATGGCTTAGAGTGGAACTTTGCAGGTTTTGGTGTGCTTTTGTATGTTTGCCCTTCTGGATTGTAATAGTCGTGGACTTGGAAGGTGCTGTCTAAGCGGCCTTGATGAATTTTTGCTGTGCATCTTGTCAATGGTACATGCTACTGTTCCTGTGTAATGGTGTGGAGGAAGGGAATGGATGTGCTGCCAATCAAGGAGGTTGCTTCGTCTTGGATGGTATCAACCCTCTTGAGCATTGTTAGAGCTGCACCCATCCAGACAAGTGGGGAGTATTCCATAACACACCTGACTTGTGCCTTGTAGATTGTGAACAGGTTTTGGGGAGTCAGAAGATGTTACTCACTACATGAATCCTAGCCTCTGACATGTTCTTTGTAGCCACAGTTTTTGTATGTCTGTTCCAGTTCAGTTTCTGATCAATGGTGACTCCTAGGATGTTGATAGTAGGCAATTCAGTGATGGTGACAACACTGACTGTCCAAGGGTTAGGTTGTCTCTGGTTGTTGATGGTCATTGTTTGGCACTTGTATGGCATGTTTGTTATTTGCCACTTGTCAGCCCAAGCCTTGTTTTTCTCTATGACTTGCTGCATTTGAACATGGACTGCTTCAGTATCTGAGGATGAAGGAATGGTGCTGAACATTGTACAATCATTGGCGAACATCCCCACTTCTGACCTTATGATGGAGGGAAGGTCATTGATGAGGCAGTTCAAGATGGCTGAGCATAGGACACTAGCCTGAGGAACTCCTGCAGAGATGTCTTGGAGCTGAGATGACTGACCTTCAACAACCTCAAGCCCTCGAATGACCAGTTGCTCATCAGAAGGCAGCCTTGACATCCAATTAGGGATGGTGGGTAGGCTGTCAAAGCAGGAGGGCCAATCAGAGAGCTTCCAGGTTGATAGAACCATTAGTCTGCATTGGCAGCTAAGAGTAGGAGGAGGCTTTTTGAAATGGAGGAAGCTTATTAAATTTACAATGCAAAATGACTTCTGAAGTAGGACTCTGATGTGGTGAAGTCTATGTTTGTAACAGCCAGGGATGCAGATCCAACATTAAGCCTCCAGTTGCCACTGGCACCTCCAACTTACCATTCCAAAGCTGGCTAAACTGACACCCCTCTCCCTTGCCACAGGGATCTGCAGGCAACGTGGAATTCCCAGTCAACCTCCATCAACAAGCTTTAAATGGGAGAATTGTCATACATACGAGTGGCATGAGCTCCTGTTACAATCCCCAAAGAGATCAATAACTTTTAAAAAGTATTTGAATTTTTAGTGACCAACTTAAAGGAAACAGACAAAAATTCCAAGCTCTAAGACATTTACTGTAACAAACTAAAAGCAACCAGTTCTGAGGAAGGGTCACTGAACCCGAAACGTTACCTCTGCTTTCACTCCACCAATGCTGCCAGACCTGCTGGGTTTCTCCATCTGTTCAGACTAAAAGCAATGTTGTCTAATACAGCCAACTACAGAAAACAGAACCCTTATTAGCATCTCAATACACCAATAACCCACGCCACGTATGTACTGAATAACATACTTTACACAGTGTTTCGGAAGACAGTCTAACGTGATTCCCAGCTTCTGACAGGTTCACATCTCCCTGTTTCTTGGAAGTGTACAGGCAAATTGTCAAAGGTTCTCTCCCTCAGTCCTCTGAGAACTCCTAAACCGAATGACAGCAGTAAGTCTCACTCGAGTGATTTCCTCTCCCAGCTTCTCCTGGGAAAATCTTCCAATGTCCCAAAATTGCTGTGGATTTCTTCTTGTCAATGGACACGCTTTCTCTGGTATTCTGTCTGGTAGTTAACAGAGAAGATAGCCTTTTCCTTTCCAGCAATGGCTGCTGTTCTCTAATACTCCCTCTTTCTCTCTATTCCTTTTCAAAGTATTTGAGACAGAACTTCTGCCATCATAAGAACATCAGCTTCTATGTTTTTCAGGTGTCAAAACTGGCATTGTGTATTTCAATAGCACATGAACGGGGACACTAGTCTCCATGGTAACCAAGCTATATAGCCAGCTTTGGGCTGAATTCATAACAGTTCACATTGCTTTCTTCATTTGACCATTTTACCCTAAATTAAGAAAGACAGTGTAAACGATAGGCCTGAATGTTCCTATATTTTCACTGCGTGTTATTTTCAGGGAGTTTCATGGAGCTTTCCCACCTTGGCCCTTGGCAACTATTCCCACACAATCGTTTGCTGCTAACCCCATTAATTATGCATTTGGGCTCCATATTGATGTTGAGAATTGATTTCCCAAATACTTGCCATTGCCCACATTGCTCAAAAGCCAAGAACATTCCGCCCATAATCAACTTCTGGAACCATACAACTGTTATACTTAGGACTATCCCCTGCCTCAGTTTCTGCCCCTGACAAGGAGCCAAAGGTTTAAATAACCTATGTTGGAATCTATTGGAATCTATTGGGATTTATTGGGAACTCACATGTTGGAATATTTCAATGTGGGTTTAAATTGTCTCAATACCCCATCATGTCTTATTTTAGCATTTTAGCCACAGAAGGACTGTGTAAGAGAAAGGGAAATTCATTCATGTACCTAACACCAATGAAGACAATTTGGAAATTCATAAGATGGAGGGTGATGCTGTCAGATCTGTTGAGTTTCTCCAGCACTTCCTGGTTATCTTTCAGATTTCTGGCATCGCATTATTTTGCTTTTATTTGAGTGATAATGCAAAGGCCAAAAGGTGGTCCATAGCTAAATAAGGCACAATTTGCTAAGAGGAGAAAGTGAGGACTGCAGATGCTGGAGATCAGAGCTGAAAATGTGTTGCTGGAAAAGTGCAGCAGGTCAGGCAGCATCCAAGGAACAGGAGAATCGACGTTTCAGGCATAAGCCCTTCTTCAGGAATTCCTGAAGAAGGGCTTATGCCCGAAACGTCGATTCCCCTGCTCCTTGGATGCTGCCTGACCTGCTGCGCTTTTCCAGCAACACAATTTGCTAAGACACCACATACCGTCACCTTAAAATAAAGCTTGACCCGCTCATTATAGTAAAATAATGATGATAGGAGTGAGGTTGAGAAGATTAAAATGTAATTAAAGTTGTCCATTATGCATGGGTGCATCCAAGTTAGCTGAATAAAATAAGAATGAGATCCATGAAAGTTATCTCATCTAATCAACTTGAATGAGACTCTGTGAAAGAACAGGCTGTGTTAATTTGTTGTCATCTACTATAATTCAATAGAACAGTCGTGTAAAACAATGCTGTTACCATATTCATCACTGGATATTAAATCCTGTCATGTAAATCCAATCAAGCTAGAATAATATGGAGGTTAATCTGGCAAGGCGAACAATCCTATGTTGTGATCGAAACATGCAATGTCAATTAACAGTGTTTCTTTAATTGAAGTCAATGATTCCCTTCAAACTCACAAGATTGTGTCTGTTTTCCAGGTTTCGACATTGCGGGACAATTAGCGATTGGTCTCTCTGGATGGTCAGTGCCCTTTCCTCAAGATGGCCCACAGCCTTGCCATCGACCCCAGTACATGTGTAAGGACTTTAAGCCGCCTCCTTTCAAGCCATTTGTTTCTCAGAAGGACCAATCAGCCCCTGCCTCTTGTCCAGCCTCACTCTCCATCACGCCAGTGCTTTCTTACTACAGCAGCAGCCAGGAAACACTCAGCCAAGAAACTGAAGGTAGGACAAATAACAAGGCACATCCCCACAGTTTCCTTTATATTGTTTAAAGCATGTAGAAACATCTACTCATCCCTGCATTGTAGCAGCAACACCTACACCAGAGCCCAGTAGCTCCTAGAATGCTCAGAACACACCACTTGCCCACATGCCATCCTGACTTATAAATATATCGCCATGCCTTCACTGTCATTCAGTCAAAGTCCTTTAGCTCTCTCCCTAACAGTGCTGTAGGTCTTCCTACACCACATACACTGTAGCGATTCAAGAAGGTGACTCACTGCCACTTTCTTAAGGGGTGGGCAACAACTGCTGTCCCAGCCAATGACCCCTACATCCCACTAATTATTACATTAGAAATAAAACAGGAAAACATATCTTCAGTGGGTTCTCCAATAAATAACCCCAATTATGTAACTAAGTCCTTTTAATGTCTTGAAATATCCCAAGACATTCATGGGAGTATTGTCAGATAAAATGGAGTATGAAGAGAGTTAAAAAATAGGAGATATGTTCCATGCACTGGAATCAGCCTGGCCTCCTCCAGTTACTGAGACACATCAGTTACACCGACACTGTTCCATCACTCACCCCACCAACTCTGCACTCGCTCCAAGTTAAAATCAAGAAAGAGGAAGTATTATAACATTGTTAATTTAGAAATATGTTAATTAGAAAGTCTGCAGTGGTAACATTTTATTGTTCTACAATTTGACAGGATGCACTGATGTGGAGTTAGTTGGTTGTAGGACTATACAAACTTTGAATTTATTTTAAAAATAAATGGATCTCTTCCATAGAGTCACTGAGAAAATTAAAATGACTTTGCTTTCTGGACTTCTTCAGGTCATAGAATCATAGAGTCATAGAGATGTACAGCATGGAAACAGACCCTTTGGTCCAACTTATCCGTGCTGACTAGATATCCTAAACTAATCTAGTTCCATTTGCCAGCACTTGGTCCATACCCCTCTAAACCCTTCCTATTCATATACCATCCAGATGTCTTTTAAATGCTGTAATTGTACCAGCTTCCACCACTTCCACTGGCAGCTCATTCCATACACATACTACCCTCTGTGTGAACAAGGCAAAAGTGAGCACTGCAGATGCTGGAAATCAGAGTCTAGGTTAGAGTGGTGCTGGAAAAGCACAGCAGGTCAGGCAGCATCTGAGGAGCAGGAAAACCGATGTTTTGGGCAAAAGCCCTTCACCAGGAATCAAGTGTAAACAAGTTGCCCCTTAGGTCTCTTTTATATCTTACCCCTCTCACCCTAAACCTATGCTTTCTAGCTCTGGACACACCCCTCCCCCGGGGAAAAAAATCTTGTCTGTTTGTCCTATCTGTGCCCCTCATGATTTTATAAACCTCTATAAAGTCATCCCTCAGCATCTGATGCACCAGGGTAAACACCCCCAGCCTATTCAACCTCTCCTTGCAGCTCAAATCCTCCAACCCTGGCAACATCCTTGTAAATCTCTTCTGAACCCTTTCAAGTTTCACAACATCAATCCGATAGCAGGGAGAGCAGAATTACATGCAATATTCCAACAGTGGTCTAACCAATGTCCTGTACAGCTGCAACATGACCTCCTGACGCCTGTACTCAATGCTCTGACCAATAAAGGAAAGCATACCAAACACCTTCTTCATTTCCCATCTACCCGTGACTCCACTTTCAAGGAGCTATGAACCACACTCCAAGATCTCTTTGTTTATTACCATTAAATGTATAGGTCCTGCCCTGATTTGTCTTTCCAAAATGCAGCACCTTAAACTAAACTCCTTCTCCCAGTTTTTGACCCACTGGCCCATATGATCAAGGTCCCGTTGAACTCTGACGTAACCTTCTTTGTTACCCACAACATCTCCAGTTTTGATATCATCTGCGAACTTATGAACTATACCTCCGATGTTCACATCCAAATAATTTATCCTCCTTCTTACTCTTCTCTCCATAAGACCATAAGGTATAGGAGTTGAATTATTCCATTCAGTCCGTTGAGTCTGCTCCACCAGTCAATCATTGCTGATATGTTTCTCAACCCCATTCTCCAGTCTTCTCCTCATAATCCTTGATCCCCTGACCAATCAAGAACATATTTATCTCTGTTTTCAATACACTCAATGACTTGGCTTCCATAGCTCTCTGTGGCAATGAGTTCCACAGATTAACCACCCTCTGGCTGAAGAAATTCCACCTTATAGCAGTTCTAAAGGATTGTTGTTTCACCGAGGCCATGCTCTTGTGTCCGAGTCTTTCCACATCATCTCTATCCAGGCCTCTCAGAGTGCTGTGAGGTTCAATCAGATCCTCCCTCATCCTTCTAAACACCATTGAGTACAGACCCACAGTCATCAACCCCTCCTCATATGACAAGCCCTTCATCTTCTTGTAAACCTCCTCTGGACTCCCTCTGATGCCAACATTTCCTTCCTTAAGTTTTGGGTCCCTCTGGCCCAAGATTGCTCACAATATTCTAAATGTGGTATTACCAGTGCCTTATATAGCCTCAGCAGTACATTTCTATTCTTGTATTCTCGCCCTCTCAAAATGAATGTTAAAATTATATTTGCCTTCCTAACTCCCAATTGAACCGGCATGTTAACCTTAAGAGAAACCAGGACTCCCAAGTCCCTCTATGCTTCAGATTTCCTTGGCTTTGTTTCCAGTGAGGGGTTAGTGAAACTGTGAAATTAATGAATTCTTGCCACAAAGTCTTGGAGACTGTGTTGCATCTCAATTACATCACTGGAGTTTAAGTGTGATTTAAAAAAGCCTCTCTCCCAACTTCAGTGCCATTTAAAATTGCAGTTCGAAAGGATTAGTGTGGGCAGTCTTCATTTGTGTTCTTTATTCTTTTGTGGGTTATATGATTTGGGATTTGACTGACAAAAGGGTCTTATGTGATGTGGAAAGTGGGGGCTTGAGGCTTCAATCAGATCAGCTTTGATTTTATAGAATGGCCAATTCGATGGGCCAAACAATCTGCTCCTATTTGCCAGCATTTTACAAGGAGACATGAATGCAATCCGATTAAAGGTTGGTTAGTGACACATTTGCTCCCAAAACACATTTTACATTCAATTTATTCCATACTTGATGAGCCCGCTATTTGCATTATGCAAAGAGATTATAAGAAGAAGAACTCCTGTAGATTTGTAATTAGTCATTCAGTCTTCCAATTGAGGATCTTCATTCATGAATTTGCAAACAGCTGGAAGGCTGGAAGGTAATCATTTTAAGTGAATTAGTAACAGTTAGAAAAGACTGGATTTGACATGAATGTTCCATTGGTTGTTTTAATTTCTTGTGATTGTAGATTACCAGCCTAGCTTGTTGTTCTATATAGTTTTCCAATATTACTGAACCAATTTTTGTCCTCTTAATAGTTCAGGACAAGCACACCTTTTTCTTTATTGTAAATGTGATTTGAATAAGGTTAAACATATTTGACCAGAACCTGTACTGATCTGGGGTTATGTTTCTTATGGCAAATTACAAATTACTTTGGGAAAAGTGGAATTTTCATTGCCTGAGGAAACAGTTCTGAATAGCTTGACTTTGCATGGCCTAGGAATCAACTATTACATCATATCTTCTGTTCAAAATCAGCAGAAATGATTCTGTTCCTTGAACAGTTGGTTGCTGCACAAGTGATGAACTGAATGTGATTTCTTTACACAAAGCACTTAGCAGCAGTGGTTGAGAAATGGACCTATGCATACAAGGGAACCTTAACTGAGCAAGCAATGGTCTGATAAAGCAGTAGGGAAACTCCACAGAATGAAATGGATGGGGTGTGAAGGAGGTGGGGAACAAGATGCTTTCAATATAACAGAAAACCTCATATTTTCTGCCTGAAGGCAGGTCTAACCCACAGCATCTCAACCTCCACCAAGGGCAGGGCAAGGAGACAGATCCTGAATCCAGTCAGAGAAGAAATCCAACCGTTTGCTTTTGGTGCCAATCTAATCTGCAGCAGCCATCTAACAGGGACCCTGAGCTTTTTAAGAATTTTAAATAATGATCTGATTAGACTGAGTCAACATAGAGTCATAGAGTAGATTACTTACAGTGTGGAAACAGGCCTTTCAGCCCAACAAGTCCGCACCGACCCTCCGAAGACAAACCCACCCAGACCCATTCCCCTACATTTACCCCTTCACCTAACACTACAGGCAATTTAGCATGGCCAATTCATCTGACCTGCACATTTTTGGACTGTGGGAGGAAACCGGAGCATCCGGAGGAAACCCACGCAGACACAGGGAGAATGTGCAAACTCCACACAGACAGTTGTCTGAGGCAGGAATTGAACCTGGGTCTCTGGCGCTGTGAGACAGCAGTGCTAACCACTGTGCCACCGTGCCACCCAAATAGAGTAATAGACTCATACAGCATAGAAACAGGATCTTTAGCCTAACTCGTCCATGCCATCCAGGTTTTTTAAACTGAACTAGTCCCATTTGCTTACAATTGGTCCAGATCCGTCTAAACCTTCCTTATTCATGTCCTTGTCCAAATGTCTTTTAAATGTTGTAATTGTAGCCACCTCTACCACTGCATTGCTGTTTGATACAGCAACTGCTCACATCCAAGCAAACTTACTAACTATACCTCTTATGCTCACATCACATCATCTTGTATGTGAGCATAAGAGATACAAAGTTTGTAAGTTTGCAGATGACACCAAAATTGGAGATGTAGTGGACAACGAAGAAGGTTACCTCAGATTACAACAGGATCTTGATCAGATGGGCCAATGGGCTGAGACGTGGCAGATGGAGTTCAATTCAGATAAATGTGAGGTGCTGCATTTTGGGAAAGCAAATCTTAGCAGGACTTATACACTTAATGGTAAGGTCCTAGGGAGTGTTGTTGAACAAAGAAACCTTGGAGTGCAGGTTCATAGCTCCTTGAAAGTGGAGTCGCAGGTAGATAGGATAGTGAAGAAGGCATTTGGTATACTTTCCTTTATCGGTCAGAGTATTGAGTACAGGAGTTGGGAGGTCATGTTGTGGCTGCACAGGACATTGGTTAGGCCACTGTTGGAATATTGCATGCAATTCTGGTCTCCTTCCTATTGGAAAGATGTTGTGAAACTTGAAAGGGTTCAGAAAAGATTTGCAAGGATGTTGCCAGGGTTGGAGGATTTGAGCTATAGGGAGCGGCTGAACGGGTTGAGGCTTTTTTCCCTGGAGCGTCGGAGGCTGAGGGGTGACCTCATTGAGGTTTACAAAATTATGAGGGGCATGGATAGGATAAATAGACAAAGTCTTTTCCCTGGGTTTGGAGAGTCGAGAACTAGAGGGCATAGATTTAGGGTGAGAGGGGAAAGATATAACTGGCAACCTTTTCATGCAGAGGATGGTACATATATGGAATGAGCTGCCAGATGAAGTGGTAGAGGTTAGTACAATTCAACATTTAAAAGGCATTTGGATGGGTATATAAATAGGAAGGGTTTGGAGGGATATGAGCCGGGTGCTGGCAGGTGGGACTAGATTGGGTTGGGATATCTGGTTGGCATGGATGGGTTGGACTGAAGGGTCTGTTTCCATGCTGTACATCTCTATGACTCTAACTGCTCTGCCTAGGACCGTAAGAAACCAAAGAGAGTTGTGAACATAGCCAAGTATATCATGCAAGCCAACCTTCCATCCATTGACTCTATCTACACTTTCCAATACCTTGGAAAGGCAGCTAAGATCATCAAAGACTCCTCCCAACCCGATAAGAATCTCTTCTAAACTCTTCCGTCGGGCAGATGATACAAACCCTTCAACAGATTCATGAACAACTTCTTTCCCACTGTTATTAGACAATAGACAATAGACTATAGACAATAGGTGCAGGAGTAGGCCATTCTGCCCTTCGAGCCTGCACCACCATTCAACATGATCATGGCTGATCATCCTTAATCAGTATCCTGTTCCTGCCTTATCTCCATAATCCTTGATTCTACAATCCTTGAGAGCCCAATCCAACTCTTTCTTAAATGAATCCAGTGACTGGGCCTCCACTGCCCTCTGGGGCAGAGCATTCCACACAGCCACCACTCTCTGGGTGAAGATGTTTCTCCTCATCTCTGTCCTAAATGGTCTACCCCATATTTTTAAGCTGTGTCCTTTGGTTCGGCACTCACCCATCAGCGGAAACATGTTTCCTGCCTCCAGAGTGTCCAAGCCTTTAATAATCTTATATGTCTCAATCATATCCCCTCTCAGTCTTCTAAACTCAAGGGTATACAAGCCCAGTCGCTCCAGTCTTTCAGCATAAGGTAATCCCGCCATTCCAGGAATTGACCTCGTAAACCTACGCTGCACTCCCTCAATAGCCAGAATGTCTTTCCTCAAATTTGGAGACCAGAACTGCACACAGTACTCCAGGTGTGGTCTCACCAGGGCCCTGTACAGCTGCAGAAGAACCTCTTTGCTTTTATACTCAATCCCTCTTGTTATGAAGGCCAGCATGCTATTAGCCTTCTTCACTACCTGCTGTACCTGCATGCTTACCTTCATTGTCTGGTGTACAAGAACACCCAGATCTCTCTGTACTGCCCCTTTACCTAAATTGATTCCATTTAGGTAGTAATCTGCCTTCCTATTCTTGCTACCAAAGTGGATAACCATACATTTATCCACATTAAACTGCATCTGCCATGCATCTAACCACTCACCTAACTTGTCCAGGTCACCCTGTAATCTCCTAACATCGTCATCATATTTCACCCTGCCAACCAGCTTAGCATCATCAGCAAATTTGCTAATGTTATTACTGATACCATCTTCTATATCATTAACATATATTGTAAAAAGCTGCGGTCCCAGTACTGATCCCTGCGGTACCCCACAGGTCACTGCCTGCCATTCCGAAATGGAACCGTTTATCACTACTCTTTGTTTCCTATCAGCCAACCAACTTTCACTCCAAGTTAGTACTTTGCCCCCAATACCATGTGCCCTAGTTTTGCTCACTAACCCCCTATGTGGGACTTTATCAAAAGCTTTCTGAAAGTCCAGGTACACTACATCTACTGGATCTCTCTTGTCCATCTTCAGAGTTACATCCTCAAAAAATTCCAGAAGATTAGTCAAGCATGATTTCCCCTTCATAAATCCATGCTGACTCTGACCTATCCTGTTACTACTATCCAGATGTGTCGTAATTTCATCCTTTATAATAGACTCCAGCATCTTTCCCACCACTGAGGTCAGACTAACTGGTCTATAATTTCCTGCTTTCTCTCTCTTACCTTTCTTAAAAAGTGGTATAACATTAGCCACCCTCCAATCCGCAGAAACTGATCCTGAATCTATCAAACTCTGGAAAATAATCACCAACGCAGCCACGATTTCTCGAGCCACCTCCTTCAGTACCCTGGGATGTAGACCATCAGGCCCCGGGGACTTATCAACCTTCAGACCTAACAGTCTCTCCAACACCAAATCCTGGCAAATATAAATTCCCTTAAGTTCAGGTCCTTCAGCCACTGTTACCTCAGGGAGATTGCTTGTGTCTTCCCTAGTGAACACAGATCTAAAGTACCAATTCAATTCTTCTGCCATTTCTTTGTTCCCCGTAATATATTCCCCTGTTTCTGTCTTCAAGGGCCCAATTTTAGTCTTAACCATTTTTTTGCCTTTCACATACCTAAAAAAACTTTTACTATCCTCCTTTATATTATTGGCCAGTTTACCTTCGTACCTCATTTTTTCTCTGCATTATTTCCTTCTTAGTAATCCTCTGTTGTTCTTTAAAAGCTTCCCAGTCCTCCATTTTCCCACTCATCTTTGCTATGTTATACTTTTACTCTTTTAACTTTATATGTTTCTTAACTTTCCTCGTCAGCCATGACCACCCATGCCTCTTCCTAGGACCTTTCTTCCTTTTTGGAATGAACTGATCCTGCAACTTCTGCAGTATACCCAGAAATATCCGCCATTGTTCCTCCACTGTCATCTCTGCTAAGGTATTGCACCATTGAACTTTGGCCAGCTCCTCCCTCATATCTCCATAGTTCCCTTTATTCAACAGAAATATTGTCACTTCCGATTGTACCCTCTCCCTCGGCTGAATGGACCTCTCAGATTTCAAATCTAATGTTGATCTTGCTTTGTATGCCTTCTTTACAGCTGTAACTTTGTATTCCTTGCTCTGTTCAATCACCCAGTGACCTTTGTACATTACGATCTGCCTGTTCTAGACATCAAACAAAACTTTTTACTGTACTTAGGTGCGTGACAATAATAGATCAAATCAAATCATTTCCTCTGGCAGTTCATTCCATGTACGCTCCACCCTCTGTGTGAAAAGGTTGCCCCTCAGATCCCTTTTAAATCTTTCCACTTTCACTTGAAGCCTATGCCTTCTAGTTTTGGACTCCTCTACTCTGGGGAAACGACTTTGGCTATTCACCATATCCATGCCTCTCAAGATTTTATAAACCTCTATAAGGTCACCCCTCAGCTTCTTACACTCCAGAGAAAAAAGTCCTAGCCTATCCAGCCTCCCCTTATAACTCAAACCCTCCAGTTTTGGTAACATCATTGTAAATCATTTTTGCGTCCGTTCCAGTTTAATAACATCCTTCCGATAGCAGGGCAATCAGCATTGAATGCAATATTCTAAATATGGCCTTTCCAATGTCTTGTACAGCCATAATGTGGATGTATGAGAGGGAAATTATATTTGAATGTTTTTGAGGATGTTATTGGCAAAGAAGTTAAAGGGGAACTAGCAGATATGGTGTATTTAGATTTTCAGGTGGCTTTCAATAAATCCCCCACAGGAAGTCAGTAAACAAAATTGCAGCATATTAAATGGAGAGTAATTTACTGGCACAGATTGTGGACTGATTAACAGAAAGAAAACAGAGAATATGATTCAATGGGTTGTTCTCAGGTTGGCAGGCTGTGACTAATAGGATACTGCAAGGATCAATGCTTGCTCCCAATTGTTCACAATCCATATCAATGATTTATCTGTGTGGATTAAATGTAATATTAGTTTGAGTTCACTGATGGCACAACATTTGGTCGGAATGTGTGTTTTGAGGAAGATGCAAAAAGGCTTGAAGGGGATTTGACCTTGCTGTCATTCTTACTGCAAGACGCAGGCAAGAATCTTTTTCAAATTTCAGATTATCAATCTGTTTCCTTTTTGTTTTGAGTGTGAGCTGCAATGCCTGTTCACACAGTAAGGGGTGTCAACAGAAAAGTGAATGTTGTATAAGAACTCGCACACACTTGTACAGCTGGCTGGAAAAGATCCTGTTGGTTCATTTTAATCATTTGTGGGATGTCAGCATTGTTGACGAGTGCAGTGTTTGCTGCCCATCCCTAATTGTCCTTGTACAAAATTGTTTGCTGAGACATTTCAAAGGGCAGCAAAGAGTCATTCTTATTATAGTGGGTCTGGACACACATCTGAGCCAGACCACATCAAGACTAGTAATGGACTAGCAATCAAGAATCCAAGAGTAAAGTTCTTTGAATTTGGGTTTGAATTCCACCATGACAGAGGGGGGAATTCGAATACAACATAAACATGGAATTTAAACAGTGCTGGTCTATTGGTGATCATATGACCATTGTTTAGATCAGAGTGGTGCTGGAAAAGTACAGCAGGTCAGGCAGCTCCTCGGACGCTGCCTGACCTGCTGTGCTTTTCCAGCACCACTCTGATCTAAACTCTGGTTTCCAGCATCTACAGTCCTCACTTTTGCCATATGACCATTGTCAGTCATCATAAAAACCCATCTGGTTCATGAATATACTTTTGGGAAAAAAATCCACTGTCCTAATGTGACTCACAGAAATGTAGTTGACTGTTAACTGCTTTCTGAAAGGACTTAACCAGTGCTCAGTTTAAGGATGATTAGGGATGGATAGTAAATGCTATCCCAATCTGTAGCACCCACATCCCACCAATCAATAAAGAACAAAACAAAATGGCAGATTTCCTTCATGCCAGTGAAACAGACCTTTTTGGTTACAACAATTGACAGTGATTAGATGGTTACCATTAGTGTAGCCTTTCATTCCAGATTTTACTGAATTCACATTTCACCATCTGCAGTTAAATAGTGCAGTGACATTACCACTTCATCACTGCTTGTCCTATACCTTCCTATACAGACACACTGACACCCCCTACCCACCTACCCAGTACCATGCAGAAAACAGAAATCAGACCAATTATGGGAGAATAATATGTGGAAAATCTCCCTCTGTAAGCAAGGACTGATTAGGGATAGTAAACATGGCTTTGTGCATAGGAAATCGTATCTCATTAACTTGATTGAGTTTTTTGAAAAAACTATCAAAGAAAAATGATGATGGCAGAGCTGTGGCTGTGATCTATATGGACTTCAGTAAGGTGCTGAACAAGGTTTCTCATGGTCGGTTGATTAGCAAGTTAGATCATATGGCATACAGGAAGAATTAGCCACTTGGATACAGAACTGGTTCGAAGGTAGAAGACAGAGGGTAGTGGTGGAGGGTTACGTTTCAGACTGGAGGCTGGTGGAGTGGCACAAAGATCGATGCTGGGTCCATTGCTTTTTTGTCATTTATATAAATGATTTGGAAGTGAATATAGGAGGTATAGTTAGTAAGTTTGCAGATGACACCAAAATTGGAGGTGTAGTAGACAACGAAGAAGGTTACCTCAGAGTATAATGGGATCTTGATCATATGGACCAATGGGCCAAGGAGTGGCAGATGGAGTTTAATTTAGATAAATGTGAGTTGCTGCATATTGGAAAGATAAATCAGGACAGGACACATATACTTAATGGTAAGGTCCTAGGGAGTGTTGCTGAACAAAGAGACCTTGGAGTGCAGATTCATAGTTCCTTGAAAGTGCAGTCGCAGGTAGACAGGATAGTGAAAAAGGCGTTTGGTATGCTTTCCTGTATTGGTCAGAGCATTAAGTATAGGAGTTGGGAGGTTGCAGCCACTTTGGGAATACTACTTGCAATTCTGATCTCCCTGCTATAGAGGATGTTGTGAAACCTGAAAGGGTTCAGAAAAGATTTACAAGGATGTTGCCAGAATTGGAGGACTTGAGCTGTAAAGAGAGGCTGAATAGGCTAGGGCTGTTTTCCCTCGAGCGTTGGAGGCTGAGGGTGACCTCAGAGATGTTTATAATATATGATGGGCATGAATGGGTATGGATAGCTCAGGTCCTTTCCCCAGGGTGGGAGAGCCCAAAACGAGAGGGCATAGGTTTAAGGTGAGAGGGGAAAGATATAAAAGGGACCTAAGGGCAACTTTTTCATGCAGAGGGTGGTGCATGTATGGAGATGAGCTGCCAGAGGAAGTGGTGGAGGTGGGTACAATTACAGCATTTAAAAGGCATCTGGATGAGTATATGAATAGGAAGGGTTTAGAGGAATATGGGCCAAATGCTAGCAAAAGGGGACTAGATTAATGTAGGATATCTGGTTGGCATAGACAAATTGGATTGAAGGGTCTATTTTCACGCTGTATCCCTTTAGACATGACCATTATTACAGAATTATGCACCTTTCGTACAAGGTGATTTTCAGGGACAATTACTTACTCTTAAGTGTGTCAAGACAAATGGCTTGATAGCATGTTAAGTGAGTGTGATGCAAGGTCCAGGGATTTAATGGGCACCCAGGACAATCAAAAGGGTAGCAAGGGCATTTGTCAAGAAACTCATCTGTTTTAATAGGACAAATTATATTAGTAAGATAGTCATAGCTCACTTACCATAATGTTCTCTTCAATAATCTTTTACATGTGACTTTTTTTTTGTCATGCCTGATCTAAGAGGTTTTTTTTTAATTGGTTTCTGCCCCAGTGGCTTTCAGTTAGAAGCTTATGGAAAAATTGCAACTGTTCTTTCTGACTGTGAGAGGCGAATCTGCTCTCTTATGAATACTGTTTAAAGGTCAGATAAAGACATAAGTTTTTCATATTAATATTATATTGTTGCGCAACAAAATCTGCAAAACATAAACACTGTGGAGCATGGCATTTTAATGTTTATGTTTAAAAGGATGATTTTAATTTGGAAAAGCAATGTCAGTTATCTTTCTACTTAGTGCTTCAGCTAATCAAATCTTCTTGACTGAGGATTAGCTTGTCATCACTCTAGCAATGTGAAGCACAGATGAGAAATTGTCTTAAATGCAATCAACTTACAAAGCAAAATTAGTTTGAATTTCCGTGGCTCTCTGCCTTTCCTCTAATAATCCAAAGTGGCTGCAAGTATATAACAAGTCTGTAACTGCACTGCAGCACCATGACCCAATAGTTAGAGGCTTCAAAACCTTTCAAAGTCTGAACACATTACTAAACAGAAGTTCTGCTTTATATTTCAATATTTGCTTTTGATCATATTGTGAATTGGTAACTGCTAATGTTTGTCATTTTCTATGGTGCAACAAGTATTTCTGAACCTGATATCGTGCTGGTCATTTCAGTTAGACAATAGACAATAGACAATAGGTGCAGGAGTAGGCCATTCAGCCCTTCAAGCCTGCACCGCCATTCAATATAATCATGGCTGATCATTCCTAATCAGTATCCTGTTCCTGCCTTACCTCCATAACCCTTGATTCCACTATCTTTAAGAGCTCTATCCAACTCCTTCTTAAATGAATCCAGAGAGTGGGCCTCCACTGCCCCCTGTGGCAGAGCATTCCACACAGCCACCACTCTCTGGGTGAAGAAGTTTCTCCTGAGCTCTGTCCTAAATGGTCTACCCCGTATTTTTAAGCTGTGTCCTCTGGTTCGGCACTCACCCATCAGTGGAAATATGTTTTCTACTGCCAGAGTGTCCAATCATTTCATAATCTTATACGTCTCAATCAGATCCCCTCTCAATCTTCGAAACTCAAGGGTATACAAGCCCAGTCGCTTCAGTCTTTCAGTGTAAGGTAATCCTGCCATTCCAGGAATTGACCTCGTGAACCTACGCTGCACTCCCTCAATAGCCAGAATGTCTTTTCTCAAATTTAGAGACCAGAACTGCACACAGTACTCCAGGTGTGGTCTCACCAGGGCCCTGTACAGCTGCAGAAGCATCTCTTTGCTTCTATACTCAATTCCTCTTGTTATGAAGGCCAGCATGCTGTTAGCCTTCTTCACTACCTGCTGTACCTGCATGCTTGCCTTCATTGACTGGTGTACAAGAACACCCAGATCTCTCTGTACTGCCCCTTTACCTAAATTGATTCCATTGAGGTAGTAGTCTGCCTTCCTGTTCTTGCTACCAAAGTGGATAACCATACATTTATCCACATTAAACTGCATCTGCCATGCATCTGCCCACTCACCTAACTTGTCCAGGTCACCCTGTAATCTCTTAACATCCTCATCACTTTTCACCCTGCCACCCAGCTTAGTATCATCAGCAAATTTGCTAATGTTATTGCTGATACCATCTTCTATATCATTAACATATATTGTAAAAAGCTGTGGTCCCAGCACGGATCCCTGCGGTACCCCACAGGTCACTGCCTGCCATTCCGAAATGGAGCCGTTTATCACTACCCTTTGTTTCCTATTAGCCAACCAATTTTCAATCCAATCTAGTACTTTGCCCCCAGTACCATGCACCCTAATTTTACTCACTAACCTCCTGTGTGGGACTTTATCAAAAGCTTTCTGAAAGTCCAGGTACACTACATCTACTGGATTTCCCTCGTCCAACTTCATAGTTACATCCTCAAAAAATTCAAGAAGATTAGTCAAGCATGATTTCCCCTTCATAAATCCATGCTGACTCTGTCCTATCCTGTTACTACTATCCAGATGTGCAGTAATTTCATCCTTTATAATAGACTCCAGCATCTTTCCCACCACTGAGGTCAGACTAACTGGTCTATAATTACCTGCTTTCTCTCGCCCACCTTTCTTAAAAAGTGGTATAACATTTGCCACCCTCCAATCCTCAGGAACCGACCCCGAATCTATTGAACTCTGGAAAATAATCACCAACGCATCCACGATTTCCCGAGCCACCTCCTTCAGTACCCTGGGATGCAGACCATCAGGTCCCGGAGACTTATCAACCTTCAGACCTAACAGCTTCTCCAACACCAAATCCTGGCAAATATAAATTCCCTTAAGTTCAGGTCCTTCAGCCACTCTAAGAATCCATCTCTGAGGCACTCCACAAAGTCTCTTTCTTGTGGCCCAATACCATCCTGATTCTCCCAGTCTACCTGCATGTCAAAATCCCCCATGACAACTGTAGTGACATCTTTGCGACAGGCCAATTTCAGCTCCTGATTTAACTTACATCCGACATTCAGACTACTGTTTGGGGGCCTGTAGGTGACTCCCAAGAGGGTCTTTTTACCCTTGGTATTTCGAAGCTCTATCCACACTGACTCTACATCTCCTGACTCTAGGTCCCCCTGCGCAAGGGACTGAATACCATCCCTTACTAACAAGGCCACCCCACCCCCTCTGCCCGTCAGTCTGTCCTTACGATAACACGTGTAGCCTTGAATATTCATTTCCCAGGCCCTGTCCACTTGAAGCCACGTCTCAGTTATCCCCACAATATCGTATCTGCCAATTTCCAAAAGAGCCTCAAGCTCATCCATCTTATGTCTAATGCTTTGTGCATTCATGTGTAGTATTTTTAATTTGTTACTGCTCTCACCCTTCCCATCAACCCTTATTTCACTCAACCTTACAGCATGATGCCTTTCCGAGTTTTCTGCCTCATTAATACAGTTGTCTTTCTTGACTTCTCTTGTTCTAACTTTCCCTTCAATTTCCTTTTTAAACATCCAGCTTGTCCCCTCCCCCCCCGCTACTTAGTTTAAATCTAGCGGTGTTGCAGTAGAAAACCTGCCTGCCAGAATACTGGTCCCTAACCTATTTAGGTGCAAGCCATCTCTCTTGTAGAATTTATGTTTACCACAAAATATACCCCAGTGATCCAAGAACTTGAATCCTTGCTTCCTGCACCAGTTCCCAACCACACGTTCAAGTCCATTATCTCCCTGTTTCTGGCCACACTAGCCCGAGGAAATGGAAGCAAACCAGAGATAACCACCTTGGACGTCCTGCTTTTCAGCCTTCTTCCTAGTTCTCCGAAGTCTCGCTGTAGTATGTTCCTCCTCTTCTTCCCGGCATCATTTGTGCCGACATGTACCACCACCTCTGGCTCTTCACCCTCATCCTTGAGGATTTCCTGCACTCTGTCCGCGATGTCTTTCACTCTAGCACCAGGAAAGCAACACACCATCCTTAAATCCCTTCTGCTGCCACAAAAACCCCGGTCAGTTCCTCTCACGATGGAGTCCCCAATTACCACGGCTCTGTGCGATGTCCGACTCTTCCGCTCTGCCTCTGCGGCAACTTTTGATTGACAAACGTGGCCGCCTTGCGAACTGGCAGTGTCATCAGTATCTGCATCCAAAAGCTTCAACTTGTTCCTGACAGGTACTTCTTCCGGGGTCTCTTGCACCTGTCTCCTCTCTGCCTTCCTCATCATTTGCTCTCTTCTGCTCTCTTCTGGCATGATTGGTGTAATAACATCGCTGAAGGTCTTGTCCAGAAAGATTTCGTTCTCTCGGATGAGCCTAAGGTCTTCGAGTTCTTTCGTCAGCGTTGCAATATGCTCGGTCAATTGCTGAATGTGCACACACTTTCCACACATATACGAGCCAGACACACCAGAGTCGTTGACCTCCCACATCAAGCACGTAGCGCACTGAACCAGCTGGGCAGTCATGTCTTCACCTTCTTCAACTGTGGTGTAATCACTTCACTCAACCTCCTTGTCAAAGAGTCCTGAGATGAAGCCTCACTCCTCGATCTAAACTTCCTTAGACCCTCTTTTTGTGGCACGTCTGTGGACTCTTAATTAAGGTTAGAGGAGGAGGGAGGGAGGGAGACCCTACTTTGTAGGACCTGGGGTTTAGAACACACCCTCTCTTATAGTAATCACTCACCTTCCCGACCGGCTTTGCGCTCCGTCTGAACTTCCGCCCAGCTCCCGGCGCTCTCTGTTGCGAAAAGACAGTTCTATGTCTCGACCTCCAGATTAGTTTGCAATGTTTTTTTTCAGTAGTTTATGTAAACATTTAGATTTTTCAAAGACGCAATTTAACTTTGGCTAAGTTTAGAAGTTAATTACGTGGATGTTTTTGCACATTTTGAATGTATTTTATCGTGTGCAGCTAAGGGGTTGAAATTAGAAAGATGACAAATAAAAAATCAATTTTTTTGTCCATGTTCTTTATTGAATTACACCTACAGTGCCCTAGAATCTTTTCATGGTTCAACATTGTGCAAGATTGTTTATGAAAGTGCTAACAATTATGGTATATTCTTCTAACTACAAAAGTAGCATCAAAATGTTACGTGATTGTAATACGCAAAGATTGATTTAGCTCTGAGGTGAACTGAAAGGGGAAATTATTATTCTGTGATTTTGAGCTGTGCCTACACTGCAAGACAAATAAAATGAGATGCATAGACAATGTATAACTCTAATATTATAGCAATGTAGATAGCTAATGTTGTTCATAAACCTCAAGACATCTGTCTCAACAAGAATCTTACCTCACACGAGTTTACACATAGGACAGCACACAGACCATACATCACACTGTGAGATATATTGACCAAGGAAACCATGTGAGGTTCGGCAGCCAGGGTAAACAGTTCTTGTGTTATTTAAGAGATTCTCCCTTACTTCGATTTTGTCCTGTGTCTATTAAGGATTGCCTTTTGTCCCTTGTTTCTCTGACAAACTAATCCTGGCGGTTCCCAGGATGGGTTTGAGTGATCTGAGTGGGAGTGGGAGTGTCTGCGTCATCCAGAAGGGAGATAATAATGTTGTGATTCATCAGTTGATTTGAAAATCCCACTCCTCTAGCTATTGTAGTCTAAAAACACCCACTCTTGATGAATCCTCCCCACCACCCCCAGATGCTTTCCACTTATCAACACTACCTGTCTAAACCCCACTCCCCATCACCCTCAAACCTACTGGCACTGTCCTTTATTTGACTTCCTAAGATTTGACCACCCTGTCAGTAGCAACCAGTTACATCTTTCTGATCTGTATTGGAGGAGTTCTCCATGCCCCCTACATTGGTGCTGCACAAATGCAAAGGCCTTTGGATTTTTTAAAAAACATTTTAAGTTATAAGAAGTTGGAGTGAGGTTGCCTCCATTTTGAGGTAGCTCCTCACTTACCTACCTGCTGCAACAGTCAGCTTTTGGTTCCAAATTGAAGGGCCTCCCGTTGGCTTTGAGAGTTCCCCCTGGCTTCCTTACTTGTGCCTTGTGCATGTCCTCTGGTCACTGATTGGCCAATTTGGGGAAAACCATGAGTGAGATACAGTTCACCAGACTGCGTGGTCTTGTGACTCCCTTTGGAATCTGACAGTGACAGGGATCTTGAAGTCCAAAGGAAAATCCAAATTCCTCTGTATTTGCCACGAGAGGTAGGTGCAAATCAGTGCAATTTTAGGCATAAATATGTTATCTTCATAAGTACATGGGCTACTATGGAATCAGAATACAGATGCTTATATGTACCTGATGACAGGAAGAATTTGATTGCAGGTCGAAGAAGAGGAAGGTATTTGAGAATGTTCATTGAAGTTATCCCACAGTATGATGTCACTATAAATGGCACTCAAATATGGTGATGCATTTTATGCGAAGGTGAATTGGTTTAATTTAAGAATGTGCAAAATAGGGTCAAGGGTGGACAATCTGGCCTATCAAACATACAATCGCTGCTGAACTTTGGTCTCAACTCAACTTTGCTACCCATTCCCCGTATTCCTTGATTCAGTGAGAACCTAAACTACATCCCTGAACCTTAAATATATTCAATCCACAACCCTCCAGGGTAAGAAGCTGTGATTGCACTTTCAAACAAATCTCCACGACTTGGGGCCACAGTAATGGTTTTCTGCTCTTTAACATGACCCTGACTGCTGACTGAAAACTCAAAATTTGCCCAAAGGTGCTGCTAGCACTTTAGATAAAATGAATATGAGGAAAACAAATTGAATTCTTTTTAATCATTCATAGGATGTGGGTGTCACTGACTTGGTATGCATTTATTGCCTGTCCTTAGTTGCCCTTGAGAAGTTGGTGGTGAATCGACTTCTTGAACTCCTCTTCTGTACTGTATGATTCAATGCTTGTTAGCCCCAAACTGGATATTGTCCAGGTTATGCTGCATTTGGACAGGACATGTATGGCTTCAGTACCTGAGGTGTCGTGAATGCTGTACAGCCATCAGCAACCATCCCCATACTGACCTTATGACGGGCGGAAAGATGGTATACAGTATATACTTCCACCATGCAAGTAATGCAATAAGCTCACTCCTTTTTGACCAAGCCTTTAGCACTTCTTAGGTGGATTGGTGTCAAATTCTAACTGATACTATTACAATGGAGTGGACTGGGATGTCTTATGGTTAATGGCAGTAAATGCATGTGTTGGTAGGGCTTGATTGATAGTGCAACTTTATTATACAGTCTAGTACTTGCAGCTTATTACAAGCCTGTTTGTTGCCATTACCTACTGACCACAGATCCTTGGGTGCTGATAGCATCCTGAAGTTCATTCTCTCATATGTAACAAAACTAGGTAATGAATTTGGATTATTCTTTGTAGCACTTTGCTTTACTTCTTTGTCTATAATTCAGACGCTTGTCCAATAACTACAGGACCCAAGTCAGGAATGTGATGAAATACTCCCCTCTTGCCTGGATGAGTGCAGCTCCAACAGCACTCAAGAAGCTTGACACCATCCAGAACAAAGCAAGTCATTTGGCATCCCATCCTTTGGCACACCATCCACCACCTTCAATATTCACTCCCTCCACCACTGACACACACTGTGTACCAGCTAGAAGATTCACTGCAGCAACTCACTCATCCTTCAACACCACGTTCCAAACACATGAAATCTATCATCTAAGAGGACCAGGGCAGCATATGCATGTAAACACCAGCATATACAAGTTTACTTCCACGTAACACAGCATTCTATTATGACTATGATAGGAAAATTGTGCCGGTAATCAATCCCCACAATTCTACAGTCACACCATTTGTATAAACATGTTGATTCAATCGCCAAGTGGCCAACTATTTCCCTTTATTACTTCCAACTATTGGAATAGACTTTAACCAAGTTTCTTAATAAATTTAAAACAATCCATCTCCTATAAACAAAGCTCACTCTTAAAAACAAGTGGCAAGGCTAGTTAATATCTAACACATGTTCCAGAATTAGACATGTATTCCTTTTAATCCTAAAATGGATAAGGTCTCACAACACAAAAGACAACAACATCTCTGCAGAGATATTTTAGAAAAAGGGCTAATGGAGAAGCAGTTTTAAGGGTCAATGACCTAAAACAACAAAAGATAAGACTTAATGAATAATTGCTTGGCAATGCAAAACTTAAACTAGACAATAATTTGAAACTTTACATCCTACACTTATCAGAACTAAAACACAAGAAACAGTCTTAAAAAAAGGAAAATCATTTTATTCACATAAAAAGCAAGTACAGATTGGTTGGGTCATCACTGGCATGGAGACGCCGTAAAAACAGTCAGCTGTCAATCTTAATTCTTACTCCAGGCCAGTAGATTATGATTGGTCAGGGTGTTGCCATGGAGATGCAGCTGAGATTGGCTTTCTTTCCTTTCTTCATGAAAATAGTGTAATATACAGACCCTTGCCTACATAAAACAGGGTCCTGTGAATGAATGTTTGGAGCTTCTAGCATGTGCAAATACTTCACAGTTTGAGCCTAACTGATGATCTTTAAGTTGGTTTACATTGTTGGCAGTTCTGGACCAATGTAAGATCTTCCAAACATCACTCTATTTCAGATGGAAACCAATCTCAATTCAAGCCTTTGGATAATAGTCAAACTTCAGCTTTTCAGTGTTTTCAAGTTAATCAAATCAGTGAGGCATGAAAACTTTATTGGGTTCTCAAGTAGTTCAATCACAAGATGGAGAGAAATTGTTTCATAGTTATACTGTTGCTTTAGAGGATTCTTCCTTCTTGTTATACCCCCTACGTTTGTGGAATCAAAATTCCTGTCCATCATCATAGGGATCTCCATAGACTAATTCCAAAATGATTGTTTCCTGTAATTAGGGGTATCAAAACTTAGTTCTTGTCTTCCTAAAATCTTTGCATTGTTGTGTTCCCAAAGTGAATTGACTTGTGTGTAAATGTCACTTGGATCATAGCCCACATTAAACTGTTGATCTCATGTCCAAGAAACTACCTGGGTTCCCTTTAAACTCTGGGAAAGATTACTTTTTAAACCAGGAAGTGTGCCAATGGTTCAATATCTTCCAGTTCTCCAATTAGGCCATAAATATACATATGTATTTCCATCAAACCTGGCTTGGAAATATATATCTGTTTCTCCAATGTCACTGGGTTAAAATCCTGAAACTCTCTCCCTCATAGCATTGTGGGTCTACCTACAGCACATGAACTGCAGCAGTTCAAGAAGGCACTTCACCACCAGTTGTTCAAGAGCAACTAGGAACAGGCAATAATTTCTGGACTAGCCAGGGATGCCTACATCATGAGAACAAAGAAAAAGAAAGCAATCTAACTTTAAATAATACATATTTACCCTCTTCTAATAGCACCTTAAGCTGCTTACTGTCAGATTGTGTTTGGTAATTTCCCTGTGAAATAACTTGGGATGTTGTCCTATGGTAAAGACATTTGATGAAGTGCCACCCAACAGACTTGTCAGCAAAGTTAAACCCATGGATTATAAGGGATACTGGCAACATGGATATGAACTTGGTTGAGTAATGGGAAACAGAGCTGTGTTGAAAGGTTGTTCTTTGGACAGAATTGAGGGTGCCCAGAGTTTGATGCTAGGGCCACTGCTTTCCGGGATTAATATGACTGATTCAGGCCTTGGTCTATAGGACACTTCAGAATTTGCCAGTGGCACACATCTGGAAATATTGTGAACTGTGAGGAGTATAATGTCAGACTTCGAGAGGACAGCTCCAGGCTGGTGAAATGGGCAAGCGAGTGTCAGGTGAAATTTAAAGCAGGGAAATGTGAAATGAGTCATTTTGCAAGGAAGAATAAGGAGAGGCAATACAAAATTAAAGGGATAATTTTATACAAGAACAAAGAGAGCTGGGAGTGCATGTACATGATTCATTGCAGACACCAGGTTGAGAAAATGGATTTGACTGCGGTATAGGATGTGTATTATAGGTCACAAACCAAAGCTATAGTAAACCTGTATTTAAGATTGGTTTGGCATCAACTGAAAGATTTTGCTGACTTTTAAGCACCACACTTTGGGGAAGATGTGAAGGGTTAGTGTTTGGGACGGTTGCACATGTTTTAGACATTGGGAGAATGCAGAAAAGATTCATGTGAGTGGTTCTAGGGCTGAAGAACTTCAGTTATCAAGACAGATGGTTGAAATTGGCACTGTTTACCGTGAAGAAGAGAATGTTGAGAGGAGATTCAGTTGAGGTGTTCGGGAGGGCTGTGGGCAGAGTCGATGGAGAGTAACTGTTCCATTAGTGAGAGTATTGCAAACTAGAGGGCGCTAATTTAAGTGATTAACAAAGGAACCAAAGATAACGGGAGAGGGGGATGATCTTCCAAGTGGTTCAGGTCTGGAAATGCACTGAGCAGCAGGTTCAGTTGTGACCTCTAAAGGGGAACTATCTGAAGAGAATAAACGCTGCATTATTGCAGAGAGAAGGCAGGAGAGTGGGACTAGCTCGGTTGCTCTCAGAGGCAGCTAGTTTGGATACAACGGGTTCAGTTTGTACCATATTCATTCTGTGCACTATAGAATGCACGCTGTCACTGTTCCAAAAGTGTGAAGACATTCAGGATAAGTCCCGAAAACTTTTAGATTTTCAAATATATTTAGTGATGGCAGTGTACCGTGCCAATACAATTTAAGATACCGTTTACAGTGTTGACTTAAAGCATAATATTTGCAGAAGTTAATGGCATCTTTAAAGGCCATCATGATAAGGGGTCATATCAGTTCAGCCAGATGCTTATGAATAGGTTCTTTGCTAAGACATCCTGTCAGTGCTATTTACTCAACAAGAGGTTAAGTGACTGTGCCTGCTACAGTGTGTCAGTTAGTGCCCGTGTTGACACACTTCATTCTATTGCGATTGGCTGACTGCAGTCACTGTTCAAGAATACTAAAATCTTCCTGCAGCTCTATCATGGACCAAATGAGCAGAAACCAACCTCGGCGAACAAGCTGCAGACTAAGGCTCGCTATGACTGAATTCTGATCGTCAGAATGAGTCAAGAGGATGCAGTACACACTGCAGCTGAGGTTGACATCAGACTGATTCCTGAGTGATTTAATTGCCCCTTATTTTGTTTGCTAATGTCAGTCATGTGATTTGCTTGAGTTTTGCTCGGGTATCTTGTGTATTTGCATCCGCCTGAATGGGCTGAAGAACTGCTGTGTTTTTTCAACGTTATTTAGATTCTTAAACGGTCGAGCTAGTTGTGATTGGACCTACATGCTTGTACCGGTAGGTGCTGGTTGTTTGGGGGAGTGGAGTCAGTCTCCGATTGCTGTATGTTACAGTTCACTGACCTTCACTTTGTGCAAGGACGGAATATTAAACTGTAGATATTTAAGAGTTACATAAAACCTCTGCAGTCTCGAGTGCACGTAATGCTTTTAAAACTGTATTGACTGCTATGGTAGTCGGACCCTATAATGTTTGTATATGGTATGCCCTTGAAGAGGGGTTATGAGGTTAGATGCTTAATTAATAGACCTACTTGTACATGTGAGGAGTTAATCTGTAGTAATGCAGTTGTGAGAATGGTCTGGGATAGATCATGTACGGTTTAATATGAAACTGTCTGAAAGCTCATGTTTTTGAAACGAAGAAGTGTAAATGCTGAAAGTTGCGGTTGTGTTATGAAACCTTTCTTATTCTTTTCTGGGAGTCATGTACGTGAATATCGGAATGGTGCTGCAGAATGGGTACCTGAACACTTCCTTGAGATATGTTGGGTCTGTAAATGTCCTTTTCGGCTGTGTGTCTAAAACATGTGCAACCGTCCCAACGCCAGTCGGAGGAACCTTTCTGCAGTGACCTGCATTGACGTTAGCCTGCCTTGTTTTGTTTGAATTGAGCGCTCACTGATTTTAATGAAATGCTAATGTGACCTTGTGGAAGGGAAGCATTTCACTGTAATCACCTAAAGATAAGTACTTTTAAAATATGTACTATTGCCCGGACTCCTGAACCATAAGTTGATTTGTAACTCACCCCAATAGGTCTGTTAGTTAAACGGAATGGAGAAATTGTATCTATCTGGTTTTTTTTTGGCACATTTAAATGAAGGGAGAGCTGCATCGTACCTCTGTCTCAGTATATACTGCAGGGCATTCCCTTGGCTGACAACCAGCAAGATACTGTGACAGAAATTATCAGCTGAGTCACTGCAGTTTTAGACCAATGCCTGGGACATGTATTGCAATGCCAGGTTGTAATTTATGCAAAATTCATCCCTGCTGCACACTTATTAAAATCAAAGACTTTTTTTTCTTAAAATATTTCTTCCTCAAAGAATAATAGCTTCCTAAAATGGGATATGGACTGTGTACAGTTATAACAATTAATCTAATCACTTTAAATGTGCTGGAGTATATTGATTTAGGGCAGATTAAATGATTGCAATTTTGTTTTGAGACTTTTGTTTTAAACCAGCTATGGGGAGGCATTGAGATGCCTCTATCAGGATGAAGTTGGCATAAGAATTGTGCAAGAGCCTTTTCCTACTTTTTGGTCTGTGGAATATTGATGTTAGCTGGAATTCTGTGTGCTGGTAGGTTTCTTTAATGAATTAGTTCTCTGTTTAACTTTATTGGGTATGTAATCATCATGGCTACAATAAAGGAGTCCATTCAGCCCACCTGTATCAATTCAGTACTAGTCACTGAAACTTTTTTGGTTTTAATTTTTTATAGGCTGCTTTTGAGATTAGTAACACACAGGTATAACGCAGAGGTTTTAAAATTTGAATTATTGCTAGAAAAATGATTTGTGGAATTTCTGCTTTTTGTTGGGGCTGGTTAAACATGAAGTTGAGGGTGGGGGAAGCTGACCTTCTGGAATTATGTATTTTTTTTTTAAGGCAGCAACTGGTTATATTTTTGGTTTTTTTAAAAATGTTTTATAACATGTCTCTATCCACTTGGATAAAAGAATAATACAATTTTCTAGTCCAAATTAAATTTGATAAGGGACATTGTCAAATTATTACCTTTTTAAGGATTAAACATACTAGACTTTGTCCAGGGTAAGAGGAGACTTGACAAACTCTTTTAAAAGAATGAAGGGTTCATTGGGGATGCCAGTCACCATCTCAACTCTCTCCTCCAATGGTACATTGCATCGATATGCAGTGTCTAAATGATTCATTGCAGCTTGCTAAGGCTTACTAATAGCATCTTCTAAACTCCCACATTTGAATTCCTGTGTGGATAAACTCAGCAGGTACATGAAAACATCGCCTGCATGATCCACTCCAAGCAGCATGCCATCCTGACTTAGAACTATGTAGCATTACCTTCACTGTTGGGTCCTGGAATTCCCTAACATTGTGTCCATCACATGGACATCACCACAAACACCACCCAGGGCAATAGTACTCCAGTTATACTTGCGTTCTCTGATATTTAACTTGTGGAGAAACTGTATTCACTTGAGTGAGCCCAAAATGAAGGATGTGAACTGAGTCACCACTAACAGGATCTTTATGGTGGTGAGAATGAACCATATGAGTTGGTGGAAGCAGGGAGCTTGGCTTTTAAGGGGAAACTGAATGCACAACGTAGGAAGGATCACTTAGAATATAAACATTGGAATAAATCCGATGGGACGAATGACATGTTCATGTGCTATAAATACTGAGCACCCATTTTGCTGTGATAATTGCTTTCAAGATTTTAAAAATTGATTTGGATCTGTTTGCAATTGTGCTGTAAGCTGCAGCTTGTTAACATGAAATCCTTCCCACTACACATTTGGCTTTTTAAACATGATTTTGTATCTCACTTCGGTGCATTGATTGTAGCACAACCTCTAAAATTGGGTGGGGTGAAAGAGAAGAGGTATTTGACTGGGCTGATTGTAAAATGGTACAGAAGCAGAATAGCCAGAGTTGTGCACTATGAATAGAACTTTATTGAAAGAGTCTACAGCCAGTGATGCTTTGACGTTCGTAATTGCAGTTGAGCCTCTGCAGCTCAATACTAGCAGTGAAATCTGGGTGAAGGTTCAGTATGATGTTCCCAAGGAAGCCTGCAGTTTAATCTGCTGCAGAACACCTTAGGGTGATGTAGCTATTTTAATCTGATGGCCTGAAAAGCAGGCTACAGACTGAGTTGTCTCTTCCTTCCCACTGTTAACTGTAAAGAGCACTTTGCCAGCAATTTAATTTTGTATTTTGTGGTTTTAGATCTGTATTTATAAATGTATTGTTAGATTTCTTTTCTCCAATTATACCTCCATTTTGATGCAATTGCTCCAACCTCTTTCTTCCTCTCTTCCTTTTCCACCCCCCCCCCCCCACACCCCCTTAAAAAAAAACTTGGATTACTTTGTGGTTTAGTGATGAGCAATGCTTTGCTTAGATCTCTGGTCTTGGATCACAGATTCCAAGCTGATCCTTGGGCTGGCACTGGGGGGTGGTGTGGGAGAGCAGTCAGATGACACAAGACACTGAGGCTCAGTCCACATACCCCCATTCACCTCGACTGGATGTAGAATGTTCCATGGCACCATTCTTGTGGAAAATACATTTGCCGCCTCATGTTCCAGATATTCATCCCTTAACTGACACCAGGAAAACATGTTTTTGCTGCTTTGTGTATAAATTAGTAACTGCACTTGCTTAAAATCCTAGCAGTCACTGTACGTCAGAAATTATTTGGCTGTTTCATTTGGGGCATCCTGAGATTATAGAAAATCCTGTGTAAATGTAGTCGTCTTGTTATTTTGGGGTTTAAGTCTCCATAAAACTAACATATATTTCTTTGCCTACTCTTTCTGCTTGATTTGTAAAGAGACCAGAGGGATTCTCCTGATGTCCTGACCAATAGCCGTCATTTTCTTTTTTGACAATTTGTGTGTGCAATGGTTAGCTGTACTTCACAACAGTGGCTCCATGTCAGTCAAATGGTGAGAAGTTGCAGTGTAACATTACTGTTCTGGGGACATGGGTTTGGATCCCAGCATGGCAGATGGTGAAATTTTGAATTCAATAAAACTCCAGGGGAGGGGGGAAAGGTATAGTCTAATGGTAGATACTGTTTGTCTTCAATCCCACCTGTTTCACTGGGGTCCTCCGTCAGGATGGCTCTGTTGTATTTGCCCCTGGTGTGGCCTATGTGTGACTCCTCCAGACTTGCAGAAATGTGTTAACTCTTAACTGGCCTCAGAGCTGTAGAGATACGCAATTACAGGATTCCTAGCCAACATCTCCACTTTCCATTCATTGGAAAAAGTACCTCATTTGAAACATTGGTAATGAAAAGTGCAAATTTTTTTGTTCCCTTAACCTCTCTGCCAGTTAGAAAATATTTTGGAAGTTACTTTGTGGTTCAAATAGATGACTACTTTCCCCACGTTTGAACTTGACCTGCTATGTTCTTGCTGCTTCAGTCCATTTATCAATGGCCCTTTTACAGCACCTTTTTTTTCCCCCATCTGTGTAACTTGTTCTGCTATGTACTGAAGGTGGAATTGATAGTTCTGGAATTGAATTCAATAAATCTCAACTCTGCGACTGGTAACTGATAAGTGCTGCATTACTCTGCCACACTAATATAAGAGCACGTGTCCGCTGACATGTTAATGCGCGTCCTGCAGCGTAACCCCATTCCAGTTTTGTTTATTCACTCCGGTATGTAGGTGTTGTCTGGCCAGCATTTTATTCCCCACCCTCTAGTTGCCCTCAAGAAGGTGATGGTGTGCTGCTGCCTTGAACTGCTGCAGTCTATGTGCTGTAGGTTGACCCACAATACCCTGAGGGAGGGATTTCCAGGATTTTTCATCCAGTAACAGTGAAGGAACGGTGAGATATTTCCAAGTCAGGATGGTGAGTGGCTTGGGGTGGGGGGGACCCTGCAGGTGGTGGTGTTCCCATGTATCTGCTGCCTATATCCTTCTGTATTGAAGTGGTTATGGATTGGAAGGTGCTCTCTAAGGATCTTTGGTGAATTTCTGTAGTGCATCTTAGTATGTATACTGTCACTACTGAGCGCTGGTGGTGGAGGAGGGAGTGGATGCTTGTGGATGTTTTGTCCTGGATGGTGGCAAGCTGCATGTGTTGTTGGAGCTGCATCCATCCAGGCAAGTGGGGAGTATTCCATCACACTCCTGACTTGTCTTTTTCGGATGCAAGATGGGCTTTAGGGAGTCAGGAGGTGAGTTCACAGTATTCCAAGCCTCTGTCTTGCTCATGTAGCCATTGTATATGTATTCAGTGTCTAGTTGAGTTGCTGATCAATGTAACCCCAAAGATATTGTTAGTGGGAGATTTAGTAATGGTAGCCTTGCCCATGATTGATCTGAAGCTATGTGATGTCATGGTGTCTGGAGTCCAATGTTGAGGACTCCCAGGCCTGCTCCCTCCCAATTGTACTGTCACCTCTGCTGGGTATGCCAGACTTGGTGGCAGTTAATTGTGGCTTACTAGGCCTTTGCAGAAGGCAGTTGAGTCAACTATGTTACTGTGGGTGTGGAGTCACATGGGCCAGGTCTGGTGAAGATGGCAGATTTCCTTTCCTGAAGAATGTTAGTAAGCCAAACATTTTTTCTGACAATCGGCGATGATTTCATGGTCATCAGTAGATTCTCCATTCCAGATTTAAAAATTGAATTCAAATTCTGCCATCTGCCATGGCAGGATTTGAACCCAGGTCCCCAATACATTCACTGAGTTCCCGGATCAATAGTCTGGTGATTTTAATCCTACCAGGCCATTGCCTCCCTTGAGTGACTCTCTGAAGTGGTCTAGCAAATTATACTGCTCTATTTTCATTGGGTTTCCATTGGCAACAATGTGTCCATTTTTATTATTTGCTGTTATCTGTAGATTGATCAGTAAGTCTGATTTTGTTTTTTGTTTGAAGCACAGCGTGAGACCTTTCACATTCAAAAATGTCAATGTTTGATTTAGGTCAATTTCTGAACAAACCTGCACCTGGTTAAGGGAGGTTGAACAGTTTGACCCTGATTATATTTTTTTTGCTGACTGGTTCTGGGGTTGACAGATCAACTGAATGCCCAGCTCACGGGGAATCATTCCACAATGCTAGCGCTCTCTCTTACTAGCTGTGCCCAACCTGCTAAAGAGGCCAGCATCAGCATTAAACCATTGGTGCTTTACCAGCTCCTGGAGATGATGTTAAATTA
Source organism: Chiloscyllium plagiosum (assembly GCF_037043375.1). Classification (NCBI taxonomy): domain Eukaryota; kingdom Metazoa; phylum Chordata; class Chondrichthyes; order Orectolobiformes; family Hemiscylliidae; genus Chiloscyllium; species Chiloscyllium plagiosum. Next base: position 20,632,964 of record NW_028270157.1, on the reverse strand, counting down.
GTCATAAACTGGGGTTAACCAGAAAAATCGCCTTCTGGTTCTTGATCCTATGTTTCGCCGTTGTGAACGGATTCAACTGAAACAATTTTTCACAGCACGCTGGCCTCGACTCAAACATTATAATTCTATAAATCTATATGCAGTGCATGAAAAACAAAGTCTGAATGCATTTAAATTTCCAACCAGAATTTCTGCCTCTAGGCATGAAACAAACAAGACAAATTCGTTGAAAAGAACTGTTCTACTAAATATTTAACTTTGTGAACGTGTTTGAGTTTGACACGTTTAGTCTAACATCCTGTTTATATATTTTTTATATATATATAAAATATTATATAATATATATAATATAATTATATTCCAGCCAGCTTATGTGGACATTGACCTTTGAAACCTTGGCTACACTCTCCACTTCTGAGCCAGTGTGGGCTGTCTGTGATCTGGGTCCAGCCTGTCTGTGTAGAGTTGGAGAGCCTTTCTGTCAGAACACTGTTTGTTTGTCTTATTAACCCTATTCTGGCTTGGGTAGAATTGCTTTGTTGACATTTCCTGCTCTTTTTAGTTCCAATTCTAAATTTTCAAGGATTTGCTCTACTTTTTATAACAGAATTACCACTCATTTAATTGGTAAGTAGGGCAGGTTGGTCTGGTCTTCAAACAACAGACTTACTTGACAAACTGAGAACTCAGTTCCATAGTAACCCCAATACGTACTCGGTCTAGCATTCTGCTGCTAGTCATGTGGTATCATCCTGGCCCTTTGCTCACTGCTCACTGGCATACTGTGCTGTTAAAGCTGTAACACAACTCTCTCGTTTGTGCTTTTTTTATTTATCAAACATTCTATGTAGAAACAGGTAGACCATTCAGCCCCTCCAGCTTGCTGTGCCATGCAGTAGAAAATCGGCCATGATCCTATGTTAACGCCATATTCCTACTTTCCTTCCATAACCCTTAATGTGTTTTGTCTATAACTTATCAATCTCTTTCATGAATATATTCAGTAGCCTGGCCTTCACACACTTCTGTGATAGTGAGTGCCACAGGTTGACCACCCTATTGAGTGAAAAAATGTTTCCTTATCTTAGTCCTAAATGACTATTCTTGTGACTGACTGCTGGTTATGGACTCCCTAACCAGGAGAACCATCCTTCCTGTATCCAGTCTGTCCAGCCCAGTTATCACTTTGCATGTTTCAATCAGATCCCTGCTCATCTTTCTAAACTCTCACTAAACACCAGTCCAGTCAGTACAGTCACGCCTCAGGCCAGTCCTGTCATGGCCAGTATTAGCCGAGTGAACCTTCACTGCGCCCCCGTCCCCGGTAGATTTATCCTCTTTTGGGTGGCGAGACTAAAACTGTGTGCAGTACTCCAGGTGTGTGGTCTCACCAAGGCCCTGAATAACTGCAGCAAAACATCCCTTCTTCTGAACTCCTGTCCTCTTGCTATGAAGGCCATGTTATACTGAATTTGCCATGTAGTTGTCCAGAAATGCAACTTACCTAGATAGCTCTGAAGCTGCCTTGCAATTTCACAACTCTCAATCCCACCTAATTTTGTCACCAGCAAACTTGGAAAAATTGTTTTCTCATTTAATGTATGGTGAATAACGGATGGCCAGCACTGAAACCTGCGGTAAACCACTAATTACTGCCTGCCACCCAGAAAAAGGACCCACGTTTTTTCCTATTGTTTCGAGTCTGTCAACCATTCTCAATCCATATCATATGACCGTTTTCATGCCATCTGATCTTTGTCACATTTCCCCTGTACAACCCTGCTCTTCCGATTTAGCTGATGCTTCCCCCATCTGGCATTCTCTTTTCTGTTTTAAACCCTTTTTAAAATTCTGCCTCTGTGCTTTTGGTCACTATTTAGTTTTGTGATCACTTTGAAGTGTTTAAAGTGTCATCGGTGCCCTGAGCTGTTTTTTTTTGCTAGTTTTCAAGTTGGGTTACTTTATAAGGAAATCATACTAGCTGCTCCTGCTGTACACTGGCAACAGAACTTTCAGAATTAAATTGATGCTTTGCATTTTAGCGCAATAACTTTTTAATTTGGATTTCATGTACTTGAAGATAAAAGGGGATACAATAATAACAGTTCTTGGCTTGGCTTGTATTATTGAAAAGAGATGGTGTGCTTTAGTGCACTTCATGTATTTTAGGCCAGGAGTTACACACTACAAAAATCCATTGCTAATGTTGAGTTAGAGATTTCAATGTTGAGCTCTTCTATAAACTGTTGTACAGCAAGGCCAATACCTTCTAGTATACGTTTTCTCTAGGCCCTTTTGTAGATGAGGATAGCCATCTCTGGTCTGTATAAGAGTCTCCTGTAGTTGACCTGTTCTAACTTATTCTATATATCTGCAATTATTTGCATGTTACAAGGAATATAGTACTTGTTGTTACAGCCTTGAAACCTGGTCTTTGGGTTTGACTTCAGCATCCTTAGTTAATTCCTTCAATCACCTTTTGTAATTTAATCACAACAAGTAATGTTTAGGGCCTTTTAATTGCTATTAATGCCTTCGTACTTGCTTGCAGCAACCGGTTTGATGCCACTCTAAACTTAATGTTTCTTGTTGAAGACTGTCTTCAGGCTTAACCTTCAAATAGCACAATTTTTTTATACATTTTTATACATTTAAGTATAGCAGGGTCTGTCTTGGATTAGTCCTTACCTAATACAGTCACATCCTCTGTGTGGATGTTCTGTTCTGAGTTCGAAGGAGGTGTTACTAGACCCAAAACATTAACTCTAATTTCTCTTTACAGATGCTACCAGACCTGCTGAACTTTTCCAGCTATTTCTGTTTTTGTTTCTGATTTCCAGCATCTGTAGTTCTCTTGGTTTTGCATCCTGTGTGTTTATGGTAATTGTCTGGTGTGTCTTCCAGATTAAAAGTGGTATGTTCTAACTTGGCCCACACTTACTTAAATGGGCCATTGTACAGTTCTGACACTTATTGCAAGGTGTATGTGGGGTCCTAATGCTCTGTTATCCAACAGAAGCTACACCAATCTCAGGCTTGCATGTGAGCGGCAGGAGCGGTGTCTGCAAAATAAACTATGCTCTCAAACACTTCCTGTTTTATTGATGCTAAACTAGCCACTTTGTAGCTGGAGGTGTTTGCTAGGCTTCAATGAACCAAAGCAGATTTCACCTAAACCCTGCCTGACCCTGCTCACAGAACTGTTGAAGTTCCAAAGTGATTTACTGCAATGGCATGTAGTCACATCTATTGTTAGTGTTTGAAAGTAGCCAAGTTAATGAGCCAAGAAAGGTAATGACCACAATTTCCAGAATGTAGTTTGAACAGTTCCAAACTGTGTTCTGAGAGCAGAGGGGTAAACAGGAACACTGAACAGTTCCATGTTTACCTCATTCAGACTATTAAAAACCTGGAAGATGAGCTGTGTGTGAATTCTTCCTGACACTTCTAAATGAGCTGTGACTGACTAAAATTGCAAAGCAGAGACTATTAACTAAATGTTGAACTGGACTGGCAATCCTCTGAACCTGCACAGTTGTTCCTTTTCTGGGTAAGGATGCTAACCCAGTTAACCTTACTGCTGGAATATATTTTTGATGCCATGTTATCATTCCAGGACCAGCCAATTCATATTGGGCTGGAAAGGCAGTTCAATATTTAATTTAAAAAGGTGTATGTGACAAAATAAAGTGATCCATATGTTAGCTGTGGTTCAGGTGGGTAATACTCAAGAGTCTGAAGATCATTGGTCCAAGTCTCACTGGAAAAAAAAACTTGAGCGCAAAAATGTAGGCCTGGAGTTTGAAACACCTGAGGGAGTGCTACACTGTCAGACATGCACCCTTCTGGGTGAGATATTAAACACTGAGGTTCCGTTTTTGTCCTCTTGGTTGCATTTTAAAAAAAAACACACCATGGCTTTCTTTGAGGAAGGATCTACTCTGATAAAGCCTGTAAGTAAAGGCTGCTATTGTTCTGAATCCTGGCAAGTATTTATCCATCGGCTAAAATCACCTTTTATAAGAACTGGTCATGATCCAATTGAATGTGGGATGTTTAGTGAATGAGTTAACCATGAGCTTGATGTAAGTGACTATACAGGTTATTCTGCTATAATGCACATTTCGTTAACGTGAATTTGCTGTATTGTGATTGATTTGGGAGCACTGTTTCTAAAACGCAAACTTTTAAAGCATGTGTTGGTTATAACGTGATTCTGGCCCCATTTAGTTTTAATGGTGCTGCTGTTATGTGGTGATTGTTATAACCATGGGATTGCACAAGAACGGAACTACTACATGATAGCAGAACCAACTGTACCTCACAGGCATTTAAGATATGTGTTTTGTCAAACTTGGGGTGGTCTGAAACCTATTCCAAGTTCTTCAGAAAAATTAAAAACATTTGTCTTTTTGTGGAAAACAAACACTTAAGATTTTTTTGACTTTCAATTGAAATTTACTCAAGCATCACAGAACTGACTTTTGTGATAGATTTTTTTTTAAAAAAAGAAGCTGTGTCACAGAATTTTGTGATGCAGCTTTTTGTAACAGATGTTAAATAACCAAAAGGCTTTACAACAACATCTCTAGCAACATTTGACACTCAGCAGTATAAAGCGTTTGGATCGTGAGGACTGTAAACAGAGAAAGTGAGGTCAATTGATGTGGACAAGCTCAACTGCTGGAGGCAGGGTCACCAATGGCAGATCAGTTTTAAAATTTGGGGCTGCTCAAGCCTCCAGTATTAGACAAGACTGAGCTCCAGAGGGTTGTAGGGACACAGGAAGAATGTGGCCCCAGAGAAGTGATTTTTGTTTTCTAAATTTTGAGGCTTGGGTGGGGGCCAGTGAGTACGTGGGTAATGGGGAAACAGGCCTTTGGTGTAAATTGGAAGGTAGCCAGTAGGTTTCCAGAGAGTGGAATGTAGGTGATCATCTGTGGGGGTAAGATGATCATTGGTCTATTGAGTTGAAAAATGTGGTGCTGGAAAAACACAGGTCAGGCAGCATCCGAGGAGCGGGAGAATCGACGTTTTGGGCATAAGCCCTTCAGGAATGGTCTATTGAGCCTGTGTGGGTTTTTTTGCTAAGAGCTATCAAATTAGTCCTCCTTGCTGTTTTATCACTAGTATCCTGTAAAATTTTCTCCTTCAATGTTTGTCCAATTCCTTTTTTATGTATTGAGTCTGTTTTCTTAATTTTTTTTTTTTGGCATGTTGCAGAGCTCATGGGATCTGCATGAAGAAACCATGCTCCTCATTTTCATCCCCTGGATCTTTTGCCAATTGCCTTTAATTTGTATTCATAACTGATTCTCCTAACACTGGAAAATGTTTTCTTTTTGTTTTGTCAGAAAGCTTCATGATGTCCTTATGAATCATAGGTTACTGTTCTCTTAAATGTTCAGAAGTACATTTGTAACATTAAACTGATTCACTCTTCACGTTTTCTCACCCACGTACCAGGCTGAGTTCAGATTGCCAACCTGAGAGATTCTAGCTAAAAGCCCTGAAATAATAAATATTTCCCTTCATTTAGGATCCTGGATGATTGGGTTAGGCTGGAGTTATATCCTTCCTACAGCTGTCTCTTTATTCTGAATTTCTTTTTCCCTCCAAAGCAATTTGCATGATGGACAATTTTGCATGTTATTGTGGGAACTTGCTCTGCACAAATTGGCTGCTGTGGTCCCCTCATTACAACAAATGACCACACTTCAAAGTTACTTAACTATTTAGGAAAAGTGCATTTGGATGTCCTGACGTTGTAAAATGTACTTTATAAATGTGGGCCTTTTGGACCCCTCAGTAAAACTGCTTATTCCACTATAAACGAGAGGATGAACAGCAAGAAGCATCTCAAGCTGTATCACAGAACTGACCACATCACCTGCCATCTGTGTAACTATGGCTGCACTATAGGCCATCTTGGGGACTGAGTGTTGCAGACTGGCACATTCCAAGGTCCAGGACTATGTTTTGAGGGACGTGCTGAAGCTTGGGTCAGCTGCCACCAAGGCGTGGTGGGGAAAGACCACCGTGTAACATCTGCCTGCCTAAAGAAGAACAGAGGCAGTCATTTGGGCTGTGCTGACGCCTCAGCTAAAAATGTAATCGTACTGACCTGTAAATAGGAATGATTACTCTGTTTTCAGTATGCAAACAAATGGAATGTTTACATATGTATGGCATGTTCAACTGTACAGACCATTAAAGTATTTCATGAATAAAGTATATTTTTGAAATTAAAAAAAAAAATCTTGGGGATAACTGAGAAAGGTACTTGGAGGCAGGAATATATCAGGTCCACTAGAAGTACTGTGCACACCACTATACAGATGCTGCCCAACCTGCTGAACTTCTCCAGCACTCTTTTTGTTTTTCAGATTTCCAGCATCTTTGTTCTTTTATACTGTACTCACTTCTGTAATATCGAAGTCAGTGATATGGCAAATGATGGAAGTGAGCAAGGAGTCATAATTTGGGAGACTCAGCAGGTAAGTATTCAGGTTGTGCACGTGTGCCTCTGACAAAAACTCAGTTTATGCTGACTCTCATCAATCATAAAAAATGATGACCTCTACATAAATCAATTCCTTCATCTCTATTAAATTTCAAAGTCAAACCGTGCTTTGATCATCTCCTACAATGTTGCTTATCACATCGTGGTTTCTCTGAATTTTCATTTTGAAGGGGATGTTGCAGGAATACCATTCGTGGTTTTGATTTTTTTTTTGCTTTAGCAATTCACCTGTGCTGTTTCTGCTCTTTCATACAAATTCATTTGAGATGCTGGCAGAGAATAATACAGATGCACCTAAATGAAAGGAGATTTGCTCTTTATGCACATAAGGCATAATTTTGTATCCGTGCTCAAACACTCCTCCACGGGAGTTGTTGAGAAAGTGCTGCATTGCTGATATTTAAAATCTTAGTTTCCTTAAGAGGCTGCACACTAGTGCAGTTGAAAGAATGAAGGTGAAATCCAAAACATATTGCTTATTCGTTTCACTTGTCTGTCCCCACACGATGTTATTACAAAAATTAGCTGCTGCCTTTGCCCTTTGTTAAAATGTACTTTGAAAATAATCCTTTGTACCCAAGGGACTTTGCTATTTAAATAAGTTAATTGTATCTCACTAGATGTCATTTTCAATAATGGTTAATTTTTCATTTGGTGTGAAGTCCCCTTGCATCAATTATGGAACAAAAAGGCTAAACACATCTAAGTAGTTCTCCCCTTGTGAAGTGAAATCTATTGTCAATTAATTGCAAAATAACTAATTGCTAATCATCTTTCACATTTCTTTTAACATACTAACTTTTTAAAATCTTCTCAAGTGACCTACTCCGGTACTTATGTATGTGGCCAACCAAGTGATACCAGTCCTGCAAGTCTTGAAATGGAGCCTGAATGGTAGAGTTTCAAAGCTTCACATACCAGAGTGAAGAACTTCCTTCTCATTGCAGTCTGAAACCAACATTTCCTTATCCTGAGTGACTATGCTACTTAGTTTCAGATCCTTAACTCAAGAGCCTTGAGGGAATTTACCTCATTAGTCTAAAAATCTTTTTGCCTGAAGTGGGCATTGAACCCAGGTCTCTGGCGCTGTAAGACAGCAGTGCTAACCACTGTGCCACCCTCTTGAGCTTTCATTGCTAATTTTTAAGGGACATATGTCATTCAATGGAATAGCTGTTGTGATAGTGTCCCTATTCTCTGGGCCAGAAGGCTCATCTACTCCAGAAGTGTAAATCATTCCAAAACACGTTGATTTTTAAATATCTACTATTCTGAAGATGCAGAGACTAAATCAGTACCCATGCACATACTAAAACCCCATGAAATTGCTGTATGACATCTTAACGAGGTATTGCGAGGGCAGTCCATACTTCAAGCCTACTATGCTTTTCTAGATCATGGCTGATCACCTTTCCTCCATACTTAGTGTATTTTCATGTATTGTATTGTAATTTGCTTCCTAGAGTACTAACTGAGATGGAGGTGCCGGTGTTGGACTGGGGTGGACAAAGTCACATGACACCAGGTTATAGTCCAACCGATTTTAATTGAAATCACAAGCTTTTGGAGCGCTATTCCTTTGTCAGGTAAAATGGAAGGAGGTGCACTTGCACAGAATAAATATAGGCAGACAGATAATGGCAAGATAATTCCAGGTACTTAAGAATGTCAACAGATACTTACACATAGTGTAAGTAGAGTGTCAACAGATTGCATAACAAGTCTTTGCAGGTAATAGTGTCAGCAGATTAATACCAGCAGTGTGAGTTAAGTGTTTACAGCTGAATAATGAGTGAAAGGATGACCTGATTATCATCAAATTCTTTGACTATTTAAAAGTTAAATTTATGGGGTTGACTAGTATATGAATACTACTTTTGAAGGTCTGAAGTTCATGTCAGTCAAAATTCATACTGCATCATTAGAGATCAATTGGACTTCTGCTAAATGAATAAAAATGATAACAATTGAGTCATGGTAATTCTGAAAACCCAGAGTGGAACTCAATTTTCCTCTCCCTGGGACATTTTCCAGAATGTAAGGATTAATGGTAAATTACTACCAATGTATCCTCTATCTCTATAGCTGCTTTTTAATATGGATCAAATCCATCAGATTCAGGGAACTAATTAATCTTTCACCTATTAGTTTTCCCCCAATAATAGTGAGGAAAGTAGTCCATTTATAAAAGCTTAATAGCAGAGCAATTCAAATAGTGACAGGGTTTTATGGATTCAATGTGGATTTACAAAAGGGAAATGTACGACAAATCTACAGAAATTTATTTTGGGGATGTAACTAATTGAGTTGATAAGGGGGAGCCAGTGGATCTGGTTTATTGGACTTTCTGAGGCTTTTGGTTAAATTACCAAAAGAGATTAACATTTAAAACAAAGTATGTGGGATTGAGGTTTGTGTACTTGCATACATAGAATTGTTTGAAGTGTAAGATAAATATCTATCTGTTTGCTGATGAGACAACGTTGGATAGGAGAGTGAATAGTGAAGTGGATGCAGAGATGTTTTGGTGTGATTTGGACCAGTAAATGGCAGATGCAGTATAAATGAATACCTGAGAGATTATCCACTTTGGTAGCAAAAACAGGAAGATGGGTTATAATCTGACTGGAGAGATTGGAAAAGGGAGGCACGACAAGACCTAGATGTCCTTGTATACCAGTTGCTTAAAGTAAGTATGCATCAGGTGGTGAAGATGGTAAATGGTACATTGGCTTTCATAGCAAGGTCTTCCTTTATCCTATGAAAGATGTTCTGCTTGTGGAGAGAGTGTAACATGGGTTTATCTGACTGACTCCTGGGATGGGAGGCATAATATATGGAGAGAAACTGGATTGGTTAGGATTATATTCACTGATGTTTAAATGAGTGAGGGGAGAATCTTGTAGAAACCCATAAATTGTAACAGGACTAGACAGGATAAATACAGGAAGGATGTTCCTGATGAACTATGACCTCAGGTTCTGGACTCCCTGGTCATATTTTGAGGATATGGGCTAAGCCATTTTGGACTGAGCTGAGGAGGAATTTCCTTACCCAGAGTGTGGTGAAGCAGTGGACTTATCTGCAGAAAACAATTGAGGCCAAAGCATTGAATATTTCCAAGAAGGAGTAAGTGTAGCTGTTGGGGCTAAAGGGATCAAAAATACAGGGAGAAAGTGGGAACAGAGTACTATGTTGGATGATCAGCCATTCATATAGAATGTCAAAGCAAGTATGAAAGGCCAAATGTCCTCCTTTTTGTTTCTAATGAATTTATTTTGTTCTGAATACAACGTCCATTCAAGTAAAGAGCCAATAGTTTTGCTGTTTACCATTTTCCCCCATTTGAACCTACTTTCTTCTGTCTGTCTCCCCATAGCTGCCTTGCAATGTTGCTATTTTTCTAAGCCTCTGTTACCTCTCTCCCAGCTGCACTCACCCTCAATTAGTTTAAAGCCCCCTCTGCAGCCCTGATTATTCATTTGGCCAATGTGGTTCAACTGATTGCCCCACTGAGGAAGCTGCTGTCTACTGTAGTAGCGGTGTCAGTGCCCCATGGACTGGACCCCATTCCTCCCACACCAACCTTTGTACGTTCAATATCACATCCATCCATCAAGATTCGGAGATGCCGGTGTTGGACTGGGATATACAAAGTTAAAAATCACACAACACCAGGTTATAGTCCAACAGGTTTAATTGGAAGCACACTGGCTTTCGGAGACAATCACCTGATGAAGGAGCGTCGCTCCGAAAGCCAGTGTGCTTTCAATTAAACCTGTTGGGCTATAACCTGGTGTTGTGATTTTTAACTTTGATCATCCATCAACATCATCATTTGTAGATCTGTTACCTCATCTCATTACAAACCCCTTCAATTTAGAAAGTGTAGTATTCGCTATTCGTTCACAAAGCATTCTGTTCAGAATTGGAAGATCAGTAGGTCTTTTAGCTTGAGGACCTTTTTTTTATTTATGATTCTCTAAATCATTTCTCAACTGGAGGGTCTCTATCTCTCAAGCTGTTTTTATGCTGAAGATGTCATTGGCACATTACCTTTTTATCTGGCTGACATTTAATGTCCTGAATTTCTTCTCTGGGTGAACACTTCTCTGTTAACTTGGGTCGTTGTCCCTGCCTCTGGCAGATCTTATTAAAATCTTGTGAATGTTTATTTTGGAAGGTGGCTGCTCTGTTGAAACAAGGACTTTCTTCCTCCCAGTAGCCTAGATGTTCAGACCAGGTGACTTTTTACTTTTTGTCTGAGCCTTCCATCTATGAACCACCTTCTGGCTTTGGAGGTGTGTATGGTATTACCATTTTGTTTAAGCAAATTTTTTACTGTCAGCGGATCTATAACCTGTTGCTTAAACTGGGTCACTTTGTTCTGTGGTTGTCTGAGTGGTGAACAAAGCCTTTTCACTCCCTCTGTGGTGTTTCTGGATAATTGCTGCTAACTTAGCTCAAGATTTGTCACTGGTCCTGATTGATTGTTCATTCTTTTAAAGACCTAAGAATTGAAACATTGCTTTTGAATTTTGAATTCATAATCTATCAAGAAAGAAAGCTGAATCTCTTGCATTTGTTCAAACAGTCCTCACTGAACGTTTTAAGATTTGTCAATGAGCTCAAGGGGCTTGCATTATTAATTCTTGTCAGTGTTTTCTTCCTCTGGCAAACTTTTTTTTATCTTTTGCATTTTGAATGGTCTTTGGTGATTGGACTTGTGCAGATGTTTTCCACTATGACCTGTGACTTCCTTCCTATCAACAGCATGAAAAAAGTCTCTTGAATCTTTCTTCTGTTGAGTACCATCGTTGGTCTTGGAAGCCCAATGAAATCACCTTCTGGTTGTGCCTTGGTCAGTTGGATGATAATTTTACTGGTCCATCATTAGGTTTGTCTTGTATTCCATCTTTTTGTTTTTAATGCATTTCACTCTTTTTGGCAAGGGATTCAAACTACGTTCCCAGAACATTCATCTGATTCTGAACTATTATTCCACCTGCACTATACTGCCGTGTACTGGACCAAATTGATTTTTGTTTTGTCATTGTTGCCTTGAGGTATCTGTACAGCTATCCCATGACTGATTACCATGTTGTAATACCAACTGGGGTAGAGTGCTGCCAATAGGTCCTCCTTCCAATGTTGATTTCCATCTAATTTACAGTGGAGGTTAAAATACTATTTAGTCTTGATAAGAGGCATTTGTATTGAAATCAATGCAGTTCATTGCATAAAGCTGTAGGTTTGAGTTACATTGAGTAATGTAACTTAGCCTTTAAATATGCCCATCAGGAGCCAAACTGCTTCCACTGGGACTTTGTGCGAGAGACACACTCTAATATAATCAGATTGTGTGGAGCTTCATGCAGCCTCAATATTAACTCTACCCTGACCCTGATATTTTGTGACATCTGTGTGCTAACTTTGTCAGGGATTTTGCACAAAGAGGTACAAATCCCTTTCAGTGTCAGCACTTAAAACTTCTTTAAAAATCGTAAGAAGCTTTTGTTCCATTTTAACTACCAAAGTAAATAGCCTCAATTTTCTCTCACACTGTGCCTTACCCACTCTCCCAACTTGTCTCTATCCCTTCTGCAGACTTTGTCCTTGTAGTTTACTTTCCCATTATTACATTTTGTATAATTTTGAACTTTGGTCCTCTCTCCTAAAGAGTTACAAATTTGTAGGAGATGGTACTCCAGTACTATCCTGACGCACCCTATTGGTTAGAAGCAGCCAAGCAGAATTTGCTCGCTGCAGTGAAGGTTTCCCAGGCTGACTCTGGGTATGGTGGGACTGATCTATGAGGAGAGACTGACTGGGGATTGTTTTTGCTGGAGTTCAGACAAATGGAGGGGCGGGGAGTGGGGAAGAGATTTCATAGAGACTTTCAAAATTCTAACAGGACTAGACAGTAGATGCAGGGAGGAAGTTCCCAATGTTGGGTGTGTCCAGAACCAGGGGTCAAGGTCTGAGGATTTCAGAGGAACCATTTAGGATGAAGATGACGTTTTTAATTGTGAGCCTGTGGCATTCATTACCACAGGAGTTGTTTGATGCCAAAACATTAAATGTATTCCAGAGGTAGTTAGATATAGCGCTTGGGGTGAATAGGAACAAAGGTTATGGGGAGTAACCAGAATTAGGTTACTGAGTTGGCCGATCAGTCATGATCATGATGAATGGTGGAGCAGCCTCGAAGGGCCAAATGGCCGCCTCTTGCTCTTAACTTCTGTTTCTGTCCTTTTTAACTAATCTGCACAATTATGGGGCTGGGAGCACTAACTTTTTAGTGCACCACTTTTTTCTTGGGAATCCAAGTACACTGCAGCTACTGGACTTCCTTTATCCTGTTAGCTAAATGCTGAAAAGAATTAAATAGATTTGTCAAACATGGTTACCCTGTTGATTTGCCTAATTATTTTATGACTTTCTAAGTGTCTTGTTAAAACTGCCTTAAAGAATTCCAACTCTTTTCCAATGACTGCTATCAAGATAATTTGAATTGTTCCCTTCTTATGCAAGACCTTGTCAAAAGCCTTATTGATGTCCATGTACTCAATATCAACTGCACTATCCTTTTCCACATACCTAGTCACTACCTTGAAGAATTCAATCAAATTTGTTCGATGTGATTCCTCCCTGAGCAAGGTATGCTGACCATCCTTGATTTAATCTTTCCCTCTCCAAGTCAGGTAATGCTGTCCTTTTTTAATTTTTATCAGTAATTTCCCTACCATTTGACGGTAGATTTTCTGACCTGTAGATTCCTGTCTTAACTCTATCACCCTGGAATAATAGTACCACATCAGTTGCACTCCAGTCCTCTGGCACCTCTACTGTGGTCAGAGAGGATTTGAAAATTTTGATGCTTCGTCCCTTGTAATCTCCCCTTTGACCTCCCACCACAGCCTGGAAATCATCTCATTCGGACCTGGAGATTTATCCATTTCAAAATCCCCTGTCAAAGCTAATTTATTCAAGAATATCACAATTTCCTCTCCGACCCTGCCCCCAGATTTCTAGATCTGTATCATCCTTCTCTTCAGTGAATGTAAAGTACTCATTTGAAACCTCGCCTACAGATTCTGGTTCCACACGCCAGGTTGCCACTTTGGCCCTAAAAAGGCTGTTCTCTTTCTCTGGTTATCCTCTGTCCCCTAATCCTTAAAATGTGTACACTTTTTTTTTTCATTCAGACCAGAGAATTTGTTGGATTGTCAGTTAGATTAATTTTTTTGTTTCTTTTAGTTTTCTAAGTTCTTCACTATCATTTGCATATTTAACTTCTTCCCCATTATTTGATTTTATTGTCTTGTCTTCAATTCTGAATATAGACAAAATATGTTAAATGTTTACCATTCCAAGCTTTCTCCTGTCTCTACTTTCATTGTAACTTTTATATATCTATATATGTAAAGTTCCTGATTAGTTAATTCATTTTTTTGATGTTTAAAACACTCGTGTCTCTTGCACACCTTAGCAAGGAGTAAACACTTTTTAAACTTTGATATTACTGAAATTCATCCAAGGATGAATCTTTACAGTTCAATAGAATGTTGATTTGAGAATTGAAGTATTTCCTCAGCTTTAGAAAGTAAAAAGTATGAAACCATCTGGTTTGCTAATACCGAAAAGGAATGAAGTTCTGTACACTTATTTCAGGCTTGTGTATTAACTCAAACTTGATATTACATTTATCATGTATGGTTACACATTCCCAGAGGACCCTTTCCTATGAAGTTAGTTATTAAACCCCCATATTACCAAAGCAAAATCTAAAATGGTGACTGCATTGATTTGGTTCCATGGTATACTGTTTTAGAAAATAGTCATAATACATTTTATGAACTCATCCTCCAAACTATTGTGATTTTGCCAAGTCTAAATGAAGAGTACAGTCTCCCTTGATTAATCTTGCTTTTTATTATAAGCTCATCCCTTTTTTTTTAAATCCAAAAAGAAATCCACTGTATAAACTACTTTTGGGAATTTCCTTGCTTGGGTCTGTTCTTGCGTTCTTACAATTCCTTCTGCTTTCTTCAGTAGCCACCTTCACTACTCTGAAATTCTTATTGTATCGGCCAGCATGATATCTTCCTTCTGTTTAGAACTACTTTCTCTAACAATGTCACAAGAGAAGGAAAACTTTTTTAAAAATTTTCTTGATTACAATTAATTCCTCCTTCCTGGGGAAGGACGTGGATAGGAACAGTTTTTTTTAAAAAAAAAAAAAATTGCAAGTCAAATCAGTTTGTAAAACCTATATACAGTTTGCAGTTAGATCAGGCAATGACTGGATCCTGTTTTTATACATTGTTTGCAGTGAAATATCTCACTGCTTCCTAGTGTCAGCTATGACTCAGTGGGTAGTGTGCTCTGTGTCGGAGTGAGAAAGTTGAGTTTAATCCCACTCTAGAAACTTTTTAAAATCCAGGCATACTCCATTGTAGTTGTTGGAGTGCTGTACTGTGGATGTGTTATCTTTCAGATGTGTTCTGTCTCTCTTCAGGGTTATTTGGTGTCAGAATTGAATGATATCACTGGGCTAGAAATCTTAGGCTAGTGCTCCTGGGGGCTACAATTCCAATGCTGTCATGGGACTGACTGGAGTTTAAATTCCATTGAGCTGGTCTGGAATTACAAAGCTAGGCTCAGTAATGATCACTGAATCCATCATCCGCTGTCCTAAAAACCCATTTGGTTCATTAAAGTTGTGTAGGGAAGTGAATCTGCTGTCCTTACCTGGTCTGGCCTCCATGTGATTCCCACAGCAATGTGGTTGATTCTTAACCGCCCAATGGAATGGCCCAGCAAGGCACTGGAGTTCAAGGGAAATCGGGGAGGGCAGTAAATATTGGCCTTATCATGACACCCACTCATCCTTTCAACAAAGTGAAAAGAAGTTGAAGGCTGTGCCTTGATGCAGGATAGACAATTCCATCCTAATATTCATCCCTGCATCAAAATTGAGATAATGAGCAGATAATCATGTTGAGTGTGGGACCTTGTTCTGTGTGTGATGACTCGCACATCTCTACAATATTTTAGTTTTTCTTAAAACAAAAGTACTCTGGTTCGAAAGCACTTTGTCATGCTGAGGTTGTATCTTCGCTTGCACGCACACCCACCATCGAGAGGGACTGCATCGAAGGTCGACTAATGAGATTTCTGGAATAAAAAGGCTGCCTGGGGGAGAAATGGAACAGAGTGAGCTCACCTCCTTTTGAAGCTTGAAGAATTGAGAGATGGATTCTGAGAGACAGAGCTGGTCTGAAAAAGGGGGACCTGAGATGTTAACTCTGCTTTTTCTTCACGAATGCTGAAGTTTTCCAGCATCCGCAATCCTTTTATTTTAAGGTCTGCTGGAGATTTTGACACTTCTACATGGTCTATGCAGTTTTTTCAGGCTGGGAGTCATAACTTTATTTCGAAACAGCAGGAGACTCCAAGCAAATATTCCCCCCCCCCCCCCCCCCCAAGATATTTGCATTAAATTGTCAGTTGAGCAAATGCAAGATTTCATTAAATGCCAATATACGAATGAGGAATAGACCACTCAGTCCTTAGTATCTCCTCTGCCAGCCAAAAGATGGTGACTGATCCAACTGTAACCTCAAACCCGCAGTCCTACCTACCCTGAAGCAAGAATCTATTTACTTCTGCCTTAAATATTCAAGGACTTTACTTATGCCGTCATTTCATGAGAAGTCTCCCAAAGATTCACAACCCCTGGAAAAATAATTAGTCTGTCTCTGAGTAAGTGGTCACACTTTAAAGTCACCAGTGACACCTAGCTCTTGACTCTCCCAAAATAGGAGACCTTGTCACATCTACTCTCAACACCCTCTGGTCTAAAATGAAATTGTGATCCAATTGTTAACAATCAGGTTTGAATTTGTTTTTACAGGGCACGGAGATTGCAATTGTTCACATTTCTGCTGTTGCTCCATAACCCTTGCTATGGTCCAGACCAGATTCCCTCAATATTTTAAGAAGGCAGCCTAGACCCAAATGTGAAGTGGCGTGTTTCAGAAGCAATGTGACTGGTCAAACTACTCCATGTTAACCAAAAGCACAATTTATTTAAAAACGATAGTTAAAATACAAACAGGAGAAGAGCTTAACCCTATTGGAAAATGTAACCAAATAACAACGGGTACAACAACTACTAATGAACTTTTCCAATGTAGTAACATCTCAAACACACTCCTTGGCAAAAAGGCAAATTCAGACACGGATTCTCACATACAGGTCTCCAGTGCAGGAGACAATAGGTGTAGGAGTAGGCCATTCAGCCCTTCGAGCCTGCACTGCCATTCAATATGATCATGGCTGATCATTCCTAATCAGTATCCTCTTCCTGCCTTTTCTCCATAACCCTTGATTCCACTATCTTTGAGAGCTCTATCCAACTCTTTCTTAAATAAGAGAGAAAAAGATTGAGAAAATTCAATGAGTGTGGCAGCCAGGAGGCATTTAGTGAAACTTTCAACTCTAAGACTGCAACAGCTTCTGATGAAATTTGGAAAAACTAAAACCCTGAAATCCTGACCTGAGCTTAGCTTCAGGGTGTCAAGGCAAAACCCAGGGCCTCCCAAGCTGTTTACTCAAGTGGTTTTCAGTAGGGAGTTTGTATCTCTCGTTCAATCTCTCTTGAAAGAAACCAGGACAAAATAACCTCTTAAAGCCACAGAATCCTCCTACCCTTGAGAACCTCTATCCCACACCATTTGCCCACATCCATCTGGAAAATTTCATTTATCCAACAGTCTCTCTTGGGAGTTTTTATCAAGTTGCCTCTTTCCACCCACTAAAATTTAGAAATGTACCTAGATTACTTAGTGTGGAAACAGGCCCTTCAGCCCAACAAGTCCACCCTGACCCGCCAAAGCGCAACCGACCCAGACCCATTCCCCTACATTTTACCCCTGCACCTAACACTACGGGCAATTTAGCATGGTCAATTCACCTAACCTGCACATTTATGGACTGTGGGAGGAAACCGGAGCACCTGGAGGAAACCCACGCAGACACTGGGAGAATGTGCAAACTCCACACAGACAGTTGTCTGAGGCGGGAATTGAACCCGGGTCTCTGGCGCTGTGAGGCAACAGTGCTAACCACTGTGCCACCGTGCCGCCCACCTAGTCTGTCCAACATTTTCTCAACAATGACCCGTTCATTCTGGGCTGTTAAGACAGACTGGGGAGAATTCCCATGCATTTCAAAATAATGCTGAGGGCTCTTTTACATCCAGGCCTCTGTTTAATGTGACATCTAAAAGATAGCCATCCACTTGTGACAATACTATGGCTTTAAGAGATGCATCTTGTCCTTTTTTTTAAATGAGGTAAGCTTGAGAGAGAGGTGATGGGTAGTCTACTCAGCCATTAGAGTAAACAACTTTGAGACCTTGGGTTTGTTGCTTTGCTTTTTTTTAAAAAAGTCAGAACAATAGAAGCAGCCTGAATGAGTGGGGGGTGGGGGGAAGCTCCCACACAACCAGTATTTTTAATTTGATTTTCAGTTGCTGGGGTCTTGAAGCTGGGTGGAAGCTGCAGTACATCTCTCCCAGCTACACTCTCAATCTGAATTTACTCTTGATGTTTTTCCCTCCTGCTAGAGTTATGAGACAGTTTTCTATTTTTTTTTTCTCCTGAAGTTGCCTTTTGTCAAGGGTGTGTTAATGGGATGTTTTTTTTTTTGGAACAGTTGCTGTTTAGTGGATTTTAAAAAAGATCTCATTCTGTTAAATATTCTAAGAGTTAAGTGATACTAATTTCTTTTATTACATTGTAGTTTTAACTTTAGTGAATGAATAAAATGTATTTTGCTTCAAACTTGTTGTTTGACCAGTTGAATTGCATCTGGAATAAAATGCCTGGCACTTGCCTTTTAAAATAAGAAGTTAGGGTCTCGGTTACCTTTTAATATATTCTGGGGGGGGGGGGGTTCTGATCTGATCCATAAGTGTGTAGTGCTGAGGGAGTGATTGCCTAGTATTTTTTTCTTCGCTCACTCTTTTTGGAGTGAGACCTGAATGCACTGCCATCTGCCTTTTGAGGTGAGACTGCTACCCATTGAGACAAGATGGCACCCAGCAGGTGGTGATACATTTTTAACCTCCCATCCTACAGTCATTGTTTAGCTGGAAGTGTTTTGTTTTGAGGCATGTTCCCATAACCCTCTGGGTTTCGGGGGGAGGGTGATGGCTTTGACCCTCTTCTAAGGCACTGGAGTGCCATTTGTCATAATGTGTAAGAACTAATCAATCAATTACCAGGAAACTATCTTTTTTGCACTATATCTTCTTCCAAAAAGTGTTTAAAGGTTGTTTTAATGAGTTAAGTATTATTGGTGTAGGTCTGTGATACTGAGTCATTGAATCATTTTCGTTATAATTCATTCTTGTGGGTGTTAAGTGATGGGAATTCATTTTACTTTTAAAAGTAAACTATTTTATCCTTTTACGTAATTGTCACTTCTGAAACACTTCTGAAATTTGCACAAGGGACCATCAATTCTAACTCCTCTTTGAAAGGATTATCAATTGCTAGGCAACAAAAACAGAACCTGCTGGAAAAACTCAGCAGGTCAGGCAGAATCTATTGAGAGGAATTAGAGTTAACATTTCAGATCCAGTGACCCTTCCTCAGAACTGGAAAAGATTTCACTTTCAAAGTTAATTGATAACTGCCAAACTTATGTCAATTTGGTGAGTCTGTCTGCAGTGTCATGCGTGAATATTGAGGTCATTTGAACTTTTGGTTTGAAATTTTGTGTAATATCAACAATCTCCGATCCTAAATATTGAATAGTTTTTATCTCTTCGGCTTGGGGGTTCTAGTTTTTTTTTTTCTCCAAGCAATGTGTTGACATGACATGAAAAACTGTCGGTTGTTACGTTCCCTCTATAGCCCGATCGAGGGGAATATCATTACCTTGTTTCCTGATGGATTTTGTAAATCGAAACATGAAATGATTCAGCCTCCTAGATTGTTCTGTCATTCAGTTTGACTGTGGCTGCTCTGTCATTTTTTTTTTTAACAAGGATCTAATTTTTTGTGTTTTGGGGATAGAACTTTTTCAGTTTGGGAATTTAAATTTTTAAAATGCATGATGAGTGAAAACACAATTTGAGGCCAACAGTAGTTTGCAGTTCAAAGGGTGATCTATATTTAGTAAGATTTGGATTTGGAAGTGAACAAGCACAAAGCAGAGTGACTACTGAAGATGGTTAGTCAACAGTTTTATCAAGGATTTTAAATCATTCAAATATCTTTGTGGAACAAATGGAAGGTTAATGGTAATTAATCTGATCTTTTGGTGGGCTAAGTTTCCATGGGAATAGTTTGTAGCAAGGAATTTTCTTTGGTTTTGGATTTGAGGTGGGTGGTTTCTCTGAGGAAGTCAGGCCTCGGTTACTGATTTCTGGGCCAATAGAAAGCAAGGTTGTTTTGAGTTGGAGACACTAATCAATAGGGGTCGCTCTCCCTCTCCCATTGAGAAATCCACAGTCAAGTTGTTGGAGGGTCATCTAGCTGACTTATTTTCTAGTAGGTGCAGGGAGACATACCCAAAGTAAAATCTTGAGAGCTGAGACAACTTTGGTCAAAGGAGAAATGAAGGAAATAAAGTTTCTATATAGAACTCTTGAGTGGAAATAAAAGTAGAATGGGAGTATTAGAGACTTTTCAGGTGTTGGCAAAGCTTGTGTTAAGCTAGTCCTTGCATTGATTAAGACTTTGTAAAACGTTTGTTTGAAATGTGAAATCCTGTGATCCAGTCATTTAACTGGGTTTGAATTTCTTTTCACAGGCTTTCCCTGAAATTGTTCATCGTTCTACCATTGCTCCATAACCCCTGAAAATTTGTCCCTGTCCATCAGGAAAATATTCATTTATTCATCAGTCTCTCTTGGGAATTCAGGAGTGGGTCTGTGGGTTGAGTTGTTCTGCAGTTCCATTCCTAAAATCAGTTCTAATTCTATTTATTTTTCACCCCCAATTTTTGTCTGGATTTGAGAATCATTAGGTTGCCCCTAAATCTTCTATCCTGCCAGGAACATAAGGCCTGTCAACGCAACCTTGCCTTACAGTTTAACCCTTGATGTAGTCATCGGGGTCTACAGCACCGATAAAGGCCCTATAGTCTGTCAAGTGTATGCCTAGAGAACGCCCACCTGACTATTCTAATCCCATTTCCAATATTTGACTGATCTGTCCCAGTGTGAGTCCATGTGCCCTGAACTGACCAAACCTAGTTGCTCCACATTGGCATCTAACCAAGGGCAATGCATCTTCCCCTTCAGAGGGTGCGGATGTCTTGGCACATGATGGATTTTTAGATCAGTGGTGCATGTGTTCAGAACAGGTTGACCTTTCCATTTGTTTCACTGTTTATTGCTGTCTGGGGTCTCGTCAAATGAATGTGTTTGTTTGGTTTATTCCAGGCGTGAGTGTGGCTATTCATGGGGTTGAAAACTCTGTTCAGATTCATCGGAGAACTGTGCCCATCTATCGAAGATCTGCTCAGATGTCTGGGGCCAGACATTCTTCACTTCCTCCTGTCACAAAGTCTGTGACCGTGGACTGCTCCTCTTCGGGATCCATTGAATCTGCTGTTGTCAATGGGAAATACCCTTATCCAGGTTAGTGGTCTGGTACTCTTGTTCTGCTCGTGTTGGCTGTCCGTCTGTTAATGATAGAATTTAGCCAGAACTTTACTGAATCATCATTCCGATCTCGTGGACATTGAAAGCTAGCTGAGTTTTTAATGGCAGTGAGTGCAGATGATAAATTTTCCCCCAATGCACTGTTTGTACTGTCTGTAATGTCACTGCTTTCCACCAAAGACTTTTGTTTCCTGCACTTTGTTATTGCAACCGTTCACTCTGGAAAAGCTGTATTGCTAAAGACTTCTTGAGGCCACGTTTTCTCCCATATTCTCCACTTGTTACAATGTAGCCAAATTACAAAGGCTGAAGGTTCAGGAACTGGGTGTTGCGTTAATTATCTTGGAATGTGACTCAGTAAGGATTGGCGAGGAGAATGGATCAGAGCAGCCAATGGGTGTTTGGCTGCTGCAGAAGGGCGATGGAGCAGTGATGAGAATGGTGAGGACAACATGATGGCAAAGGGAGTGAATATTAGTGGAATGGTCAATGGGATGTGGGATCAATGGTGCAGCATTCAGTGGTGAGGGAGAGAAAGCAATAGTGGCTGCAGTGTGTATGATTCTGGGGTGGGGGCACAGTGATGGTGTTAGTTGAAATGCTGTTTAGTTCCAATGTGTTGACCAGGAGGTGTTTTTTGTTTTCAAGAAAGGTAATCTTACCACCTCTGTTATTGCTTGGCTGTTGATCCCGTTGGTAGCTGTATTGAATATCAGCTGTTAATGTGGTTTGTGGGCTGTGGTGGTTGCTTGTATCTCCTGAAGTCTTTTTGTAATTTAATTGCTCTTTATTTTGTGGTAAGCATAGATGACAATGCAAAACCTACTTTGGGTTTTTATTAAGGCAAGCGATTGTTATGCTGTCATCATTTGGAATTGTAGCCTTAACACCAGATTTATTATATTGTGAAATAACTTGGCAACCTTCCTGTGGTTATTAAAAATCATGTTTTATTGAAGCTTTTCACCCTACACTCATCAGGACAATTCATAGGAATTCAGCATTTATCTCCGTGTCTTTCTCTTTATATTGGCATGTCTTGTAAATGATCCTGAAGTCCGGGTTGAAAAATTTCAACAGTGTCTTTTTCAGTACTGCACCAGTTCTGTGTAACCAAAGAACTCTTTTTTCCTTCTGGTTCTGAACTGTTTAGAGTTTTTGCTTTTTGATGTAAACCTGTTAAGTTACCTAGGAGACAATGGCCTTGTGGTCTTATTGCTAGACTGTTAGTCCAGAGACCCTGGTCATTCTATGGGGACCTGAGTTCAAATCCCATCATGGCACTTGATGGAATTGGAATGCAATGAAAATCTGGAATGAAGATTCATGATAAACTTGGAACCAATGTCAATTGTCGAAAAGTGGCTCACGAGTGCATTTTAGGGCAGGAAACGTCTTTGCCTGGTCTGACCTACATATGAGTCCAAACCCACAGCAATGTGGTTGACTCATGACTGCCCTCTGGGTAATTAAAGATGGGCAAGAGATTCTGATCTAGTCAGAGATGCTCACATCCTGTGAAT
Organism: Chiloscyllium plagiosum; assembly: GCF_037043375.1. Classification (NCBI taxonomy): domain Eukaryota; kingdom Metazoa; phylum Chordata; class Chondrichthyes; order Orectolobiformes; family Hemiscylliidae; genus Chiloscyllium; species Chiloscyllium plagiosum. Next base: position 20,610,232 of record NW_028270157.1, on the reverse strand, counting down.
GAATCAATGGAAAACAGAAAATGTAATGAGTAATTCTAAAACTTTTAAATTCTTGCTTGGATGTGGGCATTGCTGCAGGCTTTTGCTCCTTCCTAATTTCCTTTTGAAACTGAATTGGCCAAACAAGCCAGAGGGCAATTCCTGCTTAACCACCTTGCTGTGGAAGACCAGCCTGGGAAAGGATGGCAGATTTCCTTTGCTCTTGAACATTATTGAATCAGATGGGTTTTACAATCACTGCCAGTTGTCATGGGCACCAATATTTTAGGATTTGGCTTTAGATTCCCATCTAATTGAATGGTGGCAGTTGTGGTGGGAGTGCTCCCCAGACCATTGACCTGAAACTCTGGATTACTGGTTGTGAACACTGTGCCTACAAAAAGAAATTGGTGTCTCCCATAATGAAGTTGTCACCTAAGTGACTGACCCTTTTAAGAGCTTTGCAGCCTGACTTGTGGATGTTTACAGCACAGGAGTAAGCCAGTCAGCCCACTGTTTCTGTACTGGTTGCTGAAGATGTGATGGTACTGACACTAATCCTATCTTCCTTGGCCTGTAACCTTGGATGATCTCTGAGCACTGACAGCCAACTACTCTCGAAGGAAAGAGGGCGAAAGGGTTTCAATCACATACCAATAATCCCAAAATGGTTCAACTATCACTACTCTGCCATCTACCCTTCCCGCCCATTCACTGTTCTGTATATCTTCCCTCTTTTTGAATGCTGTTCTTTTATTTTATTCCTAGTCTTTGTGTTCTCTTGCACTCTGTCTCTGTCCCCTCTTGTTAACCCAAGCCTGATTTAAATGAACTCATTATGATTTAGTCTGAAGTTGACTGAACAAGGCAAAGTCAGGAGTGGAGAATAATCTCCATTTTGACAAGATGAGTGTTGCTCCAACAATACTCAAGCTTGACAACGTCCAGCTCAAAGGCCATTCAAGTGGCACTCCATCCACCAACTACACTCCCTCCAATAGTGTGTACCATCTGAACTCGGCAGTCACAGGAGTTCCACATCCATGATCTCAGCAAATATTCCACCCCCCCTCTCTGGTATCAGTTAAGCTATTCTGTTCTGTTTTCATTCTTCTCACAATGTACAGTTAGGTGGATTCTTTTGTTTTAGATAATACAGAATAAAAACCAAAAGAGCTGCTGATGCTGTAAATCTGGCACAGAAGTAGAAATTGCTGGAAAAGCTCACAGGCCAGGCAGTGTCCGTGGGGCGAAAGCAGTGTTAATGTTTTGGGTCGAGTGACCCTGCCTCATAACACTGATTTCTCTCCACAGACGCTACCATACCTGCTGAGCTTTTCGGGCAATTTCTGTTCTGGAATACAATGCAGAACCTGTCCAGGTACCTTTTTTTAGCAAAGTGTCTGTTCTGGGATCACTTGAGTTATTTTCATTTTCCTATGTGTTCAATGTCAGTAACTTTTTAAAATTTTTAAAAATTATATATTCATTTAAATACCTGTGGACTGTTTCAAAAAGTACTTGGGTTAATGGAATATTGGCTCTTTCCTGCAGGTAGGAACACGAGAAGTTGTTGAATTGCTTAAAATTCTTCAGACCCCATTTGCAGTAACTGGCTACAGTACTGGGCACTACTCCTGGGGAAGGGTTTTTGGAGTTGTTGTTATGCCAATTCACCTTAACCAAATCAGGGTTTGGAATTAGAGGACAAATTGCATACTCTGACCTGCTGAATATAGAAGATCTAAAGACTGATCTTAAGGTACTCAAAAGGGTTGATTGAACACAGGAGGACAATTTTTTTCTATGATTTAATTGATCTGTAGTGGGTTATGTTAAGTTTGGTCACTGATCTTCGTTCAGTTTACCTGATTGCTGAAGCCTGTGGGTGGAGTTGGATCCTAACTGATACCATAGTGATTATCCTGGAATCTATGCTGAGGGCATGTATGTAGAAATCCTGTGACTTATTTTTAAAATACTGTAAACCAACTTGTCAATTTAGAATGTCATTTCCACATTGAGCAGGGATAAGTCAAAAATACAGCAAACTGGCAAATGTTTAACTGCAGTTTAGGAGTATGGGATAAAGTGGTATAATCTTAAAATTATCAACATGCCACTTAGGGTGGTTAGGAAAGTGCAATTTCACACCAGGGAGGGGCAAATTTCTTACTCATCAAAGAAAGCAATTTGCAGTCAATGGAAAATTTCAAAACTTTTTTTATCCTTTTTTTAAAATTGCCTGTTAGTCACATTTTTGCTTTTGTACCTTGTGCACAATTCAGAACAAATCTTTTTAGTGTGATTTTTATATTTACATTGACTTAAGCCTCAAGTATTTCATAAAAATGATTATCAGACATTAAGTTTGATACTGGGCCATGTAAATTAGGGCAAATTAGTAAGCGCTTCCCCCGGGCTAGGTTTCAAGGAGCAACCTAGAGGAGGGAATGGTAGCGGTTTAGGGTGGGAATTTGGAGTTGAGCCTGAGATGTGGGGGTGCCAAGTGCCAGTGGTGGAGCAATTTCCTTCTCTTCTGCCCCACCCTTACCTTTTTTTTTTACTTCACCCTAAATTTGTTCAAGCCAAGTTTCTGCAAGTTTCCCTGAGGCACCCCCCCTCCCCTCCCCCCTCACCATCCTGACTTGGAACTATGTGACTTTCCCTTCATTGTCCTTAGCCAGAGTTCTGGAAGTTCCTCCCCAACAGCATTGTGTATCTCCCTACATATAGACTGCAGTGGGGTTCAATAAGGCAGCTCACTATCACAAGTTCAGTTAGTGATGGACAATAAATACTCACCAGTGAAGCTGAAATCCCATGAAAGAAAATATGAAATTGGAAACACTGATCTCGAAATGGAAATTTGTAAGGGCCATAAATTGCTAATATGGCTAGCATCACCTTGCATCTGATGTTCTAGGCTTGACTACTGTGATTCTGTCTTGATCAGCCACCTATTTTCTATAAATCTAACTTTTTTTTTGAATGTGGGAAGAAATTTGAGGAAGTAATCAAGAATAACACACCAGTCTTGTGTTTTCAGAGTATAATATCATCCCCTTTTTTAAAAAAAAAGTTAAAAGGTGTTTAGTATTAATCCTAGTCTTGTTGTATGCAGGAACAGAATTTTGTGGATGAAGTGGAACGTTTTGCAGTAGTTGGTGAATATCCCACTTCTGACCTTTTAACCTTAGAATTGAACCAATAAATGGGAACTTGCATTCCTGCCACAAGGTCCTGACAATGATCATTTTCAACAAAAGAATCTAACCATCACCTGTTGATGATTAATGGCTGGGGAGTTACTTTTCAAAGTAGAAACTAAGAGAAAGTGAGGACTGCAGATGCTGGAGATCAGAGCTTAAAAATGTGTTGCTGGAAAAGCGCAGCAGGTCAGGCAGCATCAAAGGAACAGGAGAATCAATGTTTCGGGCATAAGCCCTTCCTGAAAGAGTAGAAACTAAACCAGCCACATGGGGGGATGGGGAAATGTCTACAAAAGCAGGTCAGAGACTGAGAATTGTTTATTTTTCCCTGGGCCTGAGCAATATCTACAAGGCACAAGTCAGGACTATGACAGAAGATTCTGGATCAGTGGTGCTGGAAGAGCACAGCAATTCAGGCAGCATCCGGATTCCCCACCTGCATGGATGAGGACAACTCGAACAGCATTCAGTCAACGTTTTGCAGGACAAACAGCTCTCTTGATTGCTTGTCCACCTTTTTTAAAAATTCACTTCTAAACAAAAACACATTACTGGACAAGCTCAGCAGGTTTGTGGAGCAAAACCAGAATTAATGTTTCCAGTCCAGTGACCCATCCTCAGAACATTTACTTCCTCCTTCACTGTACAGTGGAAGCAATGTGTACCATCTATACGATGCACTACACAACTTGGCAATGGCTCCTTTAACAGCACCTTCCAAACTGTCAGCCTCTCCCATTCAAGAGTAACCGATAATAAGACCTTCTGTAAGTTTCCCCACCAAGCTGTTGCATTGTTTTGGAAAAAGTCAAAACCACAGCAGTTTAAAAGAAGAGCAGACAAAGGAAGCACATGGTGAGGTCAGTGCAGGGGAGAGAGAGAGAGAACCTGCACAGTTACCGCCTTTGCTGTTTGTATTCGTGTATTGCTGGACATCGGAGTGCATCTGGGAAAATTAACAAACAGTGAAATTCACAACTAATCTTGGAGGAACTGTTGGGCGAAGTTCACAGCACAGAATCAGATAAGTTAATTGTTGTTTTAAGTCTGTCCAAGAGAGAGGCTGCAGTAGTGAGTATAGTGGATTCTTTCTTGATTATGTTTTTGGAGATAAGTCTCTTGATTAAACTTAAAATATAAGCCATCACTATTAATTTAACCTGGGGCAGTGTTTGTAGAGGAATAAGACGGTGTTATTTTCTGGGTCTGTAGATTGTGAAGGAGCAAAAATGGCCTTTACAGTGATATGTACTTCTTGTCAGATGTGGGAGTTTAAAGAGAGTTTAAGGGTTACTGTGAATTATATCTGCCATAAATGCTGTTGGATGCGAATCTTATCAGATCAAGTGGATCGGTTAGAGAGACAAATAGAAGTGATGAGGAATTTGCAACAGCAACAGTATGTGATGATGGCAGTTATAGGGAGGGGGGGAAAAGTCTCAGATACAGTCACATAGATGGGTTAACTCCAGGAAGGGTAAGCGAGGTAGGCAAATAGAGCAGGAGTCTTTTGTGGATATACCCACTTCAAACAGGTAAGCTGTTTTGGAAAATGTAGGGGTGATAGATTCTCAGGGGAACGTAGCATAAACAGCCAAGTTTCTGGTATTGAAACTGGCTCTAATGTAACGAGGGGTACGTCGGCTTCCAAGAGATCAATTGTGTTAGGGGATTCTGTAGTCAGAGATACAGACAGACAAAGTTTGGGTGAAGATTTGTAGCTCGGGTGCTCGTTGTTGTGGTTCTGTTCGCCGAGCTGGAAAATTTTGTTGCAAACGTTTTGTCCCCTGTCTAGGTGACATCCTCAGTGCTTGGGAGCCTCCTGTGAAGCGCTTCTGTGGTGTTTCCTCCGGCATTTATAGTGGCCTGTCCCTGCCGCTTCCGGTTGTGAGTTCCAGGTGTCCGCTGTAGTAGCCGGTATATTGGGTCCAGGTCGATGTGTTTGTTGATGGAGTTTGTGGATGAGTGCCATGCTTCTAGGAATTCCCTGGCTGTTCTTTGTTTGGCTTACCCTATAATGGTAGTGTTGTCCCAGTCAAATTCATGTTGCTTGTCGTCTGCGTGTGTGGCTACTAAGGATAGCTGGTCGTGGCGTTTCGTGGCTAGTTGATGTTCATGGATGCGGATCGTTAGCTGTCTTCCTGTTTGTCCTATATAGTGTTTTGTGCAGTCCTTGCATGGGATTTTGTACACTACATTACATTAGTTTTGCTCATGCTGGGTATCGGGTCCTTCGTTCTGGTGAGTTGTTGTCTGAGGGTGGCTGTTAGTTTGTGTGCTGTTATAAGTCCTAGTGGTCGCAGTAGTCTGGCTGTCAGTTCTGAAATGCTCCTGATGTATGGTAGTGTAGCTAGTCCTTTGGGTTGTGGCATGTCCTCGTTCCGTTGTCTTTCTCTTAGGCATCTGTTGATGAAATTGCGCGGGTATCCGTTTTTGGCAAATACCTTGCCATTTATATACGTGTATGGAATGAGCTGCCAGAGGATGTGGTGGAGGCTGGCATTCATCCACAAACTCCATCAACAAACACATCGACCTGGACCCAATATACCATTACAGCGGACAGCTGAAACTGACAACCGGAAGCGGCAGGGACAGGCCACTATAAATGCCGGAGGAAACACCACAGGAGGCTCCCAAGCACTGAGGATGTCACCTAGACAGGGGACGAAACGTCTGCAACACAAATTTCCAGCTCGGCGAACAGAACCACAACAATACAGACAGACATTTCTGTAGCCAGCAGAGAAAAAGCAGAATGGTGTGTTGTTCCCCTGGTGCCAGGGTCAATGATATCTTGGAGAGGGTGCAGAATGTTCTCACGGGGGAGAGGGGCCAGCAGGAGGTCATTGTCCACATTGGAACCAACAACATTGGAAGGGATAGGTTGAGATTCTGAAGGGAGATTACAGAGAGTTCGGCAGAAATTTAAAAAGGAGGTCCTCCAGGGTAGTAATATCTGGATTACTCCCAGTGCTTTGAGCTAGTGAGGGCAGGAATAGGAGGATAGAGCAGATGAATGCATGGCTGAGGAGCTGGTGTACGGGAGAAGGATTCACATTTTTGGATCATTGGAATCTCTTTTGGGGTAGAAGTGACCTGTACAAGAAGGACGGATTGCACCTAAATTGGAAGGGGACTAATATACTAGCTGGGAAATTTGCTCGAACTGCTTGGGAGGATTTAAACTAGTAAGGTGGGGGGGGGGGTGGGACGCAGGGAGATAGTGAGGAAAGAGATCGATCTGAGACGGGTACAGCTGAGAACAGAAGTGAGTCAAACAGTCAGGACAGGCAGGGACAAGGTAGGACTAATAAATTAAACTGCATTTATTTCAATGCAAGGGGCCTAACAGGGAAGGCAGATGAACTTGGCATGGTTAGGAACATGGGACTAGGATATCATAGCAATTACAGAAACATGGCTCAGGGATGGGCAGGACTGGCAGCTTAATGTTCCAGGATATAAATGCTACAGGAAGGATAGAAAGGAAGGCAAGAGTGGAGGGGGAGTGGCCTTTTTGATAAGGGATAGCATTACAGCTGTGCTAAGGGAGGATATTCCTGGAAATACATCGAGGGAAGTTATTTTGGTGGAACTGAGAAATAAGAAAGGGATGATCACGTTATTGGGATTGTATTATAGACCCCCCCCCCCCCCCCCCCCCCAATAGTCAGAGGGAAATTGAGAAACAAACTTGCAAGGAGATCTCAGCTATCTGTAAGAATAATGTGGTGGTTATGGTAGGGGATTTTAACTTTCCAAACATAGACTGAGACTGCCATAGAGGTAAAGGTTTAGATGGAGAGGAATTTGTTAAGTGTGTACAAGACAATTTTCTGATTCAGTATGTGGATGTACCTACCAGAGAAGGTGCAAAACTTGACCTACTTTTGGGGAAATAAGACAGGGCAGGTGACTGAGGTATCAGTGGGGGAGCAGTTTGGGGCCAGTGACCATAATTCTATTCATTTTAAAATAGTGATGGAAAAGGATAGCCTAGATCTAAAAGTTGAAGTTCTAAATTGGAGAAAGGCCAATTTTGATGGTATTAGGCAAGAACTTTCAAAAGCTGATTGGAGGCAGATGTTCACAGGTAAAAGGATGGCTGGAAAATGGGAAGCCTTCAGAAATGAGATAATGAGAATCCAGAGAAAGTATATTCCTGTTAGGGTGAAAGGGAAGGCTGGTAGCTATAGGGAATGCTGGATGACTAAAGAAATTGAGGGTTTGGTTAAGAAAAAGAAGGAAGTATATGTCAGGTACAGACAGGATAGATCGAGTGATTCCTTGGAGTATAAAGGAAGTAGGAGTATACTTAAGAGGGACATCAGGAGGGCAAAACAGGGACATAGCTTTGGCAAATAGAATTAAGGAGAATCCAAAGGGGTTTTACAAATCTATTAAGGACAAAAGGGTAACTAGGGAGAGAATAGGGTCCCTCAAAGATCAGCAAGGTGGCCTTTGTGTGGAGCCACAGAAAATGGGGGAGATACTAAATGAATTTTTGCATCAGTATTTACTGTTGAAAAGGATATGGAAGATATAGACTGTAGGGAAATAGATGGTGGCATCTTGTAAAATGTCCACATTACAGAGGAGGAGGTGCTAGATGTCTTGAAACGGTTAAAGATGGATAAATCCCCAGGACCTGATCAGTTGTACCAGAGAACTCTGGGAAGCTAGAGAAGTGATTGCTGGGCCTCTTGCTGAGATATTTGTATCATCGATAGTCACAGGTGAAGTGCCGGAAGACTGGAGGTTGGCCAACGTGGTGCCACTGTTAAAGAAGGGTGGTAAGGACAAGCCAGGGAACTATAGACCAGTGAGCCTGACTTTGATGGTGGGCAAGTTGTTGGAGGGAATCCTGAGGGACAGGATGTACATGTATTTGGAGAGGCAAGGACTGATTTAGGGATAGTCAACATGGCTTTGTGCATGGGAAATCATGTCTCACAAACTTGATTGAGTTTTTTGAAGAAGTAACAGATGATTGAGGGCAGAGCAGTAGATGTGATCTATTTGGACTTCAGTAAGGCATTCGACAAGGTAGAAGACCGGGATTGTGGTGGAGGGTTGTTTTTCAGACTGGAGGCCTGTGACCAGTGGAGTGCCACGAGGATCGGTGCTGGGTCCTCTACTTTTCGTAAATGATTTGCATAAATGATTTGGCTGCGAGCATAAGAGGAACAGTTAGTAAGTTTGCAGATGACACCAAAATTGGAGGTGTAGTGGACAGCGATGAAGGTTACCTCAGATGGGCCAATGGGTTGAGAAGTGGCAAATGGAGTTTAATTCCGATTAAATGTGAGGTGCTGCACTTTGGGAAAGCAAATCTTAGCAGGACTTATACACTTAATGGTAAGGTCCTCGTGAGTGTTGCTGAACAAAGAAACCTTGGAGTGCAGGTTCATAGCTCCCTGAAAGTGGAGTCGCGGGTAGATAGAATAGTGAAGAAGGCATTTGGTATGCTTTCCTTTATTGGTCAGAGTATGGAGTACAGGAGTTGAGGTCATGTTGCAGTTGTTCAGGACATTGGTTAGGCCACTGTTGGAATATTGTGTGCAATTTTGGTCTCCTTCCTATCGGAAAGTTGTTGTGAAACTTGAAAGGGTTCAGAAAAGATTTACAAGGATGTTGTCAGGTTTGGAGGATCTGAGCTATGGGGAGAGGCTGAACAGGCTGGGGCTGTTTTCCTTGGTGTGCTGGAGGCTGAGGGGTGACTTTTATAGAAGTTTACAAAATTGAGGGGGTTGGATAGGATAAATAGACCTATAAATTTTCCCTGGGGTGGGGGAGTCCAGAACTAGAGGCCATAGGTTTAGGGTGAGAGGGGAAAAGATATAAAAGAGCCCTAACGGGCAACTTTTTCACGCAGAAGGTAAGTGTATGGAATGAGCTGCCAGAGGAAGTGGTGGAGGCTGGTACAATTGCAACATTTGAGGCATTTGATGGGTATATGAATAGGAAGGGTTTGGAGAGATGTGGGCCAGGTGCTGGCAGGTGGGACTGGATTGGGTTGGGATATCTGGTTGGCATGGACAGGTTGGACCGAAGGGTCTGTTTCCATACTGTACATCTCTATGACTCTGACTCTATAATTGAATATAATCCCTTTCATCGCAGGATTGATGTTTCTTAGTTGAGTTCATTTGGTTGGAGTAATGGTCTTCAAAAGGCAGTTTTTTTTAAGTATCTTGCAATTCTTCTCAAAGTGGAATTGTCAAATGAATTTGAAATTGGAACAAGTTAGATCACTGTCCTTTTTGTCTCCAAGTTTAGCAGTTAGATACATGACTGCTTAGTGGTCTGATGGATTTACTTGAGGGCCCTCTTGTTTTTGAAGAGAGGAGAAAAAGAATCCTGCAAATAACATCAAGTTCAAAAACTTGTTTTGACTTCTTGTTATACTTGATGTGAGTCCAAAGAGTTGAGTCATTGCCCAAATGAAATGCAATAGTAATTCAATAACCCTCTGCAGTTTGACATTTCACCACCTGGGATTTCAGTCAGACAAAGACCTTTTTGTGTTTTGAAAAGGTAAAATGCCCCTGTAGGTGTTGAATTGATTTTATTTTCATCTTCTTGATCTGACTAACACTGAACTGTATTGAAAAGAATGTTGTCTTTGTCCACCCCAGTCCAACAACCGCACCTCCACATCAAGAACAATGTTTAAAAATTGCACAACACTCTGTCATAGTCCAACAGGTTCATTTGGAAATACCAGCTGTCGGATTGCTGCTGCTTCATCAAGTAATTGTGGAGCTGGATCAGAAAACAGAATTTATAGCACAAGATCATAGTATCATGCAACTGAAATGATATGAACAAACCTAGATTGCTGCTGATGGGGTGGCACAGTGGCTCAGTGGTTAGCACTGTTGCCTCACAGCACCAGGTCCCAGGTTTGATTCTAGCCATGGGAGTTTGCGCTCTCCCTCTCCGTCTCCCTCTCCGTCTCCCTCTCCGTCTCCCTCTCCGTCTCCCTCTCCGTCTCCCTCTCCGTCTCCCTCTCCGTCTCCCTCTCCGTCTCCCTCTCCCTCTCCCTCTCCCTCTCCCTCTCCGTCTCCCTCTCCGTCTCCCTCTCCCTCTCCGTCTCCCTCTCCGTCTCCCTCTCCGTCTCCCTCTCCCTCTCCCTCTCCCTCTCCCTCTCCCTCTCCGTCTCCCTCTCCCTCTCCCTCTCCCTCTCCCTCTCCGTCTCCCTCTCCGTCTCCCTCTCCGTCTCCCTCTCCGTCTCCGTCTCCGTCTCCGTCTCCGTCTCCGTCTCCGTCTCCGTCTCCGTCTCCGTCTCTCTCTCTCTGTGGGTTTCCTCTGGTTTCCTCCCACAGATCAAAGATGCTAAATTGCCCATAGGTGCATTAGTCAGAGGGAAATGGGTCTGGATGGGTTACTCTTTTTGGAGAGTCTGGTTGGGCCAAAAGGCCTGTTTCCACACTGTAGGGAATCTAATGTAATCTGTTTTTGTTGCTAGAGTTTCCCAATCTACCAGTGACATCTAGTGGTCCTTAAATCCAGTCTGATTTTCTGCCCTTTTTTAAAATGGAATAAACTTTCTAGATTTATGATAAAATCATGCTGAAACTTGACAGCATTTGTATGTATTGTGTTGGTCATTCCATCAGAGAAAAAATATATGAAGGTGATAACTTTTATTTTTCCTATTTTTAATCCTCTCCTTAAGCAGTGTCAAGGGAAGTTTGTGTGTGAACAGGTCCTCTCGTTACTATAGATAAACTCTCTTGTAGCTAGCCAATTTACGGATCTCTGACCTGTGATTTGCAAACGATGAACTCTAGTGCAGATCGTTTTCGCAACCAGCTTGCAGAGCGGGTAGGAGGGTTCATGCTTTTCCCCTGTTCCTCTGTAATCTTCAGGACGGTAACCAACTCCCAGAGACAAGTCGGAAATGCCCTATTATTCAGCTGTGTTTGGTAATGAATAGTTGAAATGTTTTGTCAAATTCAGTGTCTTTGCATTGAATTTGAATTGTGAAGAAGTGGCAAGTGAACATGTTACTTTGTATCCCACTTTGTTTACATTGGTACCAGGGTATACATACTGAAACTATTTGCAAGTCATGTAATCTTTTTTAAAAGTACAGCAATTCCTTCCTCCATCCTTCTGTTAAAGAAATCTTTTTTCCAATTAAGTTCACAAACAAAAAGTGAAAGAAAAAGCTTTTGTAAAAAAAAAAGAAGGAATTCTTGATTTTATTAATGGCTATGCTTTCTCTTTCTGGGCTTTAAGTATTTGAATTCTTTCCCAAACTTGTCTCTTTTTTTAAAAAGCTCACTGGTCCCATGTCCTGTTGTAGCTTTTTACCAAATTCTATTTGATATCTCCTCTGAAACACCTTTAGGATATGGACATGGGAGCAGGACTACGGATATTGAATCTGTTACTTTGTTCAATACCAACATGGTGGATCTTGCTTGCGGTCTTAGCTCTTTCCTGTTTCCTATTTCCTTTCCTCCAACGTGTTCGACTCCTTTGTCAATCAAAAATCTATCTAAACATGGCCTTAAATGTAAAGGCTCAGCCTTCATTATCACTGTTGACAGTGGAATATAAGTCAAAGTTGTATCTTCAGCCAATTCCCAGCACTCAATCCAAAAAAACTGTCTTCAACGTCTTATAGGCAGCTTGTTCTCTACTCCAACACATCCTCACCTCCCAGCTCTTTCACCTTTTAATCATGAGTAATGTTCTCTGTTCAGTTGATCGTTCGTGATAATTCTCATTGTATAGATGAGACCTGCACAAGCCATGGTCCTTTTTTTTTTTGTAAGGTGTGTGTCATTAGCTATTCGTTAGTTTGTTGTACTTCTTGTGACTAATTTCAGAGCAATGCAAAGATAATGTTAACTTCTAAACCTGTAGGTTTACTTGCATTACTTAAAATATTTTAGTGCATACAGAATCCTGTCAAGTTAAGTGGAAGCTTCCCATATTTTCAGTGTGGAGCTGAGCATGCTAGGTGGCAACTTTCTTGCCACTCCCAGGTGGCAACATTTCTGAATGCTTGCCAATCAGCTCAGGCAAGCAAGTTGAGTAGCTTGCCCTATCACAAGCCTTGGCACTGGCAACTGGGCCAACCAAATGCTAGGCAAAACTGAGTACTGCAGATGCTGGAAACCAGAGTCTAGATTAGTGGTGCTAGAAAAGCACAGCAGGTCAAGCAGCATCCAAGGAGCAGGAAAATCAACGTTTTGGGCAAAAGTCCTTCATCAGGAATGGAGGGCTGATGAAGGGCTTTTGTCAGAAACATTGATTTTTTTTTTTCTTTTTTCTGCTCCTTGGATGCTGCTTGACCTGCTGTGCTTTTCCAGCACCACTCCAATTGAATACTAGGCAGAGTCCAGCAGTGTTAAGGTCCTTAAGTCCGCCAGTTGAGGCCAACTCCTATGGGGATCAAGTAATGAAAAGACAAGTAATTATTTTAATCTGCAAACCACTCAACAAGAGAATAAGTGTGAATTAGGTCTTCACACCCCCCCCCCCCCCCCCTTCCCCCTCTCTCTCTTCTCCACCCCCCCCACTTCCCCCTCTCCTGCCCCCCCCCACTTCCCTCTCTTTTTTTTTCCCCCCCTTCCCTCTCTTTTCTCTCTTTTTCTCCCCCCACTTCCCTCCCCAAAGCAGGACGTGGAGGCTTTGGTGAGGCTGTAGAAACGTTTTACCAGGATGTTGCCTGGTTTGGAAGGTATAAGTTACAAGGAGAGATTAGACAAACTCTGCTTATATTCATGACTATCGAAGGGTGAGGGGTGACCTGATGGAAATTTAAAGCAGATACAAAGCAACGTTTTAGTATCTTGACAGATATATGAATAGACAAGGAATAGAGGGAAATGGACCATGTAAAGGCAAAAGGTTTCTGGTTTAGGAATGCATATTATGTGTTGGCACAATCTTGGTGGGCTGAAGGGCCTGTTCCTGTGCTGTACCATTCTTCGCACTTAAGTAGTTTGTGATAGTTTGCTACGTTAACGAGGGGAGACTAATAGAAACACTTTCAACACTGAGTCAACAGTGAGTTTAGTAATCCAGGTTACTGATTTTGTTATTGTTCAAACATCTACCTTCCATCTAACATTAATGACCTAATGGTGTTTATAAGTCTCTTTCATTTGGGATAGCTGGTGGTAATGAACATAATTATCAGTATCAATCCTCTGGAGAGTAGAGTCAAACCTGTGGATGTTTAGTTGTGTGATGACTCATTATGAAGTAATTTTTAGCTGAATTGTCCTGTTTTATTTTTGTACATCCCTTAAGTTTGTTAAAAATACTCCAGCTTGTGTGGTGAAGATCTAAGTATGTTATTTAATATTAGACGATTTGATGTAGATACAGAGAAGCTATTTCCTCCTGAGAGAATTGTCTAGGACAAGGGAGTGTAAACTTAAAATGAGTTAATCTATTTAGCAGAGAAATTGGGCATTTTGGATAACTCCATTACCACAGAAATGGTACAGTGAAGCTGCCTTCAGTCTGACTTGGCCCATATGGTAGTTCTACCTTTTCTAAAAAGGATGATGCCAAAACTACCTCCCTGACTCAAACAACAAAAAATGATAACTCTTGTTCTGCCTCCAATACTTGGAAGGACATCTTGAACTTTGAGGTATAAAAGCCTTAAGATGGGCCTGTCTCACTTGGGGAAATTTAGTGTGTGTGATTTATCCTTTTCAAGTCGTACAGCAATGCTAGCTCTATGGCCCAGGGTGGCTCGGTGGCTAGCACTGCAGCCTCACAGCGCCAGAGACCCAGGTTTGATTCCAGCCTCAGGGGCTGTGTGGAGTTTGCACAGACACACTCTCTCCCTGTGTGTGGGTTTCCTCCAGGTGCTCTGGTTTCCTCCACAGTCCAAAGATGTGCAGGTCAGGTGAATTGGCCATGCTAAATTGCCCCATAGTGTTAGGTGCATTAATCCGAGGGAAATGGGTCTGGGTGGGTTTCTGTTTAGAGGGTTGGTGAGGACTTGTTGGGCCGAAGGGCCTGTTTACATATTGTAAGGAATCTCATCTAAAGGAAATGGCTTACTTCTGCACTTGCATTTTACGGAGTGAAGGTGGGAACAGATGGATGGGTTGCCATTTTGTCCAGATTATTGGATGACTGAGATTGCTTTTACTTCTGGAAGGAACCTTTTTTTAAAAATCTGTTTATGATGATCTTAGATTCCATTATCAGTTCAAGAGCTAAACTGATCTGCAGTGCCTCCAGATACTCAGGTGTAAATTGGCTTGTAAGGAACATTCTGTAGACTGTTTTGATTTTGGGCTGAAGCCAACACTAGTCACCCTGAGGTCTGAGGCACTGTCAGGCTGCCTCCCAAGTCGGGTGTCATAAATACTGTGATTACAAGAGCAGGTCAGAAGCTGGAAATCCTGAACCAAGTCACACTCCTCATGCCTCCCTAAGGCACAGATCGGGAGTGTGATGGAATACTGTCGCTTATCTGGATGATTGCAGCTCCAATACTTAAACCTTAACACCAGCCAGGATGAAGCAACGTGAATCAACTCCCCATCCCCTTTGCTCCGTTAGACCATAAGGTGTAAATGCAGAAGTAGGCCATTTGGCCCATTTTGGGTTTGCTCTGTCATTCCATGATATCACAGCTGATAATCCTTCACTCCATGCTGTGACAACGCTGCTCCTTTAACAAATTTAGTTTGTGCTTGGCGCTTTATTCAGAGGGGTCATAAAGACAGAGTCCATTTTGTCTGCATTTATCTACTTGAATCTTCTAAGTGTTTTTTTTTCTTTTTAGAAAAACCCTTTTACTATGAAAGGGGAATGGCTAGTTCTCCAGCTCAGCTTTTCTCTGGTGTGGTTTGGTTTGGTTTGACCAAGCGGTCAATTTTTGAGGCTGCTGGTCAAAGAAACGACTACATGGAAGAAGGTCTTCCATGCTGAAACGCTTGTGCTCTCTCTCTCCCTCTCCCTCGCCTGTGTTTGATTTTTGCCTATTTTGCCAAAGGGTGTTTATGGGGATTGTTGCAGGAATTTGGAACAGCACCATTAAGTTAGGATAACTGTTGGGTTTTCAGAGAGGTTGAGTTATTAAATATTCTGTGATTTTTTTTTTTTGGGTTTGTGTTTTATTTGGAAGATCATCCAATGAATTCTCTTTTGTTTAAGACAAAGTGGTTGGGCCAGCTGCATCACTCCTGGGATATTCACCTTACACCTGCTTAACACAACCAGCAAAGTTAGGGTCTGGCTACTTTCTTGAAATGTTTTGAGGGGGTCTGGCCTGGTCCATAACAATTCTCCTGTCTTTTCCTTATACCTTTTTTGATTCACTTATTAATTAAAAATCTCTCATCCTTGAATATCTTTAACCAATTCAGTTTCTTTATAGCCTTCTGCAGTCAAGAATTCCATAGTCACAAGCTTCTAAGAGAAAAAAACTTCCTCCTCACTGTGTTAAACAACTGACCCCTTTTATTCTGAGATTATGCCCAAGACTCTCTGACAAAGGGAAAACACACTCTACATATACCCTGACAAGACCCCTAAGAATCCTGATGTTCCAATAAGTTTGCCTGTCGCTTTTCTAAACTCATTAGTACAGATGTAACTTACTCGATCTCTCTCCTCATAAAATTTCTTCATACTGGGGATCAAACTAATGAATTTTTTTTTAAAAACATTGCCTTCAATACCATGTCCCTTGAATAAGGGGACTAAAACAGTGTTCTAGGTATGGTCTGACCAGTGCTTGTATAGTTTAGCAAGGCTTACCTGCTTTTATTCTCTTTTTTTTCCCCTTTTTTAAAAAAAAAATGTCCAATTTGCCTTTCATATCACCTGCTGAGCTTGTATGCCATAGTGTACATGAAAACTCTCCTCCTGCAGCTTTCTGTAAATGTTCTCCATTTAAGTAATATTCAGTTCCTCTACTCTGCCTGCCAAAGTGCATAACCTTGCATTTTCCCAGATTATATTCCAATTGCTGAGTCTTTGCCCATTCTCTTAACCTGTCTATAGGCCACAGCAGACTGTCACCCTCCTGACTTGCCTTCCCACCTATTTTTGGATCATACACAAAGTTGGTGTTTGTACGTCCTTCTGTCATCAATTATTGAACAAATAATTGTAGCACTGATCCTGTGGCATTGCATTAGTTTAAAGGTTGACCTCTTGAAAATGCCCACTTTATCCTAACTCTATCCTGCTTCTGAGTTAGCCAATCCCTCCATGCTAACCTACAACTCCTGACACCATGGTCTCCTGTTGTTTTAAGTAGCTTTCTGTGAAATATATTATTTGAATAAGTTTTGGAAACCCAAATATATTAGATCTACTGTTTTCCCCTTTATCCATCCTGATTGCTGCTATTACAATGAATTCTAATCTGACTGATTATGTTGTACACTTCTAAGTAGTCGAGTGTGTGGTGCTGGACTGTGGTCCAGCACCTCACTCTACTCTGATCGCCAACATCTGCAGTCCTCACTTTTTTCTAAATACCCTGCTATTACATCCTTTTATAATAGACTGTATATTTCCCCACAACAATGTTAAGCTAACTGGCTCATTGTGTGACAGATGTAAAACAAAAGGTAACTTTTTGAATGTGTTACATTTGGCAGTTTTCTACCCTTTGGGATTCTTTCCAGCATCTAAAGGATTCTTAATGGGCTACTATCAGTGCATCCATTATCTCTGAAGTGATTTCCTTTGCATATCGCAGAATGTATCACATCAGGTCCAGGGGACTTTTTGGTCTTTAGACCCCATTTAGTTTCCATGGTACTTTTTCTGTCGTGATAGTTATTGTATTTATTTGTTCTCCTTTTTTGTATTTTGATTATTTAGTGACTTTGGAATGCTGTTAATATCTTCTGAAGATTGATGTGAAGTACCTATTTAACTTCTCTGCCATTTCCTAGTTCCCATTATTGTTGCCTTGCTCCTTGGGGGTCTATGTTAACTTTGACACCTCTTTCTGTACTTAAAGGAGTTCTTCCAAATGTTTTGATATTTCTTGCCTTCAATGTTTACCCTCCAGTTTACTTTCTCCCTCTTTCTTATTGTTTTTGATTATCCTTTTGAATTTAAGACTTTCCCAATCCCCTCTCTTGCCTCTGATCTTGTACTTTTTTTTTTCTTTCTTAATATAAAAATATTCAGAACTTTCTTGGGTTTACCATGGTTGGTTTATCCCCTGTCTAGAGTCTTCCTTTCTAACTGAAATATATCTTGTAAGAGGAAAAATTGCTGAGAAAGCTCAGCAGGTCTGGCAGTATCTGTGGAGAGAAAGCAGCGTTAACATTATGGGGCCAGCCTACCTTTCTTGAAAGTGATGGTAGTCAACTACAAACCAACGTTTTTCTAGCTACCGTTGGTTCTGAGGAAGGAAAACTTGACCTGAAGCGTTAGCTCTGATTACTCTCCTTAGTTGCTGTCAAACCTGCTGAGCTTTTAAAACAAATATTGTTAGATTTGCAACATGCACAGTTTTTCAGTTTTTATGAAACCTATTTGAGTCATGAATTGTTCTAAATGTCATAATTTTCATCAAGCAATTTTTATTTTCCCCTGCTATACCTCTTTCCAGCCAATTCTGCACTCCTTCTTTTGTGATTTCCCTTATGTAAGTTTTTTTTTTAACCCAGTTATTTCCAAGCCAATATTTTCTCACTCTATTTAAATACTAAATCCATTTGGTTTTCGAAAAAATCTTTTTACTCTGAGATCATTGATCTTAATTTTAATCCTATTCCATTACACATTGCCAGGTCCCAATTAGCTTTGTCCCTGGTTGGATCCGCAACAGGTTGTTCGAGGAAAATTTTCCTAAATACAGTCTGTGACTTCCTCATTGCTATATCCTTCCAATGTACATGAAGATTAAAGCAACCCATGGTTAATGTATTGCATGTTTTTTGAAACATTCGCTCATTATCTCATGGTTTATTCTCTACAGTATAGCTACTGATTGGCACTAGTCATTCACAGCCCTATGCTGTCTTAGTCATGATATAATGACTCTGTCCACATGGCTTCTACATCTTCTGATCTGAGATGTGTTTCCCCTCTCTTCCACCAACACACTGTGGCATCAGTGTGCCATCTACAATAAGTACTAAATGACTCACCAAAGCTACTGCAATAACTCATTAGTCCCATGATCTCTGCCACTTGGAAGGACAAGGGCATCCCATATGGATGGAAACACCAGCTACAAATTTCCCTCTGCAGCCCCATACAATCCTGATTTGCAAGTATATCACCATTCCTTCACTATTGCTGGGTCAGCATCTTTGCAGCTCCCTTCCTAACCAAATTGGGGATATGTCTACCCTACATGGACTACAATGGTTCAACATGGTAGCTCACCACTGCCTTCTCCAGGAGAAAGTGAGGACTGCAGATGCTAGAGATCAGAGTCGAGTGTGTGGTGCTGGAAAAGCACAGCAGGTCAGGCAGCAACCGAAGAGCAGAAGAATCGATCTTTTTGGGCAAAAGTCCTTCAGGAATGATGTTGAGCTGAGCGGTGGGACTGGGGGGACCGGAAGGTAGCTGTGAAGAATGCAATAGGTAGATGGAGGTGGGGGTAATGGTGATAGGTCAGTGAGGAGGGTGGAGTAGATAGGTGGGAAGGAAGATGGACAGGTCATGAGGGTGATGTAGGTTGGAACTGGGATAAGGTGGAGAGGAGGGGAAATGAGGAAACTGGTGAAATCCACATTGATACCGTGGGGTTGGGGGGTCCTGCGGCGGAAGATGAAGCGTTCTTCTTCCAAGTGTTGGGCTGTTAGGGAGTGGCAATGGAGGAGGCCCAGGACTTGCTTGTCCTTGACTGAGTTGGGGGGGGGGGGAAGCGGGTTTGAAGTGTTTGGCCACAGGGCGGTGGGGTTAGTTGGGGCAGGTTTCCCAGAGATGTGCTCTGTGAGTAGGCGTCCTGCGCCCCCAATGTAGAGGAGACCACATCAGGAGCAATGGATACAGTAAATGATGTATTGAAGTGCAGGTAAAACTCTGGATATGGAAGGCTCCTTTTGGGGCATTGGACGGAAGGGAGGGGAGAGGCATTGGTGCAGGTTTTGCAATTCCTGCGGTGGCAGGGGAAGATGCTGAGCGGAGAGGGTGAGTTGGTGCTCATCAGGTCCACACCCCCTTACCCTCCCCTCCCAGCACCTTTCCCTGCCTCCGCAGGAATTGCAAAACGTACGCCTATGCCTCTCCCCTCCCTTCCATCCAATGCCCCAAAAGGAGCCTTCCACATCCGTCAGTTTTACCTGCACTTCAACACATTGTCACTTATTGCATCCGTTGCTCCCGATACAGTCCCCTCTACATTGGGGAGACAGGATGCCTACTCACAGAGCACTTCAGAGAATGTCTCCGGGACAACCACACCAATCAACCCCACTGCCCTGTGGCTGAATACTTTAACTCCCCCTCCCACTCCACCAAGGACAACCACCCAATGTCTGGAAGAAGAATACTTCATCGTCCACCTCTGGGTCCCTGAACCCCAGGCATCAATGTGGATTTCACCAGTTTTCTTTTTTCTTTTTGTCCCCCCATCTTTTATCCCAGTTCCAAACTTCCAACTCAATACCATCCTCATGACCTGTCCCATCTGTCTATCTTCCTTCCCACATACCTGCTCCACCCTCCTCTCTGACCTGTCATCACTACCCCCACCTCTATCTACCTATCGCACTCTCACCTACCTCCCCTCCCCGCACCTGTCCAATTTATCTCACCACCCCCTCATCTGACAGCCTCATGCCTGATGAAAGGCTTTTGCCTGGAACGTCGATTCTCCTGCTCTCGGATGCTGCCTTACCTGCTGTGCTTTTCCAGCACCACACTCTTGACTCTGATCTCCAGAGTAATTTGGGATGTATAGTAAATGTTTTGAGCCAGTAATGTCCATGTCCTAGTAAGTAAATTTTTAGATAAACTGTTGGCTTCTATCGTATTCCTGTGGGACAGGAGTCATTTAAGGGACCCAGCCTACAAAAGGAAGTCAAGCCCCCCAACTGTCTTTTTTTTTTTCTTTTTGCTTTACAAGAGCTTTCATGGTCACATTTTAATGAAGCAAGCCAGCTTTCTCTGAACACGTTCGTAAACTCTCACGTGTGGGATTTGAACTGTCTTTTTATCTGGCTCACTGGGCCATGGTCAGAACCATTGCTTCACCAAAAACCATCTTTATGAAACTGAGGACTACTTCTCTTTTTTTTTAAAAAAAACAAACTTATTTTCATACTCTTAACTCCAAATAGTATTTTATCTTCAATTCATTCTTCCAAGTTACTTTTTTGAACTTTGCTTCAGTTGTCAAACTGTTGATGTGTTGATGGCCATCTTGCATGGGAATGCAGACCGGAAAACATGAGCTACCAAATCTGCCTAACTGTGGCTGAGTACTGTCTTCCTCCCATGTGTTGGAGTTACTCAGTGTTGCTCTTGCCTTGTCAAGTATCAGTTATAGTATGAAAACTGATAAAATCCCTCACAACTCCCAACAATTTGGTAAGTGACATCTGCTTATACAATTATGCCTCCTAATATAATGTTTAGAGTCCATTTAACATTCTGGTAAATCCATGTTGCACTCCCTTGGACAAAGTAATCTTAAGATTAGATGCCAAGAACTGTTTGAATCACCCCAGGGCCTGACAGCCAAAGCTTAACTTCTACATTTTGCATGGATCAATGGTGCTGGAAGAGCACACCTGAAGCTCCTCGGATGCTGCTTGAACTGATGTGCTCTTCCAGCACCATTGATCCAGAATGTGGTTTCCAGCATCTGCAGTCATTGTTTTTACCTTCTACATTTTGCAAATGTATCGTGGGTAGAATTCCATTACCTTGGATTATTTGTACGTGAACAAGGTCCTGCCTGTAACTATCGTAGTCTCGTCATTAATGGTTCCCTTCATGTGGCTGCACCCTTCCACAACAAATTGGAAAACAAAGACTAAAAGCTGTTCAATTAAACTGAATTATTGTTGGAGAAAAAAAATAGCATGCTCAGCATTTTATCTTGCACTCAAAAATGCAAGAATGTCAAACTTTTGGTGCCTCCCCTTTTAAGACAGCAGAACAATCTACATTGATTTTGAAGGTAATTATTACCAAACTGCCTATGATAAATTTGAGGTTTTCAGTCATGTTTAATTAAAAGAACAAGGTTTGGCCTTGCCCATTAAGTTTAAAATTCCCTGTTGAAAATGTGTTGCTGGAGAAGCGCAGCAGGTCAGGCAGCATCCAGGGAACAGGAGAATCGACGTTTCGGGCATAAGCCCTTCTTCAGGATTCTCCTGTTCCCTGGATGCTGCCTGACCTGCTGCGCTTCTCCAGCAACACATTTTCAGCTCTGATCTCCAGCATCTGCAGACCTCACTTTCTCCTCCTAAAATTCCCTGTTATCTAGGTTGGACTACACTTCTCTCTTGTAAATCTTTTCTCTTGAAATGTGTTTCAGTGGCTCGCGATGTAAATATTTATTTGGGTGAATCTGAAGGTAGGAACAGCCCTTCGAAAGATGATGACTCCCTGCTTCATCCTGGCAATTTGACCAGCACGTCAGATGAAACAAGCGCATTGGAAATGGGTGTTGAGGTGAGAGGTTTTCATATTGCATTTTGATATTGCATCTTATGAAAAAGATGCAGAATGTTTAAAAGGAGCACTTGACTCTATTGGGTGGGGGGAGGGGGGAGAGATGGTGAAGAACTACATGCATGAATTGTGTAGGTTATCATGTTTAAATGGGGTATTCTAATACTCAGCGAATCGATAACTACAGACCATGAATTTAAAATCATCTTGGGTTAAAAATGAAGCAAAGGATAAAGGCTTAACACAGGACTGTCCTAGCGCAAACTGGATATCAGGAAAGGGAATTGGGGTAAAATGTTCCAGGGAAGGTTTTGGGTTGAAATATATCATAGTACTGTACCTTTATTATCATTATTTTCTGAGCTGTAGGAGTGTGATGACACTAGACTGAAATGATGCCTTAACAAAGACGTAGGCATCAATGGTAGGCGCTTGGCCCTTCAAGTTTTTATTTATTGCTGTGTATTAAGTTTTCTTTTCGTAGCTGGTGTTGTGCAGCTCTGGGACTTAAATTGGGGCATTCTAGCTCACAGGTCACCACACTGTCACCAGAACACCCCTCCCTCAGGTTTTCCATGATAAACAGGTTAATTATTTGGTACCTGTCTTCTGTACCCAGCACTTGGGATAAAATTATTAATTTTGGAATGAATATTTTTGTATTCTGGGCAGCTAAACATTTTTTTAGCGAGTTTTGAGAAGACTTGTAGCTCAGGTTGAGGTTCTGGATGTAGGTTTGCTTGCTGAGCTGGAAAGTTTGTTTTCAGACGTTTCATCACCCTATTGGGTAACATCAGTGATTCAGAGGCTCACTGAAGTATGGTGACGAAACGTCTGAAAATGAACCTTCCAGCTCAGCGAGCAAACCTACATCCAGAAACTGTTTTGTTTGCGCTGTACCTAGATTTTAGTCACGTTAGACTGAAATTCATTTGCAAAGCAATTGAACATTCCAAGCCTTCATTGCTTGATCTTGTTACAACACGAAGACAGCCAGCCAATTCACATTGGCCTCCTTATCTCTATTTGCAATACAGTAACATTAAAATACTCCATGCTTTTCAACATTGATCCCAATAGTTCCTAACCAGACTTTTTAAATAAACAATACCAAACTTTATGAATAACTTACCAGACACCAGGTTCATAGCTTAAACAAAATAATTGGCAACTTATTAATAAGCTTTATCAGAGCAAATTTAAACAAGGTAGTCTAATATCTGATTTCAAATTTAATCTTTGATTCTTGTTCCCCACTGCCAATCTGATATACCTAGCAAAGTGATAAATCCACCAAAAAAAAACTGGCAGGTTCACCGAAGAAGTCTCTCTCATCTGTAATCTCACAGACAAGTGGGATTGCATCTTGGTTTCTGATGATGTCGGTCAGTACAAGCAGCTTTCAGTAAGATGAGGAATATTTATTTAAGAGATTTCTATTCTTCGGATTTTCAATAAGTTTGGTAACAGGAAGATAACCAGGGAGCAATCAAACCTCTGTCCTGTAGCTTTGGTAATCACAATTCTTCAAACAAGAAAACACCAGTTGAAAATCAACATAAGCCATATGGCCTTCAGCATTCACTTCACAGTTCACAGCTCCAAAATTAAAATGATTTAAAATAAACTCCAAGAGTTCTAGTCAAATCCTGGAACACTCTCGAACAAGACTGTGAAAGTACCTTTTGCAGTATGGACTGCAGAGATTCACCATCTTCTCCTTGATTTTTGACTCCACTGTGTATCACCCGTCTCAGCCTTTCTCCTGATGTCCATGTCATACAGGAATGAACTCCTCTGAGGTGAGCTTGAATATTGGTACGATATGAAACTTCTTGAACTCTTCTGGTAGAAGAAAGGTACAAGAAACATTGACCTTAGGAAAACAGTCCTAAAATCTTGTTTCAACTGACATTGGCATAGCTTTCAAATTTCCATTCAATTCATCAAATCTCATTATGAATTAGGAAGTCTGCTTAAAATGTGGTGGAACTTTTCTATCCTCTGTTTGTAACAATGGATTTTTGTCTTGGTTTTCTGCCACGAAACCCATTGAGACTGAAATTTGACAAATGTGTATAGGCCAATTTATTTTGGGAATTGGGTGCAACAGAGCTGCCATCTACTTTAAAAAACGAGTAACCATCGTTAAGTGAGAGTCGGGACCGAGATGATGCAATGGGTTCAACACTGGCTGCTAGACTTTGGAGCCTAGGTTGGACTCTAACTCTGGGGAAATAGATGTCCCTTTGATTGTTCTCTGTGAAATAGATGTGGTTAGCACTGTCAAGGGCTGTACAATGCAGGAGTCCTCAAGGTAGTCTGAAATTGACACTTCATGTCAGCTCTGAAGAGTCATCTAGACTCGATGTTAGCTTGCTCTTTTTCCAAGGATTCTGCCTGATCTTCAGTGATTTCCAGCATTTGTTGTTTTCTGTACAGATTCCAGCATCTACAGTAAATTGTTCCTCAATTGACCGCATTACATTTTGGCAGGTTTAAGGATTCGTGGGTGCAAGATAATGTGAAACATGGCTGTACCGGCGAGCAACAGGGCTCCTGAGGATCGGCTAGAGATGTTACTGGAAGGGAATTTTTTAACTATGCCCAAGGTCCAAAAAATGTTCATTTCTTCCACTCCAACTCGAACATTTCTTGTTATCTTCATAAGCACAAGACACTAGTTTATTTTAAAAAAAAACCATGATATTTAAAAACCTCAAATGCAGCTGGACATTGTCATCTCTTGGCTGGATGATGGGGTAGCTGTGTATGTTGCATAAACATCTCTGCAGTCTATCATTCACTGCTGGAGTTCAAGGTGAAGGGAATTCTGTAGCTAAAGACAAATCTGCAGATAGCTCTCTGCACTGCTGCAGATAGCTTTGTGATCGCACTGTGGAGGAGAAAATATTCTCTTCTCCGTGATTCTTTTACCAAACAGACCGTCTATCCTCCATTTGCATGCCTACCAGTCAAAATAATTTCTCTCTCCCTCTGCTATTCAAGGTTTACCAGCTGTCTTTTTAAAATTCCAAAGGTTTAATAAACAAGTGATAAAATAATTTTAGTTTCCAACTTTTTATCTGATGTATACTTCACCTATAAAGGGTGTGGATGCATTGAGGGTGCAAAGGAGGTTTGATAGAAATGTTCTAGGAGTTGTTGAGGTACTTCAGCTCTAGAGAGCTCTCCTTGAGAGGTTAGCAGAGAGAGCTGATAGAGATGTTAAAAAATCGGGGAAAGCTTTCATCCTAGTCTGCTGGCAGAAGGGTTGGTAATCAACAAATAAGGATTTAAAGTAAATGTAAAGAAGTCAAAAAGAAGGTGGAATCTTGTCAGGTTAGTGAGTTGTTATCTGGAACGTTCTACCTCAAAGGACAGTGAAATCTGATTCAATAGTAACTTGAAAATTGGACTGGCAGATTTGCTGTGTTGTAGAGGGTGGGTAGGTTGGGGGCTAAATGGATAGATGTTCCAAGTAGCAATATGTTGAATGGTTCCTATGCTACAAGGCATTCTGTAGATATCTGCTTTATTCCTCTTTTTAGGAAGCTGCTGATAGAAATAAAGGAAATGGCCTGTTCTTCAGGGATGGGAAATGCCGGATAGATTACATCCTTGTTTACAGAAAATCTAATGCACAAGCAGAGAAACGGGAAGTGTTTGAGAGAAACCTGAGAGCTGAAGGATTGAACATTGAGAAAGAGGTAAGTCTGATCATGTTTAGACTTTTTTAAAAGAATAATTATTTGCTTACAATCAATTTGCATTTAGCAGCCTCTTGGGAAGATTCCAGAGCCTGATCTTTTCCAGGTTGAGTGATGAAAGTTTAGATATAGTCTATGGGATCTTTTTAAGAACAATCCTGAGGTTGATAAAGTACTTTTGTTTTTTGTTTAATATGTCTTTAAATTTTGAGTTTAGAGTAAAAATTGAAATAATTGCATTATTTGAATAGGAATAGGGAGGTCATTCAACCCCTTGAGCATGTTCTGTCTGTAATTAGACATGGCGGATTTGTATCTCAACCCATCAATCTGCTTTATTTCTAAGACTCACTATAACTTCACTAAAGTTTTCAATTGACCCTGCCTCAAATTGCTTTCTTTTGGAAAGAAGAGCTGGAAAAAGAGTTTGTTGCCTCCATTATATTCCTTGTCTGTAGTGGTGCAGTGGTTCACACTGCCTCTACACCAGGGGCCTGGGTTTGGTTCCACCTTTGGGTGTCTGTCTGCAAACACCACACAGACAATCTCGCTGTATATGCAAGGATTTCCACTGGTGTTCTCTGCTTTCCTCCTACAGCCCAAAGTTTGAATTATAAATTGGAAAATGTAGTCAGAACTGTTTTTTGGTTTAGAAAATAACCCATTTTTAAAAAAAAATCACAACTTGAAGCAAAAGTGTGGTCACTCACTGGTCACACGAGTAATTTTATAGAAGCTAGATTCAATTCTTTTAAACTAGTACCAGGAGTCCTTTGTTTGTAAAGTGAAACTGCCCAGCAATGGCTTTTGTTTTGGTTGAATCAAATGGAATCCTACACCTCCACCAAAAAAAACTGTCCCACTGCCTCTCTGACAAAATTGTTGGAATTCTTATTGATTTCTAACAGTCCAAGAAAAAAACTAAGGAGAAATATGTTCAAATAAAGCTAGAAGCAGAAATAAGGATTCCTCGACAGATCCTGAGAGAGGATCAACCTCCCTTAAGAGCAACCAAGTCTGTTTGCTTTTTATAAAGTGTGGTCAGTGCTGCAGGGCAGCAAGGCCTCACAGACAGAGACAATATCCAGGCATTGAGAAGAAAAAGCTACATTTCACATCCAGAAGATGTGCAGAAATAAGACAGTTTCAAAGTTGCAGACATTCTGGTGGTCATATCAGTAAAAGGTTCTGCACTGTAGAACACAACACACCCATTAGGAAAGAGTTCTCCATTGGAAAACATGTAGGGAAGGCTGGAAGTCTTTTGTTTTCTCCTGACATTCTTTTGGCAGTAGAGAATCCTGAAAATTCCAAATATCAGTATTTCTGGCTATATTAAAACCTGAAATATTGGACTGTGACCAGTCTCCAAAACATGGTTCCAGACTGAAATCAATCAGAAATGAGCATCTTCCATCAATCTATATTGACAGCAATTTGTTTTCGTAGACAGAAACTCCAGTAGACTGAAGTCAGCATACTAATTCCTTTGTTTCCAGACTCTCTCCTCCAGCATTCTCCCCGTTTTAAAAATCATATCCACAGAGACTGTCACTGTCTTTGTGTGTCTGTGCTTAGAATTGAGGTAATATCACTTGATCATGGCTTCGATATTGTTGACCAGTGTTTGCTATTTGTTTTGAGAATAAGTTTTATTGCTAATTAATGATTTCAGTTAATCAGAAGCTTGGTATAAAATTTCACCCTATTTCAGATCATAGCCCAAAGAAACAACTGGTCGTTTTAGGTGTTTGGAGCAACACCCCTTATACCAATGGCATTGCCAGTAGAGAAGTGGATTGGATTTATCAGCGTGTTCCTCTTGTCACAGTCTTTAGGGAATGTGGGAGCCTAGTGGTATTGTTGCTATCCTGTTAGAGACGAGAGTGCGGTGCTGGAAAAAGCATAGCCGGTCAGGCAGTATCTGGAGCAGGAGAATCAACTTTCTGGGCATGTCCTTCATCAGCATTCCTGCTCCTTGGATGCTGCCAGACCGGCTGCTTTTCTAGCACCACATGCATGATTCTGATCTCCAGCATCTGCAGTTCTTGCTTTCTCCTGGCCTGTTAAAGACCCAGGTAATATTTTGGGGACCTGAGTCTGGATCCCACCACAGCAGATGGTGGAATTGGAATTCGATCAGTCTGGAATTAGGAGTTTAATGATGACCATGTTGATTGTTGGGAAAAGCCCATCTGGTTCACAAATGTCCTTGGAAGGAAACTGCCATCCTTCCCTGGTCTGACCTCCATGTGACTTCAGACCTACAGTAATGTGTTTAACTTTTAACTACCCTCTGGGCAATTAGGGATGGGCAATAAATGCTGGCCCAGCCAGTGATGCCCAAATCTTGTGAATAAATTTTTTTTTAAAAAGAGTACTTATTACTATCATGCAGTCAACCTCCTTTGTTATGAGAACGGTGTCTCTGTGTAGATGCCTCGATGGTGATATGCCCTCTATTAATCGCTAGTACGGTGGCGGTAGCGAACTAAACAGCCTTTATCCAACATCACCACTTGCTCTTGGTGGCAAATACCTTAGTGGTCAGGTGGGGAGAATACCATTGAGAACCCCTCGGAGGTGATTACAAACAGCAGTGTGTCAAATTGAGTGCCAGCATTGAGGATTATTTGAGCTTTGCAAACAGTAAACAAGCAGTTGCTTTGGCTAATTGACCAAATTACAAGTTGTACCTGCACACCATGAGTATTACAACCGGAAGGACAAGGATTGATTTTCATGTTCAAGCCAAATAAATTCTGCTTCTCAGAAACCAGCCAGACCCCTGCACGTTGACCTTGTGGATCATTTCTTTGGGCATTGCCAACTGCCTTCATGCCAAATGGCTTTGGTTGATTATTGCCTACATCTCCATGTGGACACTGTCCCAAACACTATTGGGAATGGAATTTGCCTGTAGCCCTCCTGAGAACAATCTGTCAGTCTTCCTCTGAACACTGGGGTGTCACATTCGATATGAGAAATCAGCTTGTGCCCAAAGATTAACAACCACCATGAAGTTGGTAGCTGTTCTTGTATTTGAGAGAGATGGAATCAATGGCTCCTTTTCCACACTTCCGTCTGATCATTCCTCAGTGTATGGGTGGGATTTAATATTGATTTTTGGACATTAATGCAAAATATCTGGTATTGTATCACATACCGATCAAAAACACTGCTTTTTAAAAATAAATTAAGGGACTTGACTATGTAAGGCCTTTTTGTTGATGAATGTGGGCATCAATGGCTAGGCCCAGCATTAATTACCCAGAGGGTGTTTGCAAGTCGACTACAATGCTGTGGGTCTGGAGTCACATGTAGGTCAGATGGGGGTTTTTGTGACAATTGATATGGTTTCATGGTCACCGTTTATGTTAACCTTTTTGAATTCCACTTAAAGAAACTGGAATTAAAATTTCACCATCTAGTGAGATTCAAACCTAGATCACTTAGCCTGAGTTTCTGGATTGTTAACTCAGTGACATTGTCACTACACTACTACCTCCCCATGATTTTGTTTCTCTTGGTTGGGAGTTTGGAGATGACTTTGAATAATGAGCTAATTGTTTAGGATTCACTTAAAGGACTTTGATTGGAATTCCCTGCCTCTGGAGAATTGTGGATAGTCCACCATAAAATCCCTTTAAAATGGGGATAGACCATTTTGACTACTTGCAATGACTGTGGGGAGTGAACAGAAAAATTGGTCAGCCATGATTTATTGAATAGCAAAACAAAACCAGTTTGGGTGGGTGTGATTGTTCTATTTCTTTTCATGAAAACTGAATGAGGCAGGCTTTTAATGAATGGCAAAATAGCTCATCTTAAACTTGCTCTTGGGATGTGGGTGCCCTAGGCAGTGCCAGCATTTGTTCTCGATGCCTTTGCAAATGTAAATTAGACAGTAGTGTGACAAAGCTGCTCCTTTAACAAAGTTATGCTGTCCTTGGCTTTTTTTTCTTCAGAGAGGTTGTAAATGACATTGACTCTGAAAAGTATGGGGCTGAAAGGTTTTAGGGCCAAACCTAATAACTAACAGATATTGCCTCCGGCTGAAGATTTTCAAGCTCTTTTAAAAAAAAAAGAGAACACTTGTACAATGAAAGGTGAGTGGCCAGTTCTCCCAGCTCAGCTTTTCTCTGGTTTGGTTTTTAACAGTAGTATGGGGGGAACAAAGCTGCTGGATCCAAAATTGCAGGTCCAGACTGGTACTCTCCCTGTCTGACTTCTATCCTGTAACACCCTGTGTTTGTTTTTTTTACCTTTTTTGCCAAGGGGTGCTTAATGGGGATTGTTGCAAATATTTGGAATAGCATCAGTAAGTTGGGATTATCTG